>NC_090921.1:658031011-658656011 GCF_040938575.1 Ambystoma mexicanum
AGGCATCAATTGGATAGGGATGCCCAAAGCTAGCAAGTTGGGAAGATACTATGGATTGTGGTAGAGTAAATATGATTGCATACGTAGGGGTGTGTGTTTATGTGTGTAATGTTAAGCAGTGCATCAGGAGGAATGCTGATGTAGAAAGTGGGAAAATAGCAAACTTGTGGTAACACGCATTTTGCAGTGAAGGCGTTTTCTGCTACTGTGGAAGGAGTGCTCGAACTAGCGTCAGCATGGTTGTGCACTGGCCCCGGAGATGTGATCAGGCTCAGGGAGCCCTGGAAGTGCAGATCCCAAAATTGTCAGGTTGTTTTTTTTAGACACACACTGAAAATCCGATGTATATGATCTATAAATCCCAGTCAATCTGTCAGTAGTGATAGGCTGATGTTTTAGTGTTTTTCTGTGCATGCTTTCTAAACAGCGCTGTGCAAATTGTGTCTTAAATTCCATGTGCTACTGCGCTGAGAGCCAGCTGACCTTCATTAAATCCACGTGTGCGCTGTTGTCCTACTTTGTCTAGTTCTGGGAAAGCCTAGCGTCTGATTCTGGAGCATATGACCAGCCGTGTTTCTTTCTTCAGACAGAGACATATAATTATTTCGGTACTTAGACATCAGTATGTTCTTTTCTCAGCATAAAAAAAAGTTTTTGAAGTGATTTTTTGTACAGCTAAAAATGGAAAAGAGAAAGGGTTTTAGAAAAATTAAAAAAGGGGTGCCCAGGTGATTGCCTGAAAAGAAATCATATATTTGTTTGAATTCTGTCTATAAAAAGACTGCTGCCAGAGAGCCCGAACTAATTACATGGAAGCATGTAGGCTATGTTTATTTATTTATAGAGTGCACACTGCATTGCTTCATTACTTTTAGGTAACTCTTGGCATACGTCATTGGTGGCTCCTCTCGGGTGTTTTCTACACGTCCACTTGTGTCATTTGGGAGGATATTCTAGTGATGCCCAATGTCACGCCAACAGTGGAGACAATTTAAGAGCCAGAGTACGCCAATCCCCGTAGTGTGTGTGTTAGAGGGGTCGGAGCAGGGTCTGGCTGGGCCATACAATTGTCCCGGGCACCAATGAAAAGATGGCCCACAGATGCAAATGGCTATTCAATTTTTTGTGACACCGTTTGAATAGTACCCAAGGGGGAGTTTTTCGATAAACTATGCTTCAAATTGTGCATTTTAAAGAATATTTATTCAGCAGCACTGCTCAAAATTATTAGCCACATAGTGAAGTAACTCATCAAACTGGCCCACAATGACTAAAACAGTGGCCCACTTTGACCAACAAAAACTGTCCCACACCAGCATTTTGAGTTTTTTGTTCGCCCATGGCCCTATTGCCCTATAGGCCAGTCCAAGCTTGGATCGGAGAGGTCTTGCTTCCGAAGGATAGCTCAGGGGCAACACACTAGTCTTGGAAACAAGACATCACTGAGCAACACGGATAGTCCCTGCTGCGAGGCTGGAGGCCGGAATGAAGCCTGTTAGAAAAGAACAAAAAACAATTTCTCAGCATCATGAATTGGAAGGGTTATGTATCACGATGACAGGTATTTGGTTTGAAAGTGTGAGGCTTATGCCAAACCAAGCCCCAAGACTAGGTAAAGACGTTGAACTGAGGAGGAACAAAGGGATAGTACTTGAACACACAAACTGCAAGTTGGATGCAAAAGTCTGCAGCAGGTGCATTAACCCACCAAGCCAGTCTATAAAACAATACAACTCTCTGCTGCTCATATGCAATTAAAGAGTTTCTGTTCAAGCTTCGGTATGCAAAAATCCCATATGCAAATAAATGACAATAGTACATTATATGACCATTTATAGAAATTGAGAAAAAAATGCAACCGACTTAATGGGAAGTAGAGGCTTAAGCTGCTGAACATCCAATTACTGATGAAAGGGTAAACCCACATATAAATGTACAATTACACCCAACGAAACCTCAAAAGATGTCCTGTAATCGTGCAGCGGCGGCACAAACAAAATCATCGCTTAACTGGAGCAAGGAGCCAGGGTGCGGATCCCGAAGGCGTCTGGCCTGAGCTGAGCAGGCAGGTTCGTCGAGCTTTCCCGCCCAACGCGCACGTGAGCTCGCCTGCCTGTGGAGCGCGAGCGATGGCGATTCCTCACGTAGCTAGGAAGGCGCCTCCTTCCGGCATCGCGCAGTATAAAGGGCTTGGTCACGAGCCAACCTAATGAAGGTCACTTCACCAATCTGGGCGGCCACTCGAACGAGGGGCGCTGCCATCAGACAAGGAGCGCTGTCGCGTCGTCAGGAGGAGCACCGTCGCTGCAACTGAGTGCAAATCATCTTCAACAGAGAGCACGGTTACTCCTGGGAATAGCTCGGCCACTCCAACCAGCAGCACAGGCACCCAGAGAAGGGGCATTGTCCCTCCAACGAAGAGCCGGCAGGTAAGACCATGTCCTCCCTCTTCCACAGGCTTCCTTATTTTTCTAAGTATGGCAACTAAAAAAATACGCAAATCAGATATCTATTTGCAAACCATTGGTTTTAGAAACTACCTTTATAATTTTGGTAGCATGCTTACAGTTTCCAGAATACATGTATTTGTTTAATGGAATCCTCATTTATTTAAACAAAAAGTTTCATACTTGCGTGTTGCAACAACGACCCCATGGGGAGTGCTTTTTTGATAAAGCTATCTTACTTGCTTTTTATACTGTACCACACCACTGCAATAGGCTCAGAGCAGCACCTTGAATGCATGAACTTCAGCTGGACAACACGCCACCCAAGTTAATGCACGGGGCAAATCAAATGCCTATTTGCATTTGCTGGCAATTGCCACCTTATGCTTACCGTTATTTGACAGGTAGTTGATAGGGACTATTCAGACGGTTTACAATGATAATGTGGTGGTGGTGCGCTATGGTCTTGCAGGGAAGACCACCAGCTCCTTCGAGGTATCTAGAAGCGTGAGGCAGGGGTGCGTCCTAGCCCCGCTATGTTTCTGTGTGTACTTTGATGAGGTCATTGTGGAACTACTGAACAATAGCTTTGATGCCCCAAGGATAGCTAACGACAGTGTCCCAGCCTTATTTTTTGCCGACGATGCTGGCCTTCTATCTACCACGCCTATGGGCTTAAAATAGTTAATAGCAACCTTCATGGGTAAATGCGATGAGTTGGGGCTCACTTTGAATGTGAGTAAAACTAAGACGATGGTCTTCAAACCAAAGTTCTTCAAAATGATTGAGCTTGATATTAAAAGACCGTAAGCTAGAACAAGTTAGCTTTTTTGACTATTTGGGTATCAGATTTAATGAAAATTGTTTTTGGACCTCTCAAGTGCAGAAAGCCTGCATCGACCTAGAAAAATTCAGTGGTGTTGCGAAAGGGTTTCGCCATAGACATGGAGGGGGTGTGATCTCACCAGCCCTTGATCTGTACAAAAAGCAGACTATGCCATCTGCCCTCTACGGTGCCGTTTTGTGGGGTTATGTCAAAACCTCAAATCTTGCAGTGGCGGAAAATACATTTTTAAATAAGTTGTTGCTGCTACTACAGGGCTCGCCAAATGCAATTTTCCACTTAGAAACCTATTTATGTCCATTTGTAGATCAGGCCTGCATTGTATTTGATCAGGCTATGGTCCACTAAGGGTCTCGAGAGTTACCGTAATGCCGTTGCCCATTTAATGGACCAGGTGTGGGGGAGAGTCCCCCATGGGTAACCCATGTGAAGGAAACTATTCTAATTCTACAACAGACAGCCCAATGGGCATATCCATCCCAATATGTTGCTCGAAACATCCCGGTTATGGTTGAAGGAGGCTGCACTACGTCATACTAGAAGAACAATGGAGGATGCTTGTAACCAAATAGGATTGGGCCCCAGCTATCTTGCGATCAAAGGGGACTTTGGATATGAAAAGTACCTGGATGCCATTAGTCCAGCCTATGCAATAACCCTGTATCTAGAGTTTAGAATGGGTACGGTTAGGCTGGCTAAATTCACCAGTACTTGTAGGGCAACTAACGGTAGCACTTGTCCCATGTGTGCAATGAGTGAGGAAACAATGCCTCTTTTGAGGTTTTTTAGCCCTGAACTGAAAATCTAAAAATCACAGTATCTGAAGCCTATGCTTGGGACAAGAGGCATTACATCTATTTCTGATGCTTTAGTTTACTTTAGAAGTACCTCAGAGCCGGTGTTGGTGGTGAATCTGATATCAAAATGTCTGCACTGTGCTTGGTTGCGAAGGTCTAGCACTGGCGTAACTTGGGCCCCCACAGCACCCGCGGTGCGGGGTGCCCATCACAACATGTCCTGGGAGTTAGCCTCACTTGGAGTAAAAAAAGCAAAACTTTTTTTGTTAAAAAAAAATAAAATTGTCTATTTGAATTCAGTGTGCATTCATAAAGAAATTATTCCTGTAACAGAAATAATTTCTTTATGAAGGCAGAGTGACTGCCTTCATAAAGGACCTTGTGATCCACCAAGTTGAATGCAGCTGAGAGATCAAGTAATAGAAGTAATGCAGTCTTCCCTTTAGCTCTCAGCTCATCAATTTGGGTTTTCAAGTCTATCAATGCAGTTTCCGTCCCGTGAAACTGTCGGAAGCCTGATTGTCTAACCCCTAGGAGCTTGTGAAGCTCAAGGTATTTTTGCATCTGCATATAGGCAGCTTTGCCCAAAATTTTGAGTAGAAATGGTACTGTCGTAATTGGGCAGTAGTTTGTGGCGATGAGTGGATCTAAAGTTTGCTTCTTTAGAAGTGGGAGGACCCAGGATTTTTTAAGGTTGGCTGGGACGGTGCCAGTGGAGAATGAGGCGTTGATCAGTTTAGAGATAAATGGAGAGAGGTCTCTGGCTGCATCTTTTATTATGTATGCTGGGCAGACATTACCTTTACAGTTGGAAGATTTGAGTGATAAAATAATTTTTTCTACCTCTAGAACAGATGTTTTGGTAAAACGGAAACTATTGTTCTGATAAGTAGTCACGTCACTAGGTGGGAGAGAATTGGCCGGCTGTGGTAAGTTCAGAGCGTCTTTCTTAGTTTTTATTTTATTTTGTAAGGTGTTTATTTTGTTGGTTAGGGCTTGTTGAATCTCTGAGCACCAGGTCTTATTTTTGTTGCATACGTCTGGTGTCGGGATCGGGGACTCCAATTCTTTTAGTATGGTAAATCATTCTTTCATACTTGAGTTGAATTTGGCAATGCGTTCATTATAAGAGTTTTGTTTTGCCAGACACATTTCGTTTTTGTGGTGCATTGAGGTAATAGTTAGCTTTTTTTTTTATTCTCGCTGGAGGGGCATAGTCTCCAGGCGGTTTCGCACTTTCTTTTCAGTAGACATAGGTCCTTTAGTTGTAGAGTGAACCACTTGTTGAGGTGTGCTTTAGCTTTGCTTGATCTCAGTTTCAGGGTGGCAATTTTATCCAATGTGGTGAGCATGATTTTGTTATATTCCTTCACAGGGGTGCTTGGGTCAAGATTATCCGGCAGGGAATTTAAGATAGGTAGAATATCAGGAATCACGTTGTCCACTGTGATATTCTTTTTATTTCTAATTAGCCAAGGTGGTGCTTTTTGTGAGACCATGAGCCGTGGTCTGGTGGTTGATAGTGTGATGGACACAAGGGAGTGGTCGGTCCATGATTGTGGGGAGATGGAAGTAATGGTGGCTGTGCAATTGTAATCGGCTACCCAGTCCAGGGTTCTACCCTTAATGTGGGTAGGTTTGTTTACTTTTTGCGATAGTCCAAGAGCATTAAGGGAATTAGCAATTTCCTGGGCATGTTTATCTGCTGGATCATTAAAACCTAGATTGAAATTGCCTAGCAACAGTAGTTGGGAGGTAGGTTTGAGGTTATTGGCAAGTATATTATGCAAGTCCTCCTCAAATGTTCCGAGGGGACCCGGAGGTCTATATTTTATGTGCATGATAAGTGATTGGGAGTTATTTAACGGGAGTTTGACAGAGAGGATTTCACATGATTGCATAGTTTGATGAGGGGCTAGTCTCACTGAAAGGCTTTCTCTAAATATGATGGCTATTCCACCGCCTCGGGTTCCCTCGCTATCTTGTCTAGAAATGGTGTAACTTTCTGGGATGGCTAGCATAAGTGCAGGTCCTGCAGCATTGTGTAGCCAGGACTCTGCTATAGCTAAGAAATCTAGGCTGCCTTCTGTAATTGAGTCAGATATGTCAATGGCATGTGCCACTAGGGATCTCGCGTTAAGAAGAGCTCCTTTAAGGGGGTGACCTTCTATATTAGCTGGAGTCAAGCATGGAGTGTGGGTACTAGGAACCATAGGCTTGGTAAGGGGTGTACTAGTTTGATTTACCGTAGCACAGAGAGCGAATGGGGAAGTGGGTCGTTGGCAGTGTTGGTGACCATACTGAGGTGACAGTTTGTTTTCTTAATTGTGGTGGTAGAGATCTGGTCAGAGGTTTGTACAGTTTAGGAAGTCTGGCACGCAATTTGAGATTTCTAGTGATCGTAGTATACGGGGCTTTGGTATAGCCTCCTGAAGACATGCACAGGGAGTGTTTAGAGGGGGCAGTGTTACAGGTTTTAGGAACCATATTTATCGGGTTGTGTGGGACTAGTCTGGTCTTCTCTAGTATAGTCCCGTTGAGGTACTCTGAGAGACTGGTAGCCAGGAGTAGTAAGGCAACGAGAGTGAGGTAAGAAATGCTTTGGCCTGTCATGTTCATCAAAGTGTTGCTGCGAGTGGAGAGGTTTTTCAGTAATTCAAATGCAAGTTATGAGCAAGAGCCAAGTGTTCCGCTCAAGAAAGGCGGGTATTCAGCGCATAATTGTGGTCTGTAGAGGATTCAGGGAGGAATATATAGAGGTAGGAATTCAATAATAGCTAGGCTCACAGTTGGATAAGGTCTTAGCTACCAGTAGTGTTCCACGCGTAATCACTAGTACAGTAAACAATGCATAGAAGTGAATAATCAGTAGTGGCTGGGCTCACAGTTGGCTGAGTACATTAAATAATGCAAGGAGGTAGATATTCAGTAATGGCAAGGCTCACAATTGGCTAAGTACATCAAATAATACAAGGAGGTGAACATTTAAAATGGCTAGGCTCACAGTTGGCTAAGGCCTAAGATAGCAGCACTGTTCTATACGTAATCACTAGCATGTGATAGCTGACCTAAGGAGACACAAGTGAGCACTATGATCACGTTACGGTGTGAGAGCATTTGGCAATGGCATATGGGCATATAAGCGATGTTGTCAGCATGTGTTAGAATCATGCAGTACGTGCACATAGGGAGTGCACAGCAGACTTGAGGTGCAATAGGTTAATAGCGATGTTCATTCATCCAGTTACCGTGGCCTTACACGTCCTAGTGTAATGAAGCACAGTTCACAGGCGCGTACTAAGTAGGTGACTAGGCCTGTGTCTGTGCTCTGTTTACGTGGGAAGACAGTGGCGGTGGACAGAATGAGGTCAGAAGCGAGATATTTAATATGGGCACAAAGGCGTTATGCACACCCAGGGTGCTGGAGCTGGTTCAGTGTGAGCGTATATCCCAGATAGTCGGGGTCGCAAAGGGAGCCGGTAAAACATAGAAGTTAGTGATTTTCATCTACGAAGTGAATTACGGTTGTGCTGCATGTGAGATACAGAGTTGGCAAACTTCACAAGTAATGTAAGAGGACGTGGTTCATGGTTAGCACAGTTTTTAGATGCCGTTATGAGATAATGTTACCTTATAGCCACGGGCATTCCTAGCAAACAGCGTGCAGGCTAGTGACAGGCTAAGGACAGGAAGCAGCCTTGTTTCCTGGGACTTGCTGAGGCGGGCCGGCTTACGCCTGCCGGCGCCTGATAGGTGGTGATGTAGGCACCAGCAGCCAATCCGAGCCTAGCAACAGAACATAGGCTTGGTTGGGTGGAGGGTGCTAGGCCATCAAACCTATGTAAGCCATCTTGGAAAGGGCACTCCTCGTGGTGCTTAATGTTGATTTTGGCATTCAGGCGGCGAAATTGTGTGTACATGGTGAATGGTGTGTGTGCTTGTGTTCAGGGGTGCAACAAAACCTACATTTCGGAGGGGCTAAGCCTTCAAATGTTGGGAGAGGAGCTTACTTCATGGGCAGAGGGTCAAACTTTCTTTGGGGGGCATCTAACTTCTTTATGCATTTTAATCAGACTATTCCAGGGCAGCTTCAATGTTACCAGCAGTTAACTCTCTCCTTTAAATCTGAAAGCACCCACTTATGGACTGCTGTGAGAATGAGTAGTCTCCTGTTCCCTCTCTTCCCTTCCAGTCACTCCACTGTCATGCAAGTACTAAACCCACATCATAATTTCAATTGACTAAAAAATTTGGCATTTGAATGCAGGTACTAAGAGTGAAATGCTTTACGTTAGTAATTGCTGGGCCCTTGTTAACATCAAAACCCAGGTGCTGTTAAACATCTGTGTCCTGTTCTGTCCGGCAACTGTTCTGTAGGTCAGCCAGGTTGAGTCAACATAGCCTGTAATTTCAGGGGGGGGGGGATGCTGAAGCCCAGTTAGCTCAATGGTGTTGCGCCTCTACTTGTTTTTAATGCCTTGATTACTTATTGGTAATCTTGATTACTACTACCCTTTTCTTCCTCGTCCCTGTACTTGTGTATGAGGCAGTACTTGTGTATGAGACACTCTGCCTCATTTACAAGTACTGGAATGAGGTAGAGGTACATGGAGGTAATGCCTGACTTAGCTATCTGTAATCTTCATTACTCCTAGTCCCACTCTTCCTCATTCCAGTACTTACCTATGAGCTAAGGAGCCTCATACATAAGCACTAGGACAAGGAAGAGGGATGTGGAGGTAATTCTGAGCCAAGGAGCAGATTTTGAAGGTTGGGGTGGAGGGGATGGAGAGGGTATGTGGTGGGGGGCATAATTGTGCGATAAACCATAATGGTCGTCCATGTCCAGGCTAAGCAGGAATGATATGTGGTATTAGTGGCTAGAGAGGCATTTTGGTGCAGTCAGTCTAGTCATTCCTCTGTTTGGTATGACTTTTATTTAACTGGGCATTTCCGATAAAGCAGGCCTTCTAAGTGTAATTCCTGGCTAGACTGGCATTTGGGTACTGGCAGTCCAGCCATTTCTTAGTGTGGCATTGTATATTTGTATGGGCATAAAATGATATGATATTATATGATAAGTCATGTATAATGTGCCTGTACACAAGTGTTTCTAGGAGCGACAAGGGAGGGAAGATAGAGGGAGGACAAGACAAACCATTTTACTAGGCCTTGTGTCATTCAGATTGTGCAAGTGTGAGAATTAAAAGAGCAAGGGGAAAGGGGGGAGTGCAAGGGAGAGGGGAGGGAAAAACAGGGCATCAATGCTCTGAGTAAGTGCAGCCAGAGCAGCGCATCTCTGGTTAGTACAAGGAGAACAAGAGATTGTAGGGTTACAGTTACAGCCCCTATGTGCGTGGTAGGCCCGGAGGCAGTGCAAGGGTGACTGATCAAGAAAGAGCCTAGACTTGGTGACACTCTGAGGGTAGCCAAGCAACCAGTCGGTACAGCAGACAGGTAGGTCAGCGGAGGAGGGAGAAAAAGAAAGCAGAGGAGAAGAGGAACGTTTTGAGCTGCTTCCGGAACCTCAAGTGGTCCGACTCTAATTTGAGAGGGGCAGAGAGGCCATTCCAGAGGGAGGCACCTGCCGAGGAGAGGGATCTACCCCCCCAGTGTCTGCCTGGAGAAGCGTCTAACCCTTAGAGAGTTGGAGGTAGCTGAACGAAAGGCTCGAGAAGGAAGGTATTTTGGAAGAGAGCATTGAATGTAGTGTGGGCCCCGGCCCCAGAAAGCCTTGTGGACAGTGCAACGTGTCTTGAACTTGATCCTTGCAGCCACTGGGAGTCAGTGGAGAGATTTCAGGGCTGGAGAGATACAGTCCTTGGACTTGAGGCCAAGGATAAATCTCACCGTCCTGTTCTGAATTAGTTGCAGAGGGCGGAGAGTAGAGGAAGACAGATTGAGAAAGAGGCTGTTGCAGTAGTCCAGCCTAGAATGAACCAGGGCTCTGGAGACAGTGAGCTTCTGGGGGAAAGTGAGAAAGGGAAGAATCCCTTTGAGGAGGTGCAGCTGGTAGTGGGACTTCTTGGCGATGTCTGAGATTTGAGGAGAGAAAGAGCGAGTGGAGTTGAAAGATGACACCAAGGTTTTTTTTCCTCGCAAGAAGGCGAAAGAAGAGAGCCCAAGGCGGAGTGAGAAAGGGAAAGCAGCGGCACGGGTCCCAATGAGAAGGATCTATATCTTACTGGCATTAAGTCAGAGAATGTTGGAGGCGCAACAATCCTGAATCGTGGATAGACAGTCAGAAATGAGCCAGAGAGGAGAGGAGAGGTGGCTGAGAGGAGCCTGAAGGAAAGCTGAGTGTCATCTGCATAACACTGAAAGTTAAAGGAGAAGGTAGAGATCAGGTGGACCAACGGGGCCAAGTAGAGATTTAAAAACCAGGTTGAGAGGCTAGAGCCCTGGAGAACGCCACAGGCAGAGAGAGAGGTGGCGGAGAGAAAAGGACCAAGTTGGACTGAGAGGGGCAGTCCAAGAGGAAGGAGGTCAGCCACTCCATTCAGAGTCGATTGATCAGGATGGTGTGGTTGACCATATCAAAAGCAGGGGAAAGATCAAGGAGGGTGAGGACAGAAGGAATGCTGGAATCAAGGTTAGAGAGCAGATCTTCACTGGTGTTCAGGAGCGCAGTTTCTGTGCCTCTGGCAGCTCTGAAGCCAGACTGATGTCACAGAGACAACCAACAGATTCAGTGTGGAGAGTAAGCTTAGAGATGGCGAGATTTTCCAAGAGTCTGCCCAGAAAGGGGTGATGGAGATTGGGCGATAGTTTTCCGGACAGGTAGGATCGTCAGACAGCTTCTTGAGGAGTGGGTGCACAAGGGAGTGATTAAAGGGAGAGGGGAATGTTCCAGTGGTGAAAGAGTGATTACAGAAATCGGCCAAGGCTGGAGCGAGGGTGTCAATATGGTCCTTGATGGCTCTGGAGGAGCAGGGGAGCTCCTGTTTGGATGACACTTTCAGAGATCAGACTTTTCTAGATACCTCGTCAGATGTTGTCAGAGAGAAAAGGGAGAAAGGAGGAGGAGAGGGGAGATGGCCAAAGGGGGGCCGAGAGAGGAAGAGGGAGAGGAAGAGGAGATAGAGGACAGGATGTCCTGAGTTCTAGCAGAGAAGTGAGAGACCAGAGCCATACAGAGGGCCTGAGAGAGAACAGGAGAGGTAGAGACCGCAACAGGATTGGCCAGTTTCTTGCAGATTTTAAAGAGTTGGGCCGTGTTGTTAGAGACTGCAGAGACACAGGCTTGAATGTGTGCACTCTTCTTGGTGAGTGTTATTGCTTGGACTGGTATTTTGGTGCAACCAGTCTAGGTATGCCTAAATGTGGCCTGGCATGCATTACTGTAATGTTATTACGTGTCTACACTGGTCTACACTCTGCAGCCAGTTAAGACATGTTTTCATTGTGGCATGGCATTTTTAATAGCAAAGCATTAATGATCCTGTGCACTGTTGGTGACTTGCATGTATTAGATTGGTGTTACCCTACAAAACAATTGCAAGCACTCTTGCCAATTGTTCAGAGAAAGTGTGCTGTATATTGCATTAAAACACATATTTATTCCTTTCTCCTAGTGCAGTGTGCGGCATACCCCTTCAGCAGCAAGCAGTTTTTTGCATATTGCGCAAGCATTGTAATCTAGGCAAGCCCAGAGTGTGGTGCGACCCGTAATTTGTTGCAGAGTTGTGGGGGGGTCCTCAGCATGGCTCGCAGAGGGGCACCCATATTTTGTGTTACGCCACTGAGGTCTAGTATGGCAAAAGAGCATATCCTAATTGATCTCTAATACAAAATTGCTCTTTTATATATTTTATCTGGTCTCACAGAGGAGAAATACCTATTTGCATATCAGTCTGGTCCCATCCACAAGGGCAGTCCAGTACCCTGGGTAATCCAGACATGGATCCCTTGCTCACTGTGCTTAGCAACGCACAGCTGCACCTCACTGATGATGCCGGCATCGGCTGAAACACGTGTCTGGGGTTGCTGAAGGCACTCTTGTACAGAGGAGGATTGCCTAGCATTTCGATGCTGGATTGCCAAAGTGGGTAGGACCAAATTGATATGCAAATGGATATATTTCTCCTCTGTGAAAGGTACGGTGAGCTAAAATGTGGTTGTAGACCCTCCTGAGTGGGCACCTTCAAGAGAACAGGTTATTTGGCCGTGTTCATTCTCGGTAGAAGGGCTCCTGGCCTTTTTTACTTTAACCTTTTTATTTTAACCTTGAATATCTGTTCTGTTTTACTAAACAAGCCTTTCCTTTCTCATGTCGTCTTTACTAAACAAGCCTTTCTTTTCTCATGTCGTCTCCTGTTTGTCCTCAGTTTTTGGAGGAATCTCATGTCAGTTCATGTTTCTCTCCTAGGATGAAGAGTGGTTGGTGTTTGTTTGGAGGCCTCTTCATCGTTGCTCAGCTGCAGCTTCCAGGATGCCTCACTCAAGGTATGGGTTCCAGTAAGGGGGTTTATGACTTATATGTGCTCATCACCCTGGTACATAGTCACAGTACTTTCAAAGCTAGCACATCCAGCCACACAACTGGCATGTTTAGAAAGGCCTAAGGAGTGACATGTTTTACAGAAAATGTTTGACATAGGCTACGAGCAATGAAAATGTTTTAGATGCATGCATTTTCCCGAGTACATTTTCAATACAATGCACAAGTATGTACAGTACACTTTGGATTCCAAAGGTAAAACTATCACAGTAAAATGAGTAAAAAGGTTGATGGCCTTATTGATTTTGGCTGCTGTGAAGAAAGGATTACATGAAGGAGCACTCGGTGGAACATCAGTCTTCGTGCTATTAGGCATAGGGTAGAATGAATTTTGGCCTCAGAATTCCCCTTGCAGTTGAAAATGATCGTAATCACGGTATTCACTCCTTATCTGCCCCAGGATGGACCATTAAACATTAGAGCGGAATGGTCTTTTCACTCACAGTCTGAAATGTTGGCTTCAAAGCGCTATATGTCTTGACCTAATCCTTGGACTATGCTTCTCCAGAAAGTCTGAGTCATTTTCAGCGGCAGCTCTCTCCAGTTGATTACAGTTTCTATTCCAAAATGATTTCTTTTTGTGGATTAGAACTAGTTTGTATTTCTTTCTTAGGTAGGGGATTTCTCTGGTTCCAAGGCCATACTTGATTGCGTCTTGCATTTCAGATTTGGAGTCAGCACACTCCTTTCCAAAACAATATGTTTCCATTTGGCTGAGAGGCTTAATTTTCTTCTGTGCAAACGTTGCTTTTGTTTGCGCCAGTGAAAGCGATAACACGCGCTGATCATACAGCCAGGTGCTATCTGCCCAGTCCCTGGCATTTGGGCCTGGTGAGGCAAGGCAGTGGCCATAATGTTCTTGAGACATGATACTTGTTTCACTCTGTTCTAGACCCAGCAGCAGATTGAAGAAGAAGATCGCCACAGCAAGAGGAGTAAAACAAGGCTGCCTATTGGCCGTTTGTTTTCTCCCTAAACGATATGGGAAGGTAGCTCCAGACCCATCCCGAGAAGTGCCTCTATTGCTGGTAAACCCGTGCCCATGCTTCTATATGCTGATGAGTCTGTTTTATTAACTTGGACTCCAGGTGCCAGATTACAGAAACTCTGCACCGCTGCAAGTGCAAAGTGTGCAGTTTGGCATATTAAAAGCACCAGGGCTAAAATTGCCCTAGTGCTAAAAAGATACATTTTTAATGCATTTTTGCATCAGGGCAAAGTTTGCCCTGGTGCTAATACCATTCCGTATTAGCACTTGGGCAGGCTTTGCCGTGGTGCAAACATTTAGTGAAAATGCCTCTTTTTTTGCACTAGGGCAATTTTTGGCCTGGTGCTTTTAATATGCCAAACTGCACTTGTCAAGGTGCAATGGTTTTTTAATGTGTCCCAGTGTTTTTAAAAATAGGGCAAACTTTACCCTAATTGCCTACAATTCCGAATGGTTTTTTATTTTATTTTATGTTTTATTTTGGTTTCGTTCGTTAAAAAAAGTGTCAAAAATAAAAAACAGGTGGTTGGGGGGAACCCCCATTTAAAAAATAAATAAAAAAAACATTCAAAAACCCCCCATTTAAAAAATAAATAAAAAAAACATTCAAAATGTGTTTTTTTCGGCATTTTGGTGTAAAAAAAAGGTATTTCGAAAATGTGACGTTCGAAAAAGTCACTATAAACCATGGTTGTTTTGTGCAAGGCCTTTATAACTGCTAAATTTCTGTTTTTAGATCGTATCTAGTCGTTTGTGTGTTCTGCCACGAACGTCTCAAGTAGGAGCCAAAAGTGTCACTAATAAATCTATCCCTGGGACTGAACATGCACTCTACAAATATACCTCTTATTTCACTGCAGCCTTGTTCATCTTTGAACAATCATCGGCGAGAACCCAGTGATTGGCATGATCACGTACAACTGCTGGCCATGGAATTGAGATGCCATGCTACCTGTACCCAGCCTATTGCATAATCTGCTGCTCCATAGACCACCCTGAAAGCTTTTCACATGTTTTGTTATAGGTGTTACACACAATATCTGCCCTTTAAAGGTAATGAAAAGTGCATTCACATTCCCTAGTTCAGTGGATTCATACATGTTCTCTGGTTTAGGGTCTTGCCTTGCCGGGGCAGTGGCACGTGTGGGCTTTGAACTGCGCATTGTGAACAGCGGTGCAAATCTTCTAAACGCTAAGATGTGCTGCGAAGAATGGCACAAGTGTTTGTGAATTGGGCAATGTTGATTTGCCCCTACTGAACATTGAAGTAGATGGTAACATTTCGCCGTGCATAAATAAAGATGTGCAGATTTGAAATCCATGGATGTGGGTCTTTCGCTGGACAGAAAAACGTATTGTACATTAACGCACAAGATGAAATGAGTTATGTTAGAAAAAGCCACACATCCCATTTCTACTGTTTGGAACAGATTCATGGAAATGTGCAATGCACAGAGGGGCCATTTTTTTACCCTTCTTTGTTTTATTTTGAACGCAGAAACGCAGTGGTATGAAGCATTGAATTCTCACATGAATGTCCGTTCCTTTGAAATGTTTGTTTTTATTTCACCATGCCATGTCCTTTAAGGCCAACCTTAGTGGTGAAATGCACTTGCCGCACCCATGCACGTTTTGGGAGCCTAGCCTACACTATTGTTGGGCTATGGAAGGCAGCCAGCCCGCACACCGCTTGCACTGGCTCAGTCATGGCCCCATTAAATGCACAGGTCACCCTTGTGAATTAATACGTTAACCATAGCATGTCAAAGAATCAGGCATGTAAAACATCCAGATCCTCTGAATTGTTTTTAGATACCCTGCTGTGTGGGTTGGGCTTATTCACAAACGGGGTTTGCTCACGAAGAGGAGGCTAGCACTGCAGCACACCTAGGCACTGCTGGCATCTGGCCTGAATGACTGGTAAGGCACTGGGCGTGTGCATAGATGGCTGGTGTTGAAAGAAGGCCTCTGTCCTCAAGAAAGTTATGAATCAACATGTATTTGTGCTCCTTGAAATGCTACAAGAAATGCTTAAGCCTTCATGCAGTACACACCCTTTGCGATGCAGTGTCATGCCACACAAGAATCAGGATTAGCCCCCTAGGTGGGGTACACGTTCAACTGTGCCAACCGTAAGGTGCCAGTCAGTGTCAAGGTTATTTCGGATTATTTTCTTTTAAATCCATAAAACATACGTACCAACTGTAACACCACTTTTTACAAAAACGTAAAACCATGTACCCACAAACGTAACATCGCATGAAACCAGTATTAAACATCATAGCATGGAATTCGCTGCTTGTCCATATTTACTCTCAATCCTCCTTTCTCATCCATAATACACAATCTTCTTAGTTATCTTCACAATTTTAAATATAGTGCAAGTGCCTTAAAATACCCGGAGCCACACATTGGCCAACAGTGTTCCTGAGACAAATCCAACCAACTCAGTAGTAGGACATGTTTATTTGGTTCTACCAAAAGCTAACAATCTATGTATGCTGAGATCCTATCAACCAGAATATTACAGCTGATAGGCCGCTAAAAGCTACAAACTATTGCCGAACAATGGGTGTCCCGCCATTCTGCCAGAGGATACTTCTTTCCTATAGTCCTACAAAGGACAAGAACCATACCTTTGAAGCTAGATCTAACCTTGAGTGCCAGTCCCGCATATGTTGCCATTTTAAGGAAGTGAGTACTGGGCGGTCGCTCTGTAATGATTATATTTTCCTACCCTAGGCACAATCCTCCACTTTCCTATCTTGTTGTTCCACCAACAAAACGGGAGATCATGAGTCTATTCTGAGGGGAGCCCACAGCACAGGCACATCACCCTGCTTTGCTGTCCAATTCATTGCATCTATTAGGCTTCCTCGAGTTTTGTTCTTGGTGAATGGCAATTTTCCAGGTTTTTCCTGCCTCTTTTTCCTCCTTTTTTAACGCAAAAAACCAGGGGAGACCTCCCGCGCCTCCCCTTGTACATGCACCGCCCCCCCTTTTATATAACATACCTTAACATATCACTTATAGATTTGCAGTAAAAAAAGTCTCCAAATTGCCATTTGGCAAAAGTGAGGAATACCAGTTCTATATGTCACAGCCTTCATATGAAACGGATTCAGGCAGAGCCTGAATATTAAACCTTCTGGGTATCATTTGGGATCAGATCTAAAGACGAAGAGAAACCCCTGCAGGAGAGATCCTCCAATAGCTGACCACAGCGAGCTTATGCACTGCACTTTACCACCGCTACGCCACATTTTCTGCAGCCACAGCTGACCCAAGTATACTGTCTCCATTCAGGGGACAACAATCATACTTCTTTTTTGAAGGGCTGTCAGCACCTTCATGATGCCTTTAAGCCACGGGTCGCAGAGACCTGTTCATGGTAGTTTAGCTCAGTTGCAGGATCTCTACAAAGGGCATGTCTATCCTCTCGCCACAGCTTCACCCAACAAGAAGTACCTTCCAAAGCAATCATCTCTCCAGAGTAGGTCACATGAGTGTCATTGTGAATTGCTATACTGGCAATGGAGGTACTAACCCTGAGGATTTTCTGTTGTGGTCAGGCAGCCCCTCGCTGCAATTCCCCAGATCTCGCTCACCTAAAGTTTCTGTGGTTGGCCATAGCTTTATGCACCTTGTGTGCAACCTTAATGGAAGAGCAGCCCATGTGTTCAATGAAAGATAAACTGCGGATTGTTTCATATGTGGCGGCATCCTCCTGATCTGTGGGGGCCGAGGACAGATGAAAGCAGCCCATGAAGGGTGGCAGTGGCAGAACGTCGCGCTGTGAACCGGGGATGCTTGACCATTGAGGTAGAGTACCTCTAGCCCCACATCTCAAATTGAGCCAAGTTGCTGCTTGTGATTGCATATCTTAAGCCGTGAGACCACAACTACTGGTGCCTAGTCACACTTTTTGATTTGCACTTGCCCATGAAAAATATCTTTATAAATCTCCTCCCCGACTCTTAACTAGTAGTCACCCATCAGCCAAACATAAGGACACTTACAAAATAAGCACATGCCCTGTACTCCCATATTACGAACCGACCAGTCACCTACTTTAGTGAGACCTGAACACAGCTGCCAAGATCACAAAGAGCTAATGAGTGCAATGTTGCTGTGTGCTACAGGGGTATCCCAATGCCAGATGGTCGCTTTACAAATGACCCTTAACAATAAACAAGGAATGACCGAGTCACGTGCAAGAGAACAATATTGAAAATGCACCAAGAATGATCACTCTTGGACCCCAAGCGAATGAGTGTCACTTGGCAACTGTGTGAAAGCAACATGACTAGGAACTAGGGAAGCTGCTGTGAGTGTTTCAAACTCAATAAAAGAAGAGTGTTGCAGGGATGCGGCGAGGACTCCCTTGCCAGAAGGCCTCCATGGTGAGCCACCAAGCTCATACTGTCACAAAAAATAGATCCCAGATGAAGGGCCGTGGTCAAATGTTGTAGCTGGGGGTCTCATCAACATAACTTTCCCCTTCTGATTTACGTATAGTAGGAGAGCAGGCCACCATTACCAAGGCTCCTGCCCACCCTCTTATTCTAAATCAACCACCACCGGGGCTACTCACTAATCCTAGGGCATTCAGTCAAATGGAAGAATAGCCAGAGGGAACTGAGTCAGTCTTGCAGGAGGGCCCAGAGTGAAGCTGGAGGCAGGGGAAAGACATTTATGAAGGAGTAACAGGGCGCACAGTTAGGTAGTATCAGGTTGGCACCTAGGTAGTTCCGAGATGCTGCCTAGCATGTCTTTGCTGGACTGCCAAATGGATATTCCTCATCTGTGAAGGGTGCTGTGAGCTAAAGCCTGTAGTACACCCTCCTGAAAGGAGTACATCCCACAGAACAGGTGGTTCGAACCCTGTTCTTTCTAAGTAGAGGAGCTCCCACACTTTTGTAAGTAAGGTCTGAGATGTAGGCTAGAGAATCAAGCAGGATCAGAGTCATAGAACAGTGTCAATAGAGTCCATTAGGAGCGGGAGAGCACATGGGTAGATAGGATTGGATGGCAGAGAGAAACCGATAGGAGCAAGAGTGTAGCAGCAGGTGGCAGGCAGAAATATCACGAGGGTGCGTGTGTTATTAATGCAGTGCTGCACATGGGGACCCCCAACTCTAAGCACCAGCACAAAAGCCTGCAAATAGGTAACACACAGCAGAATGCATTTCAGGTAGCATACATGCTTATTGTGCTGCAGCTGTGTACTCCCAGGGTCAGAATACCGAGAGAAGACTTACCGGAGACAATGGTTTCTAGTTGGAGAGAGAGAGAGAGAGAGAGAGAGAGAGAGAGAGAGAGAGAGAGAGAGAGAGAGAGAGAGAGAGAGAGAGAGAGAGAGAGAGAGAGAGAGAGAGAGAGAGAGAGAGAGAGAGAGAGCTCTCAAATGCCTCGCATATTTTTATCCCCTGGCATTCATATTCCCCTGTCATTTAAGAGCAGAAACCTGTCATGCATCACACATCGAGACTCGTATAATTGTAATTGCACAGCACCTTCTAGGACACGCCCGTTCATGAAACGCTAATGATGGTGAATGCGAATGACGCATTCGACGTGGGCATGTTTGGGCACCTCTGCGAGCTGTATTTAACATGTCAGGCACGTTGACCTCGTGCTGCCTGGGCTTTGCAACAGACTCACAAACGCCATGACAATGTGGCGTGTATTCCGTCCCTCAGTGTCCCCATCAAGCTTGGAATGCCGAGAATGCGGTGCGCAACAAATCATTAGACATTGTAAAGTGATGTAATGTGTGGTAATTACCATCAGGAAAAAGGTTCGTGCGAGTCAGGTGCTATAAAACGTGATGGCAATGCATGCAGACCGGCGGTCCTGTCAGAAAGTTGCTGACATGTAAATAAAAACGTTCCTCGGGGGACCTCATTGTAGTAGTAACAACAATTTGGTGAATTTACAATCATGTTGTTTCTTCCAGCCGGTTGCCTAAATAATAAGAACATAGAGGGATAACCGTGTTATGTGCAACAAGTGTTTTTTTGTGTGTTTTGTGGTGCCACATACCGTACCTATCATAGGCATGTGACATATCAACTGACAGACGATGCACTCGATGTGAAAGTGGCCTTTAGGAGATGTATTTCTTTCCCAGCGCCGGCAGGTCTAAGAAGAGACTCATGGAACCTCCTCACAAAGGACTTCCCTATTATAAGAAAGAAGGCCTGATACTATGCCAAAGGTGACCTTGCCACAACCAAACAGTCTGTAGAGGAGGTCCTAAGCACGAACCGCACTGAAATCATTCATTTTGAAGTACCAGGAACTTTTACGCCGACATATGTGATGTATGATGAGCAAATAAACCAGCAGAGAGCCGCAGTGGGGCTCTGCCCAGTACCTATCAAAAGAACAGCACTGTTGAAGTACCGATGCCTAAGAAAACCTGGACAGTAAGGTATCCATTGAGAAAGCCATATCAACAAATAAAACAAAATGAAGAATGTCAGAGCACAGTCACTGAAGAAGCTAAAAAGATACTGAAGGAAGACGAATGGTGATGTCACAAGAACCCGGACTGACTTACATATAGAAGATATGACGACCTGCGAATGACAAAAAACGAAACACCATGGATAAGTGACTTCCTGAATTTAAAGTGAAATGAGTGATGTCAAAGGTAAGAAGCTTATGCCATGAGCATGATGAAGATACGCAGCCAGTTTACACGTGTACATATGCTTGGAACCGCAAGAAAGCTAAGAAAATCATGAGGCTTGCTATGCTTAGTAATAAGATAGATTGCGGCAAGTGCCACCTATACAGATCTACCTCAAAAAGGAGCACTTTATATAAGTATACTTCCACTATTCACTAGGACAGAATCAACCAAAGGTTACTAAATTTCTCAGGAAAGGAGCCCCTCAGCACGGAAATAGAAAACTAAAGACAGAGAGAAACTCAGACGCATGCAAATCGTGCCAAGAAGCCAAGGTCGTATCGGCTGAAATAGACCAACAGTACATACAATGAATGAAGGAAAGAACAGAGTATCCTATTCAGAGAGGTCGAGATAAGCCACAGAAGGCAGGTAGTGGGCAAAACTAAATCAAATACATGAATTGCATGGAGAATGAGACGATTTCACAGTGTCTGAATCACGTGACCAGCCAAGCGAGAAGAGATGAAACTTTCACACCTACGCCTGGCCTTGTGCCATGCACAGATATCTGAACCTTTCCAGACAGAGATGCAGTCTCGAGGTCAACCACAAAGAAATAATTGACACATGACCACTGAGGTGATGATTAATTGTAGCAATAATTGGAGGAAGGCTGGGGGAGCAAACAAGCACTCTGCACCTGGGCGGCTATTCTGCACGCTGCTAAGCTAGTGGAAAAGTATGAGTGGGGTTGGTGCCAACCCAATCATAGTGGACCAATTAATCTAGGGTCCTATAGTTAGTTAGTATAACCAATGAGACGTTGTACTTTTAGTGATGGTCACAGTAGCCATTTTGAAGGAAGGGCCTAGATGCCCCACCTGACACTATTTATCCCATCCCCTCACTCTGTTACCATATACATATATGGCACCTATATTAAAGTTATCTTCCTATAACCAATAGAATTGCATGCAACATTTTAAACGTTACACGTCAGTGATGACGAGTTTTTATTATAAATGATGTGTTTTTTATGAAGTTCGTTGGAGTTGTTGAAGCGAGAAGGAAGATCAAGCAAAAGCTGATGTTCATGAACTCCCCGTCTTTTGTACTTGTCATTAAACGGACTCCCTTTTCCAAACCATTGAGTTGTCATTATTGATTTGATGCTAGGGTATTAATCTGCATCCCCATCCATCTCACGGGTGCTGCTACTCATCTTAAAGTGCTATTGGGCAACCCCCAGCCTTATGGGTCGGTTGGGGTCCTAGTGCACAAGTGCACTGTTAAAATTGCGGAGATAAAACCACATAGGATCCCCATACATCGCCATGCACTGGGCTCGGCCATAGCCTTGTACCTGGGTAGTGCGGATCCTTCTATTCTTCTGACACCACACCATGCAGAGGGTGAAGAGGTGCCATCACCACACCATGCAGAGGGTGAAGAGGTGCCATCCCGACAACATGCAGAGAGTGAAGAGGTGTCTTCACCACACCATGCAGAGAGTGAAAAGGTGCCATCACCACACCATGCAGAGAGTGAAGAGGTGCCATGAGTTCCTCCCTAGGCCTGTCGGCGATGAAAAAAGAAATACATCTACCAGAGATCACTTGTTGAGACAACAGGGGTCACAGTTGGGGCTTCACCTCGTGTTTTATAGTGGACTGTTTGGTCATGGCAATATCATTGTTGCTGTATAATTGTTGCCTTCTTTCTTATAATGGGCAGTCCAATCCCCACACTCCAATTTCCCCAGCCGTTACCACTCCTTGCCCCTTTGTTCCCCCCAGCATGCTCCTTTCCCCCTATATATAGATCTATCGTATCATGCTGTGGCGATCAGATTTCCACGACCAAACAGTCCACTACAGAGGAGTTGCTGGGGGGATAAGGGGGCTATAGCCCCTGGTCTTTTGGTTGTAGCCCCGGATAGAATCTCAGGAGCTATAGAACCAAAAGGCTAGCTAGCCCCCAGTCCCGAAAGTTCCGACATCAGTGTAGCCCTGTGTCTTTTCCAGACCTAGCAACACCCCTGGTGGATCTTAAAACACTGCAGCCTCATATGAGGTGCTCTTAGAATGTACCCGTTCCTCTGCATTATTCATGAATACGGCATTTGGTGTGAAGTCGGTGGGCGTACGGCCTCCAAATGAGAAGTCGCTGTAGCTGGCTTTGAATACAACGTCCTCTAACTGCTTTTTGAATGGTCACTTGTGGTTTTAACTTTGTTGTTTTTTGCCAAGTTTTTGTCTGTCCAGTGATTAATTGAAAACTCTTTGGGTTTGTGACCCTCACATCCAACACTGGTCTATCGTTCCCTCATCCGCAAGCAGCAAAGAACACAGCTATACAATATACACATGAATTACAGTATGAACGGTGTGGCAGTTCACCTCAAAGCTTTGCTGTCAGGGGGTTCTGCTGGCTGGCTCGGGAGTTAAATGTAGTCTTTCCATCTAATTGACCAGGATAGTCAATCCGTCCAAAAACCAAGTGACATCCAATATCGTTTTTTTTCTCTGTTTTTTAACAAAATTCTAATAAACGCTAATACAAAACTGTAATAATTATCTGAACTACAACTCAAAGGCTGACCAACCGCTCGTCACAAACAGTTTTGGCAACCTTTTTAATCTGTTTTCCAACAAGCGCCCAGATGTCCCCGGGTTCGGTGCGCTTTATAAATGGCAAAATAAATAAATAAACAAAGTTCTGTTGAACTTTAGATATGTGCGAAGAACTGTACATATTCTCTTGATTGAAATGTCTTACATGGGATTTTAGTGTGGGATTAGCTGAATTAAAACAGAGGCTGAGCCAATCCCTCTCCACAAATATTTTTCAACTGTCTTCACCCGCCGTGATAGGCCAGTGCCTGATGTTTGGTAATACAGACTTGGGTCACCAGGCTAATGGTGTAGAGAGTAGTGTGGACAGTCGCATGCAAAAGCCTGGTTTTATGTCCCGTATTGTCTTTCTAAGGTATGGATTTGCGCCTTTTGATTGTGTCACTGCTGCATAACCGGCATGCAGGGCAGTTTGTGAACCCTAGAGCATGGTAGGTGCAGCATTAGCCATGTATGCGTAGCAATTTATAGCAGGTCATTTATTTTCAGAACGTGAGTGCCGAACACTTTTACTCAAATTACACTCCCCACTGTTTAGCAATGGATCTTCATTGCTATTGCTCATCCTGAAACCCTGTTTAATAATGGCCATTGACGTGACATTCCTATATTTCCTATGTTTCCTTGCTGGTCTCCTCCCACTAAAGTGGATCGACATTCTCGAATAGAAACTAAGATCTTGTATTTGTGTTCTTTATTTGCAAACATCGCTTCATTGCAGCTAATGCAGGTATGGATAAATAAATAAGTATAGAGAGTAAATAAAGGCATCATGTGCGTGCTGAGCAAAGTCTGCATTTATCCAGGGAAGTTTTGTCAGGGACGCGTTTGTGGTGTGTCTTGGAAACACTTGTGTTTTGGCCGGAGGTGGATGTGAGTAACACTCGCCTGACTGACGTGAGATGGGGAGATCAGGCGAGGTAGGTGTGAGTGGGGGCACAAAGTGTACCAGGGGCGTTGGCAAGGCATCCGCAAGAATTATCTAATCTTGACCTTTATGTGTGTCTAAAGTTTTATATGGTGATCATAAGAATAAGAGGCAGGAATATTTTGCTGTCCAAGTAGGTGTTCTTATGCCATAATTGCTACTGTTGAAACAAGACCAGGCATTCCACCAGGGGAATATTGGCAAATCCTAATAATGACCTGCTCATCCCCCAGGCTAATGGCATGCATTGGGTAGTCGGGCAAAGGGCACTCGTGCTGTTCTTTCTTGAAACCATTGGGCAGAGGCACCAGGTTCATCCTATGATATGGGAGAGTGAGAGAGATCGAGCTGAGTGTCTTCATCACAACACTGAAAGTAAAAGGAGAAGGTAGAGATCAGGTGGACCAAGGGGGCCAGGTAGACATTGAAGAGCCAGGGTGAGAGGTTAGAGCCCCAAGGGACACCACATGTGGAGAGAGAAAGGACCCAAGTTGGACCTCTGAGGGCCGGTGCATGAGGAAGGAGGAAGGAGGTCAACCACTCCATGGCCAGATACATGATGCCTAGGTTCTCACAGAGTCGATTGATCAGGATGGCGTGATTGACCATTGACCATTTCAAAAGCAGAAGAAAGGTCAAGGAGGATCAGGACAGTAGGAAAGCTGGAATCAAGATATGAGATGTTCACGGGTGTTCACGAGAGCAGTTTCCCTACCTCTGGCTGCTCTGATGGTCATGGAGACAACCAACAGATTCTGTGTGTCGAGTAAGCTGGGAGATGGCAGCTTTTCCAGGAGTTTGCCCAGGAAAGGAGTGATAGAGATTGGGCGATAGTTTGCTGGACAGGTAGGATCAGTAGAAGGCTTTTTAAGGAGGAGGTTCACAAGGGAGTGCTTGAGGAGAGAGGGGAAAGATCCAGTGGCAAATTAGTGATTGCAGAAATTAGCCAAGGCTGGAACAAGGGTGTCAATGTGGTCCTTGATGGTTCTGGAGGAGCAGGGACACACCTGATTGGATGACACATGCATAGATCGGACTTGTCTAGAAACATTGTCAGGTCTTTACGGAGAGAAAGAGGGGGGCCGAGATAGGTAGAGGGAGAGGAAGAGGAGAGAGAGAACAGGTTGTCCTGAGTTTTAGTGGTGTAGTGAGAAGCCAGAGCCGTATAGAGGATCTGGGAGGGAACAGGAGAGGTGAAGACTGCAGAAGTATTGGCCAGCTACTTGTAAATGTTAAAGAGTATGGCCGTGTTTTTCGAGGCAGCAGAGAGGCAGGCTTGGATGTGGACTCTGTTCTTGGACAGAACAGAGAGTCTGTATTGCCTTTGGAGCAAGCGGCAGGCCAGTTTGTCAAAGGATGTGCCCTAAGCCCTCCACTTCCTCTCAGCCATCCTGCACTTACATTTTAGGGCGGCGAGGTCGGAGTCATACCAAGAGTTGCACTTGGAGGTAGGCTTCAGGCGGATTCTGATGATAGGGCCAAGGATGTCAAAAGCATTGGAGATAGCAAGATGCAGGTTAGAGAGGGCTGTGTAAGAGCGTGAGGCAGGTGTAGGAGGAATGAAGAAGGTAGCAGCAAAGGCATCCACTGGCACATGCTTCATGAGCCGAATGACTGTGAAGGTGGGTGGCAGTGCTGGGGTGGGCTTAGCGTGAGGGACAGAGAGTTTCAGGTGAGGGGAGATCAGAAAATGGCCAGTCCAAGAGCAAGGAGTGGTGAGAGGGGGATTTCTGAGGAGAGGAGAACATCCAGGTGTGTCTGGCAGAGTGTGTTGGACCAGAGGGTAGAATGGAAAGACAGAGAGTATTGCAGAGATTGTGGAAGAGCCCAGAGGAGGGATTAGAAGCATCCAGGTGGATGTTGAGGTCTCCAATGAGGAGAAGTTGAGAGGTAGAGGTAAGGAGAGAAGAGGAGAGGTCAGCCCACTCTGAGAGGAAGAGGGCAACCTGACCAGGTGGCCTGTAGATGGTGGCCACAGTCAGAGAGAGGCCAGGATAAAAAGAGGTCCTGCAGACCAGGCATTCAAAGGAGGAGCAGGCAGGCATAGGTATGACAGAAGCAGGGACCCACTCCGGAAAGATCAGAGCTACTCCACCTCTGAGTCTGTTGGTTCTCAGTTCTCAGAGGATCTTGTTGCCATTAGGGAGGAGAGTGTCAAAACTCGTGACAGAGCTGGACGTGAAGAAAGTCTCGGTGAAAATGAGGACATCCAGGTCAAGTTCTTTGAGGAAGTGGCAGATGTCAGAGGAGTGTTTGACAGCAGAACGAGAATTGAGAGTAGCGACGTGGAGCAGGTTTCCACATTTGAAAGTCTTCCTTGGTGGGGAAAAGGCTAGAGGTACACCGAGAGGTAGAGTGACCCAGGAGTGGGCAGAGATGTTAGCAGGACATGGCATAGTAGCCAGAGAGGAGGAGGGAGGTGCCAGAGAGGCATCAGAGGCAGGAAGCGGCGGAGGTGTCAGAGAGGTGCTAGTACGAGTAGCAGGAGAAGGAAGTGGGATAAGGGCCTAGATATAAACACAGCAGCAATGCAGCAAAAAAAAAAACAGATTCAACTTTCCGAAAAAAGAAAGAGAAAGGCCTAGTTATGAACACATCAGCAATGCAACAAAAAAACATTTTCAACTTTTAAAGAGGCAAAAGGCCTAGTTATAAACATAGCAGCAATGCAATGCGACTTTCCTAGGGAAAAGAGGGTGGCTAAACAGATACAATTAACTGAGGTGCAAAAGGGTGGTTTGGTAAGCACATTAGGAATAATTTGAGGGGTAGGTCAGATTAGTGGAGTGCAATGATGGCTGCTGCCAATCCTCACCGCACCAACCTGGTTGGTAGGAGCAGGTTGACGGTTGCAAGCTTCTTGCTTCCCTGGCTGACACCAGCAGACATCATCTGGAGTTGCTTCCACTGGAGCTGTCCTTTGCCTCTGGGTCCTTCGCCAAGCAGGGGCTGCCTGGAAGGCTGTCTGTTAAGGGGCCAGTTCACCAATGGGAGCGTGGTGGGAGGGAGGGAGGTAGGAGGGGGGGACAGGGAAGTGTGGAAAAGGGGAGTGAGGGGGAGCGGGAAACCAGGGGTTTGCCGCACTGAGAAGCGCTAACTAAATTAATACATTAAATAAAGTATGAGCCTGGAGCCAGCATTCAGTACTAGAAGCGCCAACTTAATGAATTAAATAAACTTGGAGCCTAGGTGTCTCTGCATGCCGGAGCTCTCACCCCAGCCAGGATGCTCCAGAAATGCCGACCATTGGCAGAAAGCATGGCTAGGAGTTGAAGGAGGAATGGGTGCTACTAGGGTGCTGACATCCAGCAGCCCGGTTTGCATTGTGATGAGCAAAGATGCATGGCTGATGCTGTCACTAGGATGGGGGCTGTGAGGTTAGCCATGAATGATGTCACAAGGGGAGCAATAATTAGGCTGGGAGGGAAGGGTGTCCTGGAGAGAATAAGGGTAATGTGATAATTCGCAAGGTAGTGATAGGGGCAGCAACCCCAAAATAGCTTGCAGTGCCATTCAGTGGTTTTGGGGAGATGGGGCATTCGTCATAGAATGCAGGGGTCATGGTTTTTAGCTCTTCAGGCTGCGGCAGGGGGCTGTTCCTCAATTATATATTTGAGGTCTAATCTTACCATGGGCTCCTTCATGCCCCTTTCATTGCAGGCCCACATTGTTACTTAAGAGGTGCAAATGTTTCTCAGTTCTGAATAGAAGCTCTGCTCCAGACCTGCAAGCACCAAGCTTTTTTGTGGACCCCTTACCGTCCACCAGCCTCATCAGCACAACCCACTCCTTGCACCTCCACCTGATGCTGTAATTGGCAAAAATCTCTGCCCACTGCTCCTTTCCCCATTCCACGTTGTCGTCATAGTCAGGTTGGTCACGCCCCTGACATTTTCCTCATTCAGTGGTGTTGTGCAATGCAAGGGCTTATCTAGAGCAATGTCCAGCACTGTCATAGTGGTTGCATGAACATACAGCAGCTTAATGCTTTAAGCTCTCAAAAGTGCAAAGAATCAAACAGTAGAGTATCATCCAAAGCCAGTAGAGAATGCATGAGACACATGGAACGTAAATTGCCGAAGCACGAATGGGAAGAACACAACAAGTATCACAGTTTTCCATTCTCAACAGAAAGATAATTAAACACTTTTAGTGGTAGTGTAATGGGCAGCACAACACTGAACCAACATCTTTTAAACCTTGCAAATTGAGATATTAATGGGAACATTAAGGTTACAACCGCAGTTTACCCGGGCTGCTGAAGAGGACTTTGTTCTTCACTTTATGCACTCAGATGTTTTTTGGTCTCCGGGGTCACAGTCTCCTACATGTTCTGACATCGCTTCCATTTCTGGGTGGCCTCTGATGCCATTTTCTATTAAGGTGTGCTTGCGTGGCATGGTGCGCTGCTTGCTATAGAATGTGCTGCTCCTCATTTAGAGGTGGGCAAATTAAAGCCAGCAGCAAAGGTCCTCTTACCAATCTAGCTCTTTGTTTTTAAGCGCTGCATGGATCATTGTTACAGCAGCAGAAGTTATATCGTGCAAATGCATTATTCTTTTTGTTTGAAGACATGAAATGGCAGAAGTTCCGTCTGAAGGTCCCGATTCATGACGCCAAGTCTGCATGATGGCCTCTTACTTGTCTTGATGGACAGATAGCTTTACTGTAGGACTCATAACTCTTTCAGGTGTGAAAGGGGCAGGGGAGAGGCCGCCGGTGCTGTGAACTAGGGAAGAGCATCTTCAACGAAACCGCCCTTTTGAACACGTTTGTGCTGATGGAGAGGGGTTCCTAGAGAAGTAGGGTAACCATGTCCAGGATGATTGTGTTTGTGGGTGGTACGTACATATGCCTGATGTAGTCCTCGAATGATAAACACTGAAATGCATCTGGTAAAGTTTGTATCGAACCAGCATCCCAAAGCTGCTCTGTGCTTCTCCAAATGATCATTCTAAAAGGTGCCAAGTGCATATCAAGCGCAGCTGTCGGCAGACCCTGCAGAAGTGACTCATTGTCAGCTGTTGGAGATCTTAGACTCAACGGTACAAGGAGGATGAGAAAAGGCACCACCTACAAGATAGTCGCACGGGCGAAGTGCATGGTCAAATGCAGTTGTCAGCAGGCTCTGTGGCAGACTCTTTCGGAAGTTGCTCACTGTCAGCTGCTGGAGAGCTTACACTCACTGGCGCAAGAAGGAGAGTGAGAGAAGGCATGGCCTATAAGACCCAGCGCATCATGCCACGCGCGCGCTGGACGTGCACGGTCAAGTGTAGTTTTAGGCAGGCTCTGCAGAAGCAGTTTGTTGGAAGCTGTTGCAGATCCCACGTTCACCAGTGCGAAGAGGATGAGAAAAGGCATGCCTATAAGATCTAGCGCTTCGCACAAAGTGCATGGGCAAAGTGCACATTCTAGTCGTTATCAGCATTTGGAAGTTGGTTGGGGTTGGGAGCTGTGGAAAAGCAAGATGAGCTGGTGAGTGTGACTGTCATGTATCTATCTGCCTATTTCTTTGCTGTGCTGTCATTTATTCTTTGGCATTCGATAGAGTTTGCCATTATACTCACCGCTTGTGATACATCAGTGAAAAAGATGTATGAGTTGCTAAGAAAATCAAGTTTCAACTTGACTCACCCGCCTCCCCACCCAACAAAGCCCCCTTTGCCTCAGACGAAGTTTGGGCTGGCATTGCTCAGAACATAGACTCTGCACAAATATGCCTGGAGAGATCAGAGAGGGAAATGCCTAAACGTGGGAATTTACAGATGAAGGACTATTTGTAATATATCCGGTGCCTAGTTTGCCTTCTACGTTTCTGCTTGATGAACAGTTGCCTGCTGCCTTTGCTGTTGTTCTTCCCCCCACCCCGAGTCACATTGAAGGTGTAGTTCAGGGGGGAGCAGGACACCCCCATGCGTCTTTGGCGTCCTTGTTAGACTTACCTTCGATATTTTTTATAAAGGAGCTGTCACACACTTCGATTTACCCGCTTACAGCCTGCACCAGTCCCACTTCCTTCTCTCCATCTTTTGGACAATTCATGCGATCACCCTATTTTGGGACAGACTTCTTTATCTGCCTTGAATCTGGTTCTGAATTCACTAGTGATAACATCAATGCAGAATGAAAAGATTCTATTAACACCGAATTGGTCTCACTGGAAGTCGCCTTAGTTGAACAGAATATGAAGGCTTGATTATAAGGTAATCATTGGAAACATGCCTTTGGAGGAGGGCGTTTGCACTAATGTTTTAAATCAAATTGTTGATCCATCCAGCATCTCCTCTGATCTTGATGTACCTGATAAACTGGCCCATCCGGTACAGCTCTTGTTGAACATGAGTGTACGGCTGTGATCAATAATGAAGGTTTGGTTCAAAAATCACACATGGAAAATCATGTACATCATCCCCACCTTCAACTAAAAGAAAGCAGAAGCTCCAGGACATTTCTACTTGGACCATCCTTGCAACACAAGAAAGGGATTCAAATGAATGCCTAGAGCGCTCTTGTAAAAACCCGAAATAAGAAAGGAGCCAGGAAAGGAAAGTTCAAAGAAGAACGAAACTATAGTTTCTCAGGAAGGCGGCATATGTAAATTAGTTCTTGTCTTTATAAGCAAATGCTGAGCCTGAAGAAGACGCTGACTCTGCAGGAGCCTTTAATAGCCGCCTTAGTGGCTTGTCGACATACTCTGCCACTGATGAGGCTGCAGATTCATTGGTGCCAGAGGAGGTCAACTTTTTGAACAATGCATCACCAATTATTTCGGATAAAATGGTAACAAATAACAGGGAAGCAGCAATAAGGAAACATTTGTTTGTTTATTTATTTATATTGCTCGCCAGACCCGGAGGTATCAGGGCGCAGAAGGATACAGGTTACAAGAAGACTCTCAGTTAAGGTTACACATAGCATACATACAAATCAAGGAATCAAAGAAAAACAGATGCATAATAGCTTAATTAGTAGAAGACCTTCAAATTGGGCTACACATAGCATATATACAAATCAAGGCATCAAGGTAATACATAATAACTCGTAAAGATAATGGAGAGTAAGGGAGAACACTATACAGACATCTTGATAACAGAGCTCTGAAATCTAATAACAATGTGATAGGTAGGTGACAGGGAATTACTGGTCATTGTCTTTAAGCCAGATGGTGAGATTCTGTCTGAAGATCATGTAAGGTTGATCCGCTCGTAGGGATGGAGGCAGGGAGTTCCAAAACTGAGCGGCTTTAACTGCAAAGCTGCTGCCTCTGACCTAGGATAGCTTAAAACTTGGGACAGTAAGGCAGTTACTGTTAACTGCTCTGGTAGGCTGACTCAAAGATTTTCTGTGGAATCTCTCAGTGAGGTAACGAGGCGCAGCATTATTCAGATATTTGTGGGTAAGGGAAGCGGTTTTCAGATGGATTTTATTGCCGGTAGATAGCCAGTTGTTTTGTCTCCTGATCTCAGAGATGTGCTCCCTTCTTGCTATGCCGAGGGCAGCTCTGAGAGCATTATTTTTTTTTGGAGTGTTTGAATTCTTCTAATGATGTATTCATTAGACCCGATGTAAAGGGTGTTGCAATAGTCCAATTCGGACAGGATGAGGGCTCTGGCAAGGATCATGCAGCTGCTGTTGGATAAGAATGGTTTGCCAGCTCTGATGAGTTTGCATATATATGCAATAGCAGACGCCATGGAGTTTACTTGTTTGGTGAATGTGAGGGTGGAATCGAGGTAAAAGCCTATGGTTTTTACCTCTTTAGCAACTTTGATGAGGTTGCCGTGAATAATAAAGGAGTTGTATTCATCGCCTAATTTTTTAAAGGTTAGAGGTAGTGCCTAGAATGATGAGTTCAGTTTTCTCATCTTTCAGGCATAGACCGTGAACTGCCATACATGCCTGGATGATGAGGTAGACTCTGTTTACCAAGGCAAAATCCTTACCGTAGACCCCAGAAAGTGGAAGAATAATCTGGGTATCATCTGCATAGTTAGTGTAGGTGATACCAAGATGGTCCAGATCATCGAAAAGGGGCTTGGTAAATATATTGTATAAGATGGTTGAGACACAGGACCCTGGGGCACTCCGCAGGTAATAGGGATAGGGCTGCTGAGGGTGAGAAGACTCTCATAGTCCTGTTGCTTAAGAGTGATTCTATCCAGATTATAGCTTCCTTGCAGCTGAGTCCAAATGGTTACATAGGACCTTGTGATCCACAAGGTCAAATGCAGCCGAGAGATCAAGGAGGAGAAGTAAGGCTGATTTTCCCTTGTCCATGAGCTCGTCAATGTGAGCCTGGAGGTCATTTAGAGCAGTTTCCGTTACATGTTGTGGACGGAAACCTGATTGACGAACTCCTAGAAGGTGGTTGAGTTCCAGGTATTTCTGAATTTGTAGGTTAGCAACCTTATCTATTATTTAAAGAAGAAATGGCACTGTGGTGAAAGGCCGGTAGTTTGTTGGTATAGTTGGGTCTAGAGTCTGTTTTTTAATTAGTGGGGGTACCCAAGACTCTTTGAGGTTACTTGGGATGGTGCCCCGGTTGAATGAGGCATTGATAAGCTTCGATATGAAGGGTGCCAGATCCCTCACTGCATCCTTGATGAGTTTGGCTGGACATTGGTCGCCCTGGCAGTTCGAAGGTTTGAGTGATAGTATGACTTTTTCAACCTCCAGAATAGAAATGGAGAAGCTGAAGCGGGTAGAATGGTTATGACGGGGCACAGGAGAATTGTTGAGTGGCATCAAGGTAGTTAAAGATGCTTTTTTTTGCAATTTTGACCTGAAGGGTGGTAACTTTATTAGCTAAAGCATGCTGAAAAATATGAATACATTAAAGTCCCTTGAACGTTTGGCTAAGTGTGCTAACTCTTCTGGGGCAACTGGCTGTATGGCAGGGGTGTTGCTAGGTCTGGAAAAGATCGGGGCCTATGCTATTGCTGGGACTCGAGGCCAGCTAGCGTTTTGGTTGTAGCCCCTGAGCTTCTATCTGGGGGGCTACAACCAAAAGACCCCGGAATATCGCCACCTCAGCCCTGCCCCCAGCAACACCTCTGCTGTATTGGATTGGAATTAATTTTGCATGCTCCTTCTCCAATCGTTTAAAATGTGTCAAATATCCAGTCGTTATTGTATGCTATGCAATGTTTAAGGACGATCAAGTCTAAAGACATTGGGCCTCATTCCGAGTACGGCGCTAACCAATGGCGCTATTAACGCCTTGGTTGACGCCGTACCCGGACCGGCAGCGCCTTGGTGGTTGGCAGAATTACCGCCCCATTCCAAGGTTGGCGGAGCGGTAATTCCCCAATCCCCATTTACCCTTCCCCATTCCCATTCTTGCCCCATAGGGCATAATGGGAGTGGGGAAGGCGTCAATTACGCCACCGTAAATTACGGTGGCGTAATTAACATCAAGGTCCCTTAGCGCCATGGTATTTAACGCCTGCTAAAAGCAGGTGTTAAAAGCACCATGGCGCTAAGGGAACTCGGAGTATGGCGGTAAGGGATTACCGCCACCGCTCTCGTTAGCGGTGGCCGCTATCCCTTACCGCCATACTCGGAATGAGGCCCATTGACCTAATTGAGTTTATCGATGATTTAGATTTTGTTCTACTTTATGTGTCTTCACAAATTGTGTATGAAATGCTCGTGCATAATCTGAAAACTTTCTTTAAATGGGGCATGATTTATTTCCATATTGAAGGGAACAGGCCTCAAACCGTGCGGCCAAAAGTCTGTGGGCAGAAGATGCTAAGTATAGAACGTCTGAATAGCTGTCCGATTTAACTTTATAGGTCTGTCATGAGAAAGCGGCCCAGGATAAAAGGCTAGCGAATTTTGCAGAGAAAGGAACACAATTAGAGTTGGGGAACCCAGACTGGTCCTGGTTAGCATCTATTTTGCAATCCCGCGCATAAAGGGGAGCTGGTTGCAAAGTATTTAGTAAATCGAAGTATTACATGATTTCACAGTTTTTCTGCAACCAGCTCAGAAGGGTATGCAAGGCTAACCTTATGCTAGAATTATGATAGCAATATAAAAGTATCTAGGTGCGCAGTATGAATGCTGCTATGGTGTTTATGCAGGTATTTTGGCTGTGAAATAATGGAGGAAAAGTTACAACTTTTTCTATATAACAATTTACTTACAGTAACTATATACTGGAACCCTGAGATTTCAAAAAATGTAACTTTGGTGATTACTCTTTGAGAAAACCTGGGAGGTTGGTATGAAACTCAGGATTCCGACTATGCTATCATGGCAAGTGGCCAGAGTTGTTTTTGCCTGGACATGGATTCTACTCATTGTTTGGAATAAGTTAGGACCTTTCGTAGCAAAAGTGCAGTAGATGCATGTGGGGATAATTGGGCTGATATAATGAGGGTTTGGGAAATGGGAAACCTGAATGGTAATGTTAGGGGTGATATGCCCCCGGGGGCTGCTTGGCATAAGGGAACTTCATCATCAGTATTGATTATGTTTTTACCTCCTTCCCTTTGTTTAATCGTTGCCGTTGGGCTGAGGATTGTAGCTAAGGAGGTGAGTGATCAAACTGCCCTCTTGTATAGGTTTGTGAACAGAAGTCTTATACCTAGTTAGCCGCAGGGGCCCCACTGTATGACAATAAAAGCGGCTGGTAATTGGCCTAATGAAGACCGACTACAGTATCTAAGCTTAGATGGAAAATGTTTGAGATGTATTACTCTCACAAAAGTCCAGAGAAATTATCTTTCTCTCCTCCAAGTTTTTCAATGTGTTAATAATCTTAATATGTGTTAATAATCTTAACCAGGTCCCTTTAAAGAACGGCCAATGAGAAAGTAATTGTAACCTGGTATACCACAATCCCGTGTTTGATGAACAAAATTCAGTTTAAAAGACGTGCAGTTTAGAAGGTCTTTGTAGGAAAAAGGCACCAGAGGCTTAACTTCAGCCGAGTGTGCTGAAACAAAGGTGTAAAAAAATGGATCAAAGGTAATAAATAGCCAATCACATGTGACATAAGGATAGTGTGTGTGGTGAGTCAGAAGAAGGGCGCGGACACAGTGTTGACATTTCTAATGAGTGTTTTATTAAATGATAAGAAACATGCCTACATTTCCCTATTTCTATGCGGGTGTTCCCTGCCTATGTAAATAACTAAGGTGCTCATCAGTCATCAGGAAATGTCCAAATAAATAAGTCTGCTGCCCAGAACTAAGTCTAACTGACCCTACCACTATTCTAACAAACTAAGGTCAGGAGAATGCTTCCCTTCTCCCGGTTACCTCGTCAGCAATGGTTCTTCTTCTGCTTCAGAGTTCTTACTAATAGGACATTCTTAAACAGTCTCTTGTCACCCTCTATTTGAGTTCTCATAATTCTTTCACCAGGTCTTTGGGCTTTCCCTTCAATTTCAGGGTTGTTCTCCAGGAACCTCTATTTGCACTTTGCGCTATCCTTTGATTTAGACTAGCAGGTCTTGGAGGTTTCTGTAATGTACACTTTCTTACGAGTGGCATTCTGTCCTGGCAATAAATGCCCCTGCCTTTCTTGCTGGAATTTGTTTTTTACATCTTTTCTCTTATGGGTGTCTCTGGACTTACGTCATAGACTTCTCTTACTGATATGTTCCATTCTCTGTTTCTCAAATTTGGGAATTCTTTCCCTCCTTGCCAGGGTGTTGGTCACCAGATATTAGTGATCTCTTTCTCAAATTCAATTGTGGTTCGGTTTCTCACATTATTATAGTTCACCTTCACCAACTTTACATTCCATACTGATGAGTTTCTCCTGTTGAATAGCGATTCCCTGGCAACCTCCCAGTCCTCCTGTTCTCCCCGTTACCATTGCAGGAAATGACTCTGTTGGGAAGGTGATAGGTCAGGGGAAACCAAGGCATTTCCAGTGTCAGATTCAGTAAGTAGAGCAGCGATAGTAATGGTTGTATTTTCACTATGGTCTTTTCCACATTCCTTGAGCAGGTTGGCATTATAAACTTGTGTTTTCTATAATCTATGGGGTTTCTCTTGTTGAATAACAATTCCCCGGTGGACTTCCGTTCTCCCCGTTATCTCTGGTCTTACAGGGGAACTTCTTGGGGGCCTGCACTTGTTCAGGTTCTTCTTGTTCGTTCTGCCTCTCTGTCTGCTCATTTTCACCGATCCGCCAGTCAGACCTCTCTCGCTCAGCATCTTGTTACCACTGTGGGTAAGATGCTTGTTTGCTGAATTCTCAGCCTGATGGTTTCGGCGTCATTGGGTGGGCATATGGCCCACCACAAAGTCATCGTAGTCATGCCAACAGTGGGATAGGTATCCCCTTCTCCCAGTCTCTCGCTGTGGGAAAACGCTGGGTCTCCAGCGCTCCGTTCTGACTGTCAGAACACTTCTGAAAGGCGCGCTGCCCGTGGCTCTCCTTAATTCTGCCTCTCTCAGGTGCTACACGTTCAGGGAGCTTCCCCTGCGTGCATATGCATCTCTCTTCTTCGCCTTGGCTTGGTGTGTCCTTCTCTTTTAGTACACATGTCCCAGTTGAGTGGATACCTCTCTTTCAAGAGGCAGAACCCTTTTCCTGGAGGCAACAACATATTTTAGCTTTGCCTTCAGCCAAGTGTCCAGATTTTATACTGTTCTTCAGGTCAGACAGTCCTGTGTATGCTACCATGAGCAATGGTTTAGGGAGTTCCTCAAAGGAACGGGAGTCCTTGTCCCCTAAGTGGGAGTCTCTCCCAGTGTGGTCCCGCTTGCCCAAACCACTATGGAGGGTCTTTGGAGAGAAGGGATGAATTCCCTCGATTCATCACATGTCCTAATGCTGTCAAAAATCACACAAAAACAATTGTGTAGCTTTTGGAGCCTTATTAATATAGATACTTTCACCCAGGCTCATTTCCACATCAATACAATACATGCAGACTAATGAAACTGTATGCGTTTACCAGTGAATGGTTAATTACTTTCTTTCGTTCCAAATAAGGAATGGTGGAAAGCATCGACAACCTATGCAGCCTTCACCAATCTGTCAGCTGTATTTAATTACATCAATAGAGCCAGAGGCTGGTGGAAACTCGCCAAGTGGGGTTTTCCAGTTTATCTTTTGGGCATCCTGATTTATTTTCACACAGACACCTCGTCACAAATTTGATTGGACGGGAGGACTACTATGTCCTCCAGTGTGACACCAGGCCTATGCTCCACTATTCAGGAACAATAATATTACAATGGCTTGCGTGTGCCAGCGATGTAGTTCTCTTTGACTTAATGGCTGTCAACGTACAACAGAATGTATGCTCCCTTAATTTATACATGAAGACCAACAATTTGGAAATCAATGCAGCTAAGTCAAAGATAATTATTTTCTCGCCAGCTAAGGAGTCAGGGGTGACATGTCTGTAGAGTCAACAATGTGAAATTGGAGGCTGTGGACCAGCTAACATTTTTAGGGTTTCCAATTTATACGAGACCAAGCAATACGATCATATTGCTAAGATTGCATTCAAAGATTGAAATGGATTATCACAAAAGGTGGCTGTCTCTCATGTCTTCCTGTCATTAATTACTATAAGGCGAAGGGGGCCCCATGTTTAGTGTATTGTCCTGAATTTCTGCATGTTGATGATGGGACTCACTGGAATCATTTTGACGGTCTGCTATGTAGACGGGTGTTAGCACTACTGAATTTTATGCGATAACTGCAGTATGGTTTGAGTTGGGTCTCTTGTTGCTACAAGCTATAATTAAATGGAGAATTTTATTCTTATACCCCAAGGTCCCGTGCCCTCCTTCTAATTAATTGTAACATCAGCATAAAGAATGCGGTGGAAATAAACAATGTAATAAAATCAATAGCTGGGTGACCAAATGCGAAAAAGAATAAGGCCTCTGTTAAATGTTTCATCAAGGTCATTGATCGCTATCCCCAGGGTCGTAGAATAGAAACTATGGAAGATGGAAAGGTGTGATAAAAGATAAATAACATGGTTTAAATAATACTGCAAGTTTACTAACAATTAAAAAAGACAGTGAATTGTTCCGACTCACCTGTGTACATTTCTGGGCATGTATTGGAGAAATCTTGTTATGCCAATATGTTTTAACGTATTTTCTATGCATGACATTTTAGGAGCCAGAAGCAGGGAAGACATAGGGAAGAAAGTTGTTGTTGATTATGTAATGATGCTGGAGTAATTGAGACACTGAAACATCATATTATCCAACGTCCCAAATTAAGCATACTCATCCTCTGCACTTAAGGGGTTAAAGGATATGAGAGAAATGTATTTTGCTCATTTTGTTTATGATTCAAGTGCTTTAACCCATACCGATTTTAGTTTGGGTTAGCTGTCGATTGTGACACCTATAAAGCCCAAACTATTGCATTCAAGTACTGATTATTGTATACATAGGGAATACTGGCATCTGACGAAGTGCACAGACAAATAACATTTGAGGAGGGACACACATTGTATTAGGTGTTGTTTGATTATGAGCCCGCCCATTCCCTGTCCCTAGCTATGCTAATCCGTATGGCTAATCCCACCCATTCCTGCCTTTCCCAGCCGAAATATCCTCCTCATCGGAACTCTTTGAGCTCCTGTGGTGGAGGCCTGTTGTACGTAAGGCACAGGCTGCAAGAAGCCAATGGCAGGGGAGTTCCTAGGTCTGGAAAAGACCCGGGACTACGCTGGTATCGGAACTGTTGGGACTGGGGGCTAGCTAGTCTTTTGGCTGTAGCTCCTGAGATTCTATCCGGGGCTACAACCAAAAGATCAGGGGCTTTAGCCCCCTTAGCCCCCCCCTAGCAACGCCCCTGGCCAATGGTGTCAGAAGCTTTGGAACCGCAGCTTTTGTAAGTGGATCATGGGCGCTGTATGTCTTCCTTACTTGGTACGTGAAATGTGGGTGCATGTTGAGATGAGGTGGAGGGGCTCAGTCAGGCACATCACCATCGTATTTTTGAATGAGCTGTTCCTATGCGGTGCGTGATATATAAATGGCCAAGGCTATATTTTTGTTCTGATAGTCCTTGCCGCGCTTCTCTGGGGTCTGTGGTCAGAACGACAGGTATTTCAGTTTACCTATACCACATGTCAGTGCGCGGGGCACACATCCATGTCTCAGTGCGTGATGGCAACGCCCAGATGCTCGGATCCAGTGATGCTGCAGGATGGAGCCCGCCTAGGCATGTTGAAAGATAGCCCAGCTGGCAGCACATGAGGCCTCGCTAATTTACAAGTCTGATACATGTGGGCCGTGGCTGTCAGTCTCACATTTCCAGACAGTGCTAACTTCAAGTGTGTTTACCATGCAGACCTGCTGGATAGAGAAAAAGAAAGGCACGGATCACTCCCTGCACTCTCTGAAGACAGATAGTTTGCAAATCACGCTCCCCGCTTTCAGACAGCGCCGCCTGAGACAAAAGGACACGTTAGCTCTCTGCCTGCCCACACTACCTTCCTATTCTGCCCCATGCCAGCCCGTGGCATCGAGGACAGCCGGAGGAAAAGCTACTTTTGTGTGGCGTGCAGCAAGAATCGATAGACGCCACGTTCCCTTGAGACTCATTTTCCTATTGGCAGTTGGGGAGCAGGTGCAAGTGAATCCAGGCCGAAGCCAAGCCCACCTGTCAATCACTTTAAATTCTTGGTGACTTCCTGGTTGCTGCTCTTTTTCCCTACTTAAGCAGCCTTCCTGCCTCTTTTTCATTGCAGTTGGGGAGCAGGTGCAAGTGGATCTAGGTCACCTGGCCTAAGCATCACCCACCTTCTTAGCCCTGCCTCTTCCTTTCCGCTCTTAACTTTTAGATCAAGGGCGGCTCTCGCCCGGGCATCCGAAGTGAACGGCAGACGAAGAAAAGGGCAATTCCTGTTTGGACCTGTTTGGACTGGGAGGACCCAGGGCCCGAAACCCCTGCTCAGACAGCATGTACGCATGCACCAACATGTGTTTTCTCCCTCTGTCCCCACAGGCCATCCCCACCATCATCAGGCAACACCAACGTAACCCTCTCCGGTGCTGAGGTGAGGACAGGTGCTCCGTGGCACAATACGTTGTGCATTTGTAAAAGTTGCATTCTCACGCCACAGTGCATGTGTGCCTGCTCCTCCATGGCCTTGGCCTCTCATTTCACTGCTAAAGCTCAGGGCATTCTGTCCAACCTCTCTTTCTATACCTCCTCCTCTACCACTCCTGGCCCGTCTGAGGCCGTATCTCCTCCTCCTCCTTTCTCCTCCTTTCCCCTGTTCACCCCTGACGATGTTGCTAGACAATTCCGATCTATGAAAGTCTCGTCAAAGCAGGTTCTCCCCTGCTCATCCAGAACCATCAAGGACCACATCGACACCCTTGCTCCAGCCTTGGCCAATTTCTGCAATCACTCCTTTGCCACTGGCACTTTCCCCTCAACCCTTAAGCACACTCTTTTGCAACCCCCTTCTGAAGAAGCCCTCGGCCGATCCTTTCACTCCGGCTAACTGTCGCCTGATCTCCATCACTCCTTTCCTGGGCAAACTCTTGGAAAAGCTGGCAATCTCCCAGCTTAATCTACATACTGAATCTGTTGGCTGCCTCTTTGACCACCAGTCTTGCTTCAGAGCTGCCAGAAGCATGGAAACTGCTCTCCTGAACAACCGTGAAGACCTGCTCTCCATTCTTAACTCTACTCTCCCTTCTGTCATCATTCTCCTCAATTTCTCCTCTGCTTTTGACACAGTCAACCATGCCATCCTGCTCAATCGCCTCTGCAACAACCTTGTTATTACTGATCAGGCCCGGGCCTGGACGACCTCCTTTCTCATAGACCTTCCTTCTCAGGTCCTACTATGGTCTTTCCCCATCCAGGTGATCCATGGTCGTGTCCTGGCCACCTGGATTACAGATCCCCAGAGACTAGCTAGGGAGACACCCTCAGGTTTCTCACATACCCTTCCTCCATGCGATGTTGTCACATTTCTTGCACAGGGGAACCGGGAAAGAAAATACACGTTTCCCTGGTTTATTCCTTTCCTGTGCTCCACTGTGAAACGATAGGGTTGTAAATCAAGAAACCATTACATGACCCGAGGGTTGGACTCTTTGCGTTGGCTAATCAAGACAAAGGGAGAGTGGGATAATGGCCCACTTGACGGCTAGGGCCTCTAGTTCCACCGCCGAGTAATTTTTCTCACGTGGGAATAACTTGCGACTGGTGTATAGTATGGGGTGTTCTAGTCTATCACAAATTTGGGACAGAACGCCTCCTAATCTTGTAAGGGAAGCATCCGTCTGCAACACAAACTCCTTCGAGAAGTTGACTACGTTTAGGATTGGGTTTTGGCATAGTGTTTGCTTTCGGATGTTATAGCATACCTCGTCATCCCCGCTCCACTGAAGTTTCTGGGGTTCAGCATTTTTACGTTTATCTGTCAACCGTGCCGTTTTATCCGAATAGTTGGGGATAAACCTACGGTAATATTCTATTAACCCAAGGAAGGCTCTAAGGTCCCTTTTGGTCTTTGGCGTTGGAGTATCCAAGATGGCTTTTACTTTTTCATGTTGGGGTTGTACAGTTCCGTTCCCTATGAAGAAGCCAAGATTTTTCACAACTGGATTTGAAGTTAGACCAGCATTCCTAAGGACTTTAATGATGGTATAAAGATGGAAAGTTCAAAGAAGAACGAAACTATAGTTTCTCAGGAAGGCGGCATATGTAAATTAGTTCTTGTCTTTATAAGCAAATGCTGAGCCTGAAGAAGACGCTGACTCTGCAGGAGCCTTTAATAGCCGCCTTAGTGGCTTGTCGACATACTCTGCCACTGATGAGGCTGCAGATTCATTGGTGCCAGAGGAGGTCAACTTTTTGAACAATGCATCACCAATTATTTCGGATAAAATGGTAACAAATAACAGGGAAGCAGCAATAAGGAAACATTTGTTTGTTTATTTATTTATATTGCTCGCCAGACCCGGAGGTATCAGGGCGCAGAAGGATACAGGTTACAAGAAGACTCTCAGTTAAGGTTACACATAGCATACATACAAATCAAGGAATCAAAGAAAAACAGATGCATAATAGCTTAATTAGTAGAAGACCTTCAAATTGGGCTACACATAGCATATATACAAATCAAGGCATCAAGGTAATACATAATAACTCGTAAAGATAATGGAGAGTAAGGGAGAACACTATACAGACATCTTGATAACAGAGCTCTGAAATCTAATAACAATGTGATAGGTAGGTGACAGGGAATTACTGGTCATTGTCTTTAAGCCAGATGGTGAGATTCTGTCTGAAGATCATGTAAGGTTGATCCGCTCGTAGGGATGGAGGCAGGGAGTTCCAAAACTGAGCGGCTTTAACTGCAAAGCTGCTGCCTCTGACCTAGGATAGCTTAAAACTTGGGACAGTAAGGCAGTTACTGTTAACTGCTCTGGTAGGCTGACTCAAAGATTTTCTGTGGAATCTCTCAGTGAGGTAACGAGGCGCAGCATTATTCAGATATTTGTGGGTAAGGGAAGCGGTTTTCAGATGGATTTTATTGCCGGTAGATAGCCAGTTGTTTTGTCTCCTGATCTCAGAGATGTGCTCCCTTCTTGCTATGCCGAGGGCAGCTCTGAGAGCATTATTTTTTTTTGGAGTGTTTGAATTCTTCTAATGATGTATTCATTAGACCCGATGTAAAGGGTGTTGCAATAGTCCAATTCGGACAGGATGAGGGCTCTGGCAAGGATCATGCAGCTGCTGTTGGATAAGAATGGTTTGCCAGCTCTGATGAGTTTGCATATATATGCAATAGCAGACGCCATGGAGTTTACTTGTTTGGTGAATGTGAGGGTGGAATCGAGGTAAAAGCCTATGGTTTTTACCTCTTTACCAACTTTGATGAGGTTGCCGTGAATAATAAAGGAGTTGTATTCATCGCCTAATTTTTTAAAGGTTAGAGGTAGTGCCTAGAATGATGAGTTCAGTTTTCTCATCATTCAGGCATAGACCGTGAACTGCCATACATGCCTGGATGATGAGGTAGACTCTGTTTACCAAGGCAAAATCCTTACCGTAGACCCCAGAAAGTGGAAGAATAATCTGGGTATCATCTGCATAGTTAGTGTAGGTGATACCAAGATGGTCCAGATCATCGAAAAGGGGCTTGGTAAATATATTGTATAAGATGGTTGAGACACAGGACCCTGGGGCACTCCGCAGGTAATAGGGATAGGGCTGCTGAGGGTGAGAAGACTCTCATAGTCCTGTTGCTTAAGAGTGATTCTATCCAGATTATAGCTTCCTTGCAGCTGAGTCCAAATGGTTACATAGGACCTTGTGATCCACAAGGTCAAATGCAGCCGAGAGATCAAGGAGGAGAAGTAAGGCTGATTTTCCCTTGTCCATGAGCTCGTCAATGTGAGCCTGGAGGTCATTTAGAGCAGTTTCCGTTACATGTTGTGGACGGAAACCTGATTGACGAACTCCTAGAAGGTGGTTGAGTTCCAGGTATTTCTGAATTTGTAGGTTAGCAACCTTATCTATTATTTAAAGAAGAAATGGCACTGTGGTGAAAGGCCGGTAGTTTGTTGGTATAGTTGGGTCTAGAGTCTGTTTTTTAATTAGTGGGGGTACCCAAGACTCTTTGAGGTTACTTGGGATGGTGCCCCGGTTGAATGAGGCATTGATAAGCTTCGATATGAAGGGTGCCAGATCCCTCACTGCATCCTTGATGAGTTTGGCTGGACATTGGTCGCCCTGGCAGTTCGAAGGTTTGAGTGATAGTATGACTTTTTCAACCTCCAGAATAGAAATGGAGAAGCTGAAGCGGGTAGAATGGTTATGACGGGGCACAGGAGAATTGTTGAGTGGCATCAAGGTAGTTAAAGATGCTTTTTTTTGCAATTTTGACCTGAAGGGTGGTAACTTTATTAGCTAAAGCATGCTGAAAAATATGAATACATTAAAGTCCCTTGAACGTTTGGCTAAGTGTGCTAACTCTTCTGGGGCAACTGGCTGTATGGCAGGGGTGTTGCTAGGTCTGGAAAAGATCGGGGCCTATGCTATTGCTGGGACTCGAGGCCAGCTAGCGTTTTGGTTGTAGCCCCTGAGCTTCTATCTGGGGGGCTACAACCAAAAGACCCCGGAATATCGCCACCTCAGCCCTGCCCCCAGCAACACCTCTGCTGTATTGGATTGGAATTAATTTTGCATGCTCCTTCTCCAATCGTTTAAAATGTGTCAAATATCCAGTCGTTATTGTATGCTATGCAATGTTTAAGGACGATCAAGTCTAAAGACATTGGGCCTCATTCCGAGTACGGCGCTAACCAATGGCGCTATTAACGCCTTGGTTGACGCCGTACCCGGACCGGCAGCGCCTTGGTGGTTGGCAGAATTACCGCCCCATTCCAAGGTTGGCGGAGCGGTAATTCCCCAATCCCCATTTACCCTTCCCCATTCCCATTCTTGCCCCATAGGGCATAATGGGAGTGGGGAAGGCGTCAATTACGCCACCGTAAATTACGGTGGCGTAATTAACATCAAGGTCCCTTAGCGCCATGGTATTTAACGCCTGCTAAAAGCAGGTGTTAAAAGCACCATGGCGCTAAGGGAACTCGGAGTATGGCGGTAAGGGATTACCGCCACCGCTCTCGTTAGCGGTGGCCGCTATCCCTTACCGCCATACTCGGAATGAGGCCCATTGACCTAATTGAGTTTATCGATGATTTAGATTTTGTTCTACTTTATGTGTCTTCACAAATTGTGTATGAAATGCTCGTGCATAATCTGAAAACTTTCTTTAAATGGGGCATGATTTATTTCCATATTGAAGGGAACAGGCCTCAAACCGTGCGGCCAAAAGTCTGTGGGCAGAAGATGCTAAGTATAGAACGTCTGAATAGCTGTCCGATTTAACTTTATAGGTCTGTCATGAGAAAGCGGCCCAGGATAAAAGGCTAGCGAATTTTGCAGAGAAAGGAACACAATTAGAGTTGGGGAACCCAGACTGGTCCTGGTTAGCATCTATTTTGCAATCCCGCGCATAAAGGGGAGCTGGTTGCAAAGTATTTAGTAAATCGAAGTATTACATGATTTCACAGTTTTTCTGCAACCAGCTCAGAAGGGTATGCAAGGCTAACCTTATGCTAGAATTATGATAGCAATATAAAAGTATCTAGGTGCGCAGTATGAATGCTGCTATGGTGTTTATGCAGGTATTTTGGCTGTGAAATAATGGAGGAAAAGTTACAACTTTTTCTATATAACAATTTACTTACAGTAACTATATACTGGAACCCTGAGATTTCAAAAAATGTAACTTTGGTGATTACTCTTTGAGAAAACCTGGGAGGTTGGTATGAAACTCAGGATTCCGACTATGCTATCATGGCAAGTGGCCAGAGTTGTTTTTGCCTGGACATGGATTCTACTCATTGTTTGGAATAAGTTAGGACCTTTCGTAGCAAAAGTGCAGTAGATGCATGTGGGGATAATTGGGCTGATATAATGAGGGTTTGGGAAATGGGAAACCTGAATGGTAATGTTAGGGGTGATATGCCCCCGGGGGCTGCTTGGCATAAGGGAACTTCATCATCAGTATTGATTATGTTTTTACCTCCTTCCCTTTGTTTAATCGTTGCCGTTGGGCTGAGGATTGTAGCTAAGGAGGTGAGTGATCAAACTGCCCTCTTGTATAGGTTTGTGAACAGAAGTCTTATACCTAGTTAGCCGCAGGGGCCCCACTGTATGACAATAAAAGCGGCTGGTAATTGGCCTAATGAAGACCGACTACAGTATCTAAGCTTAGATGGAAAATGTTTGAGATGTATTACTCTCACAAAAGTCCAGAGAAATTATCTTTCTCTCCTCCAAGTTTTTCAATGTGTTAATAATCTTAATATGTGTTAATAATCTTAACCAGGTCCCTTTAAAGAACGGCCAATGAGAAAGTAATTGTAACCTGGTATACCACAATCCCGTGTTTGATGAACAAAATTCAGTTTAAAAGACGTGCAGTTTAGAAGGTCTTTGTAGGAAAAAGGCACCAGAGGCTTAACTTCAGCCGAGTGTGCTGAAACAAAGGTGTAAAAAAATGGATCAAAGGTAATAAATAGCCAATCACATGTGACATAAGGATAGTGTGTGTGGTGAGTCAGAAGAAGGGCGCGGACACAGTGTTGACATTTCTAATGAGTGTTTTATTAAATGATAAGAAACATGCCTACATTTCCCTATTTCTATGCGGGTGTTCCCTGCCTATGTAAATAACTAAGGTGCTCATCAGTCATCAGGAAATGTCCAAATAAATAAGTCTGCTGCCCAGAACTAAGTCTAACTGACCCTACCACTATTCTAACAAACTAAGGTCAGGAGAATGCTTCCCTTCTCCCGGTTACCTCGTCAGCAATGGTTCTTCTTCTGCTTCAGAGTTCTTACTAATAGGACATTCTTAAACAGTCTCTTGTCACCCTCTATTTGAGTTCTCATAATTCTTTCACCAGGTCTTTGGGCTTTCCCTTCAATTTCAGGGTTGTTCTCCAGGAACCTCTATTTGCACTTTGCGCTATCCTTTGATTTAGACTAGCAGGTCTTGGAGGTTTCTGTAATGTACACTTTCTTACGAGTGGCATTCTGTCCTGGCAATAAATGCCCCTGCCTTTCTTGCTGGAATTTGTTTTTTACATCTTTTCTCTTATGGGTGTCTCTGGACTTACGTCATAGACTTCTCTTACTGATATGTTCCATTCTCTGTTTCTCAAATTTGGGAATTCTTTCCCTCCTTGCCAGGGTGTTGGTCACCAGATATTAGTGATCTCTTTCTCAAATTCAATTGTGGTTCGGTTTCTCACATTATTATAGTTCACCTTCACCAACTTTACATTCCATACTGATGAGTTTCTCCTGTTGAATAGCGATTCCCTGGCAACCTCCCAGTCCTCCTGTTCTCCCCGTTACCATTGCAGGAAATGACTCTGTTGGGAAGGTGATAGGTCAGGGGAAACCAAGGCATTTCCAGTGTCAGATTCAGTAAGTAGAGCAGCGATAGTAATGGTTGTATTTTCACTATGGTCTTTTCCACATTCCTTGAGCAGGTTGGCATTATAAACTTGTGTTTTCTATAATCTATGGGGTTTCTCTTGTTGAATAACAATTCCCCGGTGGACTTCCGTTCTCCCCGTTATCTCTGGTCTTACAGGGGAACTTCTTGGGGGCCTGCACTTGTTCAGGTTCTTCTTGTTCGTTCTGCCTCTCTGTCTGCTCATTTTCACCGATCCGCCAGTCAGACCTCTCTCGCTCAGCATCTTGTTACCACTGTGGGTAAGATGCTTGTTTGCTGAATTCTCAGCCTGATGGTTTCGGCGTCATTGGGTGGGCATATGGCCCACCACAAAGTCATCGTAGTCATGCCAACAGTGGGATAGGTATCCCCTTCTCCCAGTCTCTCGCTGTGGGAAAACGCTGGGTCTCCAGCGCTCCGTTCTGACTGTCAGAACACTTCTGAAAGGCGCGCTGCCCGTGGCTCTCCTTAATTCTGCCTCTCTCAGGTGCTACACGTTCAGGGAGCTTCCCCTGCGTGCATATGCATCTCTCTTCTTCGCCTTGGCTTGGTGTGTCCTTCTCTTTTAGTACACATGTCCCAGTTGAGTGGATACCTCTCTTTCAAGAGGCAGAACCCTTTTCCTGGAGGCAACAACATATTTTAGCTTTGCCTTCAGCCAAGTGTCCAGATTTTATACTGTTCTTCAGGTCAGACAGTCCTGTGTATGCTACCATGAGCAATGGTTTAGGGAGTTCCTCAAAGGAACGGGAGTCCTTGTCCCCTAAGTGGGAGTCTCTCCCAGTGTGGTCCCGCTTGCCCAAACCACTATGGAGGGTCTTTGGAGAGAAGGGATGAATTCCCTCGATTCATCACATGTCCTAATGCTGTCAAAAATCACACAAAAACAATTGTGTAGCTTTTGGAGCCTTATTAATATAGATACTTTCACCCAGGCTCATTTCCACATCAATACAATACATGCAGACTAATGAAACTGTATGCGTTTACCAGTGAATGGTTAATTACTTTCTTTCGTTCCAAATAAGGAATGGTGGAAAGCATCGACAACCTATGCAGCCTTCACCAATCTGTCAGCTGTATTTAATTACATCAATAGAGCCAGAGGCTGGTGGAAACTCGCCAAGTGGGGTTTTCCAGTTTATCTTTTGGGCATCCTGATTTATTTTCACACAGACACCTCGTCACAAATTTGATTGGACGGGAGGACTACTATGTCCTCCAGTGTGACACCAGGCCTATGCTCCACTATTCAGGAACAATAATATTACAATGGCTTGCGTGTGCCAGCGATGTAGTTCTCTTTGACTTAATGGCTGTCAACGTACAACAGAATGTATGCTCCCTTAATTTATACATGAAGACCAACAATTTGGAAATCAATGCAGCTAAGTCAAAGATAATTATTTTCTCGCCAGCTAAGGAGTCAGGGGTGACATGTCTGTAGAGTCAACAATGTGAAATTGGAGGCTGTGGACCAGCTAACATTTTTAGGGTTTCCAATTTATACGAGACCAAGCAATACGATCATATTGCTAAGATTGCATTCAAAGATTGAAATGGATTATCACAAAAGGTGGCTGTCTCTCATGTCTTCCTGTCATTAATTACTATAAGGCGAAGGGGGCCCCATGTTTAGTGTATTGTCCTGAATTTCTGCATGTTGATGATGGGACTCACTGGAATCATTTTGACGGTCTGCTATGTAGACGGGTGTTAGCACTACTGAATTTTATGCGATAACTGCAGTATGGTTTGAGTTGGGTCTCTTGTTGCTACAAGCTATAATTAAATGGAGAATTTTATTCTTATACCCCAAGGTCCCGTGCCCTCCTTCTAATTAATTGTAACATCAGCATAAAGAATGCGGTGGAAATAAACAATGTAATAAAATCAATAGCTGGGTGACCAAATGCGAAAAAGAATAAGGCCTCTGTTAAATGTTTCATCAAGGTCATTGATCGCTATCCCCAGGGTCGTAGAATAGAAACTATGGAAGATGGAAAGGTGTGATAAAAGATAAATAACATGGTTTAAATAATACTGCAAGTTTACTAACAATTAAAAAAGACAGTGAATTGTTCCGACTCACCTGTGTACATTTCTGGGCATGTATTGGAGAAATCTTGTTATGCCAATATGTTTTAACGTATTTTCTATGCATGACATTTTAGGAGCCAGAAGCAGGGAAGACATAGGGAAGAAAGTTGTTGTTGATTATGTAATGATGCTGGAGTAATTGAGACACTGAAACATCATATTATCCAACGTCCCAAATTAAGCATACTCATCCTCTGCACTTAAGGGGTTAAAGGATATGAGAGAAATGTATTTTGCTCATTTTGTTTATGATTCAAGTGCTTTAACCCATACCGATTTTAGTTTGGGTTAGCTGTCGATTGTGACACCTATAAAGCCCAAACTATTGCATTCAAGTACTGATTATTGTATACATAGGGAATACTGGCATCTGACGAAGTGCACAGACAAATAACATTTGAGGAGGGACACACATTGTATTAGGTGTTGTTTGATTATGAGCCCGCCCATTCCCTGTCCCTAGCTATGCTAATCCGTATGGCTAATCCCACCCATTCCTGCCTTTCCCAGCCGAAATATCCTCCTCATCGGAACTCTTTGAGCTCCTGTGGTGGAGGCCTGTTGTACGTAAGGCACAGGCTGCAAGAAGCCAATGGCAGGGGAGTTCCTAGGTCTGGAAAAGACCCGGGACTACGCTGGTATCGGAACTGTTGGGACTGGGGGCTAGCTAGTCTTTTGGCTGTAGCTCCTGAGATTCTATCCGGGGCTACAACCAAAAGATCAGGGGCTTTAGCCCCCTTAGCCCCCCCCTAGCAACGCCCCTGGCCAATGGTGTCAGAAGCTTTGGAACCGCAGCTTTTGTAAGTGGATCATGGGCGCTGTATGTCTTCCTTACTTGGTACGTGAAATGTGGGGGCATGTTGAGATGAGGTGGAGGGGCTCAGTCAGGCACATCACCATCGTATTTTTGAATGAGCTGTTCCTATGCGGTGCGTGATATATAAATGGCCAAGGCTATATTTTTGTTCTGATAGTCCTTGCCGCGCTTCTCTGGGGTCTGTGGTCAGAACGACAGGTATTTCAGTTTACCTATACCACATGTCAGTGCGCGGGGCACACATCCATGTCTCAGTGCGTGATGGCAACGCCCAGATGCTCGGATCCAGTGATGCTGCAGGATGGAGCCCGCCTAGGCATGTTGAAAGATAGCCCAGCTGGCAGCACATGAGGCCTCGCTAATTTACAAGTCTGATACATGTGGGCCGTGGCTGTCAGTCTCACATTTCCAGACAGTGCTAACTTCAAGTGTGTTTACCATGCAGACCTGCTGGATAGAGAAAAAGAAAGGCACGGATCACTCCCTGCACTCTCTGAAGACAGATAGTTTGCAAATCACGCTCCCCGCTTTCAGACAGCGCCGCCTGAGACAAAAGGACACGTTAGCTCTCTGCCTGCCCACACTACCTTCCTATTCTGCCCCATGCCAGCCCGTGGCATCGAGGACAGCCGGAGGAAAAGCTACTTTTGTGTGGCGTGCAGCAAGAATCGATAGACGCCACGTTCCCTTGAGACTCATTTTCCTATTGGCAGTTGGGGAGCAGGTGCAAGTGAATCCAGGCCGAAGCCAAGCCCACCTGTCAATCACTTTAAATTCTTGGTGACTTCCTGGTTGCTGCTCTTTTTCCCTACTTAAGCAGCCTTCCTGCCTCTTTTTCATTGCAGTTGGGGAGCAGGTGCAAGTGGATCTAGGTCACCTGGCCTAAGCATCACCCACCTTCTTAGCCCTGCCTCTTCCTTTCCGCTCTTAACTTTTAGATCAAGGGCGGCTCTCGCCCGGGCATCCGAAGTGAACGGCAGACGAAGAAAAGGGCAATTCCTGTTTGGACCTGTTTGGACTGGGAGGACCCAGGGCCCGAAACCCCTGCTCAGACAGCATGTACGCATGCACCAACATGTGTTTTCTCCCTCTGTCCCCACAGGCCATCCCCACCATCATCAGGCAACACCAACGTAACCCTCTCCGGTGCTGAGGTGAGGACAGGTGCTCCGTGGCACAATACGTTGTGCATTTGTAAAAGTTGCATTCTCACGCCACAGTGCATGTGTGCCTGCTCCTCCATGGCCTTGGCCTCTCATTTCACTGCTAAAGCTCAGGGCATTCTGTCCAACCTCTCTTTCTATACCTCCTCCTCTACCACTCCTGGCCCGTCTGAGGCCGTATCTCCTCCTCCTCCTTTCTCCTCCTTTCCCCTGTTCACCCCTGACGATGTTGCTAGACAATTCCGATCTATGAAAGTCTCGTCAAAGCAGGTTCTCCCCTGCTCATCCAGAACCATCAAGGACCACATCGACACCCTTGCTCCAGCCTTGGCCAATTTCTGCAATCACTCCTTTGCCACTGGCACTTTCCCCTCAACCCTTAAGCACACTCTTTTGCAACCCCCTTCTGAAGAAGCCCTCGGCCGATCCTTTCACTCCGGCTAACTGTCGCCTGATCTCCATCACTCCTTTCCTGGGCAAACTCTTGGAAAAGCTGGCAATCTCCCAGCTTAATCTACATACTGAATCTGTTGGCTGCCTCTTTGACCACCAGTCTTGCTTTAGAGCTGCCAGAAGCATGGAAACTGCTCTCCTGAACAACCGTGAAGACCTGCTCTCCATTCTTAACTCTACTCTCCCTTCTGTCATCATTCTCCTCAATTTCTCCTCTGCTTTTGACACAGTCAACCATGCCATCCTGCTCAATCGCCTCTGCAACAACCTTGTTATTACTGATCAGGCCCGGGCCTGGACGACCTCCTTTCTCATAGACCTTCCTTCTCAGGTCCTACTATGGTCTTTCCCCATCCAGGTGATCCATGGTCGTGTCCTGGCCACCTGGATTACAGATCCCCAGAGACTAGCTAGGGAGACACCCTCAGGTTTCTCACATACCCTTCCTCCATGCGATGTTGTCACATTTCTTGCACAGGGGAACCGGGAAAGAAAATACACGTTTCCCTGGTTTATTCCTTTCCTGTGCTCCACTGTGAAACGATAGGGTTGTAAATCAAGAAACCATTACATGACCCGAGGGTTGGACTCTTTGCGTTGGCTAATCAAGACAAAGGGAGAGTGGGATAATGGCCCACTTGACGGCTAGGGCCTCTAGTTCCACCGCCGAGTAATTTTTCTCACGTGGGAATAACTTGCGACTGGTGTATAGTATGGGGTGTTCTAGTCTATCACAAATTTGGGACAGAACGCCTCCTAATCTTGTAAGGGAAGCATCCGTCTGCAACACAAACTCCTTCGAGAAGTTGACTACGTTTAGGATTGGGTTTTGGCATAGTGTTTGCTTTCGGATGTTATAGCATACCTCGTCATCCCCGCTCCACTGAAGTTTCTGGGGTTCAGCATTTTTACGTTTATCTGTCAACCGTGCCGTTTTATCCGAATAGTTGGGGATAAACCTACGGTAATATTCTATTAACCCAAGGAAGGCTCTAAGGTCCCTTTTGGTCTTTGGCGTTGGAGTATCCAAGATGGCTTTTACTTTTTCATGTTGGGGTTGTACAGTTCCGTTCCCTATGAAGAAGCCAAGATTTTTCACAACTGGATTTGAAGTTAGACCAGCATTCCTAAGGACTTTAATGATGGTATAAAGATGGAAGAGATGGTCTTCCCAGGTCTTACTATAAATGATGATATCGTCATTGTAAGCTCCACAAAATTCTGAATAGGGTTGTACGGTGTATAAGATGTTGGAACATAGCTGGCGCACCGTGTAGGCCGCAAGGGATGACTTTAAACTGGAATAACCCGAGGGGTGTTGAAAACGTAGTTGTTTCCTTATCTGGCCCATATATGGGGACTTGTCAGTACGCCTTTGTTAAATCTAGGGTAGATAGATAGGTGGCTGTTACTAGTTTATCAATTAGGTTATTGATGTGTGGCATCCAAGTCCAACATGGCATTGACTTGATGGAAGCCAATGCAGAATCTCCAGGACCGGTCGTGTTTAGTAACTAACATGATAGCAGAGGATCATGGATTTGAGGAAGGTTCGATAATATTAGCCTTCAACATTTTGTTGACTTCCTCGATCACTACCTGTTTATGCGCCTCTAGTAGACAATAAGGTTTTAGGTGAACTACTTTGCCTTTGGGTGTTCGAATATAATGATATGTACGTTTTACTCTTCCTGGTTTTTCTGAGAATACATCAGGGAATGAGACTATTACGTCCTTTAAATCTTCTGGTTGTTGCCTAGATAACTCGGGTGGAATTAAGTCAAAGTTAGCTATGTCTTCGGGAACCAGGCAGGCTAGAAATTTGGCATGGGTGGCTGATGGGTTTTCTTTCCACTCTTTTAGGAGGTTAATGTGATATAAGTGGACTTTCTGTTTTTGGTCTGGCTGGGCTATTTTATATGTGCACGTTCCCATTCTTTGTATTATCTCATAAGGTCCGTGCCACTTGGAGACAAGTTTGTTTTATGAGGTGGGTAAGAGGACTAGTACTTTCTGTCCGACAGAAAAAGATCTTTAATTTACCTTTTTTGTAGTATCTGGCTTTTGCTGATTTTGGGCCTTTCCCCTGTGAGTACAAACTAAGTCCCGGACTAATTTCATATGTTCTCGCCTTCTAGTGGTGGTTTGGTATATTGGAATGGGGCTTCCTCGCGTTCTTCCCAGGTTTCCCGAAGCATGTCCTGGACATCTCTCAGTTCTCTTCCATAGAGTAGCTGAACGGGAGAGAAACCTGTGGAAGCTTGGGGGGGGGGGAGTTTCTCACTGCAAAAAGTACCCATGGGATCATTCGGTCCCAGTCCTTCCCGTCATTGTCTACTAATTTTCGGAGAATTAGTTTCAAGGTCTTATTGAATCTTTCTACTAGACCATCTGTTTGGCGATGGTACACAGAAGTTTTCAAGGTGGTAACATGGAGTAGCTCTTTGACTTCGGTCATAAGCTTACTCATAAAATTTGAACCCCCATCTGTTAGTATTTCTTTGGGAAAGTCAACCCTAGAGAAATACGGTAGAAGATGTTTCAGGATTTTCTGAGTGGAAGCATTTTGCATTGGAAATGCCTCAGAGTATCGGTGCATAATCCACGATCACCAGGACATACTTGTTACCCAATTTAGAGGTTTCCAGAGGTCCTATTATGTCCATGCCAATTCGTGAGAAGGGGACTTCTATAATTGGCAACGGTTCAGAGGGGCAGGTAATGGAACATGCAGGTTGGTCTTTTGACATATCTTGCGTGTTTGTATGAAAGTTTTATCGTCGGCGTGGATACCAGGCCAGTAAAACATTCCACCAATATGTGCCTGGGTTTTAGCTTGGCCCAAATGTCCTCCCATGAGATGAGAAGGTGCGATCTCTTGCACGATCTTTCGGTGACTTTCAGGTATTACCAGTTGAGTTTTTATTAACCTTTCAGGGGAGGTTTCTTTGCTTTAAAGCAACCCTAGTTTTAAGAAGAAAAGGGGACTTCCCTTCTCTAGGCCTTCTTCTTCCGAAATTGCTTGTAAAAAAGCTTCAGCAAGGGCTGGATCATTTTGTTGTGCAAAGGCTAGGTTGCGATAGATGGTGGGTTCCTCTACTTTCCTTTCTTTGATGGTAGAGGATTTATCAGCTTCCCCAAAGCCTAAGTTACCTCTGTCTGTTTCATCTGGTTCACTTTCTTGGAACTGAGGGAACAGAGCTATCTCCAAAATTCCCTGTGCAATTTGGTCTCCCCGACGTACCTCAAAAGGGACTTCGCCATGATTCAGTAAGAGAACCTTGATGTCTCCTTGGAAGACAGGATCAATAACGCTGCTAAGACCTCTATCCCGAACCTCCATGCTAAGACAGATTTGGGGCTAATCATATGTAACCCCCCACAGGGGGAATCAAAGCTAAATCCCTAGGAATCAGTCCTCTTTTCCCAGGAGGAATATTAGCTTCCCTACTGGTACAAATATCAAACTCAATTGATTCCTTGGTGGCAATGAAAGGGTTGGAGGCTCTCTAACTAAGCTTTTGAAATTGTAGGCTGTCCCAATTTGTTTCAATTGAGTCACATCCCACTGCTGACACCATATGCGAATGACTCATGGTGGCAACAATTAAGACAGACACAGGTGATCACAGTTCAAGGGTGTTTATTGAACAATGAATGCATATGAATGCTGTATGCAGGTTGGAAAAAACACCTAATTTAAACCTAAATCTAAGGTGGGAGCAAGTGTCGACATCAAATGAAAAATAAGGCAGTCCTAGTGGGGTTGTGTCAAATAAAAAGGGCCTATAATAAGGAACCTATTGCCAAACCTCACAACTAATACAACTAATACAAACAGGGGTGTGAGATAGTTCTCAAGAAAAGAAAAAAGCCTTCTCAATAATATGTCAGGATGCCTGGGTCTCCCTTCCACATGTTTTGAGTACAGGGGTAAAATGGGAGCTTGGAGCACATTATAGCCTCAGGCTTCTCCAGCACGAGATGACAGTTCCAATGGCAGTTGTCAGGACCGTCGATGGCCAAGCCTTGTTTCCTTCAAAAGTCTCTTGCCTTCTGGGCCTGACGTGTTCAATAACAAAAGCAACATTTTGTTTATTAAACAAATGAAGTTAGTTTCCAGTGTTCACTGGGTGAAGGGTACACCCCTGGGCACTGACCCTTCTTAATTTCTTACCACAGTTTCATGTGGGGTGATGGCTTCACCCCTGGGTCCCCCTCTTCTGGGCCCTCTTCTGGGCGTTGACACTTTATGTATCGTATTCCACAAATCTTAATGTCGTTTTAAACAGTTCCAGCGGACATCTCTCGTCCGGGTTCACCTTTGTCAACACACTGTTTCTTGGGACTTTGTTAGACTTTGCCCCTCTTGAGATTCACTTCCCTTGTTTCTTCTCACTGCGAGATTCACTTCCCTTTCTTTCACTTAGTTTGTAGATCAAAGTCTTTCGATTGTACAGGGATTTTGCTTGACCCTCCGTATGACCACTTTGACCTATTCTGCTGGCTCTCCCAGGGCCTGCTGGTTTCTGTAGTTTCTCTCATATGGGCCTTGACCGGAGTGTCTTGACTTAGCACCCACATGGTGCCGGTTTTTCCCTGCAACCGGTTTCCCCTTTATCACTTGTTAAAGTTCTTTCACAGTTCATAGAGATTGGTTCAAACCTGCTACTCTGGGATTTTCACTCAACACAGCCCGGCTCTTATTGTTTTCTCTTTCGACTCATCGGCTGTTATAACCCGCTTGGCTTCTCTTCTTCATTTGAGTCAAGGCCGGGTACCACGGTCGTGGGAGCTTCCCTCGCTCCTGCTTATCGGCGTAGGCTTGCCCCGTGTACCATTGACATCTGCTTCAAGACACGTGTGGTATTGTTCGCGGTCTTAGGCTCTCTTACACAAAGGTCCTGCGGGTCTGGCACAAAAAGGGCAAGGTCACTTCTCTCCTCGCCACCCTCTCGATTCTTGCTGCCTTTCTCCTTCGCTTGAAGTGCTGCGACTGCTTAGCCGTCTCGCTGTGCTGTCTGCCGTGCTCGCCTTGCTCGTACTGTGCTCTCTGGCTCCACCTTTTATCCCTGTGAGGAAGGGAAAGGGCTGTCAGGTGTGTGTGATTCTCATCAAATGCCTGACTTTGCCTGGCCCTTGTAGTGGGACATGTCAGGAAATGGCTCTAGTGTTAGTCCGTTGTCCTTTGTGTTGTGCGAAAGTGTTTGTGTTGGAAGGGGGGGCAGTGGTTTGGAACTTCCTATGTGAGTGGATGGGGAAAAAGTGTTAAAGGAAGGGGGGTACCGCATCTCACCCGTCATTGTCCCACTCCCATTCCCCGAGGACCCCCCATTCAGGAGATCCTCCCTCACTGGTCCACCCCCAGGAACTGGATCCAATAGCAATGGCCGTGTCCTGGCCACTTGGATGACATATCCCCGGGGACTAGCTAGGGAGGCACTTTCAGGTTTCTCACAGTATGCATTGTGATAAGATCTGACACTTAGCTCATTTTGGTGTCACCAGCTCTGTGGAGGTGCACCCTTCCTGGCAATGTACAATTTACCATGCACCATCCTACCCTTAAACTTGACTTCCGCCATTCTGAACCCGAGAATATTGATGGTTAAACCCCCATATGCTGTTGGGTTTGTCTGCCCCAACCACTGTGTAGTGGGAACCCAAGTCAGCCATCATTTGCAACTTGCAATCATCAATGCTCACATAACACTATTGAGCATCCATATCCTGTTCATCCATTGTGCAATGAGGAGATCGCTTATTTCATCCCTCTCCAGGTGTACTTCATCACTAATCAAGACTGTGATGGAGAGGCACACCATCACTCTGTGGCCCCTTCTGCCGCACATGTGGGGGAACAATCACACATGGGCAACTATTGTCATTATTAGTGCAATGGCTTGGGGAATCGACTTCATTAGTTGCTGCATTACATTCATTCCATTTCAAACTGCATGTGCATAATTTAGCATTTTGTCAGGTGGTGTGGTGCATTGCAGCTGTGAACGTGAAGCCAGGCATGGGCTACACATTATAGGAAATGAGAAATTAAGGAGGAGTAGTGCCGACTGGACATACATGCAGTGTTAGCATGCATAATTAAATTACAGTAAACATTGGTCATAATGCAATTCTGATGCTAAATGCTAACTCGGATTAATGGAATAAAGGTTTGTTCTGCTAAGCGGGCATAATGGAATGTTCTCTTGCTGGTTGAAGTGCACACAATGAAATTAGCCATTGCAGTGCCAAGCAGACACAATGAAACCATGGCCTGGATTGCTGACTGGGCACAGAGGAATCAGGCTTCATAATGCTTACTGGGTATACTGAACTGGGCCCACTGGAATCTGGCCTTGCTGTCTTAGTTGGGCCTGATGCAACTTGTTATAGCTGTGCTGATATTAAGTAATGAAATCTGGTATTGTGCTAATTGAGCATTATGCAGATCTAATTTAACCTAGCGATGCTCTGCAAGCTGCAACACTTGTCGATTGCTATGCCTACTATAATGGACCATATTCACACTGAGCACAATACAATCTGTCCATGCTGTGATAACTGGACATTATATTTTCTCTAGAGCCTATGAAACTGTAACTCTACTTCCCCAGAGGGCTCACATATGGTCTGCCCAACTCCAAAAAACGGAGTCTTGACGGCAGGGACCATTTGCAAAACATGCACTTACCAAAAACTGTCTTCCCTACTGTAATGTAGCGGGACTATGCTCTGCTAACTGGAGATGACAGAATCAGTCAATGATGCGCTAACTGAACATAAATTGTGCTGGCCATGCCGTTCTAATGAAAACTGAAAATACAGTGATATCACTGTCCACTGGAATGAGACAGTGACATGCTGGAAGTACATTATCAGAATTATCATGATGTGCTAAGAGAACCGAACTGTGTGTGAGTAGCAAAACTTGTCTCGGGAGGATAGCTCAGGGGCAACGTGCTCCCCTTGCAAGCCAGACGACACGGAGCAACACAGGTTCGATCTCAGGGTCGCGCTTAGGAACCTCTGGGTATTAAACGTGTTTTAAATAACCTAGCATATCATATGGTGAGAGTATCTTGCATACGATGTTATTGTCTGGTGTACAGCAATTCTGTGAATACCAGGGGCTTTGGTGACAATATACTGAAATGGTTGTGTACTCGAGGTCTTGATGACAGTACCTAAAAAGTAGGAATACCTGTGCTACTAATGGCAAAACGTAACAATGTTGTGAGTACCCAGGCTTTTATCATGACTGGAATGAATGCGTAAACTTCGTCAATGGTTTTCTCTGATACATTTGCCATTTGCCTTAGATGAAAGCCAAAGTTATCTTCAGCCTTAACAAAAAGAGAGCAAAAATACATTGTTTAAATATTAAACATATTGCAAATGTTTTATTTAATTTACAATTGGATCATTCAATTCTAATACTTTGCAAAACATGCAGTCACCCAGCCATCCATCTACACAGGCACACGATCTATGGCTTAGGCCTTGAATGTAGCCCCATTGGCGGCAGTACAATCATCCGAGGTACGCACATCAGTTGTGACTAAACATGTTTCCTCTTGAAGAATTAAAAAAACTATTATGTGAAGCAAATACGAACTTTATTGCATTGTCTTACAGATAAACAGAAACGCAAGGCAAATATTCCTAAATACATTTACTGCGCCCCCCAGACTTCAGTGGTGAGCTGCCCACAGCAGGATGAATACATGAACATCACCGGCGCATGCAACAACAGGTAGGAAGGAGCATTCCAGCCAGCTCTGTACCCGCCACTAACATCCCATTCCAAGAATCGATCAGTGATGAAGGCATGTGGGGGTATGGGCACTGAAGGGGGCAATTAACCCCGATAAGGCCCTGAGAAGGAAAAAAAAAGCGTTATTGTAGGTCCTTGAATGGTTGCAGTGCATCCCTATGTTCTCTCCGCTGTGCGTAATGTCTAGTGCATGCATATGGCGGTCAGAAATAATGGCCAATACCATTGAAATCCTTGGCGCCCTGGCTTCCGTGGGTGCCAAAAGCACTACGAAGACATGCAGTGTGCTCCTTAACTGGGAATTCCCTACGCTAGGGCGGCCTGTATAGGAATGCTGTACCATCACAGCTGAACACAGCTCCTATCACAGACTCTACCTGTTCTCCACCTTTGTATTAGGGTTGAGAGTGTAATGCTGTTTTGTGTTTGTGCTCATTTTCATGTATTCACATTTGTTCTAGTACCAGAGTGTTTTTCATTTTGCAAGATCAAAATGTAGGAGTTATGCCAGAAAATGGTATTCAGTGTGAGGGTTTTGGGCTGTTTTTGTGAGTGGGTCAGACGTGTTGTGAGTAATTGCACTGTTTGTAACTGAGATGGCATTTCTTAGGATAGCCCTGGTGCCACAGCACAGAACATCATTAGAGCTTTCTTTAAATGAGATTTACATGGTTCAATAAGTTGTTTGCCTTTAAGACAGCTCCCGGTGCTGAGGTGCTCCTGCAGAAATGTGGGTGTATCCTGCACATCAGAGATTTGGATCCTGTTGGGAAACGGTCATCCGTTCATCCTTCCGAAGTCCTATTATCAAGTACCTTTAAATCTGGAAATAACTTTATCTATTATTACACCACTTAGAAATGTGTCAAGAGCTCAGCACACACAGACATGGAAAATGCGTGCCCTAAAAAGGTTCTTAATTTTCCATACCCACCTTACAAACGGGTTTGGGCAAACAAGCCCGAACCAGGTCTACTTGGCCTACACAACTTTTTTTCAGACCCAGTGTGGGACTCAAAAGTCGTGCCCTGAGCCAGGTCCACTGGCCACAACTGGCTTGAGGCTTGCATAAGGTCAGGACGAGAGTGCTTGAGGCTTGCCAAACCAAGCGCAGGATCTGTGTCCCAACCCAGGTATGTAGGCTGTGAGGGATTCGACCATCTGCACAGGGAGTGTGCGCTCGTCTGGGCTTTTTTTGGATGATTTTTTTAGGAAAAGTAATGATGGGAGATAAACCTCCGAAAATGTGTGGGGCTAATCCGGACACGTTTTCTAATGCTCGACGCACAACAAAAACATAGTCCAGTGTACTCTGGGGGACTCAGCCTACAGTTCTCCCTGTGACATTTATTTGACAGGTGACAGCGGAGGTGTGCCCAAAAACATCCAGAGGAGAAGGGCAACACCTTCCTCCTCACATGGGTGACCTAATTAAATATCAAAGGCTCCCTGGATCTGCCCTGTTCAATTGTCTAAGTTCTGTGTGGTGGCAGTGCATACTGAGAAGAGTTAATTGAAGCAGGCCTGCAAATAGGCCTGGTCACAGAACTTAAAAATCGTCAGGAAAACTAACACCTCTTAGATATGCAATGTGTCAACTTGAAGCTAGTTCCCACCCCTCTGTATGAAGGACAGCGAATGGCATGTCTGGGTCCACTATTTACCATAGGCAACCCCAGCAGAGTGGACGCCTTTCAGAGGGAAAAGTATGTGATTTAAGGGAGACAGAAAGTCTGCTCTCATCACAAATTTCAAGGGAGACCTGCGCTTTGATCAAGAGTCACAGAGGGCTCAGTTAACCAGAGCGACACTTTGATCTACAACATGCAGGAAGATGGGCGTGATTTAGGAGTACATGGTGTCACCCATTACCTTTCCTGTTGCAAAGCACTCTGGACCTGACCTTATGCATAACAGAAAATTGTCGGTGGGGACCCAGGATTGGTTCCTTAAGGTAGGCTTAGCCTGCACCAATCACTGGGGCCCATTTGGCTTTAAAAGAGGCCTGAGCCCCTTACTTAGGAGATCATCTGAAGGCTTCACAAGAAGCAGAAAATAAGAACTCAGCATTGGACCCTGGCTGAAGGTACAGTCTACCTTACAGCTTTTGCCTGAGAAGGAAGGCCAGGATTTACAAGAGGGAAGCAAGGCACCTCCCCTAAACATCTCCCAGGGAACACAAGGAGATACCGAACTCAGAGGGCCCATCCAGCAGCTCCAGAACCGGTACCCAGCCAGCATACAGCATGCCCTGCTTGGTTCTGCCAGCAGGCTTCCTAAGTCGGAAGTGCCAGAGAGTCCCTGAAGAAAGGACAAGGCTGTTGCCTGCAAACGCTCTCCTCAGCTTTGGGCCGTCTGCCTTAAAGGACGACAGGAGCCCTGCAAAGAAAATAGGAGGAGTGCCATAACAAGCATCAACCAGCTTCTATCCTTTAAGGACATTTTCAAGTCAGTCGAGCCCTCGAACCACGTTCAGCTGCACAACTGACTGTTGTCACTCTGCAATCACTAAAGCTGTCTGAGATGCCTCGACCAGCGTTCCAGATCCGCCAACTAGCACAGAGACAATGATTCTTGACCCTGTGCCACCATGTAGGCCAGCCTGCAGCCGTTTGTCCAGACTCACTTGCCGAACTGCCCTCTGCCTGATACCCGCAGCTGTCTCCCGTCTTGAGCTCTGTCGCAGGAGCTGCAAAGTTTCCTGAAACCGACTTGACGCTGTAGAGCATTAAGATCATCTCAAGCACCAGGTGCATTGTGGTTCTGTCCCCGTGGTCCTTCTTCGAAGGCCCCTAGAGACATTTACAACCTCTTGCTCCTTTGGTGCTGAAACCAAACAATCTTAAACAGTTAAGACTGATTGCTTTACCGACTACCATCCTGTCAGTATCCAGAGTGCATCCTTTTCCTTTGAGAAACTGGAAGAAGACCCCAGGGGATGGACTAAGCCCTGTGAACCCGAATGAACAAAACCTTCCTGAGCAGTGTTTCTCGCCAATCATCCCACCAAGAGTGTCAGTGAGGACAGGGGCTAGTACGGCATCCTGCAGACAAGACATTGATATACACGTGTATATCAATGGAAGCAAAACTCCTGCAGTCCGAGACACTGCGGCTAGCGTCACTGCTGTCGCCCGGCAGTGGGTACAGCCAGGCCAGTATATTGATGGGCCTGATTGTAGCATAAGTGGGTTTGATGGAAAGAGTAAGTGCCCCTTACATTGTTTCATGATGCGAAAGTGATACGAGTGTGTGTGCTTGGCTTTTTCTGGACTCGAGTACTCACAAACCTGTCGGCAGCCTTTGCAAGCTCCCTCTGGACTGTGATAGTCTTGTCCACATGATGTTGGTGTAGGTCAACCTCACAATTTTTCAATATATGCTCATACGCAATCAAATTGTACATCCCATTAAATGTGTCAACTTTGTTATCAGCCACCCACCCGCTCAGATATTTCAACGACAAGTGTGTGAACGCTTCAAATGACTGCCCGCTTTTCTTTCTGAGCTCGCCAAAGCTCTTTAGATACTGTTCTGGGGTTTTACAGAACTTCCTGAGGAAGGCTGTATTCATCCTCTCATAAACAGGCCTTTCCTCAGGAGTTAACTGAAGAATTGCGTCAGTCCTTGATGTCGGTAAGCGACTCATCAGAGCTGCACCCCATAGTACCTCATCCACCTCTTGTAGCTATAAAGCCAGTTCGAACTTCAAACCAGTCAAAAATATCTTTCCCCACTTCATAAGTCTGCACTAAGTCTTTGGGGAAGTGCGGTCGGGGCTTATCCCAGGCACTCTGATTTGAGCCACTCTTGTTGCTTTCGCTAGAGGTGGATCTGTTGGCCTCCTTCTTCTTTTCAAGTGCCAGTTTGCCCAGCTCTATGATGACCTTGTCCCGCTGTTTCTGTTCCTCTAGCGCTAGTCTGCTCTCCTCGAGCAGAAGCTTTCTAGCTGTAAAAACATAAATGCAACTATTCTGTATGATTGGGGGGCATGTGAGGGATTCGACCATCCACACAGGGAGTGTGCGCTCGCCTGGGCATTTTTGATGATTTTTAGGAAATGGAATGATGGGAAATCAACCTCTGAAAATGTGTGGGGCTAATTCGCACACATTTTCTAATGCACAACATTAGCAGCACAACAAACACATAGTCCAATGTACTCTGGTGGACACAGCCTACAGGCACAGTTCTCCCTGTCACATTTATTTGACAGGTGACAACGAGGGGTGCACAAAAACATCTAGACGAGAAGGGCAACACTTTCCTCCTCCCATGGCCAAACCCTCATCCCCTACACAAGATGTGGTGGACTATGTACTCGGCCTTCGGTCTAGAGTGGCAAAGTACATGGAACAGTCAACCAAGAGCCTAAAGGCCAGTCAGGAGCTGATGAGGCACTGGCATGACCAGAAAGCCACAGTGACAGTCTATTCGCCAGGCCAGTGGGTGTGGATTATGGAGCCTGTCAAACCCAGTGCCCTTCTTGACAAATGGACTGGGCATTACTGTGTGCTGGAAAAGGTCAGTGAGGTGAATGATCTCATTGACGTGAAAGGACCTAAACAGATGTGCAGGGTCTTTCATGTCAACTGGCTAAAACGACATTATAGCCAGGATGAATTATATCATTGCATTAGTGACAGATGGAGAGACTGAGACGGAGACCAAGCCCCTCCCAGACCTCTTGCATATTGAAGCCACAGATGGGTCAGTTGAAGGTGTCAACATTGCAACAGACCTGTCAGAACAGCAGCTGACAGACTGTCGCCGTTACTGAGACAGTTTTGTGATCTGTTTTCTCTCACCCCAGGTCGCACAGATTTGTGCACCCGTGTTGTGGACACTGGAGACAGTAAGTCGGTGAAAAGTAGGATTCACTGGAGGTCAGGGACACCATCAAGGAGGACATTTCCAAGATGCTATGCATACGAGTGATAGAGCCACCCCACAGCCTCTGGGATAGCCCAGTGGTACTGGTCCCTAAAAAGACCTGTGGTGGGAAGACTGAATTCCGCTTTTGTGTGGACTACAGGGGCCTCAATTCTTTCACAAAGACAAATGCTCACCCAATTCCTCAGGGTACTGGCAGGTCAGTTTGACAGATGGAGTGAGAGAGAGGTCATCATTCTCCACCCTGGAAGGACATTATCAGATAACTGTGATGCCCTTCGGATTGAAGAATGCCCCTGTCACCTTTCACCGGATGGTTAACCAGTGTCGCCAATTTAGATGACATTCCTGTGCTTAGCCACACCTAGGAGGATCATTTATCCCACCTGAAACAAGTGCTTCAGGTGCTGCAGAATGCAAATCTGACTATCAAGGCCACGAAGTGCCAGACAGCGCAGGGTACCGTGTCTTACGTAGGTCACCTGGTCGGTGGAGGTAAGACACAACCTCTCGAAGCACAGGTATAGGCTGTGAAGGAGTGGGCCATCCCCACAACACAGATGCAGGTGAGAGCCTTTCTAGGTCTCACTGGGTACTACCGGTCGTCCATCAGGGGGTATGGGACCATTGCCATGCCCCTGAATGATGTTACCGCCAAGAAGATGCCAAAGAATTTAACTTGGACCCCCGCCTGTCAAAACTGTTTTCAGGATTTAAAGGATGGATTGTGCAGGGCCCCAGTTCTGAAAGTGCCAGACTATGGTCAGGAAGTCATTATCCAGAAAGATGCCTGTGATTTTGGGATTGGAGCCGTGTTAGTGCAGGTGAACTCTGAAGGGGTAGAGCCTACATTAGCTGGTGTTTGACAAAAAGGGAAAGGAACTGGGCTGTCGTAGAAAAAGAGGCGTATGCAGTTGTGTGGGCTCCCATGGCCAGCCTAATTAAATATCAAAGGCTCCATGGATCTGCCCTGTTCTATTGTCTGCGTTCTGTGCGGTGGCGGCGCATACTGATGATTGTTAATTGAAGCAGGCCTGCAAATAGGCCTGCTCACAGAACATAACAATGCACAGGAAAACTAATACCTCTTGATATGTAATGTGTCAACTTGAAGCTAGTTCCCACCGCTCTGCATGAAGGACATTGAATGGCATATCTGGGTCCACTATTTACCTGTGGCAACCCCTGCAAAGCGGACCCCTTTCAGAGGGAGAAGTATGCGATTTAAGGGAGATAGAAAGTCTGCTCTCATCACAAACTTCAAGGGAGACCTACACTTCGATCAAGAGTCACAGAGGGCTCAGTTATCCAGGGAGACACTTTGATCTACAACAGACAGGAAGATGGGTGGAACTTAGGAGCCTGGGTGATGGGATGTCATCTTATAGCAACCTAATGTAACAGGAATAAAGTTAACTGATGGAACCTACACAATGTGTCTAAGGCTCGTATTTCATTTCACTGGCGACAAGCTGGTCTTGGTGTGAGGCCTAGAGACAGACCTACCTGGAAGGAGAAGAGGTTTATGGTGAACAAACTGCTACGGGAGTTGGAAGGGGAGGTTGAAAAAATGAAAAGAGAGGAACCACTGCCCCCACAAGTAAGTCCCATCACCCTGGCTAAGAATGGGAAAAGAGGACATTACAGCAGGGAGATGCATTCCTGTGTAAGATCCAGTGCCAAAAGGAACTTTCCAGGGTTAGGGAAACAAGGTGTGCTGCCCTAGCACATGACCCAGGGCCAAGAAAAGGGACAGCGGCTTCCCAATTAAAGAGACAGGGCCAAGAAGAAGGGGAGAGCTGTGGCCCAATGAGAGGCATGCCAGTGTTCGTAGTGGAGATGCATGCCCCAGAGAAGAAGATGTGAAAGCAGTTAAGTGGCGACGCTCAGAGGTAAAGCAGGTCTCTGTAAGAAGGGCACTGAAACACAATGTAGTACGCAGGTTATGAAGTAAGGGGGTAAGGACACGGCAAAGGAAATATACCCAGCGGGCAGTGAAGGAAAGCTTTAGCGTGTCATGCGTAGTGACCTAAGTGCTGCTCACCAGGTGGATGGGGGCGCACGCCTGGAAAAACAAGTGCGGGACGGAGGAGTAGCTGGGGAGGACTGACTGCCACATGAGCTGTTAGTGCTTTATCCAGGTGGAGAATGTTGGGTTCCATGTAACCGTTGGGGTGCAGCAGCTCCATAGTGCTCACCTGTGGTCGTACGATTGGTGACGTCATGGTGGATGCTGGGGGAGATGGGGATCGTGGGGAATGCTATGCACGCAACATTTGGTATGAGCGAATCTGCGAGACTCTTAGTGTCACAGTAAAGGATCCTATGAAGTTGGAGCACCATGATAAGTTTTGATGCAAAATACAAGAAGATGCAAAGGGCTAGGCAGCAAGGCAGCAGCGCGTATCCATTGGCTGGCAGTGGTGTCTGGATGCAACACCCAAAGGGATTCTAAAAGCGGAGTACATTTGTATATGTTTGCAAGGCCACTTTTTGGAAGCAGCACCGACATCCAGAGTATGAAAGCGGACTATTTCGCGAGGTGCCTGACTGGTAAGAGACATCAAGGACGATCGTGGTGTTGGGTTCAAACTTCACGGAACCCATGGGAACAATTGAAGTTTCATTGATCTGTCAGTGGGGCATCGGAGCTAAGGACTGGCATGGAGTATCAGTCACTGTCTGCTCAATGGCACAAGAAGATCCCGTACATTCGGTTTGGTGTAAGGGTAGTTTGGGTGGCGTTGGTGACGTCTGCTGACAAAGGATAATATATACGTGACATTGACGAAGAACGGAAAGCATGCAGTAGCGCGCACGGCCAGTATCTTTTGTTATTGTTTTTGCACGCCATATAATGAAATGTGACAGCATTTAGTCTAACTCTTGTGAGGAATTTTAACTAGCTCTATTTTGCTCGCCAGCAACAAGGAATTTTAGGATTTAACTACAGCGATTGTCAAAAGTATAAATTCTAATTCGATCAAGGGCTGTTGAAGTTGATATGGGAAAATGCAAACTACTAATGCATTTTGAGGAAATTCAGGATTAGAGCTGTGCACAACTATGGACTTGTAGGCTGTCAGCTTAATCACCATTAAAAGATAACACACTTTAAGTTAAATTGTTCAGAGTTAAGAGTATGGGTAAGTTTAACATGTTTGGAGAAAGTTCAGGTTAAAAGTTGTTTTATTTTTAGCTATGGCCAGTGTTTGGCTAAAAGTGTGCTGGCTAAACCCGATTGAGGAATTTTAGGCATAGAGCTGGTACACAGCTATGGACTTTTAGGACATTGCCAAATATGTTAATGTCATTGTGTGAGTGGTTCAAGAGTGGGGGGTGTACACCCATTGAGTATAGTTTGAGTGAGGTATGTATGTTATGGTGTGGGTATTCCCTGTGCGAGGGGTGGGTACTGGTGTGTGGCGACAAGATGGCAACACATATTGTGTGTGTGTGTTATGGAGTGGGACCTCTCCCCAGGTGTGAGAGGTGGTTACTGATTTATGGCGACAGCGTGCCAACACATATTGTGTGTGTGCGGTATGGAGTGGGACCTCCCCTCCGGTGTGAGGCGTGGTCAATGGTACTTTTGGACATGGGAGAGTTTAAGTGATGTGAGGCATGGAAGAGATGTTGTTGGGTGAAGAATGGGGGACGCCTTCCTATTCATATGAGAGAGGTGATGTGTGTTGTTAGCAGAGTATGGAAAAATTGCATATGGGACGCCTTCCGCCAAGTGTGAGTGGCTGTTCCATGGAGACTCAGCCAGAGTAGTCAGGGGGATGCCCTCCACCTTATCCTTGAGATACACCCCTCACTAAAAAGGTGCACTGTGTGAGTGTTTCCCTGTATGTTTTCCTCTTGTGGACTTGTGTGTGTGAAGGTTGTTTTGTACTGTGAGCAGAGGAGATCTGTTTTGATGTTCCTTGTGTGATGGTGTGATGTACTCGGTTGTGAAGTTGTGTGATTTAGAAGAAGGGAGATTTGTTGTATAGTGCTGGGTGTGAATGCAGGTGCTTGGTGATGCAAGAGAGAATGTTGGTGTGTCAGAGAGAATGTTTTGGTGTGAGTGAAGGAATGTTTGGAGTGGAAGATTCCAGAGAGAGTCAGTTGGAGAGCTCCTATCTGGGTGATGGGGACCAGTGGTTCAGACTCTTTCATTTTTATAGAAACCTAATGTAACAGTAATAAAGTTAACTGATGGAACCTACACGTTGTGTCTAAGTATCGTACTTCATTTCACTGGAGACGAGTGAGGGGTGGTTACTTCATCTCACAAAGCACTGTGGGGCTGACCTCACACATAACAGAATATTGTTTGTGGGAATCCAGGATTGGTTCCTTAAGGTAGACTTAGCCTGCACCAATCACTGGGGCCCATTTGGCTTTAAACGAGGGCTGAGCCCCTCTCTTAGGAGATCATCTGGAGGCTTCACAAGAAGCAGAAAAGAAGAGTTCAGCATTGCACCCTGGCTGAAGGTATAGTCTACCTTACAGCTTCCGGCAGTGATGGAAAGCCAGGATTTCGAAGAGGGAAGCAAGATCCCTCCCCTAAACACATCACAGGGAACAGAGGGAGATACCGGACTCAGATGACCCGTCCAGCAGCCCCAGAAACAGTACCCAGCCAGCACACAACGTGCCCTGCTAGCTTCTGCTTGCAAGCTTCCTAGGCGGGAAGTGCCAGAGAGTCTCTGAACAAAGGACAAGGCCATTGCTTGCAAACACTCTCCTCAGCTTTGGGCCGTCCCCCTTAAAGGATGACACGAGCCCTGAAAGAAGCTAGGAGGAGGGCCACAACAAGCATCAACCAGCTTTCATCCGTTTAGGAGATTTTCGAGGCAGTCGACCCCTCAAACCACGACCGGCTGCGCCACTGACTGTTGTCACGCTGCAGTCACTAAAGCCACCTGAGACGCCTTGACCAGCATTCCAGATCCGCCAACCAGCAAGAGACAGAGATTCTTGACCCTAAAATACCATGGAGGCCAGCCTGCAGCCATCTGTTCAGCCTTGCTTGCTGAACTGCCTGCCGCCGAATACCCGCAGCTGTCTCCCATCTTGAACTCTGTCGCAGGAGCAGCAAAGCATCCTGGAACCGACTCAAAATCATCTGAAGCACCAGGTACATTGTTGTTCTTTCCCACTGATCCTTCCACGAAGGCCCCTAGTGACATTTACGACCCCTTGCTCCTTTGGTGCTGAAACCAAACAACCTTAAATAGTTAAGACTGATTGCTTTACTGACTACCATCCTGTCAGTATCCAGAGTGCATCCCTTTCCTTCGTGAATCTGTCTGTCCTCTGTGTTCCTTTACAGTGTGGGTTGAATTTGTAGCGTGCTAGAACTGTCTGTTGTAATAATAATAAAGGGAATTCCATTGTCAGGCCTGCTGATCACGATCAAAGATCATCTTTGCTTTCAACATCTTGAGTCGCTTTCGCCGAATCCATTTATTCAAATATTTTTGGGCACCTTACCCATGGGCCCGGCAAGGGCCAAAAAGACATTAGTCCTTATTAACCTTTATTAGAATCCGGCCCACCAGGAATGCGTGGTATACCCCGACAAAGTGGCTGATTTGATCAACAACCTGCGTTGAAAGTGGCCACACTCATGGTTTATACTATATGGAGACCTGAATTGTATATGCTTTGACACCAAAGGAGAACTTTGTGATGTCGATCTAGATCAAACAACGGTGGCAATTTAGTAATTCTTAATGGCTGCATTGAGGGTGACATTCTGGGCAAGGCAACAAGAAAAGATAAAAGAAAGGGTCACATTTTGGATTATATTTGCACATCTAAGAACATGCTAATAGTTGTACAAGAAATGTCAGTAGTCAGGAAACATTCAAGTGATCACAACCTGTCAAGCGTAAACTGGTCATCTTTCTGCTACGAAAAGAACAAAAACGTGCACAAAGACCTAGAACTAACACCAGGCTGAAACAGGCTTAGAATTCCTGTCAATAAAATTAATCAATTATCTAGGAATTTGGAAGAAGTAACTGACCAACTTAAATCTACAAGAGCAATGGTGAGATTGGACTACTCCGTTCTGTTTAACAACTTTGAAGTTAATAAAGGAAAGGTCACCCGACCAGCATTTCGTCATACCCATATGTATGATGAAGTGGTCGTACCAAAAAAAAAGATTTTGAGACAGGAAATTGACAAACTAAGGAAACACCTACCTAATGACAAGGACAAGCAAATTCATAAATTAGGCTAAAATGTACAACAAGAATTTTCTCCGAAAAGATGCAGAACTTATGATAGACAAGATATGATCCCGTAACACTGGGGAAATCTGGTCAATAATAAATTGGCCAGATGCGCCTCAAGAAGCCCTATTGATGAATCCCATCTAAGTAGCAGCATGGATGGAACACTTCAAGAAATTTTCGGATACCACGCCTCCTTTTATTTCAGTCGACCACTCGAAAGAACTAAAGTGGGATGATGTTGACCTTACTCCAGAATCGATTGTTGAGATCATTAACAAGCTTCGTAATTCACAAGCCCCAGGGCCCGATGGGTTGACAAATGCAATGTTAAGGCAAAACCAAGCACAATGGGCTAAATTCTTGTCAGTTATGTTCTTATACATCGCTGAGGCTAGATCCCTTATCATGGAAGGTATGGATAATTGTCACCATTTATAAAAAAGGCCAGAGGTCGGACCCAGCGAACTATCGACCAATGGCAATGCTGGATGTGGCCAGAAAAATATTTGCCACTCTAATAATGAAGAACCTATCCCAGTGGATATTATCATCTCAGCACAGGGATGAGTGGCAATCTGGTTTTGTGAAATAGGTAAGGACATCCCATAACATTTTCATAATAAACATCCTAAAAAAATGATCTGAGAGAAACAGAACTAAAACGACGTACCTAGCTTTTGTGGACCTAACTCAAGCTTTTGACACCATCGAGCGTCCATCCTGTGGAAAAAAATGAACCAATGGAGCTGTCCTGTAACCATCATGGAGCGAATCAGAGACTTCTATTCAGACACGACCCTAAAGGTAAACCCATGGGCGCAAAGTCAAGACCGACACAAACGACTAAAAGATTGATGCAAGGGTGCCCATTGGCCCCTGAATTATTCAATCTATTTATATCGGATATTGACCAGGCTTTTCTCTGCATAAGATGCTTCTCGCCAAAGCTGGGAGGTGAGGAAGTCGGAAGATTGTTATTTGCTGACGATATCGTGCTGGCTGACCAAACGCCAGTGGGCCTCCAGAGGCAATTATATGCTTTGCAAGCATATAATTCATCAAATGGTCTGCTGATCAACCCTGCAAAGTCAAAGATCATGGCCAAAAAATCATCAGAGCAAATGCAGGGTATTTGCAGGGAGAAAGAATACCAGAGGTAAAGTCCCTTACCTATTTGGGAGTATGTCTGATAAAGCTAAGAAATTGGCATCCCAATGTCAAGTACTTCTGAAAAAGTTTGGTGGTTACTCGATGACTCTGGTGGTCGACCTTTATAGGATGAAAGCCTATACCTATACTAACATATGGTGCCGAGACTTCCATGAACTGTGATGTTAAAAACTGGAAAATCATTGGAAGTACATTCTGGAAAAAGGTTCTAGGTCTACCGAAGAGTGTCCCAATGCAGGCTATACTGATGGAATTTGGCATAACTTCACTTAAGGCAATTGTTACATGGAAATCTCTCCAGCTCTTCAGAAAATGCATCGAAGATAAATCGAGGGGTGGTTTCATTGTTCTACAGAGAGCCATAAAGGGAAAATCAGAGCCTTCCCTGATAGAATGGGAAAGTGTTTGTAAAACAGTGCTACTCGACTTCTGAGAAACAGATCTATCACTTGTCCAAAACCATGACATGGTAAACAAATAAACGGTATAGACAGGATTGGATCCAGACCCATGACGAAAGACAGGCTTTCAAACATTATGGAAGGGCGCTGAATGAAGAAAAAAAGTTGAACTGTCTACCACAATATCTACAGCTCTTTCCAAACTGGTTCTTTAGGTCTCAATTTTTGAGAATTCACTTGAATCTGTTCCCGATTAGGGAAATTCGGGAACCACGTAAGAACGGTGGGAACTCAGTGACCTGTCGACTATGTGAAGTAGACTCATCTTTTGAATCTCTGAACCATCTAGTAATGACCTGCCCAGAAGTAGTCCAGAAATATGGTAACAAAACTAAAGAAGCATGGCGGACAATCTCATTATCCGGAGAGAGAGTCTCAATCACTTTGGCTTTTGTCAAGTTGGTAATTGCAATTTTTAAGAAATTAGAAGTACTGAAATCTGCATCTTAAGACCAGAATGGTAGTAACTGAAAGGAGTTAGGGTTTACATGGAACATGTACTAAGTGGATATTTGAATTGATTTTATGGATGTTGGATAATATGGCTTAAATGTTTTCTTTTTGTACAACCATAAAATAGGCAATAAAAAATAAATAAAAAGTAGATATTTTTATACAATCTTGACTGGACAGTCCCTTTTATAATTGGGTAATAATTGTATTTTTGCTGTGTTGCAACTAACCAACGATATACAACCTTGTGGAGATAAGCCTGCCATTCCATCCACGTGACCAAAAATTGGACAAGGAGGTTTATAATTTATTTGTGTTTCCAATCTGTCCAGATCCCTTCTGGTGTACTAGAGGTGTGGCCTGATTGATGGTTTAGAGACCTATATTCATCCCTGGACCACTGGTGCCCAGGAAATTGATTCATCACACAGGCCCACACCAATCCGGTTCAGTTTTCACAGTCCCAAGTCAAGCCTGAGTGCCTACAGACCTTCAAGGGGCCTGTTGGCTCCAGCCATTAGCCAGGCTGACGGAGCAGGTTAGTCATGCTGCTTGAACTGTAGAACCAGTACCAGATCTGTGCCAGATTCTGAGACCCAGCCAGTTTGCAAGCCTGGTCAATGGGGCTCAAGCCATGCTAGAGGTGCATATGGAGAACCAGAGAGCCAGCTTTAGGCCCATGTCTCTCAAAGTCTATTGCAGGGCCCACATCAATATTTCACAATGTTTTATTTTATTTTCAGAGCCATTTTCCACCCCTCTGGGGCCCATCCATTCCAGCAAGGGTTGTGGAATTGCAGGGACTCAATAGGGCCCCTTCAGATGTTTGTGCCCCACAGACTCTGCAGACTACAATGGCAGTGTCACGATTGTGCCCCTGGCGCACCAATTGGCATCCATCGTGGACTATTTGGGACTCATTTGTTTCTGTAATACTCCCTGGACAACACCTATTCATATTATTGTCTTTACTTTACGTTTGCAACGTTTTGGAACTTTCTTATTTACTTTTACAAACTACATGTCCCATAATGCACCTTGTGGCAGTTCCCATTTCCTGGCTATTACCATGCAGCAGTTCTAGCACTGCAATCCCCAGAAGCCTTAGAGAACAGTGCAGCTTTTGCTTTCCCAGGACTAGAGAGGGCGGAGGCCAATTACATTCAGGTGTGCTGCTCCAGGTGCTGCTAATTAGCCTACTTCAGCTCAGGGCAGGTCAGTATTTAAGCAGCTGCCTGCAGGAGCACGGGTCTCTTGCATTGAGCCTTCTAGCTGCCCTTTGTTGCCTTGTTCCTTGGAAATTTGCTGTGTCCTGTGATTTCCAGTTCCTGCTCTTGTTCCAGAGCCCTCTGCTTCCTGCCTTGCGGCCCTGCTTCACAGACTTCTCTCCCCTGCCTTTGCCTGCACCTCTGTGCTTCCCCTACTGCAGCCCTGCTTCCTTGTTTTCAGGCCTCTTTTTTTATTTTTTATTTAAAATGATTTAGTTTGTTACAAACTTTTCATTTTTAACACATTACAATTCGAGCGGGTAAAAATTCATAGGGAAAAAGTGGAGAGAAAAGAGAAAAAGAAAAAGTATAACACATATGAATAAAAAGGATTTGTTTTTGTCATTGTGGGGCAACTAAAGTAATATTCGTCATTGTCTTTGCTTTGGTTTTGGTTGGTTTCCAGCATCTAGTCCTAAGATATGTTGTAAGAACTGCACTATCGTGAAAATTAATGTTTTTTCATGTCCATTCAATAGTAGTGCTCATCGCAGTTCTTTGTCCATCTGTTGAGTTGATATGTTAAAGAATTTGCCAAAAATCATTCTCTCATGCATCAATTCAGGACAGATCATTACTAGATGATGTATTGTCTCTGGTTCTTCTCTATCTTTACAAAAGCGGGAATGTCTGTCAGTTTTCGGAATTTGTCCGATAATTGCAAGCTTATCTCTTGTCGGCAGATTGTTCAGACGGATCGCCATATACACTGTGCGGATCTTGTCATCAGGAAATAGTTTCATGTATTTTGGAGTTTCGTTTAACGCTCAAACCTCTAGATGGCTTTGGAGATTTCTTGAATATAGGGTTTTCATTTGGCAGGTTCTAATCCAATCGTTGCTTGCCAGTTTACTCTTTGCATATTGAAGTCTGTTCATGTTCAGTTTCAAGTGATATATCTTCATCTTTTAATTGTTGAAATAACTGTTCTTTCCATTTCCGTAGGCATATATTATACGAAGCGATTGGGTTATTTTTCAGAATTTCTATGGCTGGTATTTTGTCCTTTATCAGCAGTTTCCTTAGGAAATCTACTTGATTCCATATCACTATGGAGGATAGTGATTGTGTTGCGACTTCATAACGAATTCTCGGCATTGGGTATGAATCGGGTAATCTTAGGATCTTCCTCCAGAAAATTGCTTCAAATTTCGTCAAATTTTTAGGTAGTGTGTGGATCATTGCATCACTGCCATATGTAATTACAGGGATTACTTTCTGCCTATAGAATGTTATAATTGGTTTAAATGAAAACTTACCATATTTTCGGTGTAAAAGGCATCCCTGTCTGGCTAGTGATTGAGTTTTCGTTTCCACAGTATCAAACCATTGCTTTTCTGTTTTGGACTGGTTTAACGTGATCCCAAGGTATTTGAAGGTTGGGACTTCTTCTAGAGAGATGTTATCAATAGAGAGTTTTAGTAATAGTTGTTTCTTAAATGGGAGTTTTACTAAGGCCATGACTTTGGTTTTGTGGTGTTGATCTTTAGTTCGTTTATCTTCATGTAGGTTCCCATAAGGTGTAAACTCTGTTGTAATCCTGAAATGGTTTTATCTAGCAGGATGATGTCGTCTGCATAGAATAGTGCTGGAATTGGAACAGAATTCAGTTTTGGCGGATTCAAAGTCGTATCTTTTAGATGATCTTTGGAGTCTGCTGTGTATAGGTTATATAAAGTGGCTGCAAGAGGGCAGCCCTGCTTTAATCCTTTCGTTGTCGCTATCAAAGGAGTAGTTGTGCCATTCTTTGTGAGTCTTACAGAAATTGCGGTGTTGGAATATAATAATTTTATTGGCTCTAAGATCTCTTTTGGACAATTCCAAGCTGATAGTTTTTCCCATAATTGTGTTCTTGAGATAGAGTCGAATGCCATATGTAGGTCTAGGAAAGCAGCGTATATCTGTGTTTTCTTTTCTATTGCTTCATTCTTGATCAAATTCATTATTAGCAGATGTACGTTTGTTCCTACATTTGAAGTAAATCCCGTCTGTCTCACTGCAAATCGGTTTGTGTTCACGGCCCATTCTTTGAGTTTTTTGAGGAGTAGTGCGGCGAAAATCTTGCCTAGTGGATCTAATAATGCAATCGGTCAAAAATTCTGGGGATTATCTCTTGGTCCTTGTTTGTATATAGGGACAATTATCGCTGTTCTCCACGACGGTGGGATTGTATTTTGTTTGTTGATTGTTTCTATAAGTTGTATCATGAAGAGAATCCACAGGTCCGTATTTTGTTTTAAGATTGCATTTGATATGGCGTCAGGGCCCGGGGCACGTGAGGTGTTCAGTTTGCCAAAGATCTGGATCAGATCTTCCTTGTCGTAATCGATTTTCCAAGAGTTGTTTGCGGTCTGTGAAATTGGAGGCAGAGTGGTAACAGAATCGTTGTAGATGTTTGTAAAATGATCTGTCCAATTTTGCATAGTCACGTTTGTTACCAGAAGCTGTTGATTACGGTCATTGTTGTTCAGAAGATTCCACAGATGTCTTGGATTGTGGTTCTTATAAGTCTTCAACATGGTTTCTGTGTCATTTTGTAGTAATATTGCGTGATATTACTTCCTCCGGTTGGTGTACCTTTGTTTTATTTTTTCTTCTGTGAGAAGATTGAAGTTCCGTTTACTGGTTTTAATTTGCGAATATCTTTGCGCATCTCTTTTTTTTTCTGAACGATTTGCGTGTTATAGTGGTGGTTATGTGATTTCATTTGATTCTTCCTTGGCTTTAAGAAAGGAATCAAGAAGGCATCATAATTGAGTTTGTCAATATCTGGCATTGATGTTAGTTGGATTTGCTTTGTGAGGTCTCTTAATTGTTCCTCAGTTAATCGCAAATTATGATTATTGCCAGTGACTTCTGTCTGAGTACGGAAATTAATCTTTTTTAGTTGTGCAAGTCCAAAGCCGTTAATAATAATTTGGTTATGATCACTTCTTGTTGATGTATTGATTACTGTCTCTGTGATGGAATCAAATAGGTGTGTTGACAAATATACATACTCTATTGTTGCTGTTGCCTTGCCGCTATCCCATGTAGGTATGGTTTTGCCCATCCCATCATTTGGATGATCGACTTGTTTAAGGTTACGAGTGGAAGTTTCTTTGTGCCATTTTTTTGCACGTGTAGACAGTTCGCATACTCCATCCGTTGGCCGAGTTTATTACATAGATGTATATTTAAATCACCGCAAATAATGAATTCCACGTGATGATGCTCTAGAAGTGTTTGATCGATAGTTAAGAAAACATCGTCCAGAAATTTGGTTATGATCACTTCTTGTTGATGTATTGATTACTGTCTCTGTGATGGAATCAAATAGGTGTGTTGACAAATATACATAGTCTATTGTTGCGGGATTCCAGTATAGGTTCATAATGGATATTAATCGCTCATGGCTGTTGGGAGTGGATTCTTGCATTTGAATAATAGTATTTTGTATCCATGGATTGATGTTATTATTAGATACAATTGTCCATTGTGGTAGGATTTGGATTAATGTTAAAAGTCCTGATGCTGGTCTTCCTAGGGTTCCTTTTATTGCTGGATTGAGGAAAGTGATGAAGCCGTGGCAGCTAGGTAATTTGGTTAGCCATGTTCCTTGCAGGCATACTATAGTTGTTAGTTTGAATTCCGTTGCTGTCTGATTAAATAGGTGAGTGTTACCCCTTGTGTTCCAGCTACATAATGACCAGTGAGAGTCGTTCGTGGTTGGTGGTTACGATGCAGATGATAGATCTTGGGTAATATCACCGTCTTCAGTGTAGTCGCGATAGAACGGGTGGTTCTCGTTTCCTTTATAGAAGGAATCTTTTGATGTCAATGGTTGCGGTTCTTGATGGCCAGGGACCCTATAGTTGGAGTCGTATCTTGTATGTAACGGTCGTTCACTCTCTAGGTTCTTACGTGGAAAAAGGTTTGTATAGTTATTCCACTTTCTTGGTGCATCGAATGTTGTTTATATCAATGCTGTATTGTAGCTGAAGCCCAATGTTGCTAGGGCTTCAGTTTGTGCGAGTATTTTTTCGAATGTCACACGATCCGATAGCTCGAGTAAGACTCTATCCAGTTGGGTGTGATCTTGGAAGGTTATTAATTTAATATCTCGCGTTGAGATCCTTTTGAGTTCAGATATAGCGTTTAATAGTAGAAGCATATTAGTCCGATTCAATATCAGTCGTTTGTTTTCAATTGTCTGATTTCCTATCTGTAATATATATGGAGTTCGATCTAAGATTGGGTTAATGAAATCTAGATATCTAATCTGGTTCTGATTTCGTACGTCATCTTGTATTGTTAACTTTTGGTTTGATCGGGCTGTCCGGTCATGAACAGGCATGTACATCATTTCATGTGGACTCCCCAAATAGGAGTTTCGATGTTCTCTAGTTTGTCTAGATGGTAATAAGACATCTACTTGCTCTTCGTCAGTTGTAGATTCTGTGGCTGTGGAGATTTCATCTAGCATTGAGACATCTGATATGTCCTCGCATGTCAGGTCCAAGCTTTGAGATGTAATTGCTGTATACTCATCCACGATAATAAGATTAGATTTTTTAAGTGTAATGTGTTCGTTGTCATCTTCTTCATGATGTCTATATGTGTAGTAAGATCTAGTAAGTCATCTGTGATGATTGAAACGTTCTGATCAGTTCCATTTGGTGGTTCAGGTAGTTTTTTTGAAATGTTGCTTTCCACTGGTAAGGCATTAGGTTTCTTTAGTCGCCTTGCAGAGGGTACAGAGTGAGTGATCGAATGTTTCGTTGGTTGGTTTATTGCACGTAGGAAGGCCCTTGAACCATTCTGTTTGATGCTTCCATGTTTTTTTGTTGTTATTGGTGGCTTTCCTATATTTGTGGCTTTGATATAGTTTGTTCCAAGGTCATCTGTTTTAGTTCGTTCTGGCTAGAGGCAGGGGAAGAGCCTAGTTTACAGCGTATTCTAGTCTTAGAGCCAGACATGATTTTAGGAGACTTCAAGGACATGATCTTGGTTGCCAGCTTTCCAGGGGACGCTAATGTCTATCAATAGGTGCAGGCTAGTAGCGAGATCAAAGGGCACTAGCCCCGCAGTTTCTCGCACGCAATGAAAGGTTGTCTTGAAGTTTAGTTCTTGTATACGAGGGCACAGATATGTAATGTAAAGAATCTGCTGTAGTTGAATAAATCAGGCAGAAGCGTGCGAGAACCAAGGTCAGATGCCCCGCAGGCTCTCGCACGACAGGGTCTTTCAAGCTGGAGCAATGGCCGAATGTTCATGTGCCGATAGCAGATGACTTTACCTCGCAGATACCTGCACACTATGCAAGTATCACATCAAAAACTTGACTATTCAGTGATAGTAATCGCCTGGTTTACGCAGTCTGTAGTGGATGAAAAGTTACTTTAGAAAGTGTGTGAGATCAAAGAGCGGATGCTCTGCAGTCTCTCACACGCTGAAGCAGTGGCTGAAGAGTTCCTTGAAGGGCGTGTGAGATCAAAGAGCAGATGCTCCGCAGTCTCTCACACGCTAAACAAATGGAACAAGCGTGCGAGATCAAAGGGCAAAAGCCCTGCAGGCTCTCGCACGACAAGCTATTACAGATTGAGTGAAGATGAAATGTTCAAGTATCAAAGGCGAGAGCGCCACGTCCCACACACTATACAAATATCGCTTTCAGATTTGGCTGTTTGCCAAGCAATGTTTAAGTAGTTTGCACAATATGGATAGCGTGTAAGATTAGAGTGCAAGCGCCCCACAGTCTTTCGTAGGCTAGTAAATTAACGTTGTTAGCTCCGGTAGATTTTGGCGTGGGGTGGGTCTATCTATTGAACAGATTTATGGGCTGTGTGTGCATTGAGGGGAAAGGCTTGTAAAATCAAAACGTGAGTGCTTTGCAGCGTGCTCGGCGCAGCTTCCCACTTGCTTTCAGTTCTTATTTGTAAATAAATCAGAACTTTTCCAAAAACGGTCATTGGAGGTAGGCAGCTATGTCGAACATGCGCAAAGGCAGCGCTGCGAATAGATCAGTCTTGTATACGTTAGAGGCGGAAAGCGGCGTGTATATTTCACAGCCTTGGATCATACAATTTATCTCCCCAAAGAGTCTCGAGACCGAACAGGCGCTAGTGGCCAGCAGTTATCTGGTGCGGGGAACAGCTTGGCGAGATTTCTCAGGGAGTGCCGTTCCCTGCTCACTGATCCCTCGACCGAAGGGACCACACAGTGCTCCGGATGTCCACCCGAACGGAGAGGTTTGGTGCGACGTGAGAGGCACAGTAGGTAAGAACCAAGAATCAGTAGTATCAAGGAATATGGCTGTTCTGTGTACAGTGACTGAATGTCTCTCGATATTTTAAGGCAGGTGTTCACAAACGTGGGAAAGTCCAGCAATGGTGTGTTTTAAGTGGGCGCCGTGCACATGTACGTTGTAATACCAGATGGAAAGTTTGTATTGTTGCTCACCTCTGATTGCAGAAATCCTATGAGCTCACGCATAAACTCACGGTAAGGCAGGTATTAGCGTGGCAGCCGCAGGAGTCCCGCAGAGCCCGAAGACCCAAAGATTCTGCGACCGACTCCGCGGCCGCTCTGCGGCAGGAAGTAGCTTTTAAAGTGGTGGATGCTGGGTTTCCAGGTCAATAGGGGTAGAAAAAGGACTAGAGGTTTGTTGTTAGTTCAGGATACAGTTCACCTCAGTAGAAAATCCAGTAGCAGGTTTGAAGCAGACACAGACCCAAAGACTCTGCGACCGACTCCGCCCTCTGTTCCCTGGCTACATCCCCCTTGCTCTCTTCCCTGTTTGCAGCCCTCTGTTCCCTGGCTACAGCCCCCTTGCTCTCTTACTTGTTTGAAACCCTCTGTTCCCTGGCTACTGCTCCATTGCTCTCTTCCTTGCCTGCAGCCCTCTGTTCATGATTCCTGTCTTTGACTTCCTTGAGTCTTCAGTCCTCCCCTTTGGTTATACACTTCAGCTGTACTGTTTCCTTCATTTCTCTCTGCTAGCTTTCTCTTGTCTTTCCAGCCCTGAGTCACCATTATTGATTCCCGTGTACTGTTTCCTGGTCACCGGTCCCTGCATTTAGATACTAGTTTTGTGCCCTTCCTTTCTTCCGGTTCTCTGTCCTGAACCTTGCTCTCTTTAACTTCCTATTCCCTGGATATTTCTGTTCATGTCTTCGCTTGTGCTTTATGTAATTTCTATGTACAGAGTTTGGCTGCTGGATTTCCAGCAGGCAATCTCTGCCCCTTCCCTTGTCGCGTTTCAGTGTTTTACTTTGTGTCATTGTCTACAGTGTACTGGTTCCTGTTTCAGGAAGCAGTTATGGTTTGGTTCCTGCTGGACCTGTACAGGTTTCAGTCTTGTGAGTACTGTTACCTTGTTCGTGCCTTAGGGTTCAGATACAGACACCCACTGCTGTTGCTCCGTGCCATGAGCATCCAGAGTGGGCCCCTGTAATAGCAATCTGTTCAGAAGGCTGGAGTTTCCCAAGATCCGTGAAACACTCTTTCCCCATTCTGCCTACACCCCAAGAGGGAACCCACCGTGTTTGTTATCTTTGTATTCCCTGCCCCTTTTTGTTCACAGCCTCTGCTGCCTATCCTTTCTTGTCTGTAGGACTCCTTGTAATCCAGCTTCTCGTGTGTCTTTCTCCCTTTAGGTCAGTGGGCACGCCTCTACCCTTAGGCCCCTCCTAACAGGCAGCCAGTAGGACATTTTCTAGCCTGCTAAACCAATGAAAATGGCTCCCTTTTAAGTAGCCAGTCTGCTTGCCTTTTACTGATGCCTCGGAACCCATCCAGGTACACTAACGCAAGAGGGCCAATCAGGACGAACAAAAAACTTATGTGGAGCTGCAAATTATTGCACTAGTCTGAAATAAAAATATCTCCACATCGATTTCATTCCTTTTTGGCCAAATTATGTGTGTGTGTTTTCCTTAAGAAAAATGCTGTCTTGATTTTCACCAGACCAAGAGAAGATTGTGAGTGGGGCAGGTGCCAGCTTCTCATACTGGCCTGCTGTAAATCTCTACATCGTTTTTTTGCTGTAGGTGAGAGTAAATATTCCCTATGGGAGTTTGCAAAGGAGACAGGTTTTGGGACCCACAATAATTTTCACCCCCTGGCTTTCAGCACTAAATCTTCAAAAAATGTCAAAGCTGGCCTATATTTTTGGTAATTTCCAAGCATGAAGTTGGCATTCTCCCTAACTCAACCCACAATTAATTCTATCCTTCAGTTTAGAAACCTTGACTACATTGACTCAATAGGAAACCTTTACCCTGCACACAATGAACTCAAATAAAGAGCAGCAGACTTGTTAAATAAAGAGGTTGAAATGAGGATGCCTTGCCAAGCTGTGTACGTAGATACTGGTGTCCCTAATCTAATTACAGAGCTCCCCCCTTCCCCACCACCATGGCTAAACTGACAACCATCCTCAGGCCACAAAAACACCCTGTGCAAATTCTAACTTGTTTTTACCCTAGAAGATGAAGGACCTGGCACCTATTACTTCCTCTTTTCTTTCTCGTCTCTTAAACCTATTTATGTAAACCTCCAACCCTGCTACAAAATGGATATTTTCCTTTAGATCTTGATGATCCTAGCAATAAAGGCAGCTATTGGCCTGTATCTGCTGATGCAGTACTCTAAATGTCTTGACTGTGTGGAGTTCATCAATATGACTGCCTACCTGCAGCCCAATGAACTATGTGACCCATTTCAATATGTGTTCACTATCTACCACTGCACATGTCATTCACCATGTCTCCAACTTCTTCACAACTGCTCATTATCTGAAGCTCAGCTCTATTTCTATCCTCATTTATCTCTCAACCTCTGTGAACTTCTCTCTCTCTCTCTCTCTCTCTCTCTCTTTCTCTCTTTCTCTTTCTCTGTCTCTCTCTCTCTCTCTCTCTAACACCCTCCTGCGCACCACTCTGGAATGGGTTGCCACCTACTGCTCCGACCACTCCTTCACCATCCCATGTAACACTCGTACTTCTTCGACCACTGATGTCCTTCTCTTGCTCCTCCCCTGGTAACTCTACTCCCAGTCCAACGCTTTGTGCTTGTAATCCCTACTCAAATTCTCAGTTCTCAAATATTGTTCTTTGTGATTTGTCAGTCTCTGACTTTCTCAATACATATTCCCTCTTACCCTCATTGCTAGAAACACCTGTATACAGGTGTGTTATGAATAGCATATCATATCATACCTCGCCCCTGCTCTACCTAGCACATATCCTGTTCACTATTCATTGCCTCAATATTGTCTTAATATTGCATGTGGAATTGGGTATTGACAGGTATGAGGTCTGCACACATATTTTAATGGGATACACAAGAAAAGCTCAATAAACCTCACAAAACCTAATATGGTAATTTCTTAATCAAAACATAATTTCTGTTATCGCATTGCCTTTATAATCCCTTAAGCAAGAAATCATATTACTTCATTCAGTTGCCCATGCATAACATTGTTTGTGGAATTGACTGCTTTATAAGATTCTCTACAGATAAGAAACAAAAAAAAATAATGCTACACTATTACTAACAAATATCCCATCCCATGTTAAAACAGTACTAAGTTTTAAAACGTCCTGCTCCCGCCACAATAAACCTACTGTAATCACTAATGTCTCTCACTATTTCAGAAAAATGGGCCCCATTGATATATGTAAATGTCATCATGCGACTGGACATCTACTTACGTTCTCTAAGGCTGGCGTGGAAAAATGGGTTAAACGACTAAACTAATGGTGATTGGTCCACATAAACCTGTGCCAGACCTTCCTGTCCCGCAAAGTGAATAAAGATTCTTAAAACATATCTACTGAATATAAGAAAACCACGGGAGCTTGAGAAATGCATTTCTTTCTAAGACTGTTTGGAAAAATTGGCAGATAATTTGTTAAATAGTCTAAGTCCTTACTCAAGTACTAGAATATTTAGGGAGAGTGCTTGGTGATGGTCAAGTAGCACCAGGAATTAAATTAAGTTTCAGACACTGTATTTATTCAAACACTATTATCACTGGATTTCAGGGTGATGTGTTTGATGAAAGGTAGTTCACTTGGTCTGTATGCAGACTCCTTGTCTTCACTTTTCTTTGGACCAGCATTCAGTTTCTCAGATGTTCTCACTTCGAAATGGGTAGCAATGATAATGTGCTTTTGATATGTGAGAAAGCAGGTAGATATTGATTTGATGAAGATCACATAATTTGATTGTCCTTGTATAGTCAAAGGCATGTGACAAGGCCTCCATTTCCAGGAGCTCTCCAAAATATGCTGCGCATTTTGCTTCTGCATCTACTGCTTCATTCCCCCTTGAGACAGGGTCTTCCCCTCGTGTGTGTGCTTGGCATTTCACTATCGCTAGTTGCTTGGAATAATGTATGACGTCCACTAATCTTCCCAATAGGAGTGCGTGCTGCACTGGTAACCCGTCAGCCTGCCTGAAACCTCTGCTCATCCATCGTGACAGTCCTGAGTGTACTGTTGATATTGCATAGGCTGAATCTGAGTAAATCGTCACCTTCCATTTTCTGCTGCGCTCCCAATTCAATATTAATGCCACTAGTTCTGCTGCCTGCGCTGAATAATGTGACGGCAATCATGGACTGACCACTACCCCACTGGTTCCATCCTTCCTTAGTCTCTCCACTGCTGTCTCTCTAGGTCTGACCCCATCTGCCTGGTCAATTTTTGATGACACATCAATGCAAAAGCACATCTCCCCCCACAAGTGCGTCCTCCTGTAACTTGCGAGCATCACTGAATTCTTGTATGTTTGCTGTGCAGTCATGTGCGTAGTCACCCTCTTGTAAGACGTTAGTGAGAAAGGTCACCGGATTGACAAGTCTGCACCCACTACCTTGAGATCTGGATTTTATAGTAACACCTTGTATCCTAATGCCCTTTGTGTTGTCAGTGTGCCCTTTGGTCTCTCCAGTATTGCAAAGAGGGCATGCTGCACATAAAGAGTGGTGCTGCACCACATGGTAATACTCGCTGATTTGTCCACTGCGAATGCGGCTTCAGCCAAAGCTTGTTCGCACAGTTAATGTACTCTCATTACTCACTCTAGCTTCCTACTGTAGTATGCTAGTGGCTTGTGCCGCAAGCTTTTCTTCTGGGTCAGTACTGCTGTCACCGCTACCCCATCAGAGTCTGAGAACATTTTTTTATTTTCTATTAAAATGATTACAGTTTTAATCATAAAAACATTTTTCATTTGATGTTTAAAGGGAAATAAAACAAAGAAAGAAATAGAAAAAGCACAAAGAAAACAGAAAAAAAGATGTTAAACGTAAAACATTTGGTCTATTCACTCATTAGCTAATTTGATCACATGTCCTTGGATGGACAGGTTCTGATGATTGTCAACTTCTAGTCCAATCCCTTTATGAGCCAGCAGAGTCAAGGTGATCAATTACCTTTACTATGCAGATGTAAATAATTTGACCATAAATAGGGAGAAGACCAAAATTCTGGCTGTTTCTGCAAAAAAGCTGAAAAGACCAATACTTAAGTGTGACTTGGGAATAATTGAATATGTGGGTGTTTATACATATCTGGGGTTAGATATTGATAGTACATTATCTTACAAGAGCATCATGGTGAGAAAAAAGGCTACGGCCCATAGGATGATCTGCTCTATTTGGAAATCTGCAAGGAACACTGCAGGGTATTCATTGGAGGGAATTATATCACAGTATAAACAACGTTTTTGTCCAACAATACATTATGGATTGGAAGCTCTGGCCATGGTTGATTTATCTTGGATAGACATCCTAGAGGGCAGTGTTTGGAAGAAAATGATGAGACTCAAGCCTTCTGCAACTATACAGTACATAAGACTTGAATTTGGCTTGACTTCCCTTAAAGGAGAACTGTTGAGAAGACGTGGGTTGTTATACATCAAAACCCATACAAATCCAAGATGTCAACTGCTCAGTCTCCTGGCTGTCCCAACATATGGCAGAGATAGTTTTGGTCTGTTGGTGAATTACTTGTTCAATGACCTAGGATGGTTTCCAGACTTTACCAGGGGCACACCCTAAGTTACATTGAAGAGTGTTTTCTCAAACAAGGTAAGACAGTGGGATTGGGTGTTAAATTACAGACATGTAGAGTCCCTACAGAGCTATGCCTGTATGACAAATGTTGTGCATAGTTACCTGCAGCCTCAAGCCTACCTTAGACAATGCCCAAACATGGGTATGCGGGCATTTCAGCTAAGGCTGAGGATAAATCAGTTACAGATATTAACTGTAATGGGTCCACAGTTGGGACCGCTTAAAAAAGACAGATATTGTTGGTTGTGTCATAATACACTATACCCAGAGACAGCTAAACATATTCTCACCGAATGCAGGACATTGGGTCCAGAATATATGTTTTGGCTGGGACCACTTGTTTATAATTTGGAATATATTAAGAGTGAGCATTTCTGAGCCTATTGTCTCAACACGGACAGCCAAAATGTTCATATTCCTATTTATCATTTGTGGCTAATTATTAAAAACGTCTAGATAGTGCAAAATAGCACTAATGTATTGACTGAATGAAATGTGGTTAATGTATTGTGTGGATTTTAAAGCCCTGGCAAATGAATGATGTTTTAGTGTATGATACTCTGTATTTGTTTTAATGATAAAATGGATTTGATACACTGTGTTTTATTGTTGTTGTGATTTGAAACTAAACAAATAAATAAATAATAATAATTACCTGTTCCAAATACATGAAACCAATACTGTACTATTCGAAAAGTCAACTTCTTGTTCGTACCAGTCATCAAAACTGACCATCTTTCTTGAGGTGATAGTTTGACATATCCAGCAGGAACCATGCTCGCATATAGTGTTCTTTCTTTGTTCAGCACTTTGCAGACTATAAATATTTGATATAGTGACTCTATTTCATCTGAGTCTTTGCAAACGCAACATTGAGTAGAGCTTTGTCCATCTCGCTTTCTTGATGATAATACTTCATTAGTTGGCAGGATGTTCAATCTTATTCTTAAAAAGTGGTCTCTGGTTTGTCAACAGGGAAATAAAGCAAAGAATGGAGGGAGTTGGTAGAGTGCTCTAGATTCAGTTACACCTCCGATAGCAAATTTATACTGATTTTTTTCTAGTGTGTTAATCCAGTCCATTCTTTTTATCTTTTTTCTCATTTCTAGAGGGTGCTGTATAAGAGTTTCCTCTGAGGTATCAAGATCGTTGAGTATACATCTACAGCCTTCCTTCCAGGATTTCAGTAATAGATTATATGACCTAGTTGGATTGTCTTTCAGAATCACTATTGATGGTGACAAATCAATTGATAGTAATTTCCTATAAAGGTCCATGGACTTCCAAGTTGTAATTGATCTCATAGATTGGAGTGCGAGCTCAAATCGAATTCAGAGAATTCGCAATGATTGTGGTAGAGAAAATATTTTCCTCCAAAATATTGCTCCGAGGATATCCCATATTTTTCAGTGCAGATTTAACATGGCTTCTGTTCCGTAGGTAAGATTGCCACTGTCTTGGTTCTATAGAACTTGATGATCGGTTTTATGGAAAATTTCCTATATTTCCTAGGGCTTCCATTTTGGTGCAGGAATAGGCAGCCCTTTCTTTTTCATTTTTGCTTTGGTTCAAAGGGACTCTGAGGTATTTAAAACCGTTTTACTTCTTCCAACTTTTTTTGTATGCAAGAATAGTATATTTTTCTTTTTCTTGTTTGATGGTTGATGGGTTAATGACATTTAGTATGATTTGGATGTGTTTATTTCAAAATCATTCTCCTTTACATAGTTCGCAAGAGCTTTAAGTCATTTATGCATCCCAACCTGGGTTCTGTCCAAGAGGACAAGATCATCTGCATGCATGACACCAATGTTCCGTTTAATGTCGGAGGATTTGCTGTCGACAAATTGTGCATGGGTTCAAAGTCTGATGTGAAGAGATTATATAAGGATGCTGCTAGAAGACAGCCTTGTTTCATTCTGTTCAGTGAGGGGATATCTTCTGATAAGGCACTGTTACGTGCTAACCTTACTCTTACGGATGTATTTGAATATAGCGCTTTGATTTGTTCTAGTAATTCCAGCGGGCATTGCCATGTTACCAGTTTGTGCCAGAGTTTCTCCCGATTCCCGATTGATGCTATTAAAGGCTAGTTTGAACTCTATAAAGACTGATAAAATGTGCAATTGATTTTTGATGGCCTCGAGCTTGAGTAAGTTTAAGATCAGGAGATTAATGTTGGTCATAACTCCTTCGATAAATCCGGTTTGCCTAGGATCTCTTCTGTTATTTTTTTATTCGCCAATTCATTAGGGCGCTGCAAGAGGAAGGAAGCAAAGACTTTGCCAAGAGGGTCCAGCAGAGCTATCGGGCGATAATTGCTTAGCTGGTTTTTGTCGCCTTTTTTATAGATTGGAATGAGGATTGCAGTCTTCCATGATGTTGGAATTTGTTTGTAGGCAATGACTAATTTGAAAAGGAGACAACAGAGATCAGCCCACGCTTCCGGGTTGGATTTTAGTATTTGGTTACTAAGGCCGTCTGGCCCTGGGGCTCTAGAAGTGTTAAGTCTTTTTATATGTGTTTCTAATTATTCATGATCCAGTGCAAGATCCCATTTCTGACATAAATTGTGGTCTTTAAACTCAATGAGATGATCATCTGTTTTCTTTTCATATAGTTGTGTAAAATGAGTGACCGAAGCAGCTTCAGTAACATTAGCTCTCAGATGGTTGCGGTGGCAATCTTGATCATTTAACATCTTCCATAGGTCTCTTGTATTACGGTTAGCTAATCCTTTAAGCATCTGTTCTGCATCATTCTGTATTTGGATATGTCGATTTCCAACAATCCAGTTTTTATAGGATTGTTTGTAAGATTTAATCCATGGGGTTTGTTGGTCAAGCGGAGGTTGTTTGGCAAGGTTAGTTTCAGTTCTGATATTCTTTTTTCTGTCAGCAATTTCTTTGCTATATGCATGGAAGTGCGAGGTGGTTCTTACAGAGTTGGATTTGAAAGATTGTCTGAAGGGAAGAATAATCTAATCGTAGTCAATTTTTTGAATGTCCATCTTAATGCTGTTGATGAATGTTTGTTTTAAGTGTTTTGATTGAACATCTGTAATTTGCAGTCATGTGCTGTTGGTGGTGAGTTCCCTGTTCTGGTAAACAGAGTGTTTGAGATCTCGATTGGTGGAATCTCCATGTGAGGGATAGTATATAATGATCACTCTTATCTGTGGCAACAATTTTCAAACTCTCGATTGTATTCCTTAGGTTATTAGACATAAAGGTGTAGTCTAAATATGCCCTGGAAGATCCTTTATGCCACGTTGGAACTGCCAGGATGTCATCTTTCATTTGACCATTCATTAGGACCAAATCTCTTTCTGCTGCTTCTTTTAACCAGACCTTCCTTTGAGGGGAGTTTTGGCATCTCTATTCCGGTTTTTGTGAAGAGATGGAAATTCATATCCCCACAGATTATAAATTCGATTGTTGGAAAACGCACACGAGATTCATCGATATTTGCGCATATGTTGTCAAGGAAGATGTTATTATTAACCATGGCAGGGTTCCAATATAGGTTAAAGAGACCGATGCGCTGAGATGTTGGTTGACAATTGGTTAGTGGTTCTTCATTTCCAACATCAGTCAGGAGCTCTAATATGAGAATTTGAATAAAGTGGTTTGGATTGTGTGTTTCAATTACACTTATGTTTGACCCAAGTTTTATAAGTGACAGGAGGCCCGCTGATGGTCGTCCCTTTTCGCTAGTTATAGCTGGATTCAAGAAGGACACATATCCTTCGCCAACGGGTTCTTTAGAGATGCAGGTTTCCTGGAAACACAGGACATTATAATTCTTCAGATCTTTGTTCTGATTGCTATAAAGGTGGCTGGATTCTCGGGTGTTCCATGAGCATAAGGTCCATGGAGCTCCATGGTGTGTTGTTGTTATTGGTTGTCTTAGATTTCCTTGAAGACGATTGGTAATCTTATATATTTTTGGATGATAATTGTGATCATTTTCTTTGGCTTCCACATCTTTAAGTTTAGTAAATACGATATTACCAGACTTTATTTTTAGTGTCAGTTGATCCATTTGTGTGGATTCTGATCTGCCTTACCGGGTGAATTCCCTTTTATCATGTGAATTGTTTGATCAGTGGTCTAGCTCTTTGAATTAGGGTTTTGTTGTGTTAGTGGTATTTCCTTCCAAGTTTCAGTTACATCGTAGCCCATTTATTGAAACACAAATTGTTTTCTAGGATGGCTCTGTGCATTCTATTGGAACTAAATTGGACGGTCACCCAGTCAGATCTTCATTCTGATAGAAATTCAAGTCGGATAATGGGCCTCATTACACGGATGGCGGTAAGGGTTTACCGGTACCGGTATTTTACCGGTACCAGTAAATCCTTACTGCCTTACTACAAGGTACCTTTGCGGGTTGGGGAATTTAACGCCTGCTTTTTGCAGGTGTTAAAAATCCAACCCGCAAAGGGATCAGGGAGCTAATTACGGTACCGCAATTTGCAGTACCGTAATTAGCGCCTTCCCCATTCCCATAGAGCCCTATGGGGCAAAAAATGGGAATGGGGAAGGGCAATGGTGGAAGGGGGAATTACCGCCCCGCCAACCTTGGAATAGGGCGGTAATTCCCCTTTCCACCAAGGCGGTGCCAGTATTTTACCGGCATGAACCATGGCGCTAATAGCGCCATGGTTCACCGCCATCCGTGTAATGAGGCCCAATGTCTTTTGACGAAAGATGATTTAAGTCACGTGCTGTCTGCAGTAATTTTAAGACATTTGATCTATTTAAGACGAGATCTTTACTTTCTTTTTTCATCCTCTCATTGATAATCACTTTTATCTAAGAGGTCCATTTGGTGTTAGAATATGGAAGTGAATGAACTGACATGGAGTAAGAAAGGGGAATCCTTCTGATTGGTTGGTGCCTCTGTATAGCGAGATCTCTTTTCTGTTCCACCGTATAGAATATGTGGTCACGTGAGGCAAACAAGGGGTCGCTTTCAGAAGGTTCTTCAAATTGTTCTGAAGATACTGACGTTTCTAGTTCAGTGTCAGATATGTCTTCACAGGTCAGATCCGTTTGTGTTTAGGTATGGGTGGGCTTTCTGTTGTTGTTCAGTTGTATCCCCTTTTTTTGCTTCATAAATACATCTTGTGGTTCTGATCCTATTGAATATACTGAGAGCTTTAGTAGAATATAGCGATGTAGTTTTTCATCACTAATCAAGTCATTGTCTTTTTTGGTGTTGGAGTTCTTGAGGGGATGGGTTTGAGGTATGGACAATGTCTTAGTTGCTATTTTAATAGATTGTTCAGGTCTGACTGTGGCAGTTGTAAATTCCGCAGGAATGCTCTAGAGCCATTTGTTTAGTTTTTTTGCCATGCTGGTTGGTTCTTCTCCTTCACATTAGTTTTCTTCTTGGTTTTTGGAATAGTCGTTTTCTGTTTAGCATTTGTAACCTCGAATAATGAAAAAGGGAATTGTGTTGTTCAACTTTCGGTCACTGGCGGTATTGGGTTAGTAAGATCAATGTTTGGGGGCAGAAGAGAAGTGGTTCTGTTATTATTGGAGAGCGATTTTGGATCAACACCTTTGCCAAGGGGCCCCGTGCGCTATGCTTGATGTCTTGTTTAAATCTCGAGTTCCATTTCTGGTACTTCCCTCTGTTTGTTGTCTATTGTCACAAGGTTGGGTTTAAGGTGTTGTTTCCTTCACTACTTGGTCGTAGTGAAGCCTGTGTACTTGTTGGGTCTTTTTCAACATTTCCATTAAGGCTGTTGTTAATGCTGCTTTGTCCAAATGGTCAGTTCTAGCGATGTCGAAGAGTCAGGCTTGCCATCTCATCGATGTCTCAGCCTCTATGTCAAGACGAGTCTGAATTTTGGTTATAAAGGCTTCCATGTGAATTTTTTTAGTGTTTACAAGTGCGAGTAGGGTTGATTGATCTTTCATGACATCACCACAGGCCTCATACAATTTTAGAAAAGGCGCTAAGGCAAGTGTTGAGGCTGACACTAGGGAATTTTGCAGGTCGAGCATAGCTGTTGGAATGGAAGGATATGTTTCTGGGTTTCTAAATATTTCACACGTACACTTGATGGCGCTTTTTTGTTTTTATTCCTCTTGGGAGTGGCAATGTGCCAGGTTTTCTTCCTCTTCAACAAATGATTTCACCACACTCCTTTTTATAAAGTGACTGTCGTCCTTTAAAGTTGATTGAAGTTTCTCTTGTAGTTTGGTAATGTGGGGCTTTAGATCCTGGATGGCTCGGGTAGAAGACATCTCTGGGTTTAATGGCATTGGATTAGATGGTGTGAAACTGCCCAAGATAGAGTCTTGTTTTTCATGATTGAACATTATGGATTCAATTTCCATAATGTCCAGTGACAAACGTGCAGTTCGGTGACGTTGCTGATTTAATTGGTTGTTTGTTTTCCCATTGTTTTGTAAGCTCAGTCTTGAGTTAAACTTCTGTTTCCATATTTGCTTTGCTCTAGCAGCTCGGCTTTTTAGGTCTGTGAAAGGTGTTCCCAGCCACCCCATTTTGTTAGATTTGGGAAGGGGCTGACATTCATCATTGACATTAGATGAGAATGACACTACTTCTATGTCTAACTGGTTGTTCATGAGATCAAGATCATTTATCGAAGTTGAATGAATAGTGGAAGCCAGATTGTTGACTCTGTCTGATAGCCTCGCAATATGTGGTGATGTAATTGAGTTCGAAGTGGCTTTGAATGATTTATTAGCATGGGGCTTGTTGGAAAAAGCCATGTTACTCGATGTAAGAGTGATGTTTGGGGCTGAAAAGACTTTGTCATTAATCTCCTCTGCATTGATGTCTAAGTTCGAGAAGTTAAATGCTGGGTTATTTTTCGTGAGATTGAAGAGTTCTTCTGGCTTTAGCCTGGCGCTTTCATCCTTTTCATTAAGTTCCGTATTATCCTGGGTTTCCATAGTGCGAGTTTTCAATGCTTGCCGGTGTGTGCGCGGCCAAAGGCAGTCGGGGGAGGACATTGAAGCCTCCACTTGCTGAGTCCCCGAGCTCAGGTGCCTTTCAGCCACACACTCTGTCCTCGCAGGAAGGATTGCAAATGACAAAGGTCAGTGAAGAGAGTTGATTTTGTTTTCTTTGTGCTCCAGATTGACACAGCCACACCCCTTTCCACTGCTTTAAGCTGTTTTTATGAGCGAGTGAGGGGTTGTTCGTAAGACCAGGGGGGAACTTTAAAAAATAAAAATAAAAAACAATGCCTGCTAAGTGTCAGTGATAGGAATAGAAGTACTCTGACTAGGGAGGCTTTTGGCGATTTGGGCAGTCACAGCGAGTCGCAACAAAACGCTTCCCGACCCACCCTGCTTACCTATAATAAGAAGTCCAGTCGCACAGTACTAAACACAATACAAAGACTCACACTCACACATAACGAGAAAGTGCGGTGTCTCTCGTCTCACCAGCGGTCTGCTTGCAGGTCAGTGCTCCACCGACCTCCTTGCGGCACCACAGCTCAATTCGCCACTCAGCTGTTCTCAGCCGCTCTCTTCCTCACTGCGGCTGCGAGTCAGACCCGGTCCCGCAAGGCTCCTATCTCTGGGCTCCGAGCTCCTCACGCACGTCGACCAGCCACACATTCAGGCAAAGCCTGTAGAGGAAAGAACCTGGAGTCAGGGGCACGTGATGCGTAGCGTTTCTCGTAACATAGTGTCAAGCCGCACTGGTGTGAGAACAAAAATAATTCCTTTTTATCGTCTGGGATCCCTAACACTGGAGCTATGCATATTGCTTCCTTCAGCTCATTGAATGCCTCAGGCATTTCTGTCGTCCATTGTATGATCTTTCCCCCTTTTTGTGCTTCCTTCAGTGCACTCAGTAGAGGTCTGGTGTAAGTGGTGTAGTCAAAGGCCCATGCCCTGCAGGAATTGCATAACCCCAAGAACTGCTGCATCTCTCTGACTGTTGTGGGTTTTGCTGTCCTGCTTATTGCCTCCGTCCTTTCTGGAGTCACCTGTCGGCCATTTTGGGAGATCATCTGTCCAATGTATAGCACTTCATTATGACAGTACTGTAGTTTGGCCTTGTCCACCTTGTATCCCTTGTCAGCTAACACTGTCAGCATGTGCACTGAGTCATTCCTACACTGTTCTTCAGTCGTACTACAAATCAATATGTCATCTATGTACTGTATGACTGTGCTCCCCACCTGTACATTGCCTAGGTCCATCTGGAGGACCCAATTGAATATGGAGGGTGACTCACAGTACCTTTGATGAAGTCTTGTAAGTTTACTCTTTTTATTTCTATACAGAAAGGAAGTCAGGTCTTGTGAGTCTGGGTGTAGTGGTATAGAGAAGAATGCATTCTTCAAATTTATGACCAAGGAACAGGCAGCTTTCGCTGGAACACTCTGCAAAATTGTCGCTGTATTCAGAACTAAAGGATGCTCTGCTTCTACAATATGATTGGCGCAAGTCCTGTAAAAAAATCATGGCCCCCCCACTTTGCTTTCATGATGGGGTACACAGATGTGTTGCATGGTGATTCTGATGGTACTAGAATGCCTTGCTTCACTAATACTGCAATTGTCTCATAAATGCCTTTGCCTGACTCCCTTGAGAGTGGGTATTGTTTTACTCGTGGTAAAAATCGATCCTCACTTCATCTTGATCTTCACCCCTCCCAACCCCTTCAGAAGCCCCATATCATAGAGATTGGTGGTCCATAAGTGGTCCATAAGATGTCGGGCACTTTGGCCAGATCTTCCTTGAGAAAGATCAGTGGTGCCTTCAGTGCCTTCAGTACCGACGCCATTCTCTGTGGTACCTCTCTGTAATGTATCTTCAACCAACCATGTGTAATGTATCTTCAACCAATATGTGACGCTAATTTTGAACACCATCTTATGGTTTGATCTGTTCTCCCTGAATAGTTCCCCGTCTGTCTCTAAGGTCAACCTGTATCCTTCAGCTATGGCGATCACTGCTTGTCATGGTCGTCCTTTGTCATCCTTCCCATGTACTGTTATCCACTTATCCACTCATCTCCCACAATTACTGCCTCTAACTCTAGTGGAACTATTGTCCCTTATTGGAATATCTCCTCACCCACTGGCACTCCCCTCTGTACCCTTCATCCACAGTATGCTTGAATGATTTCCCGTATATTAGGAAAATGTATCCCTCATGTGGAGCACACTATCCCCTTTTCCGTGAATCAAATTGTCATGTTAAGCCTGCTCATAATGTTGGTATTAAAGTAGGGGCAAAGATAGATCAAGTTCCCCTACAGAAATTGAAATATTTTCTGTGAAAGGAACCACTTCTGTAGCCCCAGAAAATACTTCAGTATTCATTACATTGCCTGAAAATCTATATCTCCCCTCCCGGTTGCAGGATTTAGTCGCCCATGTGTCTACAAGAAAGGAAAAGGTTTTGTCACGTATCATCACCCCTATGCATGGTTCATACACAGAGTTGGGTGTAAATGACAGGATGGAACACATCACATCCGTCTGTGGGCTTTCCTATTGAGGGTATAAGAACATCCCATAACCTGAAAATGGATTGTTCCCTACCATGGTGACCCCTCCCAGGTTCCTAATGGGGGTTGTTTCCATGGAGTCTGTGCGTGCTATGGTCCCGTCATTTGGTTGCATGTTATTCTGTGTCTGCAGTACCTGCTGTGTTGTGAACACGTGCTGTGTGTTACCTTGAGTCTGGGGCATCTGTGATGACTGCAAATACTGTGGTGTAGGTGCTTGCATCTGTGGCGTCTGTGTCATGGGCTGGTGTGGCTGTGGATATGCGCTCGGTGCTGGTCCTTGTTGTGCTTGGCCCAGTGTGTAATACTCATCTGTTCCCCTTGGTAAGCTGGCTGGTATTGCATCCTCCCATTCTGTTGCACTCCCCTGCTCCTGCACACTCTTAAACTGTGCCCTATCTGCCTGCACACCCAGCACTGTGGTGGCTCCCTCCTCTGCCCCTGGAAACCCCCAGAAAACTCCCCTGGACCCTGCTGCACCTGCTGCCCATATCCTCGAAATCCCCCATGCTTGTGATGTATCTGTGGCCCATACCCACGCCCCCTCGGTGGCTCAGCTCTTCTTCGAAACCCATGCTGCCTGTTCCCCCACCCCATGAATCCTCCTCCCACAGCAGCTGTGCGTATTGTTGCTGTGGTATCCCCTGTCCTCCCGTGCTTGTCAGTACCGCCCCTTCCCTGGCATATTTGGATAACTTCCTCTGCATTAACTGTACTTGCTCTTGCTTTCTTTCATCAGGCTTTTTGCTTGCATTTTCTTGCAGTAGCCTACAATGGTTTACTATCATGAGCAGTATTTCCGGCCAAGGAATTGCCTCTATGCCTCCTTATTTCTGAAGCTACTTCTGTACCGGTTCTGGGAACCCTTGGCACAATATGTGGTAAAATAATGCTACTGTTTTGTCCCACGGTTCTCGCGTTTCAAGGCGCTGAAGCTCTTGAATTGTCTGAATATAGTATAAGGGGTCTTTGTCTTCCCCCATCTTGCGTGCCATAATCGCACTGATGTCTGACGTCTCTGGGTATTGTGTCCTTAGAGCTTGCCATACAGCTGCTCAGCAGTTTGCAAATGGCGAACCATTGTGTGCCGTGTCCTGGATGGTTACCGCTGCACCCTTCTCCATACGTCATCAGCTGCTTCCCAGAGGAATGCAACTAGTAGTCCCTTTACGTCCCCCACTGCTAAATTCTGTCCTGCTGTCATTCTTTCCATTTAGTATATCCGTTTCCACGCACCCGCGGTTAACAAGGGTAGCCTACACTTCAAGTTTTCCTTTTCTATGTGTTTCCATGGTATATATTCAGATCACCTCCCTCCTTTTATCCAGTCGGGGCAACTGTGTAAAACCCACCTCCCCATTTGCCCATCGAGTCAATCGAATCTGCTTGTTGGCATCTCTAATGTGAGTGTATGCTTTTACTGGCTCGCCTTTCTGTCGCCCAGGAAGATCCTGAAGACTTTGTACATATGGGACCATGTCATTTAGGTTGCATGATTCATCCACCGACCGCGTGGTATTTGGTCATCCGTGTCTCCCTTAGATCCCCCTGTACCTTTTTCTGCACTTTACCCCATTGACTGGAGCTCGAGTGGCCCGCTTCCCTGGTCCCCACTACCCCTTGCGTTGTTGTCTGAGTCAGGGGTCACATTATCGCAAAACCGCCCACGAAACTCAGTCTCCTAAAAGTTGTGTCTGTGTCAGGCTTCAAGTTGAAGTCGATGTCACGCAAGTCATGCCTGCTTCCTTCCCCACAGGACTCCATTACTGTCCTGTATGATATTGCGGTAGTCCTATCTTGTGTAGTCACGCTGTCCAACGCCACTTACCTACCCACTCCTATTCTGTCATTTCCTGTACTCACTGCCCACTGTATTTTTATGTCTCTGATCTTGCTCTCCTCCTCCTCCTTGCATGTGTGTTTTTTTGCTATTCCCTCTATCTGCCACTTCCTCTGTTCCCTATCCACTAACACTTTCTTTACCTTCTCATCTTCACTTTGTCTCTATCTCTCTGCAAGCTCCCTTCTCCCCCTTTCTCACTGCTCTTGTTCTTTCTCTTCCCTTTCTCTGTGCTCTCTCTCCTCTTTTCTGCTTCCCTCTCTCTTTTGTCTAGCTCCTCCATTATTTCTGCCCAATACTTTGCTTCACTGCTCCGCTTAAGGCCCTCTATTTCTTTGGTTGCCCCCACTGCCTCTCCCATTGTCTTCCCATCTATCTTTAGAAGAATCTGTCCCCCTACCCACTCATTTGCTGCTAGGCCCACTAGCCCCTCCTTAGTATGTGCCTGTGCCTCGCTGCATGCTCCCTTCCTGCTGTCTGTCTGACCCCTCCTGCCCCTCCTCATTGGTATATGGTGGCGGTTGAATTACTGGGTTTGAATACTCCTCAGCCCTCTTTAACTCTCATTGTGGGTAAAGCCCTTGTTCAATGTCTGAGTCCTCACAGGAGAGGGTGGGGAGCGGAGGGTGGGGGCGCTAGCCTGGGGCCTCCCTTTGGTTCAGAATCCTGTAGAGGAGATGCCGAATGCCTCTACCAGAGGTTCCAACCTCGTCTTGCCTACATGTTGGGAGCCGGAAATTGTGACAAACAAAACACCAGTAATGATGCCTATAACACGAAAAGCATTTGAGACAAAGTATCCATTGAGAAAAACTTTTTTCATGTACTCTTAGCGAGCTGACTGCCTCTTAGGAGGGATCCCGGAAGAAGGGTAAAGATGAATGAAAGAGAAGATTGGAGACATCACATGAAGCAAAGACTAGACAGCAAGAAGAGATGCCAAGAAAGAAAGTATATAGACCTTATAGAACCAGATGATGAAGTAAAGAATCGAATTGAACTTTCATGTGCAGAATAAAGATTACATGTGCAAAGAGCACTGAAGAAAATGCAAGTCGTTTTATAAATGTACAGATGCTGCAACGCAAGTAGATTAAGCAATCATGAAGGCTGGCTATACGTAGTGAATAGACTGCAGGCGGTGCCGCCAAATATATATCTGTATAGATTCTGGATGTTCCACGTCACATTTTAGCAAACCAGGACCTCATGGGCAAAAGGGCTGAAAGTGTGACGCAGCAGGTGAAAGGCAACTAAAGATGGAGGAAGACTCGAGAAGGCTTGTCTGACCCAGTGTCAAGGGATGAGGCAGCCAAGAAATTGGCTATCTATTCAAGAAGATACAATGAACGTGAGAAGCAAAGCAAGCTCCTGTTGAGGTGTGATGGAAAAACCCTATGAGTGCCAAGTTTTATTCATTTAATAGTATAAAATGCGAAAAAGGAGCTAAAACATGGTCTCCTGTCACATGGGATAGATGGAAATAGACTTTGGGCAAACTGCATTGAGACCTGAAGATAAGAGCATGCTCACACTCCTTTCTATTCTCAGAGCAGTGATAATTTGCAAGGTCGAGTTCAAAGACAATTCGAATGGCAGAGAGCAGGAGTGATGATGAATTATGGGCTAATTGGGCGGGAAGGGATGGTCAAGTCTACCCACCAGCACCTGGGGTGCCAGCTTGCGTGCTGCTAGCAAGTGGAATATTCCAGAAAGGTACAAGCATGCCAACCAATTATAGAGGGCCATGTTGCAAAGAGCCCTATAGTTTGAAAGCCAATAAAATGTTGTGTATTTTATGACGATGAAGATGACTTGCACTAGGGGTGGGCATAGTTGTCCACCTGACTATAGAGACCCAATCACAATCCATCCCCCATAGAAAGTATACCTAGATGTTCCCTGTAGACCTTTCACAATTCCGAGGAAGATTTCTTTGTTTGCCACGTAGTATGATGTCAATGATGGAGAGTTTTTAGTATAAAAGTGTTTTTTTTCATGTGATACATTGAGAGATTATGCTATGAGACTTCTGTTGATGTCCATTGTACTCCATTTTAGACAATTGATAATAAAACACGTGTTGCCACCTTCCTGAGTCAGTCTTATTATTTGGTGTAAGAGTAAATTCTGCATCCCCATCCATCCAATAAAGCGTTACCTCACTTAAAAGGCCCTATGGGTTCAATCCATTGACGCCTCACTGTCTCCGCCTCGCCCTCCTGAAACATCCGCCACAGCTCGAATATTGTCATGCGGTTTGCTAACTTCTTGCCCTTAAAAGTGTCCTATAAGTGCCCTTCTTGCCCTTAAAGTGTCCTATAAGTGTGTCAGTAGTGATTGCTGCACATTCCTGCAGCAACTTCCACATTGTTTAGTCAATTTAACCTTGGTGCTTTTTGTCCATTACACGCTATATTTACACATCTTGTCCTTATAGGCGGAAGAGTCTTACATAAGTGCTATAAGGGCATGTCAATCCCGCACTTCCCTTGATACATTGCATTTATTCTTACTTAACCTCAAGTCGAGGTTTTCGACAATCCGCTGTTTAGGGAAAAACACAATACGGTGGCAATTATTTACATTTTCTTTGAGCCTCTCTGGCCCCACAGCAACCTGTCAGCCGTGCTCCATGCACCGCCCTTCCACAAATCTCTGCCTCCTCAGGCACACCCACCAATCTTGAGCATGCGCCTTCCGCGCACCACCATTGGACAACCTTCTCCGTCACTTTCAAGTTTCTCAACAGCGTTTCCACACCACCTCGTGCTCTCCAAGTCCTATGCACAAACCTATGGGGTAAGGTCACCAACTCAATAAGCAAGGTGTGCTAAAAATCACTTGCAGCGCGCACAATGCTAGAATCCCATTGCCCAAAAATACACACAATCCCAACATATGCCCACAGCTGTCTTCCTGCATCCTAGCAGATAATACCAATATTTTCTTGAGTTCGATCAGTACCTACAGCGTCACCTTGCAGATAAAATGCATCTGTGAAACAAACCACAGGAAATCCAATATTCACATAACTTCTGTCATCCGTGCCCTCGAGTCAATAGTCTAGGTTGTTCACCAGAACCTTTTACCTCGAAACCGAATGCACCCTAACCACAAAAATATTTACCTCTGCTCCTGCCCCCACTAAACTTGACAATGCTCAATAGTGCCAAAAAATACTCGACAATACTCTAAAGATATTCAGTACTACTCAAGACCACACTTGCACCCCTGTTACTTTCCCCTTCCCATCGATTGCTGTCTGGCTCAGTTAATACTTACACTCTGATCTGCTCATGCCGCTCAGCTGCCGTGTCTCCCAAAGCTGCCACGCCACGTGTCTGGTCTGCAGGACCCGTCACGGACCGCGGGCAGGATATTTTCCAGGCATGTTCCTGGCTGCCTTTGCACAAGGCACGGTTCCATCGTCATCTCGGTAGCCACGAGGTGTCCCGCAGCCCTCCAGGCACTGCAGCGGGAGAGTCAGCTTTGTGCTGGACTGGCGTAGCCCAACCCACTCCTCTGCTACCAACTTGTTGTTGAGGAAACCAGGTATACCAGAGTTCTGGGGATTGATCCATGTGGGTCCAACAACCCTCTCCCAAGAATAATGGAGGGCTCAGCCAAGGGCAATTCAAACTGTCATGTATTAGAAAAAGGAACAGGGATCATACAAGACAATAACAATTCTGCAGTACTTCTCCACTCCCTAACACGCTCCACAGTTTTGATCACAAATGGCATCATCATCTGGGCCCTCTGCCAAAAACCTATTCCCGATTCTAATTGGGTGCTTGGGGTAGTATAGCCTCTGGAACCACTATAGAAGTCTTAGTCAATTGGACGTTGCATGTCAGGTGGCTGACCTGCCCTGTCCCCAAGAAACTATCTATTACATTGTTGCAGGGTCGTAGACTTACCATTGGCCCTTGCCCTTTACCATCCATCCCTGGATTTCTGTCTCTTGATTGGTTAGATCTGGTCTACCCAGGCCTGTGTTTGGTTCTCAGCCCTCTGTGCACCTCTTCAAGGTGATGTGAAATAACTGTGTGTCTCATTTGTATTTGGTAGTTGACCACCTTTGCCTATGAGAGTGCGCGCCCAAGCAAACTTTTGTTTTACTTGTCATCTTGTAACAGATTTTATGACATGGCACACTCGGGCCAGGGACTTCTTCCACTGACACTGAAGGTGGAGCACAATAAAATGTTTTTTATTTTTATTTGATTCCTAGATGCTTGTTTTGAATAGGCCCCAACCCGTCTCACATCCACCTTGACAAATACCCTGTGTTGCAATGGACTATGAACCAGGCCGGTGTGTAACAATGAAATATTTATTAATTTTTAGAATTCAATGGAAAAATCGAACAAAACAAAAATTAGGGCAGCAGCCACCAGTGTGGCAATAAAAATGCAAAATCTTATAACACAGTTAATTCAACTTCTAACACAAGATACATACACCTTTAATAGAACTGGAAACAAAATGACTTTTCTTCACAATCACAGATGATACATAGGTTATGCACTCCCCCTGCAACACTTCCCCCAAACACCTACTGACTAAATTATTTGTGGATGGAAAGCAGTGGCAAGTAGTCAGAAAGAATAGGGAAAAATCAAATTTAAGATTCAGCATACCACCTCAGAATGCGAGGCCAGAAACGAAAATGAAAACCCTCAAAATGAGCAAAATGGCATACTCAGATTTTACTAGTTACTTATAGATCAATTTATACTTGCAGTAGGATAGCTAGGACAGAAATGTGTGTGACTGCACTTAAGAGACAAGGATGCTTACAGACTACTGAGCAGGGCTCCAAGGCAACGTGAGCACAGGTGAGAAAATCGATTTTGAGAGGAAAACAATGCACAAGAAAACACACGTGGTAGAATTGCAATTTCTTATTTTACACAGGCTTTAAAATTACAAAACAGCTAAGCAAATGGGCTTAGCAGGCAAAATCAGAAATCAGTTTTTGGGATGGGAGACAAAGGCACAGAACAAACAGGATACTGAGGGGAAGGGATGACTCTTTGTGGGATGATAGTATAGGTTTTTCTCTCGGAAATACATGTCGGATTTTAAAGAAAAGCAAAATACACGGGCCAATTCAGTTTTGCTAGCACAATGACTAGTTCTACTGAGACTATATTTTAAGGATTATATTTATTATAGAAAGTTACTTGACATGAGGTGGTTGAGTTTGAATTGCAACACTGTGGATCTCTTTATAGGGGAATTAATTTATTTCAAAATTGTTCTAGCGATTTACACAGATAACTGAAATAATGAGAAAAAGGAATACGCTAACAGATATGGACAGATTCTTCTAAAGAAAGGTCAATAGATGATACTGGCAATTTGGGATTTGGTATGGGATTCTAATAGGATTTGAATAGGATGCAAGGGTAAAAGAGTGGGATATGCAGTTTGTGGGTACTGGGTGATATGATACTTACAAGATAAGCTTGAGTTTGGTAATTTGGACAGCCAGCAAGGTCTCTGAACAGCAGGGTCACGAGATCTGGTCACTGGAACAGCTGGACTCTCCTGTATGGGGATAGCTGGGCAAGGTCTGATCCCTAGGCTCTCCTAAATGGGGTCAGCTTCCTTTGCTCCTTTCTCCCTGGATGCTTGGGTATGGCTGGGTCTTGAGGGGTGGTTCTGCCTGGATCTGGATGGTCCTGCCTCGATGGGATCAGCTGCCTCTGGATCTCGTTTTTGAATCTTTGAATCTTGACTGTCCCCTGTGTCCCCCTGTCTCCTGCTTATATAGCCAGAGTGACATCATAGAATTTTACAATCTGGGCGGAAATACTCTGGAGTTGCCCCTCCGCCGGGATAGGCCAAGCTACTGGTGTCCCCTCCTCCCTCCGGGCTGATTGGTTCAGGGGAACTGACATCATATTATGTGTGTGATTTTATGACTTCCTTTGTCTCCCAAGAGTTACTTTTTAAAAAAATAAGTTATGGAGCAAAACTTCAAATCCATCCTGGTCACCAACATAAAAAACAGATATGCAGATTCCATATTTCACGGGGAATCAGACAGTCTGAATGCCAATTCTGTGTGATGTTGCATCACCCTTTGGTACAATTTCGGCATTTCTAGGAGAAACATAATATTAAAAATTCTGCAAATGGCTACACATATGCCAAGTACTATTTCACATATGTTCATCAAGTCTGATGTCTGTGCCATTTATACTTCACCCAGAAATGCATTTCTCCTGCCATTCCAGTTCACCACATGCCAGAAACATTCACATGGTCTCATTATGCTTGTCCAAAATCCCACAAAATACTAGCATAATATTGAATTCTTGCTTATTTAGGGTGCTGGGCAAAATGTCTTGATGTGCAACCGTTTTTTAAAGTCAATGGGCTAGATTAGTCACTTGCAGGGGCGGTCCTTCCACTCCCCCAACCAAATTGTCTCCCTTGGGTCTGCCTAAACATAGGGTTTCTATGACTCCCTTTGAAGCCATCCAGTGGGTGCTGGGAATGAATGTAGAGGAAATCACACCTCTGGGTCACAACACAGCTCTTCACCCACCTCCTTTGTCCTTTGGAGCATTTCTGCCTGGCAGAACCAGTAATTATCACACTGTTAATCATTGCAGCATCAGTTCACTGGTAAGTGCGAAATTAGCCTTTCTGTCAAACTGGTTTGACAGGAATTCCTGCGCCTCAGCCAGCCTGATTGAAGTCTTTTTTGGGTGGTAAGAGCATAATATACATAGCTTTGCAGCCCCTTCACCCAGATATACAATTGTGTTTCTGTGCCTGCCACAGTAATATTTTACATTTCGTTTTCAAAGGGCATTTTCCTGCTTTGCAAAAGCAGATTTACACGTGTTCATTTTGTTTCATGTTCATTTCACAAAATGCGGTATCTGCGCGCAGTTTCCTTTCACTTTACTTTCTGAAAGGCTTTTAAAGATATGGTCAGTTTCTGGACACAGAGATATGCTGCAAAGAGTTTCTTGGTAATTGACACGAGACAAGAGAGAGAGCCCCACCATAGCTTCCCTTTGCAGTTGTCAGGAGGGGCCTAAGGGTAAAGGCGTGCCCACTAAGCCAAAGGGAGAAAGGCACACAAGAAGCTGGATTACAAGGAGTCCTGTAGACAAAAAAAGGATAGGCAAAAGAGGCTGTGAACAAAAAGGGGCAGGGAATACAAAGATACAAACACGCTGGGTTCCCTCTTGGGGTGTACGCAGAATGGGGAAAGAGTGTTCCACGGACCTTGGGAGACTCCAGCCTTCTGCACAGATTGCTATTACAGGGGCCCACTTTGAATGCTCATGGCTGGGAGCAACAGCAGTGGGTGTCTGTATCTGAACCCTAAGGCATGAACAAGGTAACAGTACTCACAAGACTGAGGCCTGTACAGGTCCAGCAGGAACTGAACAGTGACTGCTTCCTGAAACAGGAAACAGTACACTGTAACAATGACACAAAGTACAACACTAAAACGCGACAAGGGAAGGGTCAGAGATTGCATGCTGGAAATCCAGCAGCCAAACTCTGTACATAGGAATTACATAAAACACAAGTGAAGACAAGAACAGAAATATCCAGGGAAAAAGGAAGTCAGAGAGAGCATAGTTCGGGACAGAGAAACAGAACAAAGGAAGGGCAGAAAACTAGTATCTAAATGCAGGAAACGGCGACCAGAAAACAGTACACGGGAATCAAGAACGGTAACTCAGGGCTGGAAAGACAAGAGATAGGTCAAGGAAACAGAACTATTGAAGTGTATGAATAAGGGGAGGATTGAAGACTCAAGGAAGCTACGGACAGGAATCATGGGCAGTGGGTGCAGAGGGTGCAGCACACAGCAAGGAACAAGATAATTGATGGTAGAAAGAAAAGTGGGTGTAGTCAGGGAACAGAGGGCTGCAAGCAAGGAAGCTATAGCCAGGAAACAGGGGGCCTCAAACAAGGAAGAGAGCAAGGTGGCTGCAGCCAGGGAATAGAGGGTTGCAAACAAGGAAGCAGGGCTGCAGTATGGAAAGCACAGAGGTGCAGGCAAAAGGCAGGGGAGAGAGGGCTGAGAAGCAGGGCTGCAACACAGGAAGCACAGGGCTCTGGAACAAGAGCAGGAACTGGAAACCACAGGACACAGCAAATATGCAAGGAACAGGGCAATAAAGTGCTGGTAGAAAGCTCAATGCAAGAGACCTGTGCTCCTGCAGGCAGCTGCTTAAATACTGAGCTGCCCTGTGCTGAAGTAGGCTAATTAGCAGCACCTGGAGCAGCAAACCTGAATGTAATTGCCCTCCGTCCTCTCTAGTCCTGGGAAGGCGAAAGCTGCACTGCTCTCTAAGCCTTCTGGGGAGTGTAGTTCTAGAACTGCTGCATGGGAATAGCCAGGATCTGGGAACCGCCACAAAGTGCATTTTGGAATGTGTAGTTTGTAAAAGTAAATAAGAAATGTCCTAAGCCTTGCAAACAGAAAGTAAAGACAATAATATGAATAGGTGTTGTCCAGGGAGTATTACGGAAACAAATGAGTCCCAAATAGTCCACGATGGGTGCCAATTGGTGGCCAGTGGCACAATCGTGACAGCAGTAATTTGCATGTGCTGGTTCATTTCGAAAGTAAATCCTAGCCATGCGGAATGAAACAGACTTCTTTGCTCTTCATGGACTTTATTAATAAAAGCAATGCTGTTCTAAGAGGGATTGCCTTATTTTATGGCAATCAAATGAAATACACATGCAGGGCTGTGTTTAATAGAGCAAAACGTTGTGATGATTAAAATGAAAGGAGGCACAAATGTGATGCCGTCTTAAATGCAGGTAATTTTCTTCTGTAGTCTTGAGTCTTTAAATGACAGAACAGCAGTGTAGAGCCATTCTGAATTTAGGTTATTTTCTCTGGATTCAAATTTCAACAGACGTGCTAAGCAGACAAAAGCACAGCCGTTTTTGGGTGAATGTTGAAATGCAGTTTTGTGATGATGGGATTTTCTGTTGGGGCTGGTAAGTGTACCCCACAATCTGGGTGGCTGAGAATGTCTGGTGTTTCCATCATGGGTGAATGCCCATTGTCTAGTTTCGGCTGCATCATGTGGTTGTGGAACACAAAATTGAGCACTTTGGGCCTGCATTTATGAGGATTTATTCAGTTTTCATGTAGCTGGCCTTTGTCGTCTGGAGCTTGGAATGCGCTTGCTTTATCTCTTTACTTGGCTGTGAGCTCAGCCTTCACTTCGTGCAGCCTGAGCCTGCTTCTCTTGTCAGGTGTCCTGTAGCTGTCATTTTCCTTAGACTTGTATTGTGATCTCTACACACTCACGCTGTGCTATGTTTCCTATAGGTTAGTCGTACGTGGTCCTACCAGGCTATATATCCTCCTGTAATCCCATAAAGTTAATTGCAATAATCATCTGCAAGCTTGCTCAGGATCACGTGTTGCCTTGCGTTTCAGCATTACTGCTTTTGGCTAAGGAGAAAAATAATAAAAGCTTTGAAAGCATGTATATGTATTTGTCCTCTATCTACAGAATTGTGTAAGCATGTTCTTCGTGTATGCAAGTGAGTGTTTGTGTAAGCTGTGCATGGCTGCGAGTGTTCTTCGTGGCTAACGCTGCTATGTCAATGTGTCACTAGTGATGTCAACACAATGGCTTCTCTGCTTTTTATCGATGCAGTCCATTCTAGTGTTTGGATCTACGATCTCTGTTGGGTTCCCTGGATATGGATGGATATGCACTGGTTATGGTTGGAATGGCTGTCTGAGGGGATACCTCTCTGCATACGTGTCAGTCAGTGGTGCACTTGGGGATCATCCAAAAAATGAAGAGTGACTTCGAGCATTCTTGACTGTTCGGATCGTCATGTTCATGGGGGTGAGAAGGGGCATTACTGGGACCCTCTCTTCAGGGGGAATCCAACAACCTATCCATTAGAGCGCATCTGGGGTGGGCAGTGAGCTTGGCACTTCCTAACTCCAGGCAGTGCTCAATGTCTTTGGAGTCCTGTTCAGATTTTGATAGTACTTACAGCCAACTTATAGCTTGTTTGTGAAAGCTCCTTCAGTTTTGGAAGCTATCACAAGGTAGTGAGCGGTGATATTTCACACTATTTGGAAAAGTGGGGAAGTCTGTTATGATCTCTGCTTCCAAAAGGTCAGGGTTTTCCCAACTCCCTTGGAAGCAGATCCATAACCCAGGTTCCGAGTGCCAACCAGTCCCAATTGGGACCTTTTGGACCCAGTCCTGGCGCCAGTGGCACCAGGCTCATAAATATGCCCAGTCCCAGCGCTGGAAGCGCCGGGCTCATAATGCTTGGGTGGACTTACCTGCAGCAGACCATGCTGCTTACTTGCCTGCCAGTTGAGCCTCTGATCCTCTTCTGTTTGGAACTACTTTTCCTGTTGGGTGGGGCAGGAGCCACTCCCTAGGTTCAGAACACTGGAACTCTTCTGGAAAGCAGGAACTCTTTTCTTACCTAGGCGTGGCTGTGGAAGGAGACACCTAAGCACTACAGGAGGCTATTTAAACCACACCCGATGGATGAATCTTGCTTTGCGTTATTCTGCATCCTCTGCAGCAGAACGCTCATCGTGTCTTCTGCCTCTGATCCTGGGCCTAAGGAAAAAGGCTTACCATCCTGAATCCAGTCTTCAGCAACACCTATAAAGACAAGAAAGGACAGGTTAGCATTACGGTCTTTAGTGACAGCGCTTCACTTACCTGGTCCATCGGCTGTCACCAACGCCTCGCGCTGCATTCCGGCATCTGAAAGACAAAGGCTTACCTACTCTTCGTGCGCTCCGGAGGTCTTCGCACTGCATTCCGGCATCTGAAAGACAAAAGCTTACCAACTCTTCGCACGCTCCGGAGGCCTTCGGCGCTGCATCCCGCACCTGAAAGACAAAACAAGGTGCGTTTAAAGACATTGGGGAACTTTAATACTCACGTGCCATTACTCCTTTCCACATCTAACCCAGTGGGTATTCCGGCACCCTGCAGCCGCTCCGAACTTGTACCTGCAAAATAAAAAGACAGTTAGAGCGCATCGTGAAGCACGCAACAAGCTCTTACTTACGTGCTTCCCGGCGCTTCTATTCATCACACGGGCTCCATCTTCAACTCACTTCAGCCCGTCATCCGCCATCGCCGGAACCCTGCAAAACAAGAGACATCATTACTAAAGACTTTCAAAGACATTAGAATTACTCGAAACTTACCGTTCGTGCAGTAAACGACGGACAGCAGTCCTCTGAAGTCAAGAGGCCTGCTCCCCTTATCCAGTGAAGAAACTGGTTACAGCACCCTGCCCCGAGGCAGATGGAGAGCACGGCGTTCACTTACCTAAGGTGAGAGCGTTAACCTTTGGGGTTCTACAGGAGAAGAGCAAGGGAAGAAGAGAGAGACATTCAATAACCCAGTTCATTAATCCCATATTTTCTATCTGCAGACATCTTACCCATCGAGTCAGACATACAGTGCACAAAGGTCCAGCCCAAAGAGCCAGCCGTGTGTTACACATCACCTTTGAAGATACGGTATACGCCCAGTCCAGACCGGTGCCTCTACGGGAATCAGGTGAGCGTTACAAAGTCATTACATTTTCAGATGAGCTAAACACAGACTGTTTCCCTTATTCTGCCTCAGGAGAGTCTACATCTGTGTCTCAGGATCACACATTGTGCAATGTGTTTTTTCTAGTCAGGGGAACAACGCAGAGATAAACAATGGGCACATTAGAACTACTTTATGAATCATCAGTCTGACTGGAAATAGAGTCTATATGAAACTGGTATACATTGGGATGCGAGACGTTAAGTTCATCGGTTATTTTTTCGGCTCATATCTTCCAAGGATAAGCATAGCCGTGTAGTAATGCCAATGATAAATTGCCAATGAATACAACTTTAGAAATGTTGTATTTATTGCAATCACTAAGCTACAGCCTTAAGAAACCTGTCTTTGAAAACATTCAAGTATCACATTATGAAGATGTCTGGTGAGATCGACCCCGGGGTGCATCAGACATGTGGCTTTACCTCTAGGTGTGAAATCCCATACAAAGTCAGCAACCCTGCCTCCCACTGGGAAAAGAACCAAGTAGAAAGTCCTACACAACCCCCACTAGTCAGAGCCAGTTTTTTTTGTCGTATTGCAATCTATGCAAGGTGCGACACTGAGGTGTCACCGCCTCTGGCTTTCCTGGCTTGACGGCCCATCAATCCGGCTTTGTGCACTTAATGCAACGCGTGCCACCTTTCAGCCACCAAGCAGGAAGAGCTTGGGTACTGCACACCTGCCCATCTCCTCCACAGCTTCCAGGCCTGATGGCCCTCCAGACGCCTGCGTTATTGAGCAGCATGGGAGCAGTTCGGTGTGGTGGCAGCAGGGCAGCTTCTGGCAACATTGCATTGCCCGAAGATTTACGTTTACGTAAATATCTCTGGAGAGAGCCCTTGTTTACCACTTGCATTAACAAACATCTGACATTAACATAATGAAATCCGTTTGTTTTATAAGCCAATGAAGTGGTTTTGTTTCTGTACTGCCCTGTGCACCTGCCCCCTGGTCTTCCCTAGAACCCCCCACCCTTTGAGCAGCATGAGTGGTACACGTGTGACTCCGTACCCTGCAGGCGCTGTACAACTTGCCTCACTAAGCCGCTGGTCATGCTCACCACCTTACTGCTGAAGACTCAGGACTCAGCCCTCCACCTCAAACTCCTGCCTTTTGGATCATGGATGCCTTGTGCTGCCATCAATGGAGCTGCTAAATTTGTCTGCATCCAATGTGGTCCAGTTACAAGGGGCAGGACTGGGATGGACTGGACTCCTATGGGCTGTCACCAACGCGAAGAGGTACCAATGAGGTCAGTCAAGTAGCACCACTTTTGGAAGGCAGGGGTAGCGTTATGGCGATAGCGAGGAGGACAATGTTTTATGTGACTTCTGTAGGCTTCTGCAGTAGCACAAGTGACATAAACAGCAGCGCTGCACATACCTTCCAAGCCTATTTTGAACACTTTAGGAAGGTTGAATTATAACCAACACGTATCTGCAACCAAGGTACTTCTAGAAATGGCAAAATAAGAGTTCCCATACCAGAACACACTTAAAACGAACAAGTCTTTGCAAAGACAACAGTTTTGCCTTTTGTGTAGGCATGGGACAGGCATTTTCCAGGCATTGCTATAATGGTACCATTTGCCCTTAAATTGGCAACAGGAAAATAATGTGAGCGCCTGGACACATGATATCAGTGCCTGCAAATGCCTATCTTGTTCCCAAAATCGTTGTCTTTGCCAATTTATTTTTAACAGGAGTTCACAGCAAAGAGCAGGTTTGAGGACACATGTACTGCTCATGAATCAATTGGTTCAAGGTATAACTTAATCAAGACATTTTTATTACGCCAGTAGTGCATTTACAGCTGCAGGTAACTCATTGGCGGTTTAGAAATAAGACTGGCAGGCCGTATATAGCAAATTGTTTTATGTTATTGCTTGTAGAGCTAGCTCAAAGAGATCCAAGAAATTGTGGTTTGGGCAGTGAGGGACAAGTGGGGGGTGGGAATGACCATAGGGATTAGCATGGCCATGGGCAGTTAATGGTTGGGTAAATAACGAAACAACCCCCACAAGTTGTGTGTCCCTCCTCACGTCCCATCCCCCTACTAGCTGTCCTCCAATGCAGTCGTTTCGGGTTATCGGTAGAGCTTAAATGCCACCCAATAGCAATATTGAAAAATAATGTTGAGCAATTGGAAAATGCTACACATCCTGCAAGAATATAAATTACCCCTGCTAACTGCGCAGGGAGTATTAATTCTATTAAAGACTAGGAGGCGAGCATTATGCTTCAACTTCATTTATTACTACTCTTCAAAGCAGTTCCAACAACTATAACCAAAACAACCACATTGAAATGCCCCAAGTGACTTTTCCACTTTTGAACTACATATCCCATAGTCTCTGTAGTCCTTCATACTCCAGCTCAGCCATGACCACTTCCTGTCCCTGAGCTCCTCCTCTCTTTTACGCTCTCAATGTACTTTAACCATTAACTTTTCGTCTTGCCAACTGAGCGAAGACTTCTGCACCAACTCGCCTTTTCCTTAGAAGCCATCTCGCTCAACTATTCTTCTGCTCTTCCCCTAACAGAAATAAACAGAGTATCAGGGTGGTGTCTAAGTTTGTTATCATATCATCACGAGATATATATATATACAGCATACATGATCAACAAAACATTGGGTGGGATCTAATGCTTGCCTCCTAGTCTTTAATAGAATTAATACTCCCTGCGCAGTTAGCAGGGGTAATTTTTATTCTATTGCAAGACTGGAGGCGAGCATTATGCTTGTTTAAAGCTGTCCCAACACAGTTGCTGCTATACTCTCAGCAGGCTTAAAGTAAAATTCCCTAAAGGTACGCTCATTCGCCCAGTCTGCTGCTGCCATAATGTCTTGTAAGGGCACTCCCGTTGTATATGCTTTGGACGCCATAGCTCCTCTTACAGAGTGCGCCCCATATTTCTGCAAATCAATCCCCGCTGCTTGCATTATCTCTCTGAGCCATCTTGCTATGGTAGCTGTCTTTGTAGCATGAAAAGGCTTCCTGCATGCTATTAACAATTGCTTCATAGACGCAGTTCTGTTCTCTGCTGTTCTCGCCCTGTACTCCTTAATGCAGCTAGCTACACACCATTTGTTGTTATTCGGAAATTATGGGTAGTGCACCGTGGAAGTACCTGTCTTGGTCCTTTGTACTACTACAAAGGTCACTCCTTCCGGCCCGAATGTCCTCCTACTGATCTCTAGTGCTCTAATATCCGATACTCTTTTACAAGATATGAGACATAGCAGCATCGCTAGTTTGCCTGACAGCTGCTTGAGAGATAGATATCTGTTTGCTGGCCAGCTCTCTAATAGCCGTAACACTATTGTCCCGTCCCATAGAACCTTGTATTTAGGTTCTGGCGGCGCTTTGAATTTAGCTCCTCTGATGCGCCTACAAACTGCCGGGTGTTCACCTGCTGGAACTCCTTCGATTGGTAGGTGCCCCGCCGAGATTGCTGATCTGTACACTCCTATGGTGCGAAACGCTTTCCCGTCATGCAAGAGCTGCGCTAGGAAATTCAGTATTGCTACTACAGGTGCTGAAATGGGATGAATGTCTCGCTTTCGGCACCAACTAGTCCACTTGGCCCAAGCCTCGACGTAGCTCCTCCTAGTCGATGGAGCCCAGCATTCTGCAATGACACTTGCAGCTTGCATCGAAATGCCTGGCAGTTCCCATCGCTTCCTGATATCCTGCACACGATGAGCGGGAGTGTCCCTCTCACTCTCAGAGGATGACACTGCCCAGATGGGTCCGTGAGCAGAAGCTCTCCTTCTGGGAGGACTCTGGGCAGATCTATCAAATGTTCCGTCAGCGTCGGGAACCATACTTGTGATTTCCACAAGGGTGCCACTAGCACTAGCTCTGCTCTCTTCCTCCGACATTTCGCTAGCACTATGCTCAGCATCATGAATGGGGGAAACGCATAATGGATTCCTGATGTCCAATCCTGGAGGAATGCATCTGTACTGCTGGCGTCTGGGTCTAGCCTCCAGCTGAAGTAGCTGGGTGTCTGCGCATTGAGGCGCAACGCAAACAGGTCCGCATGGATCGGACCCCACTTCTGATCTAGTATCTGGAACACTGCAGGATCCAACCTCCAGTCGCTGGAGTCTGTGAGGTAACGGGAATTCCAGTCCGCTTCTACGTTCAGTTCTCCGGGCAGGTATGCTGCCATCACTGATGTCCCTGTCCGTAGGCAATAATGCCAAAAATCCTTCACTAGCTCCTCTAGCATTCTAGATCTAGTTCCGCCTAGGTGGTTTATGTAACGAACTGCCGAGATGTTGTCCATCTTCAGCACACTTTGTCTCTCATGAAAGTCTTTATTGTGAAGGAGCCTGCCAGAAGTTCCAGGCAGTTGATGTGCAAGTTTAGCTCTTCTTCGCTCCATTTTCCACCTGTTTGTAACTCTCCGCATCGCGCTCCCCAACCTAAACGACTGGCATCTGAATATGGCACGACCATTCCAGGCATCCATATTCTGTAACCACCATTCCAGTTCCACCACGGACTACCGATCTAATGGTACTGGCTGATGATATTTCAGGCCTTGCTGGGGATGTTTTATCTTCAACCTTTGTAATGCTCGATAGTGCAAAGGACTGGGAAAAATGACCTGTATGGAGGCTGCTAGAAGGCCCACTATCCTCGCTCAGACTCTCATAGAGACTATTCTCTTCTTCAGACACATCCTGATCTCCCTTTTGATATCTCGGATCTTCCTCGCCGGGAGCTTTAGTGTGACTTTCCTTGTGTCTAACACAAAGCCGAGGAAATCTAGTCTTTGAGCCGGCTTGGTATCTGACTTCTCTATGTTCACTAGGAAGCCTAAGGACTGTAACAGATCTAGGACCCACTTCATCTGGGATTTCAGTGTCCCTGGATCCTTTGCTAGAAGCAGGAGGTCGTCCAGATATATTATCAATCTTATGCCTTTCTCTCGGATGGCTGCTGCTACGGGTTTCATCAATTTGGTGAACGCCCAAGGAGCTGGCGCAAGCCCGAAGGCCATCGTCTTGAATTGCCAGAGCTGTTTCTTCCAGTGAAAAGCTAAGAAACTCCTGAACTGCTTCTGTACAGGGATTGTCAGGTAGGCATTCTTCAAGTCTAGCCTGGTCATCCAGTCTCCCTCTCTCAGGGAATCTCTGAGTTGGTGGATCCCTTCCATCTTGAAATGATGGTAAACTATCCATCCGAAACACACTCAGGGAAACTGATTGATTATACTTTATCCTGAAGTGTTATTGTAGTATGTTATTAACACACACAAACACTTCGTGGGGTCCACTTATTAGCGTGGGAACTAGTGATTATTCATGTGCCATTTAGTGGGTGACCTCAAATTGTCTTTTCATCTGGAGTAGCCCTCATAACATATGCGAACTGCTATCCTTAGGAATGGGGTGCACGGATCTTCCACCCATATAGATGTGGGGCAGAGATTGGTGTCTTGGTAGGGCTTGGGGCCACATTTCAGAGAGGACCTATTTCGTAGGTCATGCAACCTTTTTTCTTTTATTGACCTTCGTACGAAGTGTGTGGACCCCAAGTGATGGATCACTCTTGTGATTTCTAAATAAAATAATGCTAAAAATGGGATTGTTTCGGCCCAACTGTTGTCACCTTCTCCTTTCTGGTGGTCTTGTTTGGTTTTATTTTTTGGCTTTATTTTTTGGCTTTTTTTAGGGTCGTTGTCCAGGGATGCCTTTGTGATATATTCTACTTAGTCCTTTGCCACTTGAATCGATTTTTTAATACAGGAGTCCGTGATCCAACGTTTTTTCTTGGAGAGAAACTTCCTCCATAACACAATATGTTTTTGGTCTTTTCAGAGAGGTATCCCAATTGATTTCCTGGGATATCCTTGGTTTTAAAAAGAGGTCGACTGGTTTCGATGATTATTACTTCTCATCTTCTTCACGACCGTGGTTTTGGCCTGTCTTGATAAGATCAGGAAAAGGATGGGATCGGATGAACCGTCATCCCATCTACCTGAGGAAAGAAAAGAAAAACAGAATAGTTTTTCATTTCTTGAGGTCATGCTAGTTTTTTGAAAAACATTCTAAGGTTAGATTATGATTGAGTTACTTATAATTAATTGAATTATTTTAGAATATTTTTTAACAGTCTGTTCTATTGGCGGGAAAACACATCAATCTGTTTGGACTAAAAATAGGTGTTATTGACAAAAAAGGGTTGGTTACCTTCCGTGTGGCTCTGCTGGTCAGATGCTGTAAGCCGTGTTACTATTGTGGACGGCTGGAAGGTTGCATCGTTTTTATCCTGTAAGACACAAGGTGGTGGTGTGTCATTATGTGTGTTACACTACTGCTGGGTACATCAAACTGCTGTTCGTTATATGGTATCTCTTTTAATATGCGTGTCCGTAGCCATCAGACGGATTGCCAGTGGTCCGCACATACGTCCATTTTTTTATGGGGCCTGTGCCAGTGTAGATGACACATTGGATGTCTCTGGGAGCCTGCCGCGACCAGACCTGCCCATTTCACCCCAGGGAGGCGCCGAGCAAAGTCAATTAATGCTCACGGTCACGGGCGAGGCAGTCTATTGGACTTGCCTCGACTCGCGCTCATAAGCACCCCCTTCACACAGCGTGTCCACATGGGGCGCCGGTAAACGCTGGGAGCGGGCAGCGCTGCCCGTGTCATTCCCGGTAATTACAGAATTCTTGATCGCGAGCGCGGCAGGCTGCTAGGCTTTCCGCGGCTCGTGATCGAAAAGGAGTATCTTCTAACGAGATAACAGTTTGAGATGGATCGCTTACCGCATTCGTCGGATGGCTTCTGCTTCTCGTCAGGCCCTGGGACGCCGCTCTGAGTGTAAACCAACGGTTGCCCGGCAACGGGGACGGCTTTATTTAGTCCGTCCTCGCTGCCGGTTATCCTGGTCGCGCAAGGCGGCCATATTGGAGCGTGTTTGCTCCTCTAGGTTACTCTATACTTCTGGTGCTGCATATAATGGTGGCAGGGCCCCTGGGGCTGATGCTTAGTGTGTTTCTTGTACATAATGTTGATATCTCGCGACAATATTTGGCAACAGTATTTGGCATCTTATTCAGTTTGTACTGGGAGATCGTAACAAGACATATCTTCATTCATTGCATTATTGAGACCGTAACAGGACATATGTTCATTCATTGTAAAGTTACGACATCATCACAATCGTTATTAAAGTGTGGCCTTTCTCCCCTTGTCATCAGTCGGGGTAAAGGATATGGAGTGGAATTGTTGAATTTAGAGGGATCGCCGAAATAGTTGATCCATATTGTGAGAGCACTATTCGGCGGGGGGAGGAAGGTGTGTACATAACATTGACCAAAAACATTTGTTAATATTCATGTTTTGGTGACAAGTTTGTTGTTACAGGGTATTTGTTATTCTCTGTACTGTGCTGTAGCTCCTTTTCTTCCTTCTTTCTTCATCCGTTGGTGACGTTCATTTCATTAGGGTGAGGTTGTTCCAGTGTATTTCCTCATTCAGCCCATTTTTTACTGTGTCTAATCTGAAAATCCAAAGTTGTTCACGTTTCAGAAGCATTTGTCCAAAGTCCCCACCCCTTCTTGGGGGAGTTCGTTTTTCAAGAATCGTCCATGTAAAGTCGTCCTGACAATGTTTTTCTTGGACGAAATGAGTCACCAGGGGGGCCGTTAGTTTTTTGGTGCGGATACATGATTTATGTTCAATGAATCTCTTTTTTATCTCCCTCGTTGTCATGCCCACATATCGAAGGGTGCAGGGGCCTGTGATCAGATAGACCACCCCTTTTGATTTGCAATTGGTTAAATTTCTTTGTTGCCATGGTGTATTCCATCCTATCTCGATGGTCTTGCTCCTTGAGGTTTGTGCACACATGGAGCAGCCCCCACAAGGTGTATGTCCCATAGGTTTTTCTGCTCCCCAGATTGTGTTTTCAATGTCGTTTTGTTCCTTTAATGTGTGTACAAGGCTATCTCTTAAGTTTTTGCGTCTTTTGATAGCGAAAGACGGTTGGGCCAGGGTACTTGAGCCTGTGTTCAGAATGGGCCCAATTTTTTGATCTCTTTTTTGATGGTGTTGAACAGCGGGGAATAACTCATTACGGCCGTTATCTTTTCTCTTTTTGAATCTTTTTTATGTTGCTGCAGCGTGATCTCCATTGGTATGTTTCTAGCCCGTTTGCATGTATCATTGACAATTTTCTTCGGATACCCTCTTTCTCTCAGTTGTTTTTTAGTGCTCCGGATTGGTCTTTGAAGTCTTCTAGTCTTGTACATGTTCTGCGGTACCGGAGGAATTGGCCAAAGGGGAGATTATCCTTCAGGGCTTTTGGGTGGTAGCTGTTGTACCGCAGAAGTGAGTTCCTGTCAGTGTCTTTTTTATAGACCCGAGCCCCCAGGCCGTCTTCTTGTGTGGTGATATGGAGATCCAGAAAATGTGTTTCTGTCCTGTTCGCATCAATAGTGAATTTGAGATGTACATTGCAGACGTTCAACCACTGGTGGAAGGCTGTGAGCTCTTCTTTTGTCCATCCGTTCAGCTCTTTTAAGTTTATAACTGGGCATACTTTCTCCTTCCTGTGCACAAGAAACATGTTGCTTATAAAACTTGGCGCAACCGGACACCTTTCTATGGCTCTTTTCTTCGCTAGCAGCGCTAACTCGGTATTCAGGGATTCTTGTCCTGCTATCACTAGGCGCAGGTGTTGAGGCATACGCTTCTGCACTGGTGTCTACATAAATTCTATCTGCAGACCTCTGACGGTTTGCAAAATCCAGACATCGCTCGAAAGCGCGTGCCAGTTTTTCCAGAACATACTTGTTCTCCCTCCCACTGGAGGATAGGTTATTGCCCTTACCTGATATAAATCCTTGTCCCCGTCCAAAACCTCTACCTCTGCGCCCTCTGCTGTTACGACCTCTTGCTGGGAGAAACATATCCTACTGCCTGTTCTCCCAGTATTGGGCTCTCTGATTAGAGAGTCTCCTTCCTCCTTGCTGCTGACCGGTCGTGCAACCCCTGTAACGACCGGTCCCGGCAAAAACTCTGTTCGGGAAGATCTTTCGAATAGATGCCTGGGCTTTCCCCAGTGAAGTGTATGTGCCCACAAAGCATCCCATTTCTTTTCTGAATGTCTCTCCGAATAGGAGGCACTGAGCTGCTTCTCCCGCTTCGTAAGATGCTAGATCGCTAAGTTTAGCGTCTATTTTCAGCAATAGTCCTCTCCTTCTCTCCGATGCAATCACCCAATTAGCGTTCCCCAAAAGGCAAACGGCTCTTTGGGCCCAACCTGCTAGGGCATCCTGGTTCACTTCCTCCCCCATGTCTCTCGCTCTTTCTGCCAGATCCATGATCTTGGTGAGAGGGCCAGCCAGATCCAGAACTTTCTCCTGACAGCTCTTCCATGACCTGTCTATGCCTTTCTGGGGGTCCTTGCTAGTTTTACAGACAAAGGTCAGCATCTTGGGGTCAAGTTCGGGGGCTTCCGCCACCTTTCCTTGCAGGTCTGGGCAAGGGCATTCTGCCCGGAGGCGTTGTCTAACGTCCTTGTCTAGCGCTTTTCGCAGTCTGGCTGTCATATATTGTGCTACTCTTGGGAAAGGCTGCCAGTCGGAAGATGTCGGGTTGCAAATGCTCTCCGGATCAAACATGTCGTCTTGCTCCTCTTCATGGTGATTTTCCTTACGGGTACTCTTTCCCCCGCTGGCCCAATCCTCTTCCGCTGGCTCTTCCGACTCCCTCGGGGAAGCATCCCCTTCTGGTGGCTCCTCTTCCGAGCCTAGGTCTTCTCCTCCTTCATTGTCTTCCCCAGGAGTGGGGGGCGTGAGGTCCGGCACTACCAGATGCTGCAAATAGGCTTCTTTCAGCTTTGCGAAGGCGTCTGCGACCTCCGGGGCCTTGTCTGGGGGTCTGCTGAGCCTTTCCTCTTGCAGGCCAGAATACTCCCCTTAGACCCTGTTCCAGAGGGTTCGATGGGCAAGCTGTTTGTCCTCGTGGTGCTCTCCTTAGGCTGATGGAGCATTGCTTCTAGATTCTCCAGCCTTTCTTGAAGGGGTCTGACCCCTAGTACCACTGCATCTACTAGGGAATTCCCCAGCACCTCCTTGAAGCTGGCGGCCAAGTCTAACGACTGCTCCTCCTCGCTCCATTCACATTCCAACATGATTAGGGTGTGCTGTGTGCCTTAATACCTGCTGACAGGTTTCTGTGTTGCCCACTTCCTACTAGATGTCTGATATAGTTCTTATTCTTTTTATTTTTTTATTTTTTTTTATGGTGGCTGCAACGGACTTAATATAATTTCTTTTGCCTGTGGTGGCTTATGGTCTCTCCTTCCTTCTGCAGCTCTGTAACAGTATGTCGATTGGAAGGGTATGGCTCTCTGCTTAGCAGTGCCCTTCTTTGCCTCTTTGTGAGGCTGCTTGTGCTTTTATGGGTTTGTGAAGACTATTATTGTCTTCGTTCCGCACCGCGCACTCTGAAACTTGTGAGCGTTACGGCGCTGACTCGAAAAACTCACTATGTTCCAAGCGCGAATGCAGTGAGCGAGGCCAACTCCGCCAACGCGAGGGTGGGGGCCAGGGCCTTCCTCACTGTTATCAATGCGGGCATACAGTTACGCTATCCGGCGCTTGTCTCTGCCTCCGCAAAGGAGGGGGGCGCTTGCGCACGCCTGACTTCACCCCCCCAATGGTGGGGGCCTGTGAGGGATCTCACTCTGTCCTCGCTGCAAGCACTGCAGTGCTGGCGAACGCCAAGAGTGCCGGATATGCGGCACGGGGACAATGCGCCGACAGGGCTCTTCTGCCCAATGGGGGAGTCAGAATTCGATACGCGGTGAGGCGGAGATCGAAACGGCCACCTAGGTGTCTCCCTCAGACCACACCAAAATACAATAAATGTGCTACGCGGCACGGTGAAATTCAAGTACGGCTCTAGGGTGTGTTTAACGTCTAATAAACGTTACGTTCTATGTTTACTGTGAAGCACTAGGCTAATACACTGCAAAAGCTACGCGTGCATGCTCTAAGCTTTCTATTCACTTATCCCCTTAATGATATACCTATTATAAGATAATCATGGAGAGTAAGAAAACGTTACTTATCTGCTTGAAGAGCAGTAAAAGAAGAGGAGGAGCTCAGGGACAGGAAGTGGTCATAGCTGAGCTGGAGTATGAAAGACTACAGAGACTATGGGATATGTATTTCAAAAGTGGAAAAGTCACTTGGGACATTTCAATGTGGTTGTTTTGGTTATAGTTGTTGAAACTGCTGTGAATAGAAGTAATAAATGAAGCTGAAGCATAATGCTCACCTCCAGCCTTGCAATAGAATCAGAATTCTAGGGACCCCAGTAGGTATAGAAGGAAAAGGCCTGCAAACTGTCAGGGATACATTGCCCACCCACTACATTACCCCTGCAACAGGATGGATCAGGATTACAGACCCGATTTAAAAAAAAAAAGTCATTACGCCTGTGCCCTAAGGTCCCAAGCATTATTGGAAAAAATTGGAACCTATGATGATAATATTGAGTTCTGACAGCCTGCTAAAGGGGTTCCAAGATAAGACACTTCTACCGGATTCCCAGTATCTACCGGCTTACGGGGTGCAGCCTCCTGTGCTGTTCCTGCCGAGCCGAGGTCCCAGCACGAGAGAAAGATCTTTATGTTCTCGTGGTGGCAGCTGCAGGAGAATTTGTGGATCCAATCAAAGGTGAAAGCATTGGTGACTGTGGGGTGTAATAGGCCTTGCAAGTGATATTCAGTGTAGTGATGTGATGTGGCGTGTTGTGTCTCACCCCTGAATATGCTCATTATCATCAAAGGGAACTATGATACATTAGAGACTACTTGCAGATTATGAGTTGTCAGTCAGTGTCCTCCTTTTCCACAGAGGTCCTTTATACTGAGTTATCTGCCTTTTTCCATATTTTAATGTATCTAAATTGAGTGTTGTAATGTGTGCAACAGTGTTTTTCCTCTTTCACAACCTTAATTAAAAGAATGGAATAATGAAAAGGCAGAAAAACTGAGCTGAGCACCTGCTTAGACTTGAATCAATGAAATATCTACAACATCTGTTATTATCAGTCCATATTTGCATACGCTTGCATTTGCAAGAGAAGGTTATACAAACACCAGCATGCCTGCTAAAATATAATCGTGCTACAATAATATCGTGTTACTTATAATTCCTCCCATTTCTTTGACATATTTTAGAACAATCTGAATATTCGGTACAACAATGTCATAATTCTTTAACATCTTGGGAACATGCAAAGTTAATCACAGATTGTTTATCTGTCCCTTTTACAGAAATCGGCCGCACCTTGGAGTATCAGAGACTGCGTTTGCCCGCTGGCTACCAGCGGAGTACGAGGATGGCATTTCACTGCCCACGGGTTGGACAGAAGGGAAATTACACCATGGCCATCCTCTCCCACAGGTAAGAATGTTGTACATTTAATTCTAACTTCCCAATGCTATCAAAATTCTATGTTTTAAAATAGGTTTCTATAGTGTTGTTGTTGTTGCTTATACTTTAGGTCTATCCATATATGTGCCAGGGCACTAGGTGTCAGCCACATGGGTTCTGTATCCGGTCACAGAACTAGGACAGGAATATGATTTATATCCCGCAAGTGTATTCTCGACAAATGCAGTGTCGAAACAACTGGTCGGAAGAGAGTTCTTACTTTTGGTTAGAAGGTAGCAAGGACTACAACAGAAGTATGACCAACCGTATGACATATCTACATCAAAAACATGCAGAAAATTGACCTGTTTGTGTGGCTGTGAAACTATGACAATGATGCATACCATGTATCACCGTTTTAGAAAGTAGGAGCAGTAGGTAAGCCTGCCCTACATACAGTTAGTGACACTATTGTATAGGCAAGAATTATGCACAATTCTTAGAAACGGGTTGAGCACTGTGGACATCGTTTGGGTGGACCTTTGGAAGTCAGTCTTTCAGCTTTCATCACCCCCGAAAAGGGCAGAGCAACCAGTACAAAAAGCGGGTGTAATGCATTTTCAATCAAAGAATGTACCCACAAATGACAATTAGGTAAATGCTGTGTCTCACCTCCCGGTGACCACCCTGGGGAGACGGTAAAGCCTGCACGGCTCCTCAATAACAACGCGGACAACAGAGCATGGTCACATAACTTTTTCTCCACTCTGCCTTCCTCCATTACTAACTTCCCCTTACATCACTTCTTCTTCCCGCCCTGCACCCCCCTGGTCCTGCCTCCACCTGAACACTAGACAGTCCCGCCCAATGCCACAACCCCCCCCCAATTAAACAATAAGTCTGTTCACTTTACTCCATTTCTTCAAAACGTGTCCCCAGCCTCATTTTAGCACTTTGAGGTCTTGCGTATGTTAACTTTGGATGTTCGGACCTACTCATTCGCAAAGGACCAGCCCTGTCAGCCAAGTCCGAATCTTCTCCATCCCCTTGATAGGATTCATTGGATGGATATATGTCCTCCTCTTCTATTCTGGTGATCCTCTGCTTCGAGCCTGCATTTGGCAGTCTTCTGAAGTGTGAGGAGTTCCTGGCCACCCTTCGTTGATCCCCTTTTGCTGTTATATGGAACCCTTCTTCACAGTTATTATAAAGGGATCCTCATGGAAAGTAGCGGTGTGTTTTCTGGCTCGATGTTGCTTTACTACCACCACATCTCCTAAGTTGAGATTCCTTCGCACTTCCCTTGAAGTCGGTATTCCGTTTCATTTTCTCCTTTGCCACCTCATTATGGGCCCTTATGGTCTCATCGTCCACGTATTTCTCTGACTCACTGGGGCGATGTGGTATCCGGGTGCAGATGTTTCTTTCAAATATTATGTCGGCAGGACATTTTCCTCTGGAGCTGTGTGGCGTTCTCCGATAGCCCGGTAGTAGCTGATGTAGCACCTGCTCATAGGGTTGTCCGATCAGATGAGATACCTGGAGTGCCCTCTTCAGATTGGCCATGAATCATTTGATTGTCCCATTCACCTGCAGCCATAATGGAGTTACTTTCCTGGGGAGGAATCTTATGTATTCCACAAATGTCCTAAGGTTTTGGCTTGTAAATGGAGGCCCATTGTCCGGCTTTACCTTTCTGGGAGTGACATAAGCAGTGAATATCCTGTCCAGTACTGGTATAACATGATGCGCTGCCATAGACACCACTATCTGTGCTTCCAGGAACTGAGAATATTCATCCATCACACCTAGTACATATTTTTCCCCCTTCAATGGTGACTTCCTCCCACACTCCTTCCGGCAGCTCTGTCAGTTGCAGTGGTTTGTCTTGCCGGTGTGATAGGCAGCATGTGGGACATTCCTTGAGTAGCTCCTCAAACAACGCATCCAGTTTCGTAAACCATACCTTCTGCCATAGGATTCTCTTAGTTGACACAATTCCTCTGAACCCTTCATGCGCCAATTCTACTACTTGTTTCCTCAAAGATACAGGTAGGACTAGCTTGTTTCCCTTGAGTAAGAGTATCTCATCCGATAACACAAATTCATCCTTTACTAGTAGAACGTTATCCATGTCCCGCTGTAGCTCGGCCAAATCTTGTCGACCCTTCTCTGCTCTTTTCCACCTTTCAGATTGAAGACCGTCAATGATGATTCACAGTGCCACATCTTTTTCCACATCTTGAGAAAGTTTTACTGGAACAAAATTTTGAGGCATTGCTTGTTGTACGACATATCTGATGTACCTTTCTGCAACAGATTGTTCAGGTGAGTTGGCCCTTCTTGGGTGTCGTGAGAAGAAATTGACAGGATCTTCCTTCTTCCCCGGCCAGTGGATGATGTCAAATGCATAGTCTTGCAGACAGAGACCCCACTGAGCTATGCAAGGTGGCATTTTTGCTTGGGGGTGTCCATAAAGAGGTTTGTGTTGATTGTAAAAGGCTTCCCATATAGGAACAAGTGAAAGTGCTCACAGGCCCAGACAACCTCTTTCTCTGCCTGTGAATTAATTGTTTTGTCTTTCACAGGCTGCTACTACCGTAGGAGATGATGGGCCTCATTACAACTCAGGCATTAAGGGTTAACGCCGTTGTTAACCCTTAACGCCTGATTCCGATTTTAACGGCTGCTTTTAGCAGCCGTTAAAATCCATGGCGCTAAACCGCCTTGGTGCTAATTATGCCACCGTAATTTACGGTGGCATAATTAGCGCCTTCCCCACTCCCATTATGCCCTATGGGGCAAAAATGAGAATGGGGAAGGGTAAAATGGGAAATGGGGATTTACCGCCCCACTCACCTTGGAATGGGGCGGTAAATCTGCCATCCACCATGGTGTAAACGTAGTTTACACCATGGTGGTAAAGTTGCCTTACTTACCGCCTGGGTCGTAATGACCCACAACATGTCTTTGATGAGTGTGGTCATCCATCTTTTGTGCTAAAATGGCACCTAGTCCCACCAGAATTGCACCCACAGTTAGTTCTGTGCCTCTTTGACCTCAAAGTAGTCCATGTTTTCTGCCTCAGATATGCGATCACAGATGGTGGTGAATGCATCCTGAGAATGCATGGAACAGAGAAATGGCACATGTTGCATCATGAGATCCCCGAATGGTTCACTAATTGTTACAACGTCTTGGATGTATCTTGTGCAATAGCTTACAAGCCCTAAAAAGAACTTAGTTCTGATACATTTGTTGGTGTTGGAGGAGGCATCTCGTTTAGTGCCCTTACCTTCTCAGGATCTGGGGCCTCATTACGACTCAGGCGGTAAGGGTTTTACGGCGGCGTAAACAGCGCCGACCCTTACCGCCTGATTCCGAGGTCCCTTAGCGCCATGGCGGATTTAACACCTGCTTTTAGCAGGTGTTAAAATCCATGGCGCTAAGGGACCATGTTGTTAATTACGCCACCGTAATTTACGGTGGCGTAATTAACGCCTTGCCCACTCCCATTATGCCCTATGGGGCAAAAATGGGAATGGGGAAGGGTAAATGGGGATTGGGGACTTACCGCCCCGCCGACCTCGGAATGGGGCGGTAAGTCCGCCTACCACCATGGCGTAAACGTAGTTTACGCCATGGTGGTAAAGTCACGGCCCAGGCGGTAACTTACCGCCTGGGTCGTAATGAGGCCCCTGGTCTCAATCCCTTTTCTGTGAATATATATCCAAAGAACTATAAGGTGCCTATCCTAAATTAACATTTGTGCCCGTTGAGGGTGAGGTTTGCTGCCTCCAATGCCATGCATACCCTGGACAGCGTGTCATCATGTTTCTCCACACTGGTGCCAAAGACCAAAATGTAATTGCTATAGATAATACAATTTGACATTTTTAATTGATATTGATATTGATATTTCATTTGTATCGCACTCGTACACAAGTGTTTCAGAGTGCGACGAGGCAAGGAAGGGGCACAAGGGAGAACAAAAACAACGATTTTACTGGGCCCAGTGACATTGAGAACACATAAAAGCATGGGAGAGGGAGAGGGGTAAGTGCAAGGGAGGGCGAGAGGTGGAAAGTGCTGAGCAAAAATAAAAATTAGTAAATAAAAACATAAATACATAAATAACCAAAAGGCAACAAACAGTGGTAGTTCAGCCAGCAAGTGGCAGGTGCTAAGAATAAGACAACAGGGTGTGTCTGAATAAGCGCAGAAAAGAAAAAGGGCGGGACTGTAGGGTTACAGATACAGACCCCAGTGCAAGGGACTGTCCAGAAGCAGTGCAGGTGGGTGGCAGGGTTAGCAGATCAGCCTGAAATATTTCTGCTGAAGAGATGCCAAAACTTAACCGCTTGTACCTATAGAGGCCAAGGTGAGTCACAAAGGTGATTGTGTAGCAGCTTTCCAGGCTTGGGACCAGCTGATGATAGCCCTTGTTGAGGTCGAGTTTAGAAAATACATTAGCATCATTCAATAAGTGTATCATGTCAGTGATATGGGGGACCAGGTGACGTTACATCTTTATGGCCTGGTTTGGTCTCCTTATATCCACACATAGCCGTATTGCATCTGATCCTTTTTTTGGCACCGGCAAGATGGCTGACACCCATGGAGTGGTCCTGATGTCATTTCTATTATGACCTGCTCCAAGAGTTTGTGGAGCTCTTCCTCTGCCTGTCTTTGCATGTTGATGAGAATGCCTTGGTAGTCCTGCACTACCGGTACAACCTCTTCATCTATGTGGAGCCTGATCTGTCTGTTCTTCAATTTCACAATGCCTCTAAATAGTGTCCGGAATCGTTGGTAAGTTATATCCACCGTGTCTATATACTTATTGACCATCAGTCTGTATAAGACATGTATCAGTCCCATGTGAATGGCAGTTTTAAAACTTAGAATGCACCCGCACTGTGTCGCAGTCGCTTTCACATACACTGGTAGTCTACTTTCTTGTGTTTTTTTTACCTGCATGTTGCCTCAAAATATCCTATGTAGGGTAGTGGGGATTTGGACCCATATGGGTAAATATCGACCTCCAAGAAGGGAAGGATAGGACAACTATGGCACACCCTAGTGACGAAAAATGTTTTAAATATTAATAGTCAACTTGGATACTAGGTGCTTAGACAAAATGCTTATCAAGTATGAGGTGCAGAGGAGAGAGGGGCAACCATGACACCTTGGTTGCACAATACAATGAAGAGAATTTAAGTTCCCAAACCGGGAACTTACGTCCCCTGCACACTATCTAATATCTGGAATACCAGACCAACAAGTAGATATATTTAACAATTGATTTTTCTTAATAAATTCAAGAAAGTCTGTAAATGGTAATGCATAAAAAGCGGTAATATGTTCAAAACAATGACTTTGAATCAGGTAAGGTTACAAGAAACATTCTTGATTGTTTATTCTTAATGTTGAAGCTGTGGAAGGCCCAACGCGTTTCGAGTGCTACAACACTCTTCATCAGGGGCAATAACAAGGGTTTCTAGGAAAAAATATATATATAATATGTACATTAGGAATATATTTACAATAACAACATTTGTTCAACAACATTTCCAAATGACTCATTTTAGATCAGAATATGTATCACAATAATACATGGCATTCAAGGATTACCTATGTAACAGGACGTATGACATTTTTGAATATACTGAGTATATATTAACCCTCAAGGGGACAACCTATCCTCCATTAATACCTTTAGAAACTTATGGACAATTCACTAGCTAAGTAGTATCTTCACTGCTATGATCGAAATGAGGGAATATTTAGAAAAAATATATAGAGAATAACTTCTGAAAGTCAATACATTGAAGTTTAAATAAGATAGAGTGAGCAACTGTGTAATTATATAAAGAGTCTAACCTTGTGTTTTTTATACAAATGAGAGAGGTACTTCAAGAGAACGGAGGTCGTCTGGGGCGGGAAAACTAGGCCTTCGTCCAAACAAGACAGCGGGTCTTAGATGGTAAATCCTTATCTGTAGAGATGAACTTCAAAAACGTCTATTTAGATCATTGTATGTGACATAGTTGCAATAGAATAAGTTAAGCCAGTAATGAGTCACTTACAGCGGTAACGCGGTTGACCAATATCAACGAAAGCTGAGGGGAAGTGGTAGGTAATGACCGCAAAAGGTATGGAAGTTTTTCAGGGCTGGAGCGCTGAGAAAAAGTAGGTAGGGTCTCAGTAATGGACACAAGAAGTGAACACGGTGTTCGAAAGCTTTGTTGTGAAAGAAAGGGGTGAGCCAGTATTGGAAGCTTAAGATTCGTTGCTAGTCTAAACCAGTGTGGCACACATGGAGACCAGCTGCCGAAGGGTTGCTCGACTCCATGGGAAGTGCCGCCACTGTTTATCAAATAGTTAGTAGTGTGACGTAATTACGTGCTTGCGTGTAATGCGTCATACTGTGCGCTGGGCTCTAGGCTTGGATAGACGAAAGTTAGCCACAATTAAATCTAATTAGTCTCCTCTGGAAGGATGCTTTACAGGGGCAAGTACGGCTGTAAGAGCTTAATCAGTTGAGTGAGAAGAGAAAAAAGAAAAAAACAGACCGCGGCGTGTTTACAATGTGACGTCATTACGCAAAGGCGTCCATGATGCAACATGTAAACAAACCTAGTGACGGGGTGCAGGAAATGATATCATGTGTTCTTAAAGTTAATGATAATGCCCAAAATGTGTATAATCCTTGATGGTTACAATTAATATAATTCGTGCGAGGATCTGGACTCTAAATGGCTAAGCTTATAAAAATCATATGGATCAACATCCACGCATTTAAAGTATCATGAATAAAATACAATTAGAAAACTGGAGTTGTAGTTGTAATTATAGTAAAAAATAGTTGATACTAATGGTTAGGTACATTCTCATAATGCTACCAACCAATGCCATCCTGCCCACCCTTTTGGTTCACAGTATAGTAAGGGGAATATCAATTGTACAGATTGTATAATACCGGGATGGAGTCAACAAAATGTCTGGATATGAATAAACTTTGAAAACATTTTAACATTTCTATTTAGCTGTCCAAGTTGGTTGGTTCACAGTCTTATAATGTGGTTATGAAAATTCTAACCAACAATCATAGCAAGTGTTTTAAAGAGACGTTGTTGGAGATGCATGGAAAGAGAACATTTGTTTAAATGAATGGTCCTAAATAGTACTCTTCATTTAGACCAAGTGGGGTCATTGCATCTAGTCTATGAATCCAGTACAATTCTTTTTGTGCCAAGAGTTTGGGTAGGTCACCTCCTCGTTGGAGGGGGTGTAATACCTCTAGTATGGCAAATCTCATTTGCGAGATATTATGCTTATTGTCTCTAAAATGCCGGAATACAGGTGACTTCACATTTTTTGTGCGAATCTGAGACTTATGTTCAGTCCATCTTTCTTTAGCTTTTCTACTGGTTTTCCCAACATAGTATTTCCCACAGGGGCATCTAATGGTGTAGATGACATTTTTGGAATCACAGGTAGCGAAGTTTTTTAGGAAAATCTTTTTACCATTGTTCGGATGTCGGATGTAATTACCTTTGATGATGTTCGAGCAGTGTTGACAATTAAGGCAAGGAAAAGTGCCATTACTTGATGGCTTCAAAGTCCTTTGGGTAGATTTTTTAGGTCTTTCAGCTTTGATTAGCATATCTCTGAAATTCCGTCCTCTTTTGTATGCTAGCATTGGGGGGACTGGAAAGAGACGGTTGAGGTTAGGATCCGATTTTATAAGATCCCAATTCTTCGTGATGATTTTTTTGACTTGAAAGCTCTGGGCAGAGTACTTCAATGTGTAAATGAGGTTTGACTGAGTTTGTTTCGGTTGTTTGTTAAGTAATAAGTTACGGGGGTGTGCTTCTGTCCTGGAAATAGCTTGAGCTACTACTTCTTCCGGGAAACCTCTTTCTACAAATCTTGATCGTATTGTATCAAATTCTGTCTGAAGTTTTTCAATGTTGGAGGTTATCCGTTTAGCCCGCAATAGTTGGCTATATGGTAGGTTTTCTTTTAAATGTCTCGGATGAAAACTGTTGAAATGAAGGGAACTGTTAACATCAGTTGGTTTTCTGTACATTAGTGTTGTTAATTCCATGTTTTTCCATTCTACTGTTACGTCCAGAAAGTTCACCTGTGGTGTGCCAATTTCCATAGTGAATTTGATTCGTGGGTTACATTGGTTAATATATTGCCAAAAATCTGTCAGTTCCTGCTGTGTGCCGTTCCAAATGCCAAATACATCGTCAATATATCTTAACCAGCAATGTATTCTGTGTTTCCAATGAGGTTGATCCAAAACAAAGGTTTTCTCAAAGTAGAACATGAAGATATTTGCGTAGGACGGAGCCACAGCCGAACCCATAGAGGTACCCGAAATCTGTAAATAGTACTTATCATTAAATCTGAAATAATTGTTGTAGAGTATCAGATTGATAAGTTCAATAGCAAAGGTTTTATGAATCTGAATTTCATCATGTTGTAAAAGAAACCATTCTAGGGCCGCTATGCCTTCATCGTGGGGAATTGAAGTGTATAGACTTGTGACCTCCATAGAGAATATTAGAGGATCCGGAAAACTGATCTGTAAGTTGTTGATTTTCTGGAGAAAATGTGTGGTGTCTTTTAGGTATGTCGGTATTTTCTGTACCAGGGGTTGCAGCGCTGTATCAAGGTAGACCGCCAAAGGTTGAAATATACTGTCAGTTCCAGCGACGATTGGTCTAAAGGGCGGGTCTTTGGGATCTTTATGAATTTTAGGTAGCCCATAGAAAACTGGGATGATTGGGTTAGTTTTAATTAAAAATTCTTCCGTTTTGTCTGAAATCCAATCCATCGTACTAGCCTTTTCAATTGTCTGTTTAATGATGGTGCTGATGTCATTTGTAGGATCGTTGTCAAGCAGTAAGTAAGTTTGTCTATCATCCAGTAGTTTAAGACAGCCCGTGTTGTATAGATTTGTGTCCATGAGTACAAGGGCTCCTCCTTTGTCGGCTTGTTTAATTGTGATAGAAGTGTCATTGGCAAGTTCTTTAATTAGTTTGAGTTGATGACGCCGAATATTCTGCTGAGTAGAGGTCTCATATTTGATTCTTCTCAGGTCACGAGTGGTTTTGGTTTTAAAGAGATTAAGGAGTGGATTGTTAATTTGCGGATGGAAATTACTCTGGTTCTTCATCTCTAGAAAATCATGTTGTTTGGCTGGGGTTATTTCTCCCAGATTGTCAAAAAAGATTTTTAGTTCCATTTTGCGTAACAACTTGAAAAGATTAACTTCTTCTTCAAAGAGGTTAGTTGAATTCGTGGGGATAAATGATATCCCAAGATTGAGCGTATCAATCTGAGTTTTAGATAACTGTCTTGAAGAGATATTAATGATCAGGGGTGACTCTATTTGTTTTTTTGGCGTGGTTTTCTTTTGCCCTCTTCTGGTCGGGCGTCTCCTAAAAAAGGCTGCGCCGGGATTATTGGAATAGATGTATCTATTATCCTTGGGGTAGGGTCACTGCTGTCTGTCACTATGAGGGTGTTGATTGGGGTTGCTGAACTTACACTAGGTTGTTCTTCTAGTTCCCCACTTGTAATGTCACTGCTATCTGTATTGTTGTCAGGAGATGGTTTCTTGGGAACTCCGGATGGACCAGGTCTTGGTTTGTGGTTACTATAGTAGTCTTGCCAAGTGTATACTATTTCTCTGGCGTAGTCTAATGTGTCTCTCCGGAATTTACGAATCTTTCGTTGCTCAATGTCCCGTTTATAACTATCAAGCTTATTGTTGGTATCTTCCAAAATTGTTTGGAGTTCAGATGCAGTTTTGAGTTTCAAAAGTTGTGTAGAGACTTCTTCAATCTCTTGGTTGATGATATTAAGTGTTTTTGCGAGTTCCTCTATGGTAAGTAATATCAGATCAAGGGAACATTTGTTTAGGATGTGCTCCCAACGTTTTACAAACTCCTTATTGTCCTTACAAAGTGTCGGGCGCAGGTATACCCTTAGTCCTCTCGGAATTCTCTTGGCCTTATAGTACTGGGTTAAAGTAGTAGCGTGAAGTTTCTGTGAGATTTCTCTCCTAATAAGTCGTTCAAGTCGTTGAATGAGTATTTCTGGATTTTCTCTATTAATTGCCTCCGTACTAGTATCTCTGATTAGGCCTAAGATCCTAACGGCCTCTTCATCCGAAAACGCTAAGGTAGTTGCTGCTTTGTCTGTTAAGCTATTGATTTTAGAAAATGACATCTCAAAGATATTGGGGTGCTCAGGTCCAGAGTAAGGTGTCAACCCCTTACGGGGTAACAATTGCAAGAAGGGAAGGATAGGACAACTATGGCACACCCTAGTGACGAAAAATGTTTTAAATATTAATAGTCAACTTGGATACTAGGTGCTTAGACAAAATGCTTATCAAGTATGAGGTGCAGAGGAGAGAGGGGCAACCATGACACCTTGGTTGCACAATACAATGAAGAGAATTTAAGTTCCCAAACCGGGAACTTACGTCCCCTGCACACTATCTAATATCTGGAATACCAGACCAACAAGTAGATATATTTAACAATTGATTTTTCTTAATAAATTCAAGAAAGTCTGTAAATGGTAATGCATAAAAAGCGGTAATATGTTCAAAACAATGACTTTGAATCAGGTAAGGTTACAAGAAACATTCTTGATTGTTTATTCTTAATGTTGAAGCTGTGGAAGGCCCAACGCGTTTCGAGTGCTACAACACTCTTCATCAGGGGCAATAACAAGGGTTTCTAGGAAAAAATATATATATAATATGTACATTAGGAATATATTTACAATAACATTTGTTCAACAACATTTCCAAATGACTCATTTTAGATCAGAATATGTATCACAATAATACATGGCATTCAAGGATTACCTATGTAACAGGACGTATGACATTTTTGAATATACTGAGTATATATTAACCCTCAAGGGGACAACCTATCCTCCATTAATACCTTTAGAAACTTATGGACAATTCACTAGCTAAGTAGTATCTTCACTGCTATGATCGAAATGAGGGAATATATAGAAAAAATATATAGAGAATAACTTCTGAAAGTCAATACATTGAAGTTTAAATAAGATAGAGTGAGCAACTGTGTAATTATATAAAGAGTCTAACCTTGTGTTTTTTATACAAATGAGAGAGGTACTTCAAGAGAACGGAGGTGGTCTGGGGCGGGAAAACTAGGCCTTCGTCCAAACAAGACATCGGGTCTTAGATGGTAAATCCTTATCTGTAGAGATGAACATCAAAAACGTCTATTTAGATCATTGTATGTGGCATAGTTGCAATAGAATAAGTTAAGCCAGTAATGAGTCACTTACAGCGGTAACGCGGTTGACCAATATCAACGAAAGCTGAGGGGAAGTGGTAGGTAATGACCGCAAAAGGTATGGAAGTTTTTCAGGGCTGGAGCGCTGAGAAAAAGTAGGTAGGGTCTCAGTAATGGACACAAGAAGTGAACAGGGTGTTCGAAAGCTTTGTTGTGAAAGAAAGGGGTGAGCCAGTATTGGAAGCTAAAGATTCTTACCTAGTGTAAACCAGTGTGGCACACATGGAGACCAGCTGCCGAAGGGTTGCTCGACTCCATGGGAAGTGCCGCCACTGTTTATCAAATAGTTAGTAGTGTGACGTAATTACGTGCTTGCGTGTAATGCGTCATACTGTGCGCTGGGCTCTAGGCTTGGATAGACGAAAGTTAGCCACAATTAAATCTAATTAGTCTCCTCTGGAAGGATGCTTTACAGGGGCAAGTACGGCTGTAAGAGCTTAATCAGTTGAGTGAGAAGAGAAAAAAGAAAAAAACAGACCGCGGCGTGTTTACAATGTGACGTCATTACGCAAAGGCGTCCATGATGCAACATGTAAACAAACCTAGTGACGGGGTGCAGGAAATGATATCATGTGTTCTTAAAGTTAATGATAATGCCCAAAATGTGTATAATCCTTGATGGTTAAAATTAATATAATTCGTGCGAGGATCTGGACTCTAAATGGCTAAGCTTATAAAAATCATATGGATCAACATCCACGCATTTAAAGTATCATGAATAAAATACAATTAGAAAACTGGAGTTGTAGTTGTAATTATAGTAAAAAATAGTTGATACTAATGGTTAGGTACATTCTCATAATGCTACCAACCAATGCCATCCTGCCCACCCTTTTGGTTCACAGTATAGTAAGGGGAATATCAATTGTACAGATTGTATAATACCGGGATGGAGTCAACAAAATGTATGGATATGAATAAACTTTGAAAACATTTTAACATTTCTATTTAGCTGTCCAAGTTGGTTGGTTCACAGTCTTATAATGTGGTTATGAAAATTCTAACCAACAATCATAGCAAGTGTTTTAAAGAGACGTTGTTGGAGATGCATGGAAAGAGAACATTTGTTTAAATGAATGGTCCTAAATAGTACTCTTCATTTAGACCAAGTGGGGTCATTGCATCTAGTCTATGAATCCAGTACAATTCTTATTGTGCCAAGAGTTTGGGTAGGTCACCTCCTCGTTGGAGGGGGTGTAATACCTCTAGTATGGCAAATCTCATTTGCGAGATATTATGCTTATTGTCTCTAAAATGCCGGAATACAGGTGACTTCACATTTTTTGTGCGAATCTGAGACTTATGTTCAGTCCATCTTTCTTTAGCTTTTCTACTGGTTTTCCCAACATAGTATTTCCCACAGGGGCATCTAATGGTGTAGATGACATTTTTGGAATCACAGGTAGCGAAGTTTTTTAGGAAAATCTTTTTACCATTGTTCGGATGTCTGATGTAATTACCTTTGATGATGTTCGAGCAGTGTTGACAATTAAGGCAAGGAAAAGTGCCATTACTTGATGGCTTCAAAGTCCTTTGGGTAGATTTTTTAGGTCTTTCAGCTTTGATTAGCATATCTCTGAAATTCCGTCCTCTTTTGTATGCTAGCATTGGGGGGACTGGAAAGAGACGGTTGAGGTTAGGATCCGATTTTATAAGATCCCAATTCTTCGTGATGATTTTTTTGACTTGAAAGCTCTGGGCAGAGTACTTCAATGTGTAAATGAGGTTTGACTGAGTTTGTTTCGGTTGTTTGTTAAGTAATAAGTTACGGGGGTGTGCTTCTGTCCTGGAAATAGCTTGAGCTACTACTTCTTCCGGGAAACCTCTTTCTACAAATCTTGATCGTATTGTATCAAATTCTGTCTGAAGTTTTTCAATGTTGGAGGTTATCCGTTTAGCCCGCAATAGTTGGCTATATGGTAGGTTTTCTTTTAAATGTCTCGGATGAAAACTGTTGAAATGAAGGGAACTGTTAACATCAGTTGGTTTTCTGTACATTAGTGTTGTTAATTCCATGTTTTTCCATTCTACTGTTACGTCCAGAAAGTTCACCTGTGGTGTGCCAATTTCCATAGTGAATTTGATTCGTGGGTTACATTGGTTAATATATTGCCAAAAATCTGTCAGTTCCTGCTGTGTGCCGTTCCAAATGCCAAATACATCGTCAATATATCTTAACCAGCAATGTATTCTGTGTTTCCAATGAGGTTGATCCAAAACAAAGGTTTTCTCAAAGTAGAACATGAAGATATTTGCGTAGGACGGAGCCACAGCCGAACCCATAGAGGTACCCGAAATCTGTAAATAGTACTTATCATTAAATCTGAAATAATTGTTGTAGAGTATCAGATTGATAAGTTCAATAGCAAAGGTTTTATGAATCTGAATTTCATCATGTTGTAAAAGAAACCATTCTAGGGCCGCTATGCCTTCATCGTGGGGAATTGAAGTGTATAGACTTGTGACGTCCATAGAGAATATTAGAGGATCCGGAAAACTGATCTGTAAGTTGTTGATTTTCTGGAGAAAATGTGTGGTGTCTTTTAGGCATGTCGGTATTTTCTGTACCAGGGGTTGCAGCGCTGTATCAAGGTAGACCGCCAAAGGTTGAAATATACTGTCAGTTCCAGCGACGATTGGTCTAAAGGGCGGGTCTTTGGGATCTTTATGAATTTTAGGTAGCCCATAGAAAACTGGGATGATTGGGTTAGTTTTAATTAAAAATTCTTCCGTTTTGTCTGAAATCCAATCCATCGTACTAGCCTTTTCAATTGTCTGTTTAATGATGGTGCTGATGTCATTTGTAGGATCGTTGTCAAGCAGTAAGTAAGTTTGTCTATCATCCAGTAGTTTAAGACAGCCCGTGTTGTATAGATTTGTGTCCATGAGTACAAGGGCTCCTCCTTTGTCGGCTTGTTTAATTGTGATAGAAGTGTCATTGGCAAGTTCTTTAATTAGTTTGAGTTGATGACGCCGAATATTCTGCTGAGTAGAGGTCTCATATTTGATTCTTCTCAGGTCACGAGTGGTTTTGGTTTTAAAGAGATTAAGGAGTGGATTGTTAATTTGCGGATGGAAATTACTCTGGTTCTTCATCTCTAGAAAATCATGTTGTTTGGCTGGGGTTATTTCTCCCAGATTGTCAAAAAAGATTTTTAGTTCCATTTTGCGTAACAACTTGAAAAGATTAACTTCTTCTTCAAAGAGGTTAGTTGAATTCGTGGGGATAAATGATATCCCAAGATTGAGCGTATCAATCTGAGTTTTAGATAACTGTCTTGAAGAGATATTAATGATCAGGGGTGACTCTATTTGTTTTTTTGGCGTGGTTTTCTTTTGCCCTCTTCTGGTCGGGCGTCTCCTAAAAAAGGCTGCGCCGGGATTATTGGAATAGATGTATCTATTATCCTTGGGGTAGGGTCACTGCTGTCTGTCACTATGAGGGTGTTGATTGGGGTTGCTGAACTTACACTAGGTTGTTCTTCTAGTTCCCCACTTGTAATGTCACTGCTATCTGTATTGTTGTCAGGAGATGGTTTCTTGGGAACTCCGGATGGACCAGGTCTTGGTTTGTGGTTACTATAGTAGTCTTGCCAAGTGTATACTATTTCTCTGGCGTAGTCTAATGTGTCTCTCCGGAATTTACGAATCTTTCGTTGCTCAATGTCCCGTTTATAACTATCGAGCTTATTGTTGGTATCTTCCAAAATTGTTTGGAGTTCAGATGCAGTTTTGAGTTTCAAAAGTTGTGTAGAGACTTCTTCAATCTCTTGGTTGATGATATTAAGTGTTTTTGCGAGTTCCTCTATGGTAAGTAATATCAGATCAAGGGAACATTTGTTTAGGATGTGCTCCCAACGTTTTACAAACTCCTTATTGTCCTTACAAAGTGTCGGGCGCAGGTATACCCTTAGTCCTCTCGGAATTCTCTTGGCCTTATAGTACTGGGTTAAAGTAGTAGCGTGAAGTTTCTGTGAGATTTCTCTCCTAATAAGTCGTTCAAGTCGTTGAATGAGTATTTCTGGATTTTCTCTATTAATTGCCTCCGTACTAGTATCTCTGATTAGGCCTAAGATCCTAACGGCCTCTTCATCCGAAAACGCTAAGGTAGTTGCTGCTTTGTCTGTTAAGCTATTGATTTTAGAAAATGACATCTCAAAGATATTGGGGTGCTCAGGTCCAGAGTAAGGTGTCAACCCCTTACGGGGTAACAATTGCAAGAAGGGAAGGATAGGACAACTATGGCACACCCTAGTGACGAAAAATGTTTTAAATATTAATAGTCAACTTGGATACTAGGTGCTTAGACAAAATGCTTATCAAGTATGAGGTGCAGAGGAGAGAGGGGCAACCATGACACCTTGGTTGCACAATACAATGAAGAGAATTTAAGTTCCCAAACCGGGAACTTACGTCCCCTGCACACTATCTAATATCTGGAATACCAGACCAACAAGTAGATATATTTAACAATTGATTTTTCTTAATAAATTCAAGAAAGTCTGTAAATGGTAATGCATAAAAAGCGGTAATATGTTCAAAACAATGACTTTGAATCAGGTAAGGTTACAAGAAACATTCTTGATTGTTTATTCTTAATGTTGAAGCTGTGGAAGGCCCAACGCGTTTCGAGTGCTACAACACTCTTCATCAGGGGCAATAACAAGGGTTTCTAGGAAAAAATATATATATAATATGTACATTAGGAATATATTTACAATAACAACATTTGTTCAACAACATTTCCAAATGACTCATTTTAGATCAGAATATGTATCACAATAATACATGGCATTCAAGGATTACCTATGTAACAGGACGTATGACATTTTTGAATATACTGAGTATATATTAACCCTCAAGGGGACAACCTATCCTCCATTAATACCTTTAGAAACTTATGGACAATTCACTAGCTAAGTAGTATCTTCACTGCTATGATCGAAATGAGGGAATATATAGAAAAAATATATAGAGAATAACTTCTGAAAGTCAATACATTGAAGTTTAAATAAGATAGAGTGAGCAACTGTGTAATTATATAAAGAGTCTAACCTTGTGTTTTTTATACAAATGAGAGAGGTACTTCAAGAGAACGGAGGTGGTCTGGGGCGGGAAAACTAGGCCTTCGTCCAAACAAGACAGCGGGTCTTAGATGGTAAATCCTTATCTGTAGAGATGAACATCAAAAACGTCTATTTAGATCATTGTATGTGACATAGTTGCAATAGAATAAGTTAAGCCAGTAATGAGTCACTTACAGCGGTAACGCGGTTGACCAATATCAACGAAAGCTGAGGGGAAGTGGTAGGTAATGACCGCAAAAGGTATGGAAGTTTTTCAGGGCTGGAGCGCTGAGAAAAAGTAGGTAGGGTCTCAGTAATGGACACAAGAAGTGAACAGGGTGTTCGAAAGCTTTGTTGTGAAAGAAAGGGGTGAGCCAGTATTGGAAGCTAAAGATTCTTACCTAGTGTAAACCAGTGTGGCACACATGGAGACCAGCTGCCGAAGGGTTGCTCGACTCCATGGGAAGTGCCGCCACTGTTTATCAAATAGTTAGTAGTGTGACGTAATTACGTGCTTGCGTGTAATGCGTCATACTGTGCGCTGGGCTCTAGGCTTGGATAGACGAAAGTTAGCCACAATTAAATCTAATTAGTCTCCTCTGGAAGGATGCTTTACAGGGGCAAGTACGGCTGTAAGAGCTTAATCAGTTGAGTGAGAAGAGAAAAAAGAAAAAAACAGACCGCGGCGTGTTTACAATGTGATGTCATTACGCAAAGGCGTCCATGATGCAACATGTAAACAAACCTAGTGACGGGGTGCAGGAAATGATATCATGTGTTCTTAAAGTTAATGATAATGCCCAAAATGTGTATAATCCTTGATGGTTAAAATTAATATAATTCGTGCGAGGATCTGGACTCTAAATGGCTAAGCTTATAAAAATCATATGGATCAACATCCACGCATTTAAAGTATCATGAATAAAATACAATTAGAAAACTGGAGTTGTAGTTGTAATTATAGTAAAAAATAGTTGATACTAATGGTTAGGTACATTCTCATAATGCTACCAACCAATGCCATCCTGCCCACCCTTTTGGTTCACAGTATAGTAAGGGGAATATCAATTGTACAGATTGTATAATACCGGGATGGAGTCAACAAAATGTATGGATATGAATAAACTTTGAAAACATTTTAACATTTCTATTTAGCTGTCCAAGTTGGTTGGTTCACAGTCTTATAATGTGGTTATGAAAATTCTAACCAACAATCATAGCAAGTGTTTTAAAGAGACGTTGTTGGCGATGCATGGAAAGAGAACATTTGTTTAAATGAATGGTCCTAAATAGTACTCTTCATTTAGACCAAGTGGGGTCATTGCATCTAGTCTATGAATCCAGTACAATTCTTTTTGTGCCAAGAGTTTGGGTAGGTCACCTCCTCGTTGGAGGGGGTGTAATACCTCTAGTATGGCAAATCTCATTTGCGAGATATTATGCTTATTGTCTCTAAAATGCCGGAATACAGGTGACTTCACATTTTTTGTGCGAATCTGAGACTTATGTTCAGTCCATCTTTCTTTAGCTTTTCTACTGGTTTTCCCAACATAGTATTTCCCACAGGGGCATCTAATGGTGTAGATGACATTTTTGGAATCACAGGTAGCGAAGTTTTTTAGGAAAATCTTTTTACCATTGTTCGGATGTCTGATGTAATTACCTTTGATGATGTTCGAGCAGTGTTGACAATTAAGGCAAGGAAAAGTGCCATTACTTGATGGCTTCAAAGTCCTTTGGGTAGATTTTTTAGGTCTTTCAGCTTTGATTAGCATATCTCTGAAATTCCGTCCTCTTTTGTATGCTAGCATTGGGGGGACTGGAAAGAGACGGTTGAGGTTAGGATCCGATTTTATAAGATCCCAATTCTTTGTGATGATTTTTTTGACTTGAAAGCTCTGGGCAGAGTACTTCAATGTGTAAATGAGGTTTGACTGAGTTTGTTTCGGTTGTTTGTTAAGTAATAAGTTACGGGGGTGTGCTTCTGTCCTGGAAATAGCTTGAGCTACTACTTCTTCCGGGAAACCTCTTTCTACAAATCTTGATCGTATTGTATCAAATTCTGTCTGAAGTTTTTCAATGTTGGAGGTTATCCGTTTAGCCCGCAATAGTTGGCTATATGGTAGGTTTTCTTTTAAATGTCTCGGATGAAAACTGTTGAAATGAAGGGAACTGTTAACATCAGTTGGTTTTCTGTACATTAGTGTTGTTAATTGCATGTTTTTCCATTCTACTGTTACGTCCAGAAAGTTCACCTGTGGTGTGCCAATTTCCATAGTGAATTTGATTCGTGGGTTACATTGGTTAATATATTGCCAAAAATCTGTCAGTTCCTGCTGTGTGCCGTTCCAAATGCCAAATACATCGTCAATATATCTTAACCAGCAATGTATTCTGTGTTTCCAATGAGGTTGATCCAAAACAAAGGTTTTCTCAAAGTAGAACATGAAGATATTTGCGTAGGACGGAGCCACAGCCGAACCCATAGAGGTACCCGAAATCTGTAAATAGTACTTATCATTAAATCTGAAATAATTGTTGTAGAGTATCAGATTGATAAGTTCAATAGCAAAGGTTTTATGAATCTGAATTTCATCATGTTGTAAAAGAAACCATTCTAGGGCCGCTATGCCTTCATCGTGGGGAATTGAAGTGTATAGACTTGTGACGTCCATAGAGAATATTAGAGGATCCGGAAAACTGATCTGTAAGTTGTTGATTTTCTGGAGAAAATGTGTGGTGTCTTTTAGGTATGTCGGTATTTTCTGTACCAGGGGTTCCAGCGCTGTATCAAGGTAGACCGCCAAAGGTTGAAATATACTGTCAGTTCCAGCGACGATTGGTCTAAAGGGCGGGTCTTTGGGATCTTTATGAATTTTAGGTAGCCCATAGAAAACTGGGATGATTGGGTTAGTTTTAATTAAAAATTCTTCCGTTTTGTCTGAAATCCAATCCATCGTACTAGCCTTTTCAATTGTCTGTTTAATGATGGTGCTGATGTCATTTGTAGGATCGTTGTCAAGCAGTAAGTTTGTCTATCATCCAGTAGTTTAAGACAGCCCGTGTTGTATAGATTTGTGTCCATGAGTACAAGGGCTCCTCCTTTGTCGGCTTGTTTAATTGTGATAGAAGTGTCATTGGCAAGTTCTTTAATTAGTTTGAGTTGATGACGCCGAATATTCTGCTGAGTAGAGGTCTCATATTTGATTCTTCTCAGGTCACGAGTGGTTTTGGTTTTAAAGAGATTAAGGAGTGGATTGTTAATTTGCGGATGGAAATTACTCTGGTTCTTCATCTCTAGAAAATCATGTTGTTTGGCTGGGGTTATTTCTCCCAGATTGTCAAAAAAGATTTTTAGTTCCATTTTGCGTAACAACTTGAAAAGATTAACTTCTTCTTCAAAGAGGTTAGTTGAATTTGTGGGGATAAATGATATCCCAAGATTGAGCGTATCAATCTGAGTTTTAGATAACTGTCTTGAAGAGATATTAATGATCAGGGGTGACTCTATTTGTTTTTTTGGCGTGGTTTTCTTTTGCCCTCTCCTGGTCGGGCGTCTCCTAAAAAAGGCTGCGCCGGGATTATTGGAATAGATGTATCTATTATCCTTGGGGTAGGGTCACTGCTGTCTGTCACTATGAGGGTGTTGATTGGGGTTGCTGAACTTACACTAGGTTGTTCTTCTAGTTCCCCACTTGTAATGTCACTGCTATCTGTATTGTTGTCAGGAGATGGTTTCTTGGGAACTCCGGATGGACCAGGTCTTGGTTTGTGGTTACTATAGTAGTCTTGCCAAGTGTATACTATTTCTCTGGCGTAGTCTAATGTGTCTCTCCGGAATTTACGAATCTTTCGTTGCTCAATGTCCCGTTTATAACTATCGAGCTTATTGTTGGTATCTTCCAAAATTGTTTGGAGTTCAGATGCAGTTTTGAGTTTCAAAAGTTGTGTAGAGACTTCTTCAATCTCTTGGTTGATGATATTAAGTGTTTTTGCGAGTTCCTCTATGGTAAGTAATATCAGATCAAGGGAACATTTGTTTAGGATGTGCTCCCAACGTTTTACAAACTCCTTATTGTCCTTACAAAGTGTCGGGCGCAGGTATACCCTTAGTCCTCTCGGAATTCTCTTGGCCTTATAGTACTGGGTTAAAGTAGTAGCGTGAAGTTTCTGTGAGATTTCTCTCCTAATAAGTCGTTCAAGTCGTTGAATGACTATTTCTGGATTTTCTCTATTAATTGCCTCCGTACTAGTATCTCTGATTAGGCCTAAGATCCTAACGGCCTCTTCATCCGAAAACGCTAAGGTAGTTGCCTTACTACTACTATAGTAACCACAAACCAAGACCTGGTCCATCCCAAGAAACCATCTCCTGACAACAATACAGATAGCAGTGACATTACAAGTGGGGAACTAGAAGAACAACCTAGTGTAAGTTCAGCAACCCCAATCAACACCCTCATAGTGACAGACAGCAGTGACCCTACCCCAAGGATAATAGATACATCTATTCCAATAATCCCGGCGCAGCCTTTTTTAGGAGACGTCCGACCAGAAGAGGGCAAAAGAAAACCACGCCAAAAAAACAAATAGAGTCACCCCTGATCATTAATATCTCTTCAAGACAGTTATCTAAAACTCAGATTGATACGCTCAATCTTGGGATATCATTTATCCCCACGAATTCAACTAACCTCTTTGAAGAAGAAGTTAATCTTTTCAAGTTGTTACGCAAAATGGAACTAAAAATCTTTTTTGACAATCTGGGAGAAATAACCCCAGCCAAACAACATGATTTTCTAGAGATGAAGAACCAGAGTAATTTCCATCCGCAAATTAACAATCCACTCCTTAATCTCTTTAAAACCAAAACCACTCGTGACCTGAGAAGAATCAAATATGAGACCTCTACTCAGCAGAATATTCGGCGTCATCAACTCAAACTAATTAAAGAACTTGCCAATGACACTTCTATCACAATTAAACAAGCCGACAAAGGAGGAGCCCTTGTACTCATGGACACAAATCTATACAACACGGGCTGTCTTAAACTACTGGATGATAGACAAACTTACTTACTGCTTGACAACGATCCTACAAATGACATCAGCACCATCATTAAACAGACAATTGAAAAGGCTAGTACGATGGATTGGATTTCAGACAAAACGGAAGAATTTTTAATTAAAACTAACCCAATCATCCCAGTTTTCTATGGGCTACCTAAAATTCATAAAGATCCCAAAGACCCGCCCTTTAGACCAATCGTCGCTGGAACTGACAGTATATTTCAACCTTTGGCGGTCTACCTGATACAGCGCTGCAACCCCTGGTACAGAAAATACTGACATACCTAAAAGACACCACACATTTTCTCCAGAAAATCAACAACTTACAGATCAGTTTTCCGGATCCTCTAATATTCTCTATGGACGTCACAAGTCTATACACTTCAATTCCCCACGATGAAGGCATAGCGGCCCTAGAATGGTTTCTTTTACAACATGATGAAATTCAGATTCATAAAACCTTTGCTATTGAACTTATCAATCTGATACTCTACAACAATTATTTCAGATTTAATGATAAGTACTATTTACAGATTTCGGGTACCTCTATGGGTTCGGCTGTGGCTCCGTCCTACGCAAATATCTTCATGTTCTACTTTGAGAAAACCTTTGTTTTGGATCAACCTCATTGGAAACACAGAATACATTGCTGGTTAAGATATATTGACGATGTATTTGGCATTTGGAACGGCACACAGCAGGAACTGACAGATTTTTGGCAATATATTAACCAATGTAACCCACGAATCAAATTCACTATGGAAATTGGCACACCACAGGTGAACTTTCTGGACGTAACAGTAGAATGGAAAAACATGGAATTAACAACACTAATGTACAGAAAACCAACTGATGTTAACAGTTCCCTTCATTTCAACAGTTTTCATCCGAGACATTTAAAAGAAAACCTACCATATAGCCAACTATTGCGGGCTAAACGGATAACCTCCAACATTGAAAAACTTCAGACAGAATTTGATACAATACCATCAAGATTTGTAGAAAGAGGTTTCCCGGAAGAAGTAGTAGCTCAAGCTATTTCCAGGACAGAAGCACACCCCCGTAACTTATTACTTAACAAACAACCGAAACAAACTCAGTCAAACCTCATTTACACATTGAAGTACTCTGCCCAGAGCTTTCAAGTCAAAAAAATCATCACGAAGAATTGGGATCTTATAAAATCGGATCCTAACCTCAACCGTCTCTTTCCAGTCCCCCCAATGCTAGCATACAAAAGAGGACGGAATTTCAGAGATATGCTAATCAAAGCTGAAAGACCTAAAAAATCTACCCAAAGGACTTTGAAGCCATCAAGTAATGGCACTTTTCCTTGCCTTAATTGTCAACACTGCTCGAACATCATCAAAGGTAATTACATCAGACATCCGAACAATGGTAAAAAGATTTTCCTAAAAAACTTCGCTACCTGTGATTCCAAAAATGTCATCTACACCATTAGATGCCCCTGTGGGAAATACTATGTTGGGAAAACCAGTAGAAAAGCTAAAGAAAGATGGACTGAACATAAGTCTCAGATTCGCACAAAAAATGTGAAGTCACCTGTATTCCGGCATTTTAGAGACAATAAGCATAATATCTCGCAAATGAGATTTGCCCTCGCCTCCAACGAGGAGGTGACCTACCCAAACTCTTGGCACAAAAAGAATTGTACTGGATTCATAGACTAGATGCAATGACCCCACTTGGTCTAAATGAAGAGTACTATTTAGGACCATTCATTTAAACAAATGTTCTCTTTCCATGCATCTCCAACAACGTCTCTTTAAAACACTTGCTATGATTGTTGGTTAGAATTTTCATAACCACATTATAAGACTGTGAACCAACCAACTTGGACAGCTAAATAGAAATGTTAAAATGTTTTCAAAGTTTATTCATATCCAGACATTTTGTTGACTCCATCCCGGTATTATACAATCTGTACAATTGATATTCCCCTTACTATACTGTGAACCAAAAGGGTGGGCAGGATGGCATTGGTTGGTAGCATTATGAGAATGTACCTAACCATTAGTATCAACTATTTTTTACTATAATTACAACTACAACTCCAGTTTTCTAATTGTATTTTATTCATGATACTTTAAATGCGTGGATGTTGATCCATATGATTTTTATAAGCTTAGCCATTTAGAGTCCAGATCCTCGCACGAATTATATTAATTTTAACCATCAAGGATTATACACATTTTGGGCATTATCATTAACTTTAAGAACACATGATATCATTTCCTGCACCCCGTCACTAGGTTTGTTTACATGTTGCATCATGGACGCCTTTGCGTAATGACGTCACATTGTAAACACGCCGCGGTCTGTTTTTTTCTTTTTTCTCTTCTCACTCAACTGATTAAGCTCTTACAGCCGTACTTGCCCCTGTAAAGCATCCTTCCAGAGGAGACTAATTAGATTTAATTGTGGCTAACTTTCGTCTATCCAAGCCTAGAGCCCAGCGCACAGTATGACGCATTACACGCAAGCACGTAATTACGTCACACTACTAACTATTTGATAAACAGTGGCGGCACTTCCCATGGAGTCGAGCAACCCTTCAGCAGCTGGTCTCCATGTGTGCCACACTGGTTTACACTAGGTAAGAATCTTTAGCTTCCAATACTGGCTCACCCCTTTCTTTCACAACAAAGCTTTCGAACATCCTGTTCACTTCTTGTGTCCATTACTGAGACCCTACCTACTTTTTCTCAGCGCTCCAGCCCTGAAAAACTTCCATACCTTTTGCGGTCATTACCTACCACTTCCCCTCAGCTTTCGTTGATATTGGTCAACCGCGTTACCGCTGTAAGTGACTCATTACTGGCTTAACTTATTCTATTGCAACTATGTCACATACAATGATCTAAATAGACGTTTTTGATGTACATCTCTACAGATAAGGATTTACCATCTAAGACCCGCTGTCTTGTTTGGACGAAGGCCTAGTTTTCCCGCCCCAGACCACCTCCGTTCTCTTGAAGTACCTCTCTCATTTGTATAAAAAACACAAGGTTAGACTCTTTATATAATTACACAGTTGCTCACTCTATCTTATTTAAACTTCAATGTATTGACTTTCAGAAGTTATTCTCTATATATTTTTTCTATATATTCCCTCATTTCGATCATAGCAGTGAAGATACTACTTAGCTAGTGAATTGTCCATAAGTTTCTAAAGGTATTAATGGAGGATAGGTTGTCCCCTTGAGGGTTAATATATACTCAGTATATTCAAAAATGTCATACGTCCTGTTACATAGGTAATCCTTGAATGCCATGTATTATTGTGATACATATTCTGATCTAAAATGAGTCATTTGGAAATGTTGTTGAACAAATGTTGTTATTGTAAATATATTCCTAATGTACATATTATATATATATTTTTTCCTAGAAACCCTTGTTATTGCCCCTGATGAAGAGTGTTGTAGCACTCGAAACGCGTTGGGCCTTCCACAGCTTCAACATTAAGAATAAACAATCAAGAATGTTTCTTGTAACCTTACCTGATTCAAAGTCATTGTTTTGAACATATTACCGCTTTTTATGCATTACCATTTACAGACTTTCTTGAATTTATTAAGAAAAATCAATTGTTAAATATATCTACTTGTTGGTCTGGTATTCCAGATATTAGATAGTGTGCAGGGGACGTAAGTTCCCGGTTTGGGAACTTAAATATCGACCTCCGACAGGCAAAGTTTGGATATTTGTGGAAGAGTTGTATATGCTTTCTCACTGATGACATTTACTGTGGCACCGAGCCCACTAGAAATTCCATCTGCCGCTCAATTAGGTGCATGAGTAATGTGGGACTGTGTTCAGTGACGTGTTTGTTTCCCAACGCATACAGGTAACCTTTTCGTCTTTTCTCTCCTTCCGTGGAACTAAGTTCAGCTTGTGACGGTGACTGCTCTACCAAATACCTAACATGGCGCCTGGATTTTCATACTCGCCATGCAGTCAAGATGCGCTATCACCTGTGGTCCGTCATCTTCCTCTCCTCTCCAGAATCGTCCTCCCATCGTCCCCCTGTGATGCCGCCATTGCCGTAGTTGTGGTGCGGTCTCTGATTCTTCCCATGTCACTGCCTTCACTGTCTCCTTTTGACGGGTTTTTGGACATACTGCAAATGGACTTGAAGTAGTTCTCATTCGCACACGCTGAACATCACTGCCCTAGCGCTGGCCATGTTCCTTCATGTGGAAATTCGTACTCAAACCAGTAGAAAAATGGCTCCGTTTGGGTATGTGACATTGGAAACCCCAAGTAACTGTAGCACCAAGTATTTCTGGGCTCTACGTGGTGCCTGTACAGGTGGCGTGACTGGCACTGTGGCAGGAATGTTGTGGTCAGACATAGGGCCTCATTACGACCCAGGCGGTAAGTTACCGCCTGGGCCGTGACTTTACCACCATGGCGTAATTAACTCCATGGTCCCTTAGCGCCATGGATTTTAACACCTGCTAAAAGCAGGTGTTAAAAGCACCATGGCGCTAGGGGACCTCGTAATTGGCGGTAAGGGGTCGGCGCAGCTAACGCTGGCGTTAACCCCTTACCGCCAGGGTCGTAATGAGGCCCATAGTGACTTATGTGTCTTGTTGACTCGTTGGTGTGTTGTGACTGTGGGTTAATTTACTTCTGTATTTGTGTGCAGGTGTAGCAGTGGCTTCCCTGTGTGAAGGCTGTCTTCAGGTCTAACAAAAAACACCAACCTGAACTTGTGTAGTCTCTGAAACAAAAGGCCTTGCTGCCTGTGGGAAATCAGCCTCTTCAAAATGGTGCCTGCCTAGAAGGCTAGTGCACCACCGTGTTACTGCGTGCTTGAGGCATTTCTCTTGGACTGCAGCTGGTTCCCTTCTCTTAGTATGGCCTGCCACCGCTGACAAGAGGATTAGGGCTTCCTGCCATGCCGAAACATTCCTTTTCTTTTTCTTCTGTATGTTTTTTTTAAAACTCTCATCGCAGCACCAGTGATGCACGACCAAGCTTCCCAGCGGCCTTCAACACGGGCCCCGCCAGAGCCGAAGTATGCGCAGGCACACCCGCTCTTCACCAATGCTGTGTCTCACCTTCAGCGAACCACCTTGGGTAGACGGTAAAGCCCCCAGAGCGCCTCAATAACGAGGCAGACAATAGAGCATCTTCACATAACGTTTACTCTACTCTGCCTTCCTCCAAAACTAAACTGACTTCCCCTTGCATCACTTTGCCTTCCCGCCGTGCGCCCCAGTCCCACCCCACCCGATGCCACAGCAAACATTCAAAATTAACAGCATTTTGAATATGTGTCCCACTTTCAGATAGTTTGGCTCCCACATCTGCTGATTTTCCTGTATGCCGTTCTGGCGGCGGTACATCCACAGGCCACAAATTTGTTGCGGGCATGAGCAGTGGCGTAACACAAAATGTGGGGGCCCCCCTGCGAGCCATGCTGAGGGCCCACCCCTAACTTGGCAACAAATCACGGGTCACGCCACACTCTGGGCTGGCCTAGATTGTCACGCTTGCGCAATATACAACAACGTGCTGCTGAAGGGGTATGCTGCACACTGCGCTAGAAGAAAGATATAAATATGTGTTTTGAGGCAATATACAGCACACTTTCTGAGAAAAATTGGCTATAAAGCCATGGTGTTTGCAATTGTTTTGTAGGGTAACACCAATCCAATACATGCCAGGCCCCAACAGTGTACAGGAACATTAATGCGTTGCTATTAAAAATGCCATGCCACGATGAAAACATGTCCAAATAGCTGCACAATGTAGACTATTCTAGACAAGTAATAACATTACAGTAAAGCATGCCAGGCCACATTTAGACATAGCTAGACTGGTTGCACCAAAATGCCAGTGGAAGCAACAACACTCATCAATAAGAGAGCACACATTAAAGCCCGCGTCTGTGTGGCCTCTCACAACACAGCTACACTCTTTCAAATCTGCAAGGAACTGGTCAATCCTGTTGTGGTCTCTACCTCTCCCGTTCCCTCCCAGGCCCTCTGTATGGCTCTGGCCTCTCATGTCTCTGCTAAATCTCAGGACATCCTGTCCTCTATCTCCTCTTCCTCTCCCTCTTCCTCTCTCAGCTCTTCAACACAGTCAACCACGCCATCCTGATCAATCGACTCCTGGAGAACCGTAAATAGCGGATCAGGCCCTGGAGTGCCTAACCTCCTTCCTCTTGGACTGCCCCTCCCCTCCCAGGTCCAACTTGGTCCCATTGTCTCTGCCACCTCTCTCTACCTTTGGCATTCCCCAGGGCTCTATCCTCTCACCCTGGGTTTTAAACCTCTACTTGGCCCCTTTGGCCCACCTGATCTCTACCTTATCCTCTAACTTTCACTGTTATGTGGATGACTGAGCTTTCCTTCAGCCACCCTCAGCCTCCTCTCCTCTTGCGCTCATTCCTGACTGTCTATCCACGATTCAGGATTGATGCGCCTCCAACGATCTCTGCCTTAATGCCAGTAAGATGGAGATCCTTCTCATTGGGACCCCTGCCCTGCTTTCGCTCTCTCATTCTGGCTGCTGCCTTGGGTCCACATCCTTCACCTTCCTGCAAGTCACAAAGTCCTCTTCAAAGACACTTTCTCTTTCTCTCCTCGCATCTCGGACATCGCCAAGAAGTCCCACTACCAGCTGCTCCTTCTCAAAGGGACTCTTCCCTTTCTCACTTTCCACCAAAAGCTCAATGTCTCCAGAGCCCTGGTTCTCTCTAGGCTGGACTACTGCAACAGCCTCTTTCTCAATCTGCCTTCCTCTACGCTCCGTCATCTGCAACTAATCCAGAACAGTACTGCAAGACTTATCCTTGGCCTCAAGCCCAAGGATCGTATCTCTCCAGACCTGAAATCACTCCACTGGCTCCCGGTGGCTGCAAGGATCCAGTTCAAGAACCTTTCCATTGTCCACAAGCCTTTCTTGGGCCATGGCCCGCACTACATCCAATGCTCTCTTCTAAAATACCTTCCTTCTCGAGCCCTTTGCTCAGCTACCTCCAAATATTTAAGGGTTTGACGCTTCTCCAGGCAGAACGTGGGTGATAGATCTCTCTCCTCTGCTGGTGCCTCCCTCTGAAATGGCATCCTTGCCCCTCTCAAACTTGAGCCTGACTACCTGAAGTTTCAGAAGAAGCTCAAAACTTTCCTCTTCTCCTCTGCTTTCTCTCTCTCTCCCTCCCCTACTGACCTACCTGTCTGCTGTACCAACTGGTTGCTTGGCTACCCTCAGAGTCTCTCTGAGTTCAGGTTCTTTCTTGATCGGTCAATCTTGCACTGCCTCCGGGCCTACCATGCACTTATGGGCTGTAACTGTAACCCTGCAGTCACCTGTTCTCCTTGCACTACCCATGGCCGCGCTGCCCTGGCTGCACTTACTCAGAGCATTGCTGCCCTGTTTTCCCTTCCCCTCTCCCTTGCACTTCCCCCCTCCCTTTCCCCTTGCACTTCTCGTTCTCGCAATGACACAAGGCTTAGTGAGATCATTTGTCTTGTCCTCTCTCTATCTTCCCTCCCCTGTCTTGTCACACGTAGAAACACTTGTGTACAGGCGAAGTATAAATGACTTATATCATATCATATCATTTTATCACGGATGCCCAGAAAAATATACAATGCCGCAGTAAGAAATGGCTAGACTGGCAGCACCCAAATGCCAATATAGCCAGGTAATTACACTTAGCAGGACTGCTTTATCAGAAATGCCCAGTTAAAAGAAAGTCATACCGAACTGAGGAATGACTAGACAGGCTGCACCAAAATGCCTCTCTAGCCACTAATACCACATATCATGCCTGCTTAGCCTGGACATGGACAATCATTATGATTTATCGCACAATCCCGCTCCCCCACATATCCCCTCTCCCTCCCACCCTCTACCCCAACCTACAAAATCAGCTCCTTGGCCCGGAATTACATCCACGTCCCTCTTCCTTGTCCCAGAGTTTACATATGATGCTCCTTGTCTCATAAGTAAATACTGGGATGAAGAAGAGTGGGACTAGGACTAATGAAGATTACATGTAGCTAAGTCAGGCATTACCTCCATGTACTTCTACCTCATCCCTGTACTTATGTATGAGGCAGGGTGCCTCATACACAAGTACTGCCTCATACATTAGTACTGGGACGAGGAAGAATAGGGCTAGGAGTAATCAAGGCATTAAACACAAGTAGTGGCGCAACACCATTGAGTTGACTGGGCTTCAGCACTCCCCCTCCCCCTGAAATTTTGGGCTATGTTGACTCAACCTGGCTGACCTTTACAGCATTTGCCGGACAGAACAGGACACAGATGGTAAACGGCACCTGGGTTTTGCTGTTAACAAGGGCCTAGTAATTACCAACGTAAAGCATTTCACTTTTAGTACCTGCATTTAAATGCCACATTTTTTAGGCAATTGAAATCGTGATGTGGGTTTAGTACTTGCATGCAAGGGGAGTGATTGGAAGGGTAGAGAGGGAACGGGAGACTTAAAGGGGAGAGTTAACTGCTTGTAACATTGAAGCTGCACTGGAATAGTCTCATTAAAATGCGTAAAGAGGTTAGATGCTCCCACACAAATAAGTTTGCCCCTCCCCAGCGCCCGTGAAGTTTGCGCCTTTCCCAACGTTTGAAGGGTTAGCCCCCCGAAATGTAGGTTTTGTTGTGCCCCTGTAAACAAGAACACACACCACTCACCATATACATACCCAGCCATCCATACATTCAAGTGTGCACCCTTTCACCATACACTCACACACACACGTCGTTTCTTTTTTTAAGTGAGGGCTGCTGGGGCTCCTGTTAAGCCAGTGGGCATGGGTGCCCTCTGCTGCCGTAACTGCTACCATTCTACTGAAAGTTGTGCCGTCTTGCTTCCTTTGTCTTCCCGACAGTGCGTTGCAGGGATGTCATTTGGGGGTCACCAGGGTTCGTAGGTGCTATCCCTGTGGTCTCCCTTGCTAACCCTAAAAAACAAAAATGTTTTTTTTAAATGGACGCTCCAGGGAAGTGGCCAGCGCCATGTCGCTCTTTGTATACAGTGTAGAAATATTTGACCATAGCACATAGAGTGGCCCTTGATTTTATTGTGCCACAATGAATGCTTTGGTGTAATGTGTATCTTCCTGGCATGTTGTTCAGGATGTTTGTTGGCATGTATGAGGTAACGAGTGCCCAGAATACGGGATGCCGTTTGAGTGCGCTGCCTTCCCTGCAGTAGTCAAAATTCTTTAATACATAGTTATGAATCCTCCCAATTGTATGTATTTTGTCACCCTCTGAAGCCTGAAAAGTAGATCCGAGCAGGCTTGACATGTGGCCAACTTCACACCAGACCTGCAGATGAAGTGGTCTGCTGTTAAATCTCAGTTACCAGTTTAATAGTATCCACTACAGAGTGTAATTTGCTTTCTGACTTTAAGAACATTCAGACATGTAATTGCTCATTTTACCATATGTAAGATGGCTCAGTGGGTTGAACGCTTGCTGCTATGATGTGTGTGTGTGATCTGCAGGTTTGAATCTCGGCAAGGCCAATTTAGCCTTTCATCCTTCTGAGGTCGATAAATGAGTACCAGCACAGGTTGGGTGATATTGTATGTATGTATGTCCTATATAAAGTGCTTAAGCGTAAGTGCTATATAATAACACATCATTATCATTTGGCATTGGATATCTTCTTGCATTCACTGTAATTTGTTATATGGGCCTATACACACTGATATCAATGATACATATGGTGTACTTAGGGACAATGCTATGTGATGCCACTTCCTGTTTTGTCAAGGGGTGAAAGTGTTCCATTGCTTCCCGTGATGTCACTTGGTGGGTGGGGGGGGAATTACATCACTTCCTGTGCTGTCATCAGAGGGCAAGGGTCGTGTGATGTCACTTCCGCTATCCCCGACATTTTGGTGAAATGACATCCCTGGTGGGTTGCCAGTAGTGGGAGAATTGAAAGGCGTTTGCCTTTCTTTTCTCTCCAGCGTTTTGACTGTGCTTTGCTACACAGCATATAAAAAACAGGTATGGTCCCTGGGCATGCAGAACCCCATTGAGAGGAATTGAAAGGCCCCTTCTTCTGAACGTTTTAAACACGATCGCGGACAATCACTGATTTCCAGCCATGGCATGAAGACCAACAGGAGAATCCTATGACAGCAAAGGATGTCATTAGGACAAAGGCCCAACAACATACATTTCTGTTCATGTAGGTCTGCACTCCTAGCGGGAAAGACTATATCAAAAGTCTCATATATTCAAACCATGAAGATAGGTGGAAGGTCACATATTGCAGGAATCACTTTGGTCAGCATATGAATCCAGAAAGTAGTTAGAAATGGCATCAAATATTTGTTGTGGAATTCTCTTGAGACAGGCTATTTGTTCACAATCAACTCATTTCATCATGTTTTACAGCCAGTTGTGCACTCCATGTGCACACAGTGAATTGCAATTCCCTAACACCATTCTTTTCCCAATCAATGGACTATATGCCATCACAATTGGGACTTTTACTTCTAGAAGGGCATTTATCTATTTTATTAAATCAAGCCAACTTGGTAGGAGATCAAGATGTCAGAGATCTTGGTCAGAAGGAACTTTCTGTGCACCTGGCAAACTATCACCCATTCATAATGTATAGCTAGTCTTGCAAGATGCCATGGCACTGGGGATATGGGCGCAATTCCCCAAGCGCCACAGAGAGGCAAGTTAAGCCTCAGAAGTAAGTAAGAAGTACTCACTGGAAGATGCTGTATCAAAGGAGCTAATAGTCTGAAGTGGTACCAGACCAAAGAGTGGCAGGAAAATGTCTGCGAAAGGGTCTGACCTACGACTGCACCTCACACCCCTGATAAGCTGATCTCCGCCTGGCCCAATGAACAAGGCAATGGCCATTCCTGCCCCTGACCAGGAAATGAGGTCGCCTCAGAGCTTGCCTGTGTGGGTGAAAGGTAATGCACAGAGGGCAGGGTGATTCTTTATGCATGTTGTGGTGTGGTGTCCTACAGGCAGAAAGTGCCTTACGGCAGTGATAAGGAAAGGTCTCAAACATGCAGCTCTCAGCTAACTTTGCACAGTACGGATGACCATATTCACTGTAGAGGAAAGGAGGCATGATATGATATGATATGATTGGTTATATTATAACGTGCTTAATGCCCAGAGATTTCTAAGTGCGGACCCGGGGATCCAACCTGTGTTGCTCTGTGTCGTCTTGCTTCCACAGCGAGCACGTTGCCGCTGACCTATCCCCCTGAGACATTGGCAAGACCCCACAGCGTACAGGAGAAATGCCAGCAGCTTGCAAATGATTTCAATTTGGAAAGTAATTCAAACACGTAACACAGCACACAATTATTGTCACACACATGTGCTTCTCCCAACATGCACGCCCATTCCAATGAAATAGTTAATACCCCCCACCCTATCCATTGGTGGTGTTAGAGTAAGGTGTGCACGGGTCGGTCTGTCGCAAGAATCATTCACCAGCTGAGATACTCCTCACAGCCTTCTGAATGTTTAATTATGAAAATATTTCGACTGTAAGGTTTTCATCTTTGAAATGTTTGATAAGAGGTCTGGTTTATCTTACGGAGCATAAAAGCCCACGTTTCTACAATTCCCACTTGACATAGCATAACCATTCGTGCTTGCCCACAGACATTCTCCTCAACAGAATAAAATGAAAATCTGCAATACCAATGATATGAATGTAATTATATTGGTCACATACCTTGCTCCCAGCTCGTGATGTACGGCACATAATGGGGTGGGCTGCATCTACCAGAAAAAGCTCTATTGAGTTCACTTTCTTGGACCAACAAAAAGTGGCTCTCACATGCCACGAGAAGCCAAACCCACTAGCAATAATTCATTTTTTTTGCCTGATATATTTTCAAGATTATTTCTATTGGATTAACTCCAATTTGTATGTGTGGATCTGATAATTGCATCATTCACCTGGCTCAGTTTAGTAAATGGTTTATGTGTGGTTGCCGAGTAATTGTATTGGCAAATGTAATGCCTAAATAGGTATAATCAGAAATTCATTTAAATGGTCATCCTTTGACTAAACTAGACGTACGACAGTGGGGTTTCCTTTGACCCACATGCATCGCATTTGGTATGTCTATGTTAATCCTATGATCTCACTCTTCCATGTGGCCAGAAAACTGAAAAGAACCAGATTTTTAAGGGCAATCGTGGTTCTTGCAGTGCGGGCTGCATCGTCTGCATATGAAAGCATCAGACAACGCTCTCCCATATTAGAATATCAGCAGTCATCATTCGTAGCCTCATAATTGAAGCATCAATTAATAGAATTGAAAAGTATCACCCCTGCATGAGCCTTCTGGAGAATGAGGAAAAGGGATAGATCCCCCATGCCAAATCTTACATTTGCTTTACGTCCCTGTGCCTCTTGGGCCAGATGCAATCAAGGGAAATTGGCATACGTTTTAGAACCCTAATGCTGAAATGAAAGATCTATTGCTGTGATCGAGTGTGGTGGTCAAGTCCGCAGATACTGAATAGAGCTTCCCTTTGCAACCCTTCACAGCTACTAATTATCAAATAAAGATCAATGTTTGCTCACTTTCTAAAATCGCCTGAAAATCTTATTAGCACATAGAGAACATTATTGACCTCCTCTCAGCCAATCAGAATGTTTGAGTGCAGTCAATAACTACCAGTATTGACTGCATTCTGAACATTCTGTCTTCTGAAGCAAACAGGGAAACAAAACAATGCAATCTTCAGACCAGGATCTTCTCAACAAGATACTCCCTCTCTGGAAGGACGTTTTTTGGCTGCAACATGCTATGTAACACACAGAAGAGAAAGAAAGCTAAATCATTGGAAAATATTTGCATTTCCTTATAGGGAGACCATTTAGCTTTGCATGACGCCTAATGTATGTTCATGTTAAACCTGTTAGCATTCAGCCAAATTGCAATTAAAATGCTTAATTTATGAAGACAATCATGTTATTTAAAACCTAGAAGATAAAACCACATTTCATTTACTACCTCATTTTGCCTATTTACCCACTTTTAAAGTAACATTTTTAATTTTACCACCAAAAGTCCAAAACACGTATTGCTACTAACACCATGTGCTAATAGCCTTACCTTGGGAACTGCCATTATCGCTTGGATGGTGACCCTTCCTCAATGTATGGCCCTCAGCTTCACCTCAGGCCATAACTTGGTGGAAGGTCATTATTCCACAATAATGGTCCTTCCCTCAATCTATAAGCCTTTATTACATGTCAGACAAAGAATATGAGGTGGCTACCTGTTACAAGGCTCTGTTCAAAATCACTCTGCAGAACAGCTTGGCTCAGGAACCCAGAAGTGAAATGGGCCAGTAACATCAGGCATCAGATCTATCACTGTTTTTAAAAACTGGGACTAAGTTATCCTTTTTACAGTTCAATTATGATCTTGCAGTCTGGGCTATGGCATTCAATTAATTTAGCAGCCGCAGACCCAAACGCAATTTGCTAGTTTTAAAGATCCAGATAACATGCTAGTCAGTAAGGCAATACTTTATTACAGCAATGAATATCATTGCATAAACGTTTACATCAGATAAGTACAATTACAACATTGCATGAATATTAATACAATACGTATCCTGCACAATCCTAATTAATCATATCAGCAAACGTTAGCAGCAATTGTAAAAGTAAATAAATAAATAATGACTGTGACTAGGAAGAATAAAAGTATATAAACATTTATTTTAAGACTTTGTCAAAACCTACCTAATAAAGTGCAACAATCCCTGGGTATGTTTTCATTATAAGTGGATCACCTAAGTGGACTAATTAAAGTTACAATAAATCGTTGCTAAACCTAATTTGTACACCCCATCAAAAGTTTGGCTTGAGCCCTTAAATGCGGAAGTAACGGTATTACAGCCACATATAAGGGCTGGGCAAATCACGAGTTGGGTGGAAAATGGCATTTTTACCTCAAGCATTTGGCTGGAGGTAAAAATGACAATTTACAAACGCTATCACTGCTGAGGAAATTACCGCTAGCGGAAATAGCGCTCCCCAGGCCCAGGATTTACTGCCCCTTGCAATTTATGATCTGGTGCAAATTATGCCAGACCGAGATGCGGTAGCGCTATTACCGGTATTACCGCCGGGATACTGCCCAACTCGTGATGAGGCCCAAAGTACTGCTGCTGATTTAGGTTGCAACTTAAATTGTTAGTTAGTGAAGCAGCCTTTACTAATCTCATTCTTAATCTCAAAATGTCCTAATTCCAAAGTGTATTAATGCCCAGGTGCAACAGGAAAGTGTCACACAGGGGAAAGATAATAGCGCTGGGTAGCACTGCGTAAAATGTAATTATTTGCAAGTGGTTTAATTGGGCTTTGTCTAACCTACTATAAATAGGGCAAACAAATAGAACAATGCATGACTGTTTCTTGGTCGTGTATGCAAAAACGGTCAACAACATTTTTCCAAAAAGATAATTCATCCCCCTTCTCAGGCCATTTGGCAGTGGTCAGATTAAGGGGCAAGCAGTTAAAATGTAATTTAGCAATTGCGCTTCTTTGTTATAAACGGGGCGACCGTGGGTCATGAATCTGCCCCAAGTATCTTCTTCTGAGACAATGAGTTCAATCAAGAGAAATGGATCTATACTTGCATTTTCCCAGATGTGATTAGTTTTAAACAGAAGTGAAGAGGAATGCATATCCTAGCCTTTTCCTGGTCAAACACTTCCCCAATGAGTTCCTTGGTAAAATTATGAAACCACTAATTAGGGTTAATATTGGAGTTGTTGCCCATAGGGACATCACTGTCTTTGAAGGCCACTCTGCTACCCTTTTGCAGAACAATTCCTGGTCCTGCGATAGAGCTGTGGCCCTTTCCAAAATCTGCCCATGTTTCATTCCAGCAAGCTCTTGGCTAATGACGGAAACATCTTACCCTAGTTCATGACATTGGATTATATGTATTAGTAATTAAGTAATTAATGGACTCAAATACAGTCTCAAAGAGGGAAATATTGTCAGCAAGTCAGGGCTGAATTTGAGCAAAGTCATTATTGAGTATGCCCTAGATGACAACTGCCTTGTCAGTCAGAGACCACAGGAACACCTCTATTGCTGGGAACATTGTCCACTTCATGCTATTGATAATTGGTCTTTAGCGCGGCTTCTTTCTTATCATCATGTGAGAGGATCATGACCACTCTTTTCCTGGCTAGCTATGTACATATCATGTATCTTCACATAATCCTACATATCGTGGCAGGTCAGAAGAAGGAGTCATACACATTGAGGACATGTTACCCTTCTTTAATGAAAATATAAGACAAATGGCCTCATCAGGAGGTTGGTGGTATGCATGCGGTAATAGCACTAGGATACCACCAACGCAAGTAGCGTTACCGCTACTCAGTCTGGTGCAATTTTCACCAGATCTCGAGTAGTGGTAAGGCGGTTAAGCCCCAGTCAAATGGACCCAACGGGGTTTTTCGGCGCTATTAGCGCCGGCACAATTGCACCGAAAATGGGCGGAAGTGGAGATTTTTATATTTAGGTAAAACTCCAACTTTCTGCCCAACTCATGATTGGGCCAGCCGTTAAATGCGGCGGTAATAGCGTTACTGCCGCATTTAAGGGCTACCGTCCAACTCCTGATGAGGCCCAAAGGCCTATCTTTCCCTATTACTAAAGGGATCGCTCTGCCTATCTAAATTAACTAAAGGTGCTCATCTGTCATCCGGATGTCAAAAAGTATAATTTGTCCTCAGTCCCACACCTACCTCTACCTGACCCTACAACTAATATAAATAACTCAAAATAGCCCAAGAGAATGCCTCTCTTCTCCTGGTCGTCTCTCATTGTGACTTCTTCCCAGAGGCTTTATCTTTGGGGCTGTATCTTATCTCCAGTGGTTATTGATGCACAAATGTCTCAGTTTAGAAGCTAGGATACTTTAAGTGATCTTCTCTGATAGTGACTTGATGTTTCCTTCATGAGCTCATGCAGCTCTTCTAATACACTTGTGTGTCTTGCATTCTCTTTAATGCCAGCTTTATGACAATGTTCCTTGAAGTAGTTTCTCACACTTGGGTCCTTACTTGTATGTTGCTTAGTTTCTTGAGGATTAACAAACCCTAGGTTTTGCATGACTGTATCCAAATTATGAGTCCCCTTCTCCTGGGCTCTTTATATTGGATTCTCACTTTTATGTTCCCTTGACAGTTGGATTTCTCAATACTTGTTTCACTTATTTGCAGTGGGCTCTCTCCTCTCTTCAAACTTCAGTATGTGGGGGCTTCTCCCTTCCTCCCAGGGTATTCACTTCCACTTTTGATCTATTTAGCTAACAGCATTGTTTGTCAAACTCTGTATTGACTTCAGACATCTCCATTTCTGCTCACTTAATGTTAGACTTGAATAGTTGTGACTTTGTTAGCTTTTTCTCCTCTCAATACGCTGCCCTGGAAGCCTCCCGCCTCTCCCGTTATCCCCAGTATCTTTTCCAATGTAGGGGATTCGCTTTGGGTTGGGAACACTCGGGTATTCGTCTTAATGGCTGCTCTACTCTGTGCCTGGTTTTGCCTTTGTAGCATTGTTGGCTCCTCTGACTTCGGGTTCCGTCTACAGACACTCCCATTAAGGTTCTGCTTGTCCATACCCCTAGGGAGGGTCTCGCAGAGCGGGCTCACCTCCCTAGCCTCAAAGGGGGTGGCTCCCCCCTGGGGAGAAGGATCGAATACCCTTGATATGTCAAAATACACATTATAAAACACTGTCTGATGCTTTGAAATCTACATTAGAAATATATAATTGTACCCTGCCTGTCATAGGGGGTCCTCACATTTAGTGTTGATGTGATCTTATGAAGCAATGGAAATAAGGAAACATCTGCTGCATCCATATGAATATGTAAGTGGAGGGTTATGAGATTGTCAAACAATGTGTCCTAAAAGTCCTCAAAATCAATCAATAGCCCTGTGTTGGCTTCTGGTCAAAGTCGCCACCAATTATCACAGTACAATTTCTAGCATTGGGTGACAAGTGCACTTTATCATTTACAAATGAATGTACCTAGTCCATTCTAATGTCCAAAAAGTGATGGAAAGTGATAAGCTGCATTATCTTGATATGAATGGTAAGAATTAAAGACATTGGGGGTCATTACGACCCTGGCGCTAAGGGATACCGGTACCGGTAATGGTACTGGTACCGGTAATCCCTTAGCGCCCAATTCCCATAACGGCGGCTGGAACCAGCCGTTATTGCAGGGACCCGCAAAGGGACCCTGGTGATAATTACGGTACTGCAATTTGCGGTACCGTAATTACTGCCTTTCCCCAATTCCCATTATGCCCTATGGGGCAAAAATGGGAATGGGGAAGGGCCATGGTGAAATGGGGAAGTACCGGCCCGCCAACCTTGGAATGGGGTGGTACTTCCTCATTTCACCATGGCGGACTCGTTACAATACCGGCAGCAACCATGGTGCTAATAGCGCCATGGTTTAGGGCCGGTGTTGTAATGAAGGCCATTATGTGATATTAAAACTTTTAGCAGTGGCTTCCCTAAACTGGATCAATACCATTGTTTACAGTTTGTTTAGAAGGACAGGTAAAATCTCCATGGTCATGGCTGTTGTCAGCTTGATGCCCAAACCTGGTTTAGGATGTGAAGAATGTCCCTCCTCAAGCACTATTGTTTTCTTAAAATTGGATGCAAGGTACTGGCTATTCATATCAACAAACAATCCTCTTTAGGTATCCCCCCTGACCAAGCAAGTTTTATCTTTTTAAATGTCACACAGTTAGAAAGATTTGAAGGTTCAATAGGTTTTCAGCCGCATTAGTTTTTATTGGTGTTGCTAAAGCCTTCTCCATACGCTTGGAAATCCTGGGATTTGGGAAGAGGTATTTAAGCTGATCTTCACTAACTGCCCTTTTCAAGGTTATTGGTATATTATGCCGTTTTATATCCCTTTCAAAACTAAACTGGACTTGTAAGGCATCTATCATCTCATTCGATTCTGTGCCGGCAATGAATGGAAGATGATTTTCTGCACACCTTTCGGGCATTACGAGTATTGTGCAAGACCCGTCGCACTCGCCAATCCTCTGGGAATTTTCCAAAGGTTCATGGACCGCATCCTCACTGATCTGCTTTTTCACACTGCTATTGTCTCTTTGGACGATATATTGATCTTCTCACAGAACAAGAATGACCATCATGAGCATGTTTGCGAGGTCCTACAATGTCTACGCCAACACAACCTAAAGGCCAAACCCCAGAAATGTCTTTTTAGATCGCCTCTGTGAATTATTTGGGATATAAGCGGTCTAGTCAGGGAATTTCCATGGACACTCGCAAGGTGCAGGCCATCCTGGATTGGCACATGCAGGCATTTATTAAGGACATGCAGAGGTCTCTTGGTCTTGCCAAGTACTAGCGGAATTGTATCCATTCCCATCATGTTCTACCCTTGGCCAGCCAAGAAAAGGCATTCCAAAACCTAAATCAGGTCTTTACCACAGCACCTATTCTCTGACAGCCTGATGTAGCAAAGGAATTTATTGTTGAAGCAGATGCCTCCGACGGTGACGTAGGGGCCATCTTGAAGCAAGCACAAAACAATAAACAAGAACACCCCATTGCATAACTTTCTAAAATGCTATCTGTAGCGAACAGATCTGTTTGGTGTTAGAAAAGGAGTTGTTGGCCATAAAACTGGCATTCATGGAATGGAGACATCTCCTGCTTAGTGTACAGACAAACCACAGATGTATGTTACGATCAGAGAAACTTACAGGCGCTCCAAAGGTTTGAGTGTTGCAACAGTCTGCAAGCACATTGGCCCTATTTTATTCCCAATATGACTTCTTTTTGACCTACATATCCAGGAACCTCTAACACAGTCACACACACCTTGTCTTGAAAGGAACAACCTAAATGCAATAAGGAAAGACTCATGGAAAATATCTTAGGACATAAGACAGTAATTTATGTAATCGAACCATAGCCATCATCTTGCAACAGATTTGTTCAGCTACTGCCTTAAACCCACCTAGCACATATATCCTAGACAAATGGGAACTCATGGAAGATGATGGTATATATTGCCATCACAGCAACGTCTTTCTGCCACTCTGGAACTACAACAAATGGCCTTACCCTTGTGTCCTGATTCTCCAGCAGCAGATCACTGTGGATTTGCGACTATGAAAGATCATCATACTCGCTATTTCTGGTGGCCTTCATTGGTTTTTGATGTGAAGGACTATGCATCCACATGTTCCACATGCACACAGTCTAAGACACCTAAGCACCAACCGCTTGGAAAGGTGACACAGCCCTCCTTGCCCAAAGGCCGATCTCTACAAATTTCAGAATTTCATCGTGGATCTGCCCCCATGAGAAGGCTATACAGCTAAAGAAAAGATTATTGGAACAGGTTTTTTCCTGCTCTTTCTGGAATTTGTTCCAACTTCTAGAAACCCCTCTGGCCACGTTCCTGCCACCATAATATTCCCAGTTGAAGGAAACAGACCCTATCCTTTCTTCATTGACAAACCTCATGGTCCAGAGTGATTTCTAGTGCTGGGTCAATTTTGTTTTATTACATATCCCCACAATATTATTATGCTCTGTTTGCTATACATAAGGCTATTTATGTGTTCAACATTTTCGTCTGTAGTTACCCATATTTATTTTTGGGTCATTGTATCTGCATAAGCCCACATTTATTTATTGGTTTGTAAAAAAAAAGCCCAAACTTTATTTGTTCACCATAATTGAAAAACAAAATGTAACGCTTCTGATGCCTATAATTGGATGCTCACAGAGCTGGGATACTGCACATCGAGCCATGATTTTTATTTTGCATTTATAAAGGGCGCACACAGCCCACGGGCATCGAGGCCTGTTACAGGAATTTATTGTTTTTTAGTTCGTAATTGTTTTTTTTTCTCTTAGTCACGTATTTTAACACGCTTAAACACCCAGAGGTTTCTAAGCACGGACCCGGGGATCGAACCTGTGTTACTCCGTGTCGTCTTGTTTCTTAGGCGCTTACGTTGCCGCTGAACTATCCTCCCGGGACCATGATCCATTTTTACATTAAAAACAAATGGCTGCTTTGTCTATTGATGCTCTGAGCAATAGCACTTTAGTCATCAAAACGTCTTCAAAGAGAAAAATATTACTTGTGTATTCTTTGTGTTGTGTTAAATCGTAAAGACGTTGGCTTGCAAGGCATGACTGACAACTTAGAAAGCTGTGCATGAAACATGTATTTTCTACTGTTTTTACAAATAAATACTGAAACAAATCAATGGGCCTCATTGCGACTTTGTAGGGATAGCGCCATGGCCGCCTCCAAAATCATGTCCGAGTTCGGAGGGCCCGGTAATTCCTCCTTCAGGGAACCCGGGCCCGGTCCTTCCCCATTCCCATTTGAGCCCCTATAGGGCTCAATGGGAATGGGGAGGGAGCTAACAACGGGCCCGTCAATTACGGCCCTTTGTTAGCTCCCTGGTTCCCTCGAGGAAAACAAGGAAAAACCAGACGTCCAGAGCGAGTCCCGCGAGGAGACCTCGTAGTAGTGTGGAGTGGGTTTAACGGCGCTGGCACCATTACCGGCGCCGTTAAACCCATTCATTACTACTCGTAATGAGGCCCAATATGTTTTCTGTGTCTATGTGCACAAATCAGCAAAAATGGAAAACAGGAAGCCTTAGATATACACGAGGATTTGAAGACAATGTTTTATTGTATCGGAAGCCAGTTCAGTAAGGCTTTCCTGCCTTACCATGTTTCTCTACAACATGTAGAGTACTTTACCTGCAGCATTCAACTGTGTCACTATTATCCCCACCCCAACAATAGAAGTATTTATCTGGGCAATGTCAAGTTGTTTTGGATGAGGGATAGCCAAATCTAGGATCACAACCAGAGGCTGTATAAGAGAAGTAAAGGTCTTCTAGCATTCAGGTGTTGTAATGTTTCAGTTAACATAGCTATGTGATATCTATGTGTGCAATGCTTCCAGATGCCTGTAGGATGGGATGAAGTATACATGTTATGCTATGCAGAAAGGTTTTTACTTCCTTCCTCATCTGTGACAGCGGTCAAACAGACATAGCTTTGATTTTTGTCGCTCAGGATGTCCTGTTTTCTTTGACCATCACATGTTCATTGAGAGGTTTGTTTTATTCCTCTCTCAGTGTTGCTGCTTGCAGTTACCTGAGCCTATAGGGTGTCTCTTGGATCTATAAGGGGTATGTGAACTCCCCCCACGAAGCAGATACCCCTGTTTGTAGACCACTCTGCTGGCACCTCTAGAGAGAACCAGCAGCTCTTATGTACCATGTGTGCAAAATGGTCCCCTTTGAACCTGTTTAGAAGCGTGCATACAGAAATTGCTTGATGTGATTGTTTTCTGCTAGCCCTTGCCACCACAACATCATCAAATACTATGCCACCATGATGGGGCACTTTATTCTGTAATACATCCCTCCTGAACGTTATATAGACAGCAAGAAAGCATAGGCCTGACTACAACTGCCCTTTAGGACAATGCCATCTTTTCTGCGAGCATCAAATTATGAAATCCTTTACTGAATATGTGTACTGTCTCTCCATGTCTGGTGGTACTTCTTTGGCTGTGTAATAAGCGTATCATATACTTTAAGACACTTGAGGATGCTCTAAGGCTGGGAAATGGGCCATGACATATATTGGTGTACAAGATGCAATGGTACCTGCATTCAAGGCTTCCCAACCTAACACATACTCACTAATACATGTATTAGATTTGTGTGCTGCATTTTGTTGTTTTTGTTATTACTAAGTACAGTTCTTAAGCATTTACAGTTGCTCAGAAATATTAATGAAAACCTGTATGGGGGATATGAGAAAACGATTGAAGGATACCTGCTCCCAGTTCATTCATATAATCCTAATTAGCATTATGTACTTCAGCATTTATATTGCATTTTTAGTTTTAGGTATGAGGTAGCACTAAAGCGCAACCCATAAGCAAAAACCTTTGCATTAGAGTACAGCTAAAAAGAAATGTCATATATGGAGGTACACAAAGCTTGTAGGTGTTGTTTGGTTATTTACCCATCCATTGATTGCCCATGGCCATGATACACTCTATGGCTATTCCCACCCACTTCCTGCCACTGTCCCCCCAGCCCCGCCCAAAACACATCCTCCTGGGATCTCTTTCAACTAGCTTTATAAAGCCTTACCATCAACCTTTGTGCTCGAAGGGCCTGCCAGGGTTTTTCCAAAGTCTTCTGAGGGTTAATGACATAATTGGAGATGTAAACACGCTGCTGGCATAATAAAAAGGTCTTAACCGGGTCTGCCTTCAACCACTCGATTTATAAGCACTATGCATCTCCTTCACTGAAGTCAAGTTAAAAATAAGCATTGGCAAATCCAACAGTTTTGGCTTTTGTATGAGTATTAGGCATGCGGCAGGCACTGCTATTAGATGCCCAGGAACTTGCACCATTTTGCAGCCGCTACCATTGATGGCAGTTAATACCACCACGGCAGTGCCTGGCAAATGCATTTCCCATGCTTACACAAAAGCCCAAACCATTGACAGTGCTTGTTTAAGATGGCGTTTGCAGCTCATCCCCTTTTGCATCTCTTGCAGCTCGGTATGTACCAGGTGGATATTTGTGGGAGTCATCTCTGCTACATTATGCATGATGCTTGTGTTTTACAGCCCCCCCTTCCTTTAGGTACAGATGTTTGATGAGCGATGTTTTTTTTTTGTGTTGGTGAAATGATATTTGATTAAGGACAATAACATCCCCCTCGTTGGCAGCAGGACCCACTCACTGTTACCCGCTCTTTAAATGTTGAGAATAACATGAAAGTAGGTATAATTAGATAAGAGATACACATCTCTTATCTAACAGATGAACTAACAGATCCGGGTTAGACCAATGGCAACCCTGTTGGAGGTGGCCGCTTAATATATGCGCTGCATCCATTTAAATTACTGCATAAATTTCCCGGATGGTACTTCTCGGACTGCCAAGCCACTCTTAATTCAGAGGTCTAGTACAAGAGTGGAAAAGTCATAAAGGTAAACGTTGTTTTTGTGGAGGTGGAGAGAGCGAGAGAAGGTACGGGATTACAAAAAGAATCATTCCCACACATAGAGCACGAGTATATGCAACAAATAAGAGTCTTAAGGGCCTCATCACGAGTTGGGCTGTATCCCAGCTGTAATACCGCCCGACTGTAATATCCTTAGCACCCACCGGGTTGGGCGTTAATGGTAAATCCCCATTCTCCATTGGATCCAATGGGGCATTTTCTGCACTAATACTGCGGGCTAATACAGCCGGCAGTAATACCACCGAAAACAGTGAGCTAAATGTAATTTTTAACTCCTGAAAAAAGCTGCTTGTAAAACAGCCTATTTAGCACCCAACTCGTGATAGGGCCAGCCCTCCACTGAAGTGGTAATACAGTTACCGCCACATTTAAGGGCTACAGCCCAACTCGTGATGAGGCCCACCTTGAATAATCTTTTTTTACTCACACAGTCTATCCATACGTGTAACTTCTCCAATTATGCTTCACTCTTTTTTTCTCCATCTTTCACAGGTCCGGGAAATATCAAACATAATTATCTGTCCCCTCCATGGAACGGAGAGCGCGGATGAGGAGAGGTCGCAGATCTTTATGGAGTGGGGCCAATGGATCACTCATGACATGATCTTTTCACCTCTTGCAATTTTAAACTGTTCCAACCCGTCACCCTGTGGTAACCTGTGTGTCAACGGTGAACCTGAAAACTGCTTCCCTGTTAAGGTAGGAACTACAAAGTACATTATGTTGTTAGAATTCTGAGGCCCATTTTCTTCCACATGCTGGATCCTGAGAGGGTAATTAAGCTAGACAATGCTTAGTTTCCTCCAGTTCATGCACTTACTATTTCCCATGTGTCGCATTCTTTCCAATGATGTCTTGCAGCTACCTATGCAGTCTCGACACATATGCCAGTCCGTGTGTGAGGCTGCTTCACGTAGACGAAGGGTGTGGTGTGATATCAGGAAACAGTATTATCATGATAGGCTCATGCTTTTGCCAATAGGGTGGCACTATCTTCACTATCTTTTCTGTACTTCTCTGATGCGTCATCTGTGGACAAAACTTTGGGCCTCATTATGAGTGTTGTGATAATACATTTATAATACATGGCAGCCTGAAATATCTGCTTAAAAGCCTGAAAAGAATGTTCTTATTAAAGGTTAGTTGTGACATCACAACTGATCTGTAATAAGAAAATGACGTCACAACTGAAGCATAATTAATTATTACGCTTCAGTTGTGACATCACCATGCCTCCTGCTTGAGACAGCAGAGAGAATTTCAGCTGTCATTGCAACACTTCATTAAATTCCTTGCTTGCAGCTGTTTGGATGCATGTTGAGATCGCAGTCCCTCTTATTTATTTGTGTATTTCTTTCATTTATATAGCGCGTATACAACCCGTACACATTGAGACGCTGTTGCAGGCACAAAGTACTGGTAAGGCTTATTATGATACAGGCATAGTTTCATACAGGCACATGGTGAAGAGGTATAACCAAATGACAGTTATCCTGGAAAACACACAAAATCATACATTACATAGATAGGTATACGACCAGGTGGCCGATCTCTTCAGAGCAGGCAATTGGGAGGTGGGACAGGGAGGTTCCAAGGGTTTATGGCAGGAATTCAGGATTAGGTGAATAGTTGAGTTTTTAGTGCTTTGCGAAAGATCCAGTAAGATTTCTTTGTCCTCAGGGAGGGTGGGAGGTTGTTCCAAAGCTTGGCAGCAAGGTATGGGAAGCTTGAGCCTCCGGCTTTACATCTTTTGACTTTAGACACCAGGAGTCTATCTGTGTAAGGAGTTCTAGTGGGTCTCGACGATTGGACTTTGGCAATTCTTTTGGCTAAGTATGGTTGTGCTGTGTTGGACAGACACTTGTGGGTTATGGAGAGGGTTTTGAAAATGATGTGCTCCTGGATGGGGCATCTCTTTTAGCTCTCAAGATGTGTAGCCTCATCACGAGTTGGTGCTAGCCCTTAAATGTGGCGGTAATGGGGTTACCACCGCATTTAAGGGTCTGCCTAATCATGAGTTTGCTGTCTTTACCCCCAGCTGCTGCTGGGGGTAAAGATGCTGGGAAAAGGCAGATTTTCAGTGCAATTACCAGGCAGTAATGCAGTAATACCGCTGGTGGTAATTGCACTGAAAATTCCCCATTGGGTCCAATGGGGAATGGGTAATACTGCCGGATGGGTGGGCAGTAACGCAAATAAAGTTGGTTGGTATCCCAGTCGGAATACCACCCAACTCGTGATTAGGCCCTTGCTCTCTTTTCAGGATGCTCAGGGCAGCTCTGAGTGCGCTGTTCTGGATTAGTTGAAGTTTGATTACGTTTCTGGACAAGGTGTCATTGAATAGGACGTTGCAGTAATCAATCTTTGAGCCAATGATTGCATGGGCAATGGTTAGGCAGTTGTTTTTAGAGAGGAAGCATCTGGCTGCATCAAGGACCTTAGTTGCGTAGGCTGCTGAGGAGGCAATTGCACCGACTTGTCTAGTCATGGTATGTGATGCGTCTAGGTAGACCCCGAAGGTCTTCACTGTGTTAGAGACTGGTATTGAGCAATTGTCAATGTGAATGCAGAGTTCTGCTTATCTAGATTCTTCAGGGCGCTTGGCAGGCCAACAATCAGGATTTCTGTCTTGTTGCTGTTGAGACAGAGGTGATTGGCTGCCACCCAGGTCTGAATTGCGGAATAGATTGAATTAAGGGTGTTCAAGTCTTCCATGTAGTTGACTGAGAGGGGGATCAAGATTTGAGTGTCATCGGCATAGTTTGTATATGCTATGCCGAGGAATAAGGGCCTAGTGAAGATATTGTAGAGAGTGGGGTTGATGCAAGATCCTTGTGGCACATCGCAGGTGACAGGAGAGGGAGAAGCTTTGGCGATCTCTGAGAAGACTCTCATCACTCTTCCATTAAGGAAGGATGCTATCCAAGAAGTGGCTGAAGGTGAGAAGTGAGTGTGAGAGGTGGTGGCAGAGGATCTGGTGGTTGACCAGGTCAAATGCTGCAGATAAATCTAGGAGGAGGAGCAGTGCAGACTTCCCTTCATCACTGATCTCATTTAATTGATTTTTTAAATCGAGCAAGGCAGATACCGTGCAGTGCCCAGGTCGGAAACCAGATTGACGCATCCCTTGGATGTGATTGTCCTCCAGGAACTGCTGGTCCAACATTTTTAGGAGGAATGGGACGGTTGTGATTGGCCTGTAGTTTGTGGGGATGGCTATGTCTAGGGAGGATTTTGTCAGGAGTGGGAGTACCCAGGTTTCCTTGAGACTGGCTGGAACAATGCTTTGAGCGAAGGAGGTGTTTATGATAGCTGTGATGATGGGGGTTAGTATGTCAGAACAGTCTTTGACGAAGTGTGCAGGGCAAATGTGTCCTTTGCATTTTGACATTTTTAGACTGTTAATCAATTTGGTGAGATCTGTTTCGGAGAGGTCTCTGAAGAAGAACTGAGTGGTGAAGGAAGTAGGGGAGGGAGGTGAGTAGTTATTGCTAGAGGTCCAAGGTACTATGTTGCATGTTGTCTGTTGAGCTAGGATCTTCCTATTCAAGGTGTAAGTTTGAATAGGAATGCCTCTTGGATGCTAGAGCACCAGGTAATGTCTTTGCTGATGGTTGTGGGGGGAACAGCAGGGGATTCAAGTTCTCTGTAGATGGTGAAGATTTGTTTGGTGTCTGATTTAGCATTGTTGATTCTAGTCTTGAAGGCGAGGGACTTAGCTGTTATAGCTGATTTTTATTCTTTTGAGGCTTTGGTGAAGTCTTGTTTTTCAGCGGTAGTGGTTTCTTTTAGCCAGGTAAGCTGGGCATGTCATTTCATGGTGCATAATTGTAGCAGGTCAGGTGTGAACCATGAATTGGAGTGTCTGGCCTACTTAGCTTTGTGTGGTATTAGGGGACCTAGTGTGTTCACTGCCTTAGAGAGGATTGAAGTGTAGGTATCCACAAGTGCCGTGGTGTCAGAGGTGAAAGGGACCTCAAGGCAAGGAGTGATGATCAGGGGTAGGATATTGTCTCTAGTGAGCTTCCAAGAGCTCCTTGAGGCAGTAGGAGGAAGAACGTTTGGTGATGATCTTGGCGTGTTTGGCTTAGTGATAGAGAAATGGATGATATGGTGGTCAGACCAAGGACAGGGGATGTTAGTTCTGATGGAGATTTGGCAGTGGTAGTCTGCGATCCAAACCAGTATGCAACCTGTGTTGTGAATGGGGTTAGTGATGTGTTGGATTAACAGGACCTTTACCTGAGGTAATAGGGAAGAAGACAGCGCTGTGTAAGGAAGAAATAATTATATGGATAGTGGCTCTGTATATTCAGTGAGTCTGGGATCTCTCCGCGCAGTATAAATAGGGGGCGTGGGAATGATAAAGTAGTTGAGGTAGAGGCTCTTAATGGCCTAGGATCTCCTCACCTGAAATAAAGGGGGTGTTGCAACAAAGTGTGGAATTTATTGTGATTTTATTGTGGTGATTTTCTGTGTGTGGCAGTAGGTGGTGGCCAAGGTAATGCCAATTATGGTATGACATAGCAAGCGTGGGAGAGAAGTGTGTATGTGGGTGTAAGGGGGTAAGTGTGGGGCATAAGGAGTGGGCATTGGGGAAGAGTACAGGTTGTTGGCGGGACAGGGGTGTTGGTAATATCATAGAACGCAGACAGGGAGGGGCGGCTACAATGGAGCTAGTAACCCCCTTTGGATTACATGTGTAAAGATCTTCCTTTGTACCGAGAAACAAATTCTCAAGTATCACAAGGAATTGTTTATGGAAACCAAGGGCGGGGGGCCAGAGCATGGGACAAATTATAGAGAGATACTAAGTCATATGTATACATTCCTGACAGCTAAATATAAGGGAAGAAACTAAAAAATAGAAAGGAAGTATTAGAACTATGGAAAATGGTGGAAGATCTGGACAATGGGTCAACAGATTCTCTTAAGGTGATATGTGAAGCGGTTTCTCCGTGTAGTACAATTATTACTATAGCTACTGTCCCGAGTGCCCATGTGCCCTCCAAGTGAAACAGACCGGTGCCCTCCGTTTGGGTGTTACCTGACGCGTGCTGCATCAGAATACACAAATCCTATGTATGTCCCTTTGCCTGCCACGGCTCCCCTGCCACCCATTTCGGCTCATGGTCAGAATCTCCCTAACCCCACTGCATCAGTGGCTGTAAGGGGTAAGGGATCGGAGGGAGATGATACAAAACCAGAAAAAAAAAGTTGCTAGACGCATTAAGGAAGGTGGAGGGTGAGTTGGCGCAATTAAAAATAGAAAGGAGGGGTGGACAGCGGACGTTGTTAGGAGTGGATAAATGGAGGGCGGGAGACATTTTGTTTGGGATTGATAGCACAGCTATCAAGGAAAAAGAGAGGACAGCAGGAGGCGAGAAGGGAGTATGGATTATGGAGCGGCAAGGTCGGACTATACACAGGGAGAGGAAGAAGGGTGGGACACAGTAGATGAGTTGGAAAGGGAAGAACAGCCACCTTTGATTTCTCCACGAGTAGAAAGTTTGTGGGAACCCAGGTTATGGAATAAGTTTGGGAGTATTGCAGTGGCTAAGAGATTGCGGATGGGAAAAAAAGAAAGTTGGGAAGACGGTAGGAGCGCAGTTTCTGTTGTTACATAAGGGACAGGGGAGAGTGCAGTACAAACCATGGGTACATATGGATAAAAATAATCTTATGAAAGCACTCCCATCCCTTAGAGCTAGAGCGGGCAAGTGGATATATGCATTTGAAAAACACACAGCTGGCACCACCTTTGCCCGGAGGATTTGAAAAGTTTGTTTGTGTCGATAGTGGGAGATCAGGCTGACGACATATGGGCTAAAGCGGTGTACCCGGGTGTGAAATTGGAGTAGACAAACATATGCTTGGTCCCACAACAATAGATGTAAACTTACCCTTATGGAGGTCCGGCTCATACCCTCAGCCGTATGGACAGTTACCCCCGGCAGCCCCTTATGGTGTGTCAATGCCTGTGACTCTGCCTGCTCCCCCATGAGCTTTTGCACAGTTGCCAGCCCCTGGTTCTAGTTATGTGCCGCCGTATGCTGTACACCAAGGACAACAAAAGGACTCTCACATTCCAAACAATAAGGCTGTTCCGGGTGGTACGGTGACACAGTATCAGGGGGCCACTTTGGTTCGAGAGAACTCCTTTGTTTCCCCTGGGCCGAACACGTATCCAGACTAGGACAGCCCCCAGAGAGCCTCAGCATGTCCAGTCCTATTGGTCACTGCTGGCCCAGAAGAGGAACCCTTGGTGGGAGTGGAGATAGGAAATAAACCATTAATTTTCATGGTCGATACAGGTGTGACTACATCTTGTATTAGTGAGGGGGGATACTCTTTATCAGGCAAAGTTATGGAAATGTAGGGCTTCTCTGGGGCAGTTCAATCGTTTTCTTTTACGAAGAAATTACCCATTAAAATAGGGGGCAGAGAGGTATGGGCCCCCTTATTGTATTCTACTGTGACTCCAATCAATCTGCTGGAAAGGGACATCTTGTGCAAGCTCAACATGACCATCTCATTCACGGAAAGATGTGTGATTTGTTCCACACCTGGCATGTGTGCTGTGAGAGTAATGTTGATTTTACATGGAATAGGCATTGAATCAGTAGCAAGAGGAATACCAAAGGCCCCTGATTTGTTCCTATATGGCATCAAAATATTACTTAGTGCAGTGCCACAGGTTGCAAACAAATATTGGTGAGAATCCTCTGAGTTTTTGTTCAGGCCTGCCCGGCCTCAGGAGATAGTTGCAGGAACCATCAATGAACTTGACATAGACGGAGTTTAAGTGGCAGAAGACAGGATTGTGTTGATATCAGTTCAGATTCAATAAAAAGGGAGTGCTGCACAGTTTTGTCTATTGATCCCACAATACCAATGAAAAATGTCCCAGTTGAGGATTTGTTTGAGAACAGAGAAAATGAGGATGAAATAATATTGGAAGTGTGTGTCCCTTGTGAGATTATGATACAGTACAGACATGTAACTTGTCCTATGTTACTGGTAGGCAATGCTCCCTCCTTCACGTATGCAGGTTTGTCTCAGGTGCCTGACAATTTGTGGACAAGTAATCTGCATGATGTGGGACTTTTACGCAGTGTTGCGCCGATACGTATCACCTTTAAATCTGGTGCTGTGTTCCCAGAGTAAAGCAATATCCCTTATCAAAAGCAGAAGAGGAGGGGATTTATGACACTAATGGCCCTTCTGCATCAGGGCATCATAGTACCATCTCTGCTCTGTAACACAGCTATTTCTCTGGTGAAGAAATCGAAAGAAGGTGCTAGTTGGAGAATTATTCAGGACTTACGCCCCTTCAATGATATTGTACAGGCAGAATTTCCAGTACTTCCGAATCCCTCCCTATATTGAGCAATATACCTGTTGATGCCACTCATTTTACTGTGGTGGGTTTGAAGAATGCCTTTTTCTGAGTATCCTTGCATCCTGATTCACAGTATCTCACAGCATTTACGTTTGCCAGGAGCCGATTTCAATACACTAGGCTTCCTCAGGGGTACTGTGAGTCCCTGAGCATTTTTTTACGTTTTCTTTTTATTGGCACTTCAAATTATATAAACAGAAAACATGTCCCCCCTCCCCACCCTCATACCTAAATCCCACCGCCTCCCCTGACTACTCTTCTACCTCCCCACTCCCATCCACAACGAGGAATATCAAAAAGTCAAAATCCATGCAATCCCTCGAATCCAAAGGTTATGAGGGCAAAGCGCAACATTGTTGTCATCCTGTAGAAATTGCAGTACCATTTCCCAGTCTTTCGAAAAAGCTGCTTGCGTCCCCTGAATGGTATAAGTGAGCCATTCCAAGGCAACAAAGTTCCATACTTTCTGAAACCAATCATGAATATGTGGGCGATCTTTATCTTTCCAATGTTGCGCTATTACCACTAGGATAGTATGTGCTTTCCACTTACTCTTAGGCCATTTTCTTTCCTCAGGGGTTGTGATTCCCTGCAAGAGATCATTTCTATGAGCCTGTGGGCACCCTGCAAACATGTTCTGAAAAATATGTATTAATGGTTCCCCAATAATTAGCCAATTTGGGACAGTCAATCCCTGTTTGCACCCAGTCTCCTTTGAATTGCATTCCCTCCAACATTTGTCTGTGTTTATTAGTTTCATTTTATATAGCTTATATGGACTATAATGCCACTGTAACATTGCTTTATACCATGATTCTCGGATCTGTAGGGAGCGCATTAGCTTAGGAATATCCCTCCATAAATTCTGCCATTCCTCTATGGATACAGATACTCAGGGAGTCTTCAACCAGTTTTGAACATACTTCAGGCTGCCCACTAGATGTTCCTCTTGTAAAAGACGATAGAAATTGGAAATAAGGGTTTTCTCCACCAGGTTTGAAATAAAAATGTTCTCAAATGCTGTCAGCGGTCTGTGGGCCGCGGCTTTGTTCAAGGGGACCATCAGCCAATGTCAAACCTGAAAGTTTGAAATCTATCTGTTTCCGGTAACCCTAACTCATTTCTGCATTGTTCGAACGATTTAACATCCATGCCCTGAAACATATCCCGGATTTAAGTGCAATTCGATTCTCTCAATTAGGAAAGGAGCCCTTTTCTTAGCCTGGTTTAAACTGCAGGTTAACAAATATTGGTGTGAAAGGGGAGGGATCTGTTGTAATTTGATATTTGATACTTTTTGACCAAGTGTGTGATTCGGTTGCATGCATGTTCATGGGGCGGTCTTGTTTGGGAAGTCAAAGTAGTTTCGTTGTACAGGAACCACATATTGCTCTTTCCATTTTAGCCCATTTTTTCTCGATAACTAAAGAGAACCAGTCTCTCAACACCTGTAAATGTGCTGCTTGGTAATATTTAACAAAATTGGGAAGTTCCAGACCCCCTTTGTTTGTAGGGATCATCAATGTTTTCATTGCTATCCGTCGGGTTTTATTATTCCAAATACTTTTCAAAATCATCCCTTTTCGTTTATGAAAGAAATATAACGGTATAGGTATTCAGAGAGCCCTAGCCATGAAACTGTAAGTGGGCTCCACCTTAAGAGTAAACATCAAAGTTCCTCAAGAATGGGGGGAACGTTTACTTTGTATAGTGACTGTAGCGTGTTAGTTAAATATACTCCTAATAGTTTTACTTTATCCTTTGCCCAAGCAAATTTGGTGTTTGCCAACACCTGAGCTACTTGGGACGATGTAAGGGACAAATTCAGAATTTAGTGATGTTTATTTTTAAGCCTGCTACTTTGCCAAATTCCTCCAATTCTCTCGTAACTGCCTCAGGGTATCTACCGAAGCAGTGACCGCGATGAGCATATCGTCCCCATATGCCAGTATTTTATAACTTTCTCCCCCGAATGGTATCCCATGAATTTGGTCGGTTTACCTAATTTTAGCTAAAAGAGGTTCCAAATGTATAGCATACAAAAGAGGGGAAAGTGGGCATCCCTGTTTAGTTCAGCGATATAGTGTGATAGATGTAGATACCTGACCATTAATTAATAATCTTATCTTGGAGTCTTTATAATTCTCTCAAATCAAGTCTATGGGCTAAACCCCATTGCCTCTAGAGTTTGAAACAGGAATGACCATTGAACTCTGTTGAACTCTTTCTCAGCGTCTAATGACAGAAAAAGCGCTGGCTGTTTCTTCGTAGTCGTTTTCTCAATCAAGTGACACGCCCTTCTGATGTTATCGTGGGTTTGTCGATGTTTAATAAAACCAGATTGGTCAGGGTGGATTAGGGACGGTAGAATATCCACTGGTCTGTTAGCAAAGATTTTTGTATTCATTTTGGCATCAAGGTTAATCAGGGCAATAAGTCTGTATGAACCACACGATGTGCAATCTTTATTATGTTTTGGAAAAACAATCATTTTAGCTTCCTCCATTGAGGGAGTTATATGTCCGGTATCTTGAAATGAATTATAGAGTTTTGTCTATCTTGGGGCTAATATTGATTGATACGTTTAAATAAATGGGGCTTGGTATCCATCGGGACTCGGAGGTAGGCTAGGATTACCTGTGAGATTTCTTCTATCGTTATATCTTGTTCAAGCTGTTTACGAACCTGAGGTGTAATGGTTGGAAGCTTAACTGAGTGTAGATATGTCTTTTGGGCTATAGTGTTTGGTGTATCTGATTGATATAGAGTGGAGTAAAACTCCCCGAATTGTGTAAGAATCTGAGGGGTTGTTGTAACCAATTCCCCCTGAGAATCCTTTACACCAAAAATAGATTGTGATGCCTTATTTTGCCTTAGCTGCCTGGCCAATGATCAGTCAGCTTCATTCACTTTTACATAATATTTTTGTTTTGCATATAATAAGCCTTTTTATTGTTTGTAGAAGCTGAAGTCTCCCCCTTATGTTTCTGTGCCTTTTTAGTGGTTAGCCCTCCGTCTGTTTCCATTTTATTCAGTGTATGCTTCAATTCAGCCTCTAGTTTGGAATTTAATGCCCCCCTTTGTCTATGTCTAAGATGCCCCCTCTAAAATGAGTTCCCCATGAAACTGAGCCTTAAAGGCATCCCATAATGTGTTTATCGTTGTTTCATCCATATCATTTAATGAAACAAATTCCACGATCTTTCCCCCTAGTTTTTCCCTCACTACTGAGTCTTGAAAAAGCTCAGTGTGGCAAATCCAGGACCATATACCTGATGTTGTACTTGGAAAGCATAGCACTATCTCCAAAGGTGCATGATAAGGCAGTGCAATCGGGTACATCTCCATATTTGTAATATAACCTAACAGCGTGGTTGATGACCAAATGTAATCTATACATGAAAATGATTTATGGATGTGGGAGTAATGAGTATACCCCTTTCTCTGTCCCTTTCAAACTTACCCATACATCGGAGATCGCTAATTGTTTGACTTTTAAGCGTAACCCCTTTGAGGGGAATGACCATATGGGTCCTCACACTTGTCCCGGTTTGGGTCCCATGCCATATTAAAATCTCCAAGTATTAGCCGTTCCCCCGACATAAATGTTTCCACTGCTGCCAAAGTCTTTCTCAGAAACCCATCTTGGCCAATGTTTGGGGCATAGATTGATGCTAGGGTGATCTTTGTTGATTCTATTTCAGCCAAAATAAATGAGTAGCGACACTCCTTGTCCTCCTTGGTGTTCATTATTTTAAAGTGTACCCCCATTCTAATTGCTATTAAAACACCGGCCATCTTTTTATGCGCATTGACTTGTATGATTATGGGATAATGTTGGATATGAAGTCTACGCTTGTCCTGCTGTTTTATGTGGGTTTCCTCCAATGCCAGTACATCCGGGCGGTGTCGTGCCAAAAAACCATCTAATTTCATACATTTTACAGGGGTGTTTAACCCCTGAATATTAAGTGATATACACTTGAATGTGTTGGGTTTTTAAAATGATGCAATTGTACATTGGCCAAAGCCTAAACAACGATCCTAGTTTCGGCATCCTCCACCTCGTGCAGTTCTTCGGCCCCTCTCCCCAAAACTTTGTACCCTTAACCCCCTCCCCACTTTTGTAACTTTGGACGCATAACTCCCTTTTCTCTTCCTCGCCCACCCTGGTGTGACCCATAGTACCTAGAGTGCCTTCGGACATCTACCTTTCGCCGTGGATCACCACTTCTTCCAGGGTTCCCCATAGGGTATCCTCAGACCCTCTTCACCTCCTCTCCACAGATTCGAAGTGGAGTGCCTCCTCCCGGGCCTCCAATATGTTCCCCCCCCAATCCCCTGTTTTCTTTTAAACAAACATTTCTTTTACAATAATAATTAAAAAAAAAAACTAATATAAAAAAAATAAATACAAAACTTTTTTTTCCGGCACTTTTGTGTTGAAACTTTTGGCATTCGAAACTATTGTTTCGAAACTTTGACTGGACACCGATCACAGGGCTGCGTCAATCTCGGGGGATGAATACCATTAATATTTAACTCAGTTAACAAAGTGTATTAAATACCTTTCTCAAAAGATTGCTCCGCAGTGGTCAGAAGAAGTTGACAACAGCGCTGCACCTAAATCTGCAAGCTCGCCACCCTTCCAATTGTTTCCAAATGATAAAGAATATGTGAAAAATGTTGTTCGTAAGTGGAGTGATACTTGATACATTGGTCTTTACACAGTGGTGTATGCTACTCCCTTTTCTGTTAAAGTGAAAGAACTGCGATATTTGGTGCATTTGTCTGATGTTAGAAAAGCACAGCAAACTTTACTTCTAATTTTGGATTTTGACAGAGTGTTTTTAAATTGATGTTATCGTCTGGTGATTTTGTTTTTAGTTTTACAGCAAGTACAGTAACATTTTTCTGTTCTGGTAGAGGTTTAGTGTTTATTTCTTTAAAAAAAATATTTTTGAGAGGAATTCTTTGACTTTTAACTGTGATATTTTATCTGGAAAGGTTTTATTATGTATTTCCAAAGGACTATGTTAATGACCAATGTTAAATATATGTGTTCCAGAGGTAGTTGTAGTATGATTTTTCTTCCGCTCATGTGTGGGCTTGCTTTTGGTTTGTTTTCATATATGTCTAGTGAGATTATAGGGGTAGGTCATATAAAGAGCGGATGGGAATGTAGTACCTTAAAGGGGTATACATATGTTCAACATTGTGGCAGATTTTTTGAAGCCACATCCCCAAGTGATGAATATCTAACCACAGCGGTGAACGTTAAGTGAATGAAAATACAGGATTCTTTGATATGGAATTTAAAAATGCGAGTGAGAAGGGGTTTGGAGGAAGAAAAAGAGTATGATCAATAGAAAGGTGTAGTGTTTGATACATTGTCTAATGTACACCACCCAGAATGTAATAACGTATGGTATAGTTACATGAACTCAGTGCTGAAACAGAGGTATAATGGGAGTTCTGTCTGCTCCCTCATCCCCCACACCTCATCCTTGAAACACTTGTGTATAAGCGCTTTATAAATGCCTTATCATATCATATCACACATCGGAGCACCCAAAATGTTAGTACCTCACGAAATATATCCCTTGGAGGTCCAATGTTTGGTACACTTAGTGCTGTATCGGGTCTATAGTCTATTCCAGGGGCACAAAGTACAAGTTGTACTATTGGATAAAGACGGATAGAAGTGTTTAAAGGACGACAGTGCCCCCCCACGTAAGCCACGGACCATGTTAAATTGGACGGTGTGTTGTTCATATTAAACCGATGGGAGAAGGCGGTGGTGTGCTGTGCAGCTGGTTGTTTGGCAGGCTATGGAGAAGAAGTTATATGGAACATTAATAAGAACTGTTTTGTGATATGGAGTGCATATACACCTTAACTAACATGGATTGAAGCATGAGATATTCCAGTAAAAGTGCAACCAGCAGGTGAATATCAGTTTAATTTTTGAGGGCACAGAACTGTTCCAGTAGGCACTAACACCAAGTGTAACAAGCCAATGCTCATTCCAGATCTTGCAAAAGGAACAGCATCATTAATGGACATGTACTGGGCATGTGGCCAAAAAGCATACCTGCATCTTCCACCTTCTAGGCGAGGCACATGCGCGCTAACAAACTTGCATTCAGCTATCCTGTTGGTGCCAGAAGTGCATGTAACAATAGCATCTAAACAACACGAGCTGTTGTAATCTATTTCACCCTCTATCCAACCCTCCCAAATGAAAAAGAAGAGGTGGTTGGGCATGTTGAGAAGGAAGAGATCAAATTATCTTTTGAATCGTCCAAGTTGCTCAAAGCAATTCCAAATAAATACCAGCTGTACACCAAAACAGAAGTATTTTTCGCGTCCCTTTGTTTGTTCGATGGGAGGTGATCTAGTTGGTGAACAACACTGAACACGGTCTCAATGTTGTCAAAAGTGAACTGAGTGTGATTCGGGTCATGACACTTCAAAACCTGTATGTCCCTGATCTCCTGACGGCGATGAAAGGGGTGCAAGAAGATAGGGTTGTTATGCTGCATGTACCTACCCCCAAATGATGCAACAAACAGATCCCTGTGGCATATCATAGGGGCCTTGCACAAGTTGAAGACTGGCATGGAAAATGAAGCAGGTGTCCAGACCGAGTATTGGTTTGACACGTTCTCATGGTCACCGTCCTGGCTTGGGGCACCAGTGAAGATAGCGGTTCCGATCGTGGTACTCCTGCTGGTGTTGTTTTGCGTGTGCAAGATGATGCTGCGATGTTGTGCCAAGACTATTCCAAGCAGTGCAAAAATGATGGTTACTATTGAGGCAGGAATGGTTCACCCGTGCACAAAAGACGGTCGACTCAAAATGAGGATCCAAACAAGCCACGTATGGTTAGAATTGAACAACCTATCCACCCCCTAGGGACATTAACCTCACCCCCACTAGATCCTGAAAACGACACTGAGCACTGGGTAGATTTAGCGGGTGATGCGGACTGTATATATCTTACGTGTGCCCCAGAGAAATATGCATGGGATGGGGTGGTTTGCATCCCGTGTGCAGTGTGTGGATTCCTAAGGGTGAAGCAATCTGTTTTAGGAGGATAGCTCAGGGGCAATTTGCTCACCTTGGAAGCAAAACGACACAGAGGAATACAGGTTCAATCCCCAGGTCCGTGCTTAGAAACTTCTGGGTATTAAGCATGTTATAAATAACCTATCACATCAAGCAGATAGACAGAGAGAAGGGGAGAAGTTAGTTAATGAAGGGTTAACTAAAAGGGGGGAATGTTGGGATGCATGTTCAGATTGCAGTCCCTCCTAAATGATTTAGATTACGACAAATATACTGAAACATGGAGGGTAAGTACAGGACTGTGTAGGAGGGAGGGGAGTGCTTCATAGATGGGAAAAACTGGCGGGAGTGAGAAATCACATGGAGGAACTAACTAGTAGCTTCACAATGGAATTATGTAGGATACAGTATATATACATAATAGCTACAACATAAAGTAGTGTTGCATTTAAGAGTAGGCCAGAATTCTCACAGACCGTGTTTGAAGATACAGAACACGAGGCCTCATCCCTCACTTGACCATCACGCTCTGATTCCCAGGTGCAGCAAGGAACACACACATACACCCACATCAGTTAGACATTTGGTCAAATTAGGCAGGAATGTATGTAGCTGAATAGGTGAAGGACTGCAGCCAAGTACCATGATCATATTCCTCAGAGCTGAGGCAGAGGTCTTGAGTTGCCAAAACCCAAACCAAGATTTAAGACAATAGCACCCCCAAAAATTACTGTTATTCTGTTTGAACTAGCTGATGTAAAAGGAAATGGAGTCTGCTGAGTTCATGTTGATACCCAGGTGCATATCACGTGGTTAGGACGGAAAGGTAGGGTGGTGCCAGTTGAATTTAACCAATTTCTTTGCAGTATTGGAAGATGGAGGAGGACGTCACCCCCGGGTGGTAGAGATGGAAGAGAAGACAGCGGAACCAATTGAAGAATGGGCTATATATAATTATTAGCATGTATATAGGCTGTAGCTAATGAGGGTGGGAGATTAATACTGTATATTGAGTGCATCACGAGGGACGATTTTTGTGTTTATAACCTGAATCTTGTATGAAGGACGAGAGAGAGCTCCATGGCTGTGGATTCATAATACCCTGTCACTTTTCCTTTTTGTATAAAAAATAAAAGCTTTTGTCTTTCTCAAAAAAGGGTGCACTAGACTTTTTCCCTAGTGGGTTGTATTTTCTTGGTCTTATCGCTGGGGAGTTGCCCTACATAGTTTAGTTTAGTGTGACACATAGATTGCAGATGGTAATTGACACGGAACTGTGTATGGTAGAATGTTCAATTTGTGCACTGCTGGTGTTTAACTTATGTGAGCAAGAATCTGCATGTTATTACTTATTTTAAAGGACAAAATGAATGTTTTTTCAATACATTTAATTAAACTGTTTGAACTAATTTTCTGCAAAACATTAGGAGCTGCATTTTTGATTTTTGAAATCCAGACAGATTCTACATTATTTTATTGAATCAGCAAATGGAAGATCTCTTACATTATATTAAGCAAGAGAGAAGGTTCTAAAGGGAACGACAGGGTGTGGTCATGTATTATAAGGAATACAATCCCCCTACCATATACAACAAGCATTGGAAACAGTTTTAGCTTTTGCATTTTCACTGGATAAACATTTGCCAGGAGTTTTCATAATGGTACTACATAGCCATATGACGGCAACAGCTGGAAAATGTTATGATTCCATGGGCATCTGAAAGCAGGGCCTGGCAAATGCCTATCTAATACCCATTCGCAAGCGAAAACTGTTGGCATTGTCATTGCTTGTTTTTTTCACAGGACTTTAGCACTTTCAATCAAGTGGCATAAGACAAATTTCCTTATTGCAGCTGTGGTTAATCCCAAAGAAAGCTGGAGGAGCAGGGCTGCGACCCTTTTTCCATGAGAGGGAAAAAACAGTCATGTACAATGAAACCCACACGAAGACTGTACCATTGCAAAGATCATCGGCAAAATCACTGGCGGTCGCTACCCGCCCCCCCCCCCAAATTAAACTTTACACAGCTGGTTGTCAATTACCCTAATGATGACAAAGGCCAATCTGTCTTCACGTAGCTTCATTAAATCCAGAGCATAAACAGTGCAGCTCTCTCAATTCACAAAAAAAAAAAAACAGTTTGAATTGACTATTTTGACTTTATCAGTGGAAAACTCACCAAATAAGCAGTGATAATATGAACCTGAAGTGTCAGTTTGTGTAACTGTTTAATACCGGGCAGGCATACTGTCTATAGTACTGAAAGTTTCAAATAACCACATGTAAAATAGGAGTCTCAACTTCAGCTAGATGAAAGGTTGGGTTGAATTTACCAGTATCGGGTACTGTGTTGGGAAAGGTGAGCATACATCTCTGCAACTTGTGCTACAATCACTGCGCTAGCGTTTGCCTTCTCTGATAGCCGATTTTATGTTGTATTAATACATGTCTTAAACATCAAGATGGTGGGCCATTCATGTCATATATTCCTGCTCCTTACCACCACAAAATGCACTAACTACGCTGCCAAAGTCATGCCAGCTAGTGAATTTCAGCCTTGAATAACTCTACAGATTGTCATGGCAACTCTAACGCCCACCAAAGCTAGCATGCCCATTTAAATCTGTTTGGACGGCACCCTGAATCACAATAGTCCTTCTGCCTCACATGGCACCTTGTATGTGGTCCAACCTGCCAGAAATCTAAGCAAGCAGGCAGTAAAGTGCTACCTGATGTGCAAATAAACTAAGCCCTTGAGGGAAATAATAGACCCGTTTAGCCACTGGAAGCCCAGCTTGCGGAACCGAGAACCACTTAGAATAGATAAGCCTCTCATACCGACTGCTTTGGTCGCATTGTAAACCATTGTAAAAAGGTTTAGTAAATGGTAATAAATGATGCAGGTAAAAAGCAGCAGAAAGGAACAAGGATGCAGTTGGCATCCCAGGTCTTGTGCATGTGCACCATGAAGAACATGTTAAACAAGGTGTTGCAGAGCAATAGGGCAGCCAGTAAACAAACCGTTCTTCCATGAAACATAATTTAAATGTGCTGCCTGCTGGAATAAATACACTGTTTTCTAGGTTAGCCTACGAGGCATTGTGTTGATGTGCCCAATATACTACCCCGACTGTTTGTTGCAATGTTTATTTGTAAAATTTCTAAAATTTAAATCAAATACCAACATCGTCTGTGCTTCGTATGGACAGAACTTGGAAACCAACTTAAATCATGCCACAGGACAAAACAATGCAATGCATCTAGAATTTCTCTCAAAAGTCGGGTAAATTGCAATCCATACACGAATACAATTGCTGTGCATTTTAGAACACACATACCTATCACCACAAAAACATAAAAATCCCCAGCAAGTTGCCAAAGTTTCACTGAGCTTCTACCTCACTCTCTCAGTTTCTTTGAGGCTGCTGCTGCTGGGACCAGCAGGAGTGCACTACCGACGGCACCTGGCATGCGGGGGCAATGCTAATGTGCCGCATTAGCAGTGTACTTTTCATAAATAACTACAAAATAAAATACCTTGCCTTTCTCTTCTAATGCTGAAATAAAATGAATGCCTAGGGTAAGCAATCACAGACTGGAGGTCCAATCACATACTGACATAACTAACTGCATATCCAATCAGGTACTACTTACAGCAAAAAACACTAGACACCCACACCAACAAGCAAGTAGATGGACATTTTGACAGACATTTTAGAACAAAACGTAACTATAACAGTCATGTGTTTATTTTAGTACACCATACATTAAAATATGTAACATAACTTAAAAGCTGCAGTAAAGATTTATTAAAGCATCAATCACGTTAAATCACTTTTTATTAACATTAACAAATGGTGGCTGCCATTTTGGAAGCAACAATGGCAGACCAATTCAGCACACAATACAAATGCAGGTAAAAAGTGAAAAAATGGATGTAGTTTAAGGTGGATAAGTGGGAAGGAATGGGTGGAAAATCACATAGATTTGACTTAGAGATGGGTGTTAAATGGGTGGGAGACATTGCCAGACAACACAAATCCATCCCCATATGTCATCTGCATTGGAAAGCATTAGAAACCTTCACTCAAAGCCCCTATTTGAAGCTCTTGTGTTAAAGCTCTTATTTTAATGGCAATCGTTTTGGCTTAAAGGTAGCGCTTTCAGCACCACCTAATAGCCAAAAATAAAAAGGATATTGCAAGTCACCTTGGAGTTCCATAACTTTATAAAGGAACTCAACCTCTGCCTCCTTCCTCTATTTGGTCTTGAAACTTCTCTGTGATTTGCAATGTCCTTATAATGTATTGTAGGGGGCACATTATTCAATATACCAATAATAAATTTACAGCCAGGTTACAAGTGATGGTAATGTGGTGTTAATCAACGGTGTGCTCTTGTTAATCCCTAATAACTAATTGAATCAAGATTAATTACCAGTGTTCATTATTACAATATGGTTATTCAACTCCTTAATTTATCGTCTTAAATCTTGTTCTGCATTTATATATTTAATCACTCAGTTCTTTTATTCCATCATAAAAGACAGTGATTGTTCAAAAAGTGCCCTAAATCCAATGCATTTCGGAACCCATGGCTGTCTTCAGGGCTAAACACTATTTAACATAAACATCAATACTGCATATGTTTAAAAGTTTTCATGAGTGAGTGGTTTGAAAGACCTACATACAGGTCAACTGGCAAATTCTGTTTTGCCCTTGTTAATCTTGTTTTGAACAAGTATCAGAGCTAGCAGAACATGATGTAAGAGGATAAATTAATGAGTTGAATAACCGTATTGTACTAATGAACACTGGATAAATCGAGATTCAACTAGTTACTAGGGATTAACAAGAGCACACGGTTGGTCCAGGGGCAACCCTGAATCTTAATTTGTACATTTGATGTTCTTGTGCCAAGGATTTTTGGCCGTTGTCTTCCGATGAATGTGATTCAGTACTATATGGATATTTAAAGTAAAGCAATAGGATCTTAGTGAAGTGAACGTGGTGGCCACCCATAATTAATTTTTGTTAATTTATTTATTTTAATTAATTTTAGTTTTTTTATTTTAATTGTTTTTTGTAATTTTTGAAAATTCTTTTTGTATGTGGTGTTAATCCCCATCTCTGGAGTTCATCTGACTCCATGGTGATTGTTGTGGATTTACTGTAAGAGATTTTGTGAGCCACAGAGAAGGATTTACCTCAAGTAATACGCCAGAGGAAAATGCTCCACTTCACTATCAACCTCAGAACATATCAGTGTAGTCAAATCAGTGGTAATTCTATTAACCAAAAATATTTGCAATAACAGAATTACCACCAAATATGTACCACACCACCAAACTCATAATGAGGCCTTTTGTCACTTTGGCCTGCCTCCAGAAGTGTCTTTGGGACCAAGACCATGTTCGAACTGTACCTCCTTCTGGGTCCTCACGATGCAGCAGGAAGTACAGTTTGAAAATGTTATTGGTCCCAGAGAGTGCTGACACTGCTATCATCCATACCCTCACTATCATAAAATGAACAAGCATTGGTGCAGCCAGTAGTTTTGACTGACGTGAAAGCATTGTGCAGGCAGTTGTCAGACATTAGCGTCACATGCTTAGGGAGTATTGCCATGTGTCAAGTACTAGCATGATCTGCTCTGGTACTCACATTATTTAACTGGCATTGCTATCATGTACCAGATTATGCATAAAAATACCAGGCCCACGCAACATTTTCAGGCATCATTATTAAGGGCCCGTGCGAAGCAGTTCTTTTAGAATATCAGAGGAGATGTGGGTTCCGTGCATCAGAGGGCTAAAGTGAAAGTGTTTATATCTATTTATCAGAGTTCCAATAAACTAAACAATTTTGATTTATACTCTAACTGTGACAGATGTAAATTATAGTGAATACCTAGTTGCATGCTGAGGGACTGATAGACTGAAGCAGGGTGGGAATTGAAAAGAGCAGAGTACTCATGGAGGAGTCCAGGGGGCGTGCTACTCTGGGTCGGAGGCAGCCCAAATTTCTGCTACTGGCAGCTCTGTAAAGCATGAGCTCCCTGGTGCTGTAGCTGCCGGGGGAACTCTCAGGAAGCGGATGTGGAATGCGCACTTCTTATCTTGGTGTTATGTTACTACCTGTTTGTCAAACATGATTGGGGTATAGTTCTTGGCATTCTGAGCGTCTTTTACCTCCCAAGTACCAACCCACCTCAGTTCTTCCTGATTCTCATGTGCACTTAAGGATAGCTGTACATGTGGTGTGTGTTCATTTGATGAGGATGAGCGCCACATGGACCGCGTGATCAAGGATTTGAAACTCCACCAAACCAACTCATGCCATCATCCTTCTGAGGTCGCAATTGAATACCATAAATGTGGAGAATAAAATGGATAAATTCATTGGCCAGAGCAAGAACCCCCAAGTGTGTACATTAATATTCTGTTTGAGTCCCTTCAGTTCATTAAATAATGAACACACCAACACTACACAAAGCAATACTTTAGTGCCAGGGTCTTTACAAGGTGTACTTGAATTACATTAAAATTAAGGTTTGTTAAATTCTTTGTTATGCATTGCACAGTTTAAGATGCTCTCATTAGGCGGGGAGCTATGCCTTAATATTTATGAAATTATAATTACAATTATAGAATACAGCTTTCCTCTTAGAACTACCTCTGCCTCCCACTGTGACCTCTTCTGAGAGATCCAGGGAGATGAAGACAGTCCTGAAAAAGCTGACTTGTGTGGCATATTTTCCTTCCAGCACAGCGCAGGTAAGGTTAGCTCTTACTCTGAGTCTTAGACTCATTCTTCCCAATGCTTATTTCCTATACCTCTTTCACTTGAGGGATGGGTCTCACATTTGGTATCGGATTTAACTAATTTGTGGCATATGGAATTAAGGACTGTTCAGACATATAAGAAATTCATTTAATTTGATTTACCTACATACACTAAGATACATTTTCTCCCAAACATGGCACCAAGTCCTCCCAATTCTAACAGAACTCCAAGTGGCACAAGATCACTAGCAAAGCAATCCTAATCTGTACTCTTCCTATTCAAGGACAAGCATTTCTGGAAGGAGGCACAACGCTGGTACAGTACTGTGTATCAGAGGATGCCATGAGTGCATTATCCTGGTTCAGTGACGGCATGATACCCACTCCCTAGCCAATCCAGCATCCTACCCAACCAATGACACAACTAAACAGGTTCCGTTCCAGTCAGCCAGTTATAGGTTTATCCATAGCCCCTTTCACACATGTTCCTTTCTTATCTCTAACAATCACGGGACCCTTACTCAGATGCTCATATGAGTGGCAATTGCTTGCGTTACAATTGTGTTGGATAGTATGGCAGTTTTTTCTAGCGCTGTTGCTTTATTTGGGATTCTGGAGGAGCTCAGCCAGTGAAAATGCTGTAGAAAGTTATTATCCATAGTTGCCATGGAGGCCTTTCTCTTCCAGGTTCATGAAACAAACATACTGCACATAAGCTACCCTAATAAATAAATCTTAATTTCCACATCCATGTTGCTCGGTCCCAGAGCACAGGGCAATGCTGTATTTGCAGCATGGTAACCAACCTAATTATGCATCTGATGTTTGTAACACTACCTTTGGAAATTTGGATTGTCAGTTTCCCTATCTCTACCTCAATTTGCAACATGAATTCGATGATTTGCATGTGTATTCTTGGATCATGTTTTGCTGCATTTGCTTCTGGTTGTGGCTTATCTCCCCATTCTTGCTAGTGTACATTCTCATTATTTGGAGGACCCTTCTGACCACTTTTCTGCGACTGGCTCCTGGGCAGTCACTTGTTATGTGGATTTATTGATTTATACTGTGCACCGCTAACACCCAAGGGCAGTCTCCAGGCGCTCACGTGGCTCTGCAAGAAAGAGGACGGGTTGGTTTGTGAGGGAAGAGTGATAGAATAGGTCCAGAACCAGGAGAAACTGGCGTGTGTGTTGGCATACAGATGGTTGGTTGTGTGCACTCGCTCACGGTATCCATATTGGTAAGGTTCAATTTCTGGGTTTTTTCTATGACCGTTAGCTATGTGGGAATATGTCATTGTGTTTTATGTGTAGATTGGATGGTATTTCAGTTTTAGAAAAGAGTCGGAATCCATTTGTTGTGCCAATTAAAGTTTGTATTTAATTATGTACTTTCAAAGTTGGACGGAAGAAAAGACATTCGTATTTTACAAGTTGGCAGCTGTGGTAAGTTTTAGTTTAGGTTCTCCAAAAACAGATTCTTTTCAGCGTTTAGAATCATATTCAAGATAACATCCTCAGAAAGACATATAATATCATCAGGAGGAATATTACTGAAAAGAAAAGACACAAAAAGTTGTTTATAGGCTCAACCCCTGATCAAGGGCACTCGATTACCATTACAATGTTCAAATTTGCACTAAGGAGAACGTGTTTGAAAAGGTGATTACTTACTACTGTTGTGTAGTCTATTCAGCAAATGCAGTGTTGGTTATCTTTTTTGAATTCAATAGTAATAGTAGTACTCCATTAGTTCAGATTTGCTATTGGTGGAAGTACCTAAGAGAGTGAAAAATGCGTTATGGTAATGAGAGCATTGCTCGTTATCATTCGCTTCAATTAGTAAAAGCACTTATACTCTATACAGAAATCCTAAAATTTGAGCAAACTCTAGCACTTACCAAAAAGTTGTGGCTTGCATGGTTTCCCTGGGGAATTTTTGTAAATTTTGTGGCGATTTTGCTGTGAAAAACTAAGACGGCCGCCCTTATGTATCGGCGCTGTGATGTAATTGCATCAAAAAAGCACGATGACGTCACGCCGCAGCCATATTGGTTGAGGCTATGGTTGCCTCAGCTTCAATTTGATGTTACTCAAAGATTGGTTGTAGTTGTACTTTTTGAAATTGGGTACATGTGTGCCTTGATACTGGGTGGAGCCTATCAATGCACATTCAAAATAAAGATTGCAGACTTTGTTAAACGTGAGCAGGGCGTTAATTATATTATTGTAGAGAAAATTGACTTAATAACTGCACTTTTAAAAATAGGATGCGCTTGTGTCCATAATATTACAGTTAATTGTTCATATGACTTTGAGCCAAAGTAACATTCAAAATAGACATTATGAGCATTGTAAAACATAAGCTAGACATTAATTGCATTATTTTTAAAAATACTGTCTTGATAACTGTACTTGCAAAACAAACAAGATGTGCTTATGTCCATAGTATTACAGACAGTAGTTCATCTCTGTGTCTGAATTTAGTCCAGAATAACATGTGTCTACAATGCTTATCCAAAAACATTCTCTGGAGCGTAAAATTAATTCTTTGTTGCCTCCTCTTGGCGGAAGCATGTGTTACTCACCAGCTGGCTGAACTTGCCGGGGCGTTGCTCAGGACCCCTGATCCACAGATCGGGGGGATCTGCTCCGAGAACGTTCAGCCCAAGCAGGTAAAACCTCCCAATAAAGGAAGGTAACCAGAACCGGGCCTCCTCAACTAGAGGTCCTCTTTAATGCAATAAACCCCTGTGCTGTGTAGGTAATAACAGATAAAAGTGTTCATTGCCCAAATGAGCGGGATACCACACCGCTGCACCAAGGCTGTAAAGGAAACAAGAAACTGATTAGAGCAGTCAGGAGACAAGCCTAAACTCAATATTCTTAATAGCAAGGAGGATACCTTAAAGCCTTGAGCTCAAGAGCAATGGTATAGGAATGGTAGTACTGAAGGAGCCAACCCCTAGGGAAATGGAGATCTAATTACTAACACACAAGCAATACAGGATACCCTTTATAAGCTGTTAACAAGGAAAGCTTACCCTGAAGGGAAATGAAGGACACTGTAGGGATATGGAGCAACGACAGTGTAAAATAAAAAGATGGGAAGGTTAGTAAGAAGATCTCCCCAGGCGGCACACAGAGCGCAGCTAGAGCCGGCTTGGTGCAAGGTAACAGGATAGGGTCCAGAAATACACAAAGATGGTCCAACACACACACCGCTGATACACAAGTGAAGATGAGGTCCAAAACAGATTCCACTAGGTTGGTTTCAGTAGATGGTTCCTGGGTTGCAGCTTAGTCAAGGGTACTACAAGGGTACTACAAATGAGGTATGACTGTAACAAGGAGGGCGCTTACCTAAGTTTGTTCAGTATGCTCGTGGGAGAGCACAGAAAGCAGGCGAAATGGCAGGAGTGGGTAGCGTGCCTGAGGTCGGATGAGGAGAGTGGCGTGTCGTGTGTGCAATCCCAACCCGGGAATGACAGAAAAGGCGCAGCACACCATGACCAGCGCCAAATGGAAAAATTCGGTAAAAGGCAGGCGACGTACCTAGGGGTTTAGAAGGAGGAGTCTGTAGGCAGTCCGATTCGATACAGGAGAGATGCGTAGCAAGGGAACAAGTAGAAGATGTCCGATAAAAAGTCTGAAGTTGTAAATGAAGGAACTGGTAACAAGGAATAGAAGGAATAGACCGATAAAGTAACACTAAATTAGAGCGATTAAATGGGCTCAGCGGGAGGCAGAGCTTGCGTGAACGTGCAACACGCTGCAAGCTAGTCACGTGACTGGGACACAGATTCTGATTCCCGTACACAGAGACGCCGTGTCTCCAGGGCAACCGCCAATGCTGTAAGCACGGAGCAGCAAATCTCCTGGCCTTATAGAGAGCTGAATATCTAATGCCCGGGAACCGTGCAAGTCGCGGGGCTGCAGATGTAACAGCATGATGTGGTCTAGACCAAAGAATTTAATGTTCTGTATATCCCATTCAGTGTGTTTGCTTTCAAAATGATGTGCCAAAGGGTACTTCAGGTCTTTATTTTTGATTGTTCAAACATGTTCCGCAATTCTAACTTTTAATGGGCGGATGGTGCTTCCAATATATATTTTAGGGCATGAACATTGTATTGCATATACAACAAATTTAGTATTGCAGTTGATAAAATGCTTGATCTGCCAGATTTTGCCATTTGGAGATTTGAAGGATTGTTTCCCATTGTCAGACAGAGGGCACAGGGTACACGTGCCACATTTAAAGTTCCCCTAAAGCGCCTTAGTGTTCCAGAGTTGTGGAAGTCCAGCCTCTTTAGTTTTTTTCTTGAAACGTGACGGGCTGATGGGACGCTTTATGGTTTTTGCCCGCCAATATGTAATTAATGGTTGGCTTTCAATTTGTGAGGCTAGATCTTGATCTGACTTCAGAATAGACCAGTTTTTGGTTAATATTTGCCTTAATATTTTAGTTTGCGAGCTATATGTTCTGATGAAGCTCACTGGAATTTTATCAGGCCACTTTGGTAATTTTGATTTTGAAACAAGAAGGTCTTCTCAAGTGTTTTGAAATGTTTTTGCATATGCTTTATCCAGAGTTTTCCTTGAATACCCTCTTGCTTGAAATTTATGTAAACTACTTTCGGCATGTTTTTCAAATTCTGATTGTTGGGTACAGTTTCTTTTGAACCTCAAAAGTTCGCCAAACGGAATATTGTGAATAACGTGGTTGGGGTGATTACTTGCAGCATATACTATGCTATTTCCAGCTGTCAGTTTGATGTACAAAGTAGTTTGAATCCTGTCTTGCTCCACATAGAGATCCAAACCTAGGAAGCTTAATTTAGTAGTGCTATTTTGTGATGTGAATTTCAAATTGTAGTCATTTTTATTGAGATATTGAAAACAGTTCATAAATGAAATTTCGTCTCATTTACAGATAATGAACATTTTGTCAATGTATCGACCCCAGTAAATTATTTGGTTTGTGGTAGTGAAACAAGGATGTTGCCATGCAAAGTTGGGTTCAAAATGGCCTATATATAGGTTAGCGTATGAGGGTGCACATTCGGCACCCATGGCAGTCCCTTGCTTTTGTCCAAAAATTTGCTGATCAATAGTGAAGATATTATTGAGTGTGAAAAGCAACATCTCAATTAGCATTTTTTGAGAATGATAAGAGACTGAGCAGGATTTCAAAAAGTAGTCAATAATATAGATGCCTTTGTTGTGAAGAATGCTTGTATATAATGATGATACATCCAGAGTGACAAGTCTGTAATCTGTTTCCCAATTTATATTTTCTAGCTGTTGAATAACATTTTTGGTGTCTTTGATGAAAGATGCTAGCCCTGAAGCTAAGGGTTGGAGATGATAGTCTATGTATTGTGAGATGGGCTCAGTAAGAAATCCAATGACATTGATGATCAGTCTAAATTTTGGAAAGGTATCGAATTGTTGATGAATCTTAGGCATAAAGTAGATTGTAGCCAAGATGGGGAGCGGAGTGTACATAAAGTTGTATTCATCTTCAGATAGTAATCCCGAATCTAGCCAGACTTTGCTCATTATGTGCCAATCTTCAGAAAGTTTTTTAAGTGGGTTGATTTTCAATTTTTAGTAACATTGTACATCATTAAGTTGTTGATATGCTGCGGGTACATAAGCTTCAGAGTTCATGAGTACAATCTTTCCCCCTTTGTCGTCTGTTTTGGTGATTATTGATGCACTTGTTCTGAAATGCATGAATGCTTGTTTCTCCTAAAATGTCAAATTGTTTCCAGTTTTGGGGAGTGACCTTTGAAATGGAGTTCAAATAGAGTTCTCTTAAATCTTGTGTGGTTGTTTTGAAAAAAATATCAATGAAATTATCTTGTGCAAGATTTGGAATGAAACAAGACTTTGGTTTATATGGAGTTATTGATGGTATTTCCGGTTGTGTGCACTGGCTTGTTGTATGCGTACCGGTATGGTCGAGTGCCTGGGTTGTTTCTATGTGACTGTTTGTTATGTAAGAGTGTGTCTGTGTGTTCTATGTGTAGATTGGATGGTATTTCACATTGTGCGCACTGGCTTGTTGTATCAGTATGAGTAAGGTCCAGTGGCCAGGTTTTTTGTTGTAAGCTTGTGTTACCTGTGTTGGGTGTGTGTAAGTGTATAGGTTGGCTAGCCCAGTGGGAATGTATAATGTTTGGTGGTGTTTCGGAAGAAGCAGGAGTGGGGTGCTTAGTGCATTGGCTACTCTCCAAGTTCTTCTATGTGGCTAATCTACACAATTATATAGGGAAATGCATGGTTAATCTCACAGTCTATCTAAATGTGACAAGTGGCTAATCTTCACAAATGTATCTAAATGTGCTGCACGGCTAAACTTCCCAGTCTATCTAAGTGTGACGTGTGGGCCTTCATGTATTTTGTGTCCATTGCATTTTTAAAGGGTATCCACTTTCCATTTTTAATCAGGTCATCTATCCATTTTACCCCTTCTAAAGACTTAGCTTCGAGATGATGAAGGGAGATGAGAAGCCATCTGTAGGAATATTCCCCAGATAACCCTAAATTGGGGAGAAAGGGCCATGACATAGAATATATTGGACACCTGACAGAATACACAGGCAGGGATTAAGCACTTGGATGCTTTCTAGAGTTGTAAACACAAAACAGGCATACGCATCGGATATGGGAGTGTAAGAATGTGTGCTACTTTTGGGGAGGAAGAGCCGGGATGTTGAACAAAGACAAGAGGTGGACTTGGAATCCGACTTTGAAACATTGATTTTGAGGGAGGAGGTGATTTCGGAGGACCTGACCCCTTCACAAGAAAACTGACTATTAAGAGCAGCTTTAGTAGCTAAAATAATCAATTTAAAAGATTGGGAAATGACAGCATCCTTCAATCTAATGCAATATGTTTTTTAAGAAATGTATAAGCTATCCGAAATTGAAAGAGTGATAATGAAACAACAAAATAAAAGTAAGCTGAAACAATTCCTCGGAAATGGGCATGGCGTAAGGAAAATGTGTAGCAAGAGATTTTAAAGGGGGAGAAAAGGGAAAGGGGCAAGGATTTATTTTTTTAATACCTGTATACATTTATGATTGATGTAATACGGTTATATTCATGAAAAATTAATATTTAAAAAAGTTTTTAAAAAGAGTACCCCAACATTTAGCTGTGTTCTTCACCTTCAGGCAGCTGAAGTTATGACACCCAAACCCTTATCCTTGAAATTAATAGTCCTTCTGCCTAATCTCATTACATGCAAGGCAGCTCTTTTACCCTGCCACCTGCTTTCTTTCACCTGCTCATGGTGAATCCACCTAGTGAAGACATGTCAGTAGCTAAGGGGTGCTATGTTTTAGATTTCTAAGCTTTCTTTCATAGATCTCTGGCCTGGTGCTTCCAGATCACACAAGTACCATGTGTTAGTAAGTCCCCTGTTGCTGTAACCTAATCATATCTGTTGTGCTGGGTGTACCATATAGGTGATATGTGTACTCTTCCAAAAAGAAAGGGAAGATAAGCAGACTGAAATGATTAAGAGAATGCAGTGGAAACTATTGTACAATTAAATGCAGTAGGAGTAACCCATTAATAAGTATATTTGCATAGATAATGGTAATGAGTGCAAAGTAAAAGCCATCAAAGGTAATTCACTTGTTGTCCAATAATGCTATACCTATGGAATAGGATAGAGGACATATGATATACATTTAGAGTAGTTAAGTTGTGAGTAGTTCTGTTGCAATGGGATTTGTTCATATTATGACATTTCTATGATAATACAAACAAATTCACCTGTACCCTTTTGTACCATACCAGCAGCTGCACAAGGAAGTGTCAACCTTCTTTTGGAAAGCAAAAACGATTCCCAACCAAAATAGAGTTGAAAAGAATTGGCATATAGCAATACTGGCTGTCCATTGGTAGAGATCAGATACATCCCTGTTGTTGTTTAAAGATAGCATTATGCCCAAGTATAACCTGTTTGGCAGTTCTTCTGACATGTATGCTGCTTGGATCTTAATAGTCAGTCGGTCAATAACTTTATTCGGCCAGCGGCCATTATAGTACATCAATGACACATACAAAAAAATAATAAAATATGCATTTAAACCAACATTGCATTTAGAAGAGTAACAGCAATCTTGATGTATGGCAATGTATCGGGCAGTAGTTATGTGGCTATCCTAAAATAAAGTAAGTAAAGTGTCTTTATTTCGGATAACAAAATCCATAAAAAGTCAACATTCAATCATATGCAAACTGTAAAAACATGATGTTAAATACAATGTAATTCAAAATGGACACAAACAGATTATAGGTGTAAAACATTCAGTTATATCATAATTTGTCCAAATTCATTTGAAAGTGAAATTAAATAAGACAGCAAAGTGATTAAAACATTTCTTAAAATACATTACTGCTCAAAATTAGACGTAAACTCCAATTATTTAAAATGCTTGTATGGTGAAAGAAATAAACAAAAATTCATCAGCAGGTATCAAACAGCATCTATTCCATATTATGGACCACTTGAAAACATACAAATTTCACAGTTTCGTTATATGTAGACAAAGTGGTAGGTAACTATTTAAAAGGTACCTAAAAACTGTGCTGAGAGTTAATTGGTCCAGAAACGTGGGTGATCCATTAAAACAACATCATTTCCAAATGGCTCAAAGAATATCAGTGATTACTAATGCGTGCTTACTTAAATTGCCCAGTCTCCTCTTCCCCAATGGAGCCACATTAGATTAAGATAGCACGGGATGTTGGAGTCTGACCTCAGAAAAGTAATCAATGCTACGCAGGGGATGGGCTCTAATTTCTATCGTACAATTGGATGGAGGGTAAGATCTTAGATCAGTGGCCAATAGACCGTGGACGACTCTTGGCTCCTTGAATTCCAATCAAATGAAATCAAATGCATTGTCTCCCTGTAGGTGCAACCGAGTGCTACTTAAAATGTCATCAACGATGACAGATTTGCAACCACGCACAGCGCAAAAACCAAGGAATACATTTGTTTATGAGGTCTTCCCTGGTTTCAATCTGATTCTTGGGCAGTTTAGGGACCTTATGCAAAAATAAGACCCCACCTGTGGGGCCCCATATCACCTGCCCAAGCCGAATACCATACCCACCAGAGGCCTTTTGTCCACACTGTAATCTTGGCGCACCTAGAGGTGCACCTTTAGAAGGGGTATTGTGCTTCAGCCTGCCAGCCCCATGGTTTGAACAAACAAGCAGAGTGTTGGTAGCTGAGTCGGGAACAACATGAGTGCTGGAATAGAGTGCTGCATGGTGCAATGAGTGTGCCAAGGGCACAGGAGAGAAAAAAAGGAGTATGCAAAAGGCTCTGGCAAGAACGTGCTAAGGAGAAAGAGAGAGAGAGAAGGAGATGGGTCAGAAGTCAGAGTGGCCGTGCTTGGGAATGGTAGAAAACACAGCCTTCTCGAAAGTCTCTGATGCGCCCCATTGAAGTACTTATATATTTTGACAAGGTGACCTTTGTGTTTGAAACTGAAGGAGCGTGGGTTTACGGAAGGGAACCCTGAGTGGCTTAAGAGAAACTGTATTATTAATCTGAGCTTGTGTTTGAAACTGAAGGGGCCTAAGCTTGGGGAATGGAACCCTGAGAGGCTGGCTAAAGTGAAACATTTGGTGAAAGCATTTGAAGAGTTGAAACCTGGGGCAGGGAACCGCAAGAGCCTAAAACAGTGAAAGCAAGAGAGACTGTTGTAAGGAACCTGTGGTGAAGGTCTTGCAAGCAACCCTGTCTGATTGAACTCATTCTTGTGAGCTTAAATCTACGCCTGTCAAGAAGGCCACCATAAACCAACCCTGGTTTCCTATTTTTCTGTTGAACCACTACTTTTGTTTTTTGACAAAATACTCCCTAACACATTTTTGCATAGAGTGAGGGCATGCATAGGTGTAGACATAGACAGAGTATTATGCTGGACTTTCAGACATCAACGGCCCTCAAAAACATAATTTGAGGGAACCATACCTTTAGAGGTAGGGCCAGTTATGTATTACACCAACCCCGAATCTTTAAGAAATAAAGGTTTCGAAAACGTATTTAAGAGTCTCTCACCCTGATTCATGGAACAGTGCAAAGTGTCTTAAATACGTTTTTGCCCGTCTCACATAGTATAGGTAACCCTTCCATTCTTCCTGAGTAGCCGGTTTAACAACTTCAAAGGGGGACAGCAGGTTATTGACTTATTAGTCATATTCTTTGGTTTGACACCCGCTGTTTTAGCACTAGAATTGACTGCCTTGGGTAGGGATCAAGCCACTGCGAGTTAAAAGCAGGAGTAAGTCATCAGGGATAATACACAAGCCCGCAGTGAGGCTGCAGTTGTTAACACTGCTGCTGCTACATGGCTCAATGTTAGCATTTTTTGTACTCTGAACATCGGGGCTGACAGGATTTTTAATCATGACTAAAAACTGTTTGATTTCATTCATATGGATATTTGCCTCCCCTGTAGGTTTCGAGGAGCTGTGAGTCCACGTTTTGGCTTTGTTAAGTGGTGAAAAGTTTGCCAGAGCTTTCTGTTTCGACATAATGAATTTGATTAATTAGGTGATTGAAGGCTTCCTCTGGGAATAAAATCGGCAATATCCAGACCAGTCCCAATGTGTCATGATGCCTACCTCTAAGGAGCCAGGCCGGGCCCAGCTACCCCAGAGGCAGACATCATTTTCCCCAGGGAAGTCTCAGCGGGCCCAAGTCGGGGCCCTTTGGACTCAGTCCTGGCGCCTTAGGCGCCAGGCTCATAGCGGACCCCAGTCCTGGCGCCTTAGGCGCCAGGCTCATAGAAGAGGATATGTGTTTAAGTGCTTGGGTGCACACTTACCTGATGCAGACCTTGCTGCTTCATCCAGGCCCTCTTGAGGCCTGAATGGGACTACTTAACCTGTAGGACTACTTCACCACCCGGGTGTGGTCGGGGAAGGATACATACCTGATTGGTGGAAGGATACATACCAGGAACTTCTTCCAAGGCTATTTAAACCCCACCCGAACAGCCACACATGCTTCACGTTGTTCTGCACCTAGCAGCTGGACGCTCACCGTGTCAGCTCCTGCATCCTGACTTCAGCCACGCCTGCCAGCACCCTGGAACACCTGCAAGGGGAGAAAGGAAGAGAATAGGAGAAGAAAAGCCCTTACCTGCTAAATCTGCATTCCGGAGTCATTTCTCCAACGGCCCTGAAAAGGAAAACATCATTTTAAAGGCATTTCGTTTCGATCGCTGCAGCGCTGCATTTTACTCACCTTTGCAAGGCGCTTCCATCTTCAGCAGCGATCTTCCGGATTCAGCTACGCCCCGGCGCCTAGAGGAAAAAAGACAAGAACAAATGTGAGAGGGAGAAAAGGAATAAGGAAAGCTCAGTTTCCTTTTAAGTCTTACCTGTTGGATTATTCCCACTGCATTTCGGGTCCTGCCGCTTCCTGGCATCTCCGGACCCCGGCCCCTATGGGGAAAAAAGACAAAGACATTGAATCAGCGAATGCAAAGACATTACCTGAGCGCTCATCCAGAACTGTTTCACTTCGGGTCGGCGCCATATCTCCGGCACTCCGAACCCCGGCCCCTAAGGGGAAAAAGACATAAGCATTAGCGCTTGCTGCAAATAGACAACGAACATTATTATTAAGCTTGAACTTTTGAACAGAACTTTTACAGCGCCTTACCTGAACAGTCAAGCTTACCTGAACTCCCATCAATCCTCAATCCAGTGAAGTAACTGGGTTTCAACGCGCCCCTGCATCAGAAGCAGGATGGAGAACTCATCCTTCCAAACCCTAAGGTGAGGCTTCACGGGGAATCGTGGAGGAGGTATTGTGGAGGGTTGGAAGGGAGTGGGAGGCTTGAGCATTGTTCCACAGTTGGTAATACTCCCTTTTCACGCACAGGAGGGTATCCAACGAGCCAGGGAAGCCAGAATAGAGGGGCCCTTCCTGTCCATCTTCAGAGTTCTGCACCTTCGACGCCGCGCCTCCGTGGGAACCAGGTGAGCGTTACAGAACGCGAAGCCTTACCACAATTTCCCACCTGGGCGCTATGGAGACTTCCGAGACAGATCAGCTGGCCCATCTTTTAGGGGAATTACGGGCAGAAGTGCACTCAGCCCGCCAGGAGACTAATGCTCTCAGAAGGGAACTAATCCTATCCAAGGAAAGAACTGATGATCTGGCCAAAAGGTTATTGCAGGGCCAGGCAGAGCACACTCCTTTACCTGTTTCCGGAGATATTTCTACAACAATGGGTTCGAATAACCCGGTACAAATCAATCTACCTGGACACATGCCTTTGGCCCCGCCGGAACGTTTTGCGGGGGATCCCAAGAAATATGCCGTTTTTATGAACCAATGCCGTTTACACTTTTTATGCAGGCCCGGGGCCTTCCCCAACGACCAGACCAAAGTAGCCTTTGTACTATCTTACCTCAGTGGCTGTGCTGCCGATTGGTCTATTCCATTGGTAAATCAGGATGATCCCATTCTCCGGGATTTCCAGGGCTTCCAGGCCAGCATGGAAAGATTGTTCGCTCGACACTCGCAAGGACAGGCCCTTGACAACGAACTGCTATCCTTACGACAAGGTAATCAGGATCTTTTGTCCTATATCGCCACCTTTAATAGACTAGTTGTGGAAACCGGATGGCCTGAAAATAAAAGGATCACATTGTTTCATCGAGGCCTGCGCGGAGAGCTTAAAGATGTTATAGCTCAGATAGTAGATCCACCCCAGGCCTGCGCAGACTACATAGACTTAGTGGTTCAACTTGATCACAGACTTCAAAATAGAAATGCAGATCGGCTCAAGTATGAAACCAGAGTACCTATCAAGACCCATGTTAACTCCAAGAGTACTGACGTTTCCGAACCTATGCAAATTGGCAGTGTTAAAGGACCATTAACGCAGAAGGAACGAGAGATAAGGCGACAAATGCAACTTTGTCTGTATTGCGGAACTTCCGGTCACTTTCTTCAAAGTTGTCCAGTTAAACCACCCAAGAAGGTGGTTGGAGCCACTGATAACGAGTTATTGACACCTGGTTCGGGAAACGACCTAGCCCGACAAGCGTAGGGGTCCGCTTGCCGAGCTTGAAAACAAACTCTTTGACCTCGCATTTTGTTATGCCAATGGTGCTTGTGAACCCAAAACAGCCTCAGCAGTTGCATGCTATAAAAGCATACATAGACAGTGGAGCTATTGGAAATTACATAGACCGTGAATTGGCTTCCAGGATTAAGCTTCCTCTCCGCCTGAAAGTAGCCCAAGATGTAATTACTACAGTTGATGGAACCGAAATAGCCTCAGGGCCTGTAACGCATTCCACAGTTGAAATCACTCTGGTGGGTCAGGACGGACATCGGGAAGCAATCGTGTTTGATGTGATCAAGGCCCCACAATTTCAAGTACTTCTTGGAATCCCTTGGTTAGAAACACATAATCCGAGAATAGACTGGCGAGCAAAGAAGATAACTTTTCCTGATTGTGAACCAACCTGTTACCCAAGGAATCCAGCTATGGGTCTAGCCTCTGTAACTTCCACCCCTGTACAGCTACCATCTGAATACCAAGAATTCCAAGACGTTTTTCAGAAAGAGCAGGCTAACACCTTACCTCCCCATCGATCTTACGATTGCCAAATCGACTTGGTACCCAATGCACAACTACCTTGTAGTAGGATTTATGCTCTTACTGAACCTGAGAACCTGCATTTGCGCCAGTATTTGGATCAATACCTGGCCAATGGTTTCATTCGCCCATCAAAGTCACCAGTCTCTTCCGCTTTGTTCTTCGTACCTAAAAAGGAAGGAGACCTTAGGGCCTGTATTGACTACCGCACCCTAAATCAAATAACGATTAAGAATCGTTACCCTTTGCCCCTGATACCTGAGCTTATCGACCAAGTAAAAGATGCTCGTGTGTACACCAAGCTAGATCTCCGAGGAGCTTACCACCTGGTACGTATAAAAGAGGGCGACGAGTGGAAGACTGCATTCCGCACCAAATTTGGGCTCTTCGAATATCAAGTAATGCCCTTCGGTTTGTGCAACGCACCTGCCGCCTTTCAGTACTTCATGAATGATGTTCTTCGGGAACTTATCGATGTTTGTGTCATCGTTTATATTGACGACATCCTGGTGTATTCCTCCTCAGAATCTGATCACAGAAACCATGTTAGGGCAGTTCTTGAGAAATTGCGCCAGCACAAATTATTTGCCAAGCTCGAAAAATGCGTTTTTCATACCACAGAAGTGGAGTTTCTCGGATTCATCCTGACACCTCAAGGAATCCGAATGGACTCGCGGAAAGTGGACGCCATTCTCAAATGGCCATCTCCTAGCTCTGTGAAGGGAGTGCAAAGCATGCTTGGCTTTGCCAATTTCTATCGAAGGTTCATCCCGGAATTTTCTCGAACTGTTCAACCCATCACAGCTCTCCTAAAGAAAAAGAAACGCTTTGTATGGACTCTTGAGGCTGAACAAGCCTTTCAGGACCTGAAAACCAAATTCACCTCTGCACCTGTATTGAAGCACCCGCGCCCAGATCTTCCTTACATCGTGGAAACCGATGCATCCAGTTCGGCCATGGGAGCTGTCCTGTCGCAAAGAGACCCAGAAACTAACCAACTACACCCTGTAGCCTTTTGGTCCAGAAAATTCTCTCCACCTGAACTCAATTACGCAATTACCGACAAAGAACTACTGGCTATTAAATCAGCTTTCAAGGCTTGGCGTCACTATCTTCTCGGTGCAAGACACACCATCACCGTAATTACAGACCACAGAAATTAGCAGTATTTAAAGATGGCCAAAGCTCAATCTTCGCGACAACTCCGATGGGCTTTATTCTTTGCGGAATTTGATTTTGTAATTACCTATCGCCCTGGCTGCAAGAATGGTAAGGCAGATGCCTTATCCCGGATAGGCATGGAAGAACCCAATTTGAGTTTAGAACCTGTGCCAATCATACCGGAACAAAGAATTCTGGGCTTGACTTCATTACAAACCATTGAGGACATCCAAGCTCAAGTAAAACAGCTTTTTGACTCTTCTGCCTTACTGGAATGGAGTCCAAAGGGTCCTCACTACACCGTTAAGGATGATTTACCCTACTTCCAAGAGCGGTTATTTCTGCCAAGTAAAGAATTGCAGGAACTTGTCATTACCCGTCATCATGAATCATTAATGGAAGGACACCCCGGTATCACGAAAACAGAAGAAAAGATCAAACACCACTTCTGGTGGCCTTCTTGGAGAAAAGACATAAAGTCATTTGTGTTGTCTTGCGGAATCTGTGCCCAAAATAAGAGTCAAAAGAAAAGGCCAGCCGGCCTACTTCAACCTTTGGACATTCCACCAGCACCTTGGCACACCTTGTCAATGGACTTTATAACTGACCTGCCTCCTTGTGGTGGTTACAACACGATTCTCGTAATAGTGGATCTATTCTCCAAAATGGCCCATTTTATCCCTTTAAAAGGATTGCCGTCAGCTTCCACCTTGGCCAAGGAATTTATGGAAAATATAGTGCGGTTACATGGTTTCCCTTCCATATTAGTCTCAGACCGTGGAAGTCAATTTATCTCCCACTTTTGGAAGAAATGTTGCCAACTAGCACAAATAGACGTGCGGTTATCCACCAGCCACCACCCCCAGACCGACGGACAAACCGAGAGAACCAATCAGACTCTCGAGCAATATCTGCGGTGCATGTTACACCAATCCGAGTTGAATTGGAAGGACATCCTTTGGATTGCAGAATATGCATACAACAATTCAGTGCATTCTGGAACCGGACAGACTCCTTTTTATACCCTGTATGGTCACCATCCTCGGACCTCTGACCTAGATCCACCTCTGACCCTGGAGATGCCTGCAGTAAATCACCTACATTCCACAATAACCCAAGCCTTCAAAGAAGCTACAACCCACTTACAGCAAGCCAAGAAAAAGTATAAAGAAAACGCTGATTTGCACCGAAGTAAAACTCCTCCTTACCAAGTAGGAGATCAGGTATGGCTAGCAACTAAACATCTACCCCTCAAGGGTCAGCAAACTTTTAATCCCAGATTCATTGGGCCTTACCCCATCAAAGCTATTATCAACCCAGTGGCCTTTAAACTCGATTTACCATCCAACATGCGGATTCATCCCGTTTTTCACGCATCTCTTCTAAAGCCAGTACAACCTGGAACCAGACTGTCTGAGCCCCCAGGCCCTGTCCAAATTGATGGAGAATTAGAATTCGAAGTGAAAGACATTTTAGATTCCAAGATAGTTAAGTCGAAACTCTTCTATCTTGTTGATTGGAAAGGATATGGACCTCAGGAAAGATCTTGGGAACCCAGTAACTATGTTCACGCACCACGATTAATTCAAAGATTCCATCGAAGATTCCCGCACAAACCAAAACCCCCGGAGGAAAAGACCTTGGGAGGGGCCTTGAGGGGGGGTACTGTCATGATGCCTACCTCTAAGGAGCCAGGCCGGGCCCAGCTACCCCAGAGGCAGACATCATTTTCCCCAGGGAAGTCTCAGCGGGCCCAAGTCGGGGCCCTTTGGACTCAGTCCTGGCGCCTTAGGCGCCAGGCTCATAGCGGACCCCAGTCCTGGCGCCTTAGGCGCCAGGCTCATAGAAGAGGATATGTGTTTAAGTGCTTGGGTGCACACTTACCTGATGCAGACCTTGCTGCTTCATCCAGGCCCTCTTGAGGCCTGAATGGGACTACTTAACCTGTAGGACTACTTCACCACCCGGGTGTGGTCGGGGAAGGATACATACCTGATTGGTGGAAGGATACATACCAGGAACTTCTTCCAAGGCTATTTAAACCCCACCCGAACAGCCACACATGCTTCGCGTTGTTCTGCACCTAGCAGCTGGACGCTCACCGTGTCAGCTCCTGCATCCTGACTTCAGCCACGCCTGCCAGCACCCTGGAACACCTGCAAGGGGAGAAAGGAAGAGAATAGGAGAAGAAAAGCCCTTACCTGCTAAATCTGCATTCCGGAGTCATTTCTCCAACGGCCCTGAAAAGGAAGACATCATTTTAAAGGCATTTCGTTTCGATCGCTGCAGCGCTGCATTTTACTCACCTTTGCAAGGCGCTTCCATCTTCAGCAGCGATCTTCCGGATTCAGCTATGCCCCGGCGCTTAGAGGAAAAAAGACAAGAACAAAGGTGAGAGGGAGAAAAGGAATAAGGAAAGCTCAGTTTCCTTTTAAGTCTTACCTGTTGGATTATTCCCACTGCATTTCGGGTCCTGCCGCTTCCTGGCATCTCCGGACCCCGGCCCCTATGGGGAAAAAAGACAAAGACATTGAATGAGCGAATGCAAAGACATTACCTGAGCGCTCATCCAGAACTGTTTCACTTCGGGTCGGCGCCATATCTCCGGCACTCCGAACCCCGGCCCCTAAGGGGAAAAAGACATAAGCATTAGCGCTTGCTGCAATTAGACAACGAACATTATTATTAAGCTTGAACTTTTGAACAGAACTTTTACAGCGCCTTACCTGAACAGTCAAGCTTACCTGAACTCCCATCAATCCTCAATCCAGTGAAGTAACTGGGTTTCAACGCGCCCCTGCATCAGAAGCAGGATGGAGAACTCATCCTTCCAAACCCTAAGGTGAGGCTTCACGGGGAATCGTGGAGGAGGTATCGTGGAGGGTTGGAAGGGAGTGGGAGGCTTGAGCATTGTTCCACAGTTGGTAATACTCCCTTTTCACGCACAGGAGGGTATCCAACGAGCCAGGGAAGCCAGAATAGAGGGGCCCTTCCTGTCCATCTTCAGAGTTCTGCGCCTTCGAAGCCGCGCCTCCGTGGGAACCAGGTGAGCGTTACACAATGTATCACGGTACCTATCACAATACCTACACTTGTATTATTTGTACACAGCTCGACCCAGCTCCGGTTTGGTGCTTCAACTCTTGTTTTTATATTGCCAATGATGCCCTAACATCCAGGCTCAGACTACAGCTGAAAGAACTGAATGTATGGTGAAAAAGAAGACAGCAGCTCCCGCTCCAGTGAGACCTCATGACCTCCAACGCTGAACAGACACCAAAAGTACTGCACCCTGCTCAACACCCGCACCCTTTCCCGCAAGCTCGATCAGGAGGTTAAGAAGCCCCTGGAGCGTGGCCTCAGTCCATTCCAGGCAGTATGAAGGATGTGGCAGGGCAAATGGCAGGGAAACACCCTGCAGGCGCTCAACACTCATATCCTTATCTGCGGGATGTTAATAATATGTTTGTTATCCCCCATCCACTAGCTCAAAAGGGTTATACACAGGCGCAGTCAAATATTAACTGCTCTACAGAAGACTGCCTACTCTAGTGTACCCTCATTTGATCCATGCTCATATGCTGTCCTATATGGTTTATCACTATTTCAAATAGCTTGAGTTAACATGATATCTAAGATCTCTAGCAAAAGCCCTTCTACTCTTTCCAGTCAGGATTTTTTTTAGATTTGACACTTTATCAAGCAGTAGGATCTGCATGCAGTGCTGGGTTTGCCCTGTTATTTGCTTCTCTGTGGTGCCATTGCTAATCAATGTTGTCCATGTATATAGACGATTATCCCATTTCTATCTCTTAATATCACCATGGTCTTTTTGTGCATGGTCATCCATTTAAGAGGGGTATACAAGGTGAGGCACCCTCGGATACCTATTGTCATACGTGGTCAGCCATGATTGTGTTCAGTGTAATTTTACCATGGTCTTTCCATGATACACCTTTGATTTGGTTCCTCTCTTTATTTCATGGATAAATATCAAGTGGAGGAGTGTTGATGTTGGGGAGAAAAGGGTCTATTTTTGTTAATACAAATCAAGTTGCTGTTTTGAACACCCCGTTTAGAGGAACCCTAAAACAAAAGGACCACCCTTCTAAAATTACGATAAAATGCAACTAAAACACAATGTTTCCCCTTTTCCTTCACCCACTAAACATCTAATTCATCTAAATCACTTCATTTTGAAACGTGTGCTGGTTGAATAAATATTAAGCAAAACAGGGCATTGTGCTGACCGCCGTTACTATAATACAAAACTGCACTTTCTGTTCCCTGTGTAGTGCCCATCTGCATACACGAGTAATGTGTTCATTCTGTAAGGGTGTAGAAGTACGAGTCTGACACAGTGGCATATGTTTGTTGGCAAAGACTTTTATTTATATAAAGATAAAAGAAAAGGAAAACCATATCTTGCCCTGGTCTATGAGGGGTTGCCGTACCTCAACAAAAACACTAAGGACTCCATCAGGAAGCTCAGTAAAGTAAACTCTGTCCCGTGTACAAACCAATTTCCGTCCCTTACACTCTAAACTAACTAAGGAAAGAAAATGGGTATCTTCTTGTTACAGAAGGAGGCCTCTCGTTCTGGATATAGATTCAAATGTTCAGTTCTTGATGAGAAGAGTGGTTCTTTAATTGAAATGTCCTTGACGTTTGGATGCTCCTCCATTTGTATACAAAAACACAACAGGATTTAACAGGGAATTATCTCCCCTCTTCTTTCTTTCTTTGTCTCTAGTAATTATAAAGAAAACCTAGTTCCCAGGTATCAGGGGAAAGGTATCTTCCCCCGTTCTTTCAGAAATGTCACATCCAGCCTGGTTCACTACGCTGCCAGACTTGAATGAAGCTCTTCTTACCACAAAACACAGTTTACAACTATTAAGTAGGTTGGGGGGAGTCTTTTCCCCTATTCTTTCACCAATGTAGTATCAAATCTGGTTCACTATCCTGCCAGACATGACTGTGGATCTTCTTTTCACAAAGATAACACAAAAGAAAGCACAGTATTCACTTAGCCAAGGGACATGCCTCCATTTCCCTGGACTTTCCAAGCTTTCCCAAAAATGCACAAGAAAAGTTCCTAGCTTTCCCATGAACACCTCTTCTTTATTCACGGAGGGTTTATGTCTGGTTTACTCTCCTGCCAAACACACCCCAGGAAACTATAACGGATAGTCCCTGTTAATCTCTTCCTTTTATCTCCTTGGGTCCCAGCTCTTGAATGAGCTTCACCTTCTTCTTAGACGTTCATATGGATGCGAGTCCCAGACTTGCAATGCTGCATTACACCAGGTTGGTGTACTCTCCTGCAACGCATATGTTTTCTTCTTGTCTGTCTCTTTTGCTTTCAGGTCCCTAGACCATCTTATTCTCTGGCTTTCATATGGGTGCAGGACCCAGACTCGCAATGCGATATCACAATAGCTTGGTTTACTCTCCTGCCAAGCATATATTTCTTTCTGGACTGTCTCTGTTTCTCTCAGAGTCCCAGACCCTCTTATTCCCTGGCTCTCGTATGGGTGCGGGTCACAGACTTGCAATAATGTCTCTTGCCTGCTTCATATACTCTCCGGCCAAGCATACAATTGTTTATTTCTCTCTCTGTTACTCTTATCCTGTACTCTGTAGTTGTTCCCCAATTCCTCCCAGACCTCTGTTTCTTGGGCAGCGGTTGGCATAGTTCCTTCGTCCTGGACTACCTCCATGCTCCCATTCGGCTCTGTGCAGAACGTCTCTTAGTTTGTTTCCCTGTTCAATGTGTTGGCGTATATCAGGATTCCTCCTCAGAGGATGGCTCTCTCAATGTTGGTTTCCTTCTGATATTTTGTATTGCCTTTGACCAATCAAGTGTGGTCAGATGCTAGACCGTTCACTCTGTTTTTCTGGATTGATCTTCCTGCTCCTAGACATCTTCCACAGTACTTGCATTGGAACTATATGGAAAGCAAATTGCGTTTCTGGTGCCTATGTCAGGTCTAACACATTAGGTTGGCTGACTTTACAATTGTACAACTATTGTACTGTGGTTGCACTGCCCTTGCCCCATGGGCAAGGTCTCCCCCATAGGGGAGAAGGAACAACATACACAGATTTGTCACAAAACATATAAATGTGTTTTCCATCTACCACTACAGAGATCTTTATCACTGTGCAATTCATTAAAGTGACCCTAATGTTGTAAATGTCCTTTGAATGTTTGAACCAGCACAGATATGTATTACTCAATAGGTAAACCTGGTTTGTTATAAAAGGAAAGGTTGACCCTTGTATTGCTGAGATGCAAATGTTTAGTAGTGTTTAAGCTATGTGCTACTTCTCGGAATAAGGCAGTCCTTGTATTGCTAATAATTGTCATGCATTGTCATGTATTGTTTCATCTTAAACCACACATGATTAGGACAAATTAACAAGGAATTAATAAGCTTGCCAGACCATCTATAAGTTCATGTCTATCTGTGGATATCCAAGCTTTTGGACATCGTTGTTGTTCAGCTTTATTCAGAATAGTCCTTTAACACAATCACAATCACTGTTAATAGAGTCACTTTCAATTGCCATAAAATACAATAAAACCACAAACAGTAATTTCACACATGGTAAGACCATCCACTTGGTAGGGGAAAGTAAAACAAGTAAAAAAGAAACATCTGTAGAATTAGATTTTAACCTTGGGAGAAGAGCAAAGCTTGCAGCCTCGAAACTGCATTTTTGGATATCAAGGAAGACCAGTTATGTCCCTGATACCATGAGCACCATGGACATGGATATCCATGGTCTGTAGCTGAGCCATTTACCACTGGTGGTTGTCCTTGGAAAATGTCATTAGACAACCCATGGCAATCCATGGCCTTTGCCCGTGGATGACCATGGAGAGATCCCAAATAATCATGGTTGTAAATTAACATAAAAACAGGTTAGTTCTTAGATTTAGGGCTGTACAGACTACTTTGCGTCAATTGCGGGCAATGGGACATGATCAGACCTTGCCCTTACAATTGTTGGTTATCTCAAGAAGATAAGGGTAATACATCCCTGAACCCACATCGTCCCTTGGTAGGGCATCAGGAAGCATTAGTCAAGAGACAACCCTCCCCCCCCCACAGCGGAAAAAACTAAGTACCATAAGGTTGCTAATGGAGTGATGATGGTAGATGACTGGAATGCTGGCATTCAGGAGACTGGAGCATTGAAGACAGGGCACTGGAAAAGTTAACAGGAGTCTGGAGAAATTCAAGCAGGGGGCTGGAGCAGAGCACCCATGTTAGGAACAGAAAATTAAAGTGGAACAGTAAGGCAAGATAGGAACACAGGGAGAGAAGAAAGCAATCTAGACATCTTCAGCCAGGAAAAGTGGTGGCTCTGAGTGTGCCAACAGTTGGCCATACCCTCTGTATACTACACAACACTAACTAGGTACTAGGCATGGCTTTTGGCTTTGCACTGTGTCCACAGATTTGGATGTGGTGGCAAATGACACAGCCTAAATTGTTAGTTAGTTATCAACGTTTTTATTAGCCTATAAATTATATCATGTCGTATGCCATCAGAGATGTAATCAGTGGTGTTATATATCATGTAAACACTGATGTCTCCAGTGATTCCATCAGTGATTTCATCATTGATGTAATAGATGATGTAATTAGTGATGTCCCCAGTACTGTCATCAGTGATGTCATCTATGATGTCATTATTGTGCTCATAGGCTGCACAACAGGGGTGCAAAGTTGAGATGGCTTTAACAGAAATTCAGTGTTTTTTTGCGTTAAGTTCTCAGCTTAATGTCCTTGCAACCAATGACTTTTCCTTGAATTTCAAGGGTTTTGTTATTCCATAGGATTTTACCACACCACTGGTCACAGCCTTCAACGATGCCCACTGTATATTTAAGAACACTACCAGACCACTAGCAATGGCCTTCGGCCTTGGTCAGGGGTACAGCTTTTGGCTGTTAAAGGGACGTTATGGTTAAGTTGCACTAATAACCTATGAAATTCAGTGAAAAAGCGTTGGTATATGGATGTTATGGTTACAAGTAAAACCGAAACCAGAAATTCAACAGTTATGGTAAACTACGCAACCATAACTCGCACCACCACTGTGCACTGCTAAGACTAACACATAGGACATCAAAGATGACATCTTTTTTTAATTCATTTTTTTATTGTGCATTAGCCAAAAGATCATGACTTTTTACACAGTTCACAAAATAAAATGAAAATTCAATTTAACAATATAAAAGAAACAATCTCACTTTCATAAAGAACATTAAAAAACACATAAAAGCAAATAATTAATTTCAAAATCACATTTTCCAATGTACTTAGGTCATATAGCAAGTCGAGTGGCCAAAACAAAACTATTATCATTCATCTACTATATTACTGATGGGGTCCCCTTTTTTTACAATGAGGTTAAGTTCTTTAAGGATAGAGACCACCTCTACAGTAAGGAAGCCTTCATATTCTAAGAGTAATTTGCCCCAAAACATACCGAGATAAGAGAGCGGAGATCATGACAAAATCTCTGGAATCTCCACTCCATCTAGGCACCCAATGAAATGAGACCCAGTTCAAACGTTATACAAGAAATGGGAACATAGTTGGGAAGCAGAATAGATCTTTTCAAAATGTAGCTTTCGATCTTACCCCAATCAATGTCAAAAGCCAGAAAGCTACATCCCATGCCAAATGTAATCACCGGGACTACCTTTCCAATATAGAATTTTAAAAGAGGCATCATAGAAAATATACAATATTAGAGACTGATTTTCTTCATCTTTGCAGCCAAATTAACCACTTTCAGATCTAAAGTTGAAAGGAGATCGGCTTTAGTGGGAAAAGCTGTTATCTTTGAGCCCAAATAGATAACCGCTTTAGAGATAGAAATCAAAGAGTTATCCAACGGCCAAACAAAAGGTTTCAACTCCCTTAATGGATGTTTGAAAACAACCGTTTTTTATATATTCGGATGGATTTTCAAATCATTTTCTCTGGCATACTCAGATAAGGCAGTTAGTAAGCATTGCAGACCGATTTGAGTGTATTCTAAGACTACAAAATCGTCAGCATACGCTAACCAGTTAATTTTCATGTTGCCCAATTTGGGTCCTGCTAAGCAGATCTTCTTCAACCATTGTAGTAAGTCCGACAGGTATAAAATAAAGAGAAAGGGTGCAGTTAGACAACCTTGCCACACCCCTCTCTTTATTTGAATAGACTGGGAGAGAGTCCCTGATTTGGACAAACAAACTCTTAAAGAAGAGCGTTCATGCAGTTCTATCAGAATGGACAGCAAATTGTTAGGGAGTCCCCATGATTTTTATTTCATCCATGTCCTATTTCTATTTATAGTATTGAAGGCCTGGGAAAGATCAACCCAGGCTCCGAATGAGGGGGTCCCTCTCTTTATGAAAGCATCTGAGCTGAAACAGCTGATGATGAAGGTGTTGAGAGAGGTAGACAGTCTCCTCCTAAAACCTGCCTGCTGCTTTGGGATGATTCCTTCAACCTCCGCCCATTTCTCCAACTTGCCCAATATAACACCCGAGAAGATCTTCCCATCGGCATCTAAGAGTGATATTGGCCGATAATTCAATGGAGCTAATCGGTCACCTTTTTTGTAAATAGGAATTATGATCAAACTTCTCCATGACTCAGGAATTGTTTTGGTAAGGATTATATTGTCAAACAAACTCTTTAAGACTCTGGACCACAGTTCAGGATTTAATTTTAGAACTGCATTTCTTAGACCATTAGGACCAGCTGCCCTAGAGATAGGCAATTTTTAAATTATATTTTCAATGTCCTCAGATGTATAATTCAGAGACCATTTCGAACAGACTTTTAATTTAGGTTCCTGTGAGTCTAAAGCGCCATATGCCAGTGAGAAATTGTAGGTTGATGTTCGATACCTTCATGGAGCCTACAATTGACCAAAAGTTTCAGGAGTTTCTCGCACAGACAGCCTTTAACATTTCCTCCCCCACTCTCTGTTTCCTCATACATTTGTAAGACCTCATCTAGTATCTGTGGCTATTATTTAATGATCTAATTTCCAGTTCAAGGATTTTAGGATCTAATATGGTTTTCTTAACAACGACCTCTGGTGCCTATTGAGCATTTTCCTTTCATAAATTGTGAGACCTACTCAGTATGGTGGAGCCAGAGAGGGGGAATTTATATCCCAGAGAAATTCACTGAACCTGGCAGGTGCACAATATTTCCCAAGTTGCTGCGCTGAGAGATCACTTGTTACTATTTGTAGTTTATTTGTGAGGATCCACCTGCTCCTTTAAAACCTCAATAGACGATTACCAGCAGTATTTGCAGCCAATTCTTGGGAGTAAAGAGGAATCTGTTTGTTCTGACCAAAAGTAAATGTAGCCTCTAACATGCAGGCCCTCATTACGACCCTGGCGGAGGACCATGGTGCAATTTGCACCATGGTCCATGGCGCAGAGCTGCCAACTCCGCCATGGGGGTTGGCGGACTTACCGCCCCATTCCGAGGTTGGCGGGGCGGTAAGTCCCCAATCCCCATTTACCCTTCCCCATTCGCATTTTTGCCCCATAGGGTATAATGGGAGTGGGGAAGGCGTTAATTACGCCACCGTAAATTACGGTGGCGTAATTAACAACAAGTCCCGTAGCGCCATGGATTTTTCCGCCTGCGAAAAGCAGGCGAAAAAATCACCATGGCGCTACGGGAACTCGTAGTCTGGCGGAAAGGTACGCCATGCTTTACGCCGGCGTAAAACCCTTTCCGCCAGGGTCGTAATGAGGGCCGCAGTGATCATCTGGATTACCCTCAGTTACCATAAATTCACTAAAGTTTTCAAAGATGACTTTAGAGGTGAAGTTGTAATCGCTCGTCGAGAGTGACAAACCTCTTTGCCAAGTGTGGGCACTAGGTATATCACCCTGAATACTGCCATTCAATATCCTCATGTCCCAGTCTGACATCAAATTGCACTAGGCATAGCCATTGCCATTTTGTTCTTTTTTTAAAGAGCTATTCAATGTTGTTGTGGTGCACTGTGAATTGGAAACGCCCATTATGTTCATCTCATCAGCTGGGAAACGGACTGAGAACCCCAGCAGAAGATGAGATAGGTTTCTTAAATTGTCTATCAAAAGAGAAGATGTGGGGTTCCGATACAAATTTATTATAATCCAGTTTGAACAGGACTGAACAGTTCTTCTTTCGACTGTAGTTACCAAGATACCATGGACATCATTAGACAATAGAGTAGAGACAGAGAAAGTCAAGTTGCTACATAAAGTAATTAGTCCTCCACTCAGTCGCCCTTTTGGATTACTAGATGCCATCTGCTGATATACGGAAAAACCATCAACTACCAAGACATCAAAGGTCAAAGTTTACTGAAATGAGATCAGATGAAAGTTCTGTAAAATATAAGATGTTTTGGAGTCTTCAGAGAAAGAACTATGACATCACTGATGACATCACATATTTAGGCCACATGTTTTTGTTTGCAAACTTTAATGAAATTCCAATGAATTAACCCAAACTATTGCCACCATAGTGAACTACAATGATGTCCAGATGCTTCAAAGTAACCATACTCTCACAAAACAGGAGCAATTCTGCCTACTTTATTCCTTGAACTCCAAACCAGGAAATCTAAAATTCCCACGTAATCCACACTGCTTACAATACACCTTAAGCCAATGGACCCAAGAATCACCCACCAACCAGACACTCTGCTTCCTCAAAGCCATAGCCATGGTCACTGCACACAACAAACATAACTCTTGCTGTCCAGTCTTCCTGTACACCACACCCACAAAACCAGTAGTCTCCTTTCCCTGCCTAGCATCCTTAAAATACCTGGATTGCACATACAGTGTCTGCAGTCTACCGTGGTGTCCTTGGATGGCATGGCCTATTGAAAAGGGTGGGGAAGTTTAAACTCAATTTAAATCATGCATTCTGAATTGGTGGCTCTTAAAGGAGCCTTTTTCTGTTTTTTGGGGGCTTTCAATTTCTTTTTCTAATTTGTATGCCCTACACCTACTAAACAAGGCTTTAGTATATACTCCACATCTTCCCTTTTAACCTGTTCACATTCACTTTTTCAAAGCATTTTTAACATTCCAAAGAAAAATCTGATTGACAACATCAGTTAAATGCTCTCCATCGCTCTGAAAAATATTTACACTATCCAACTTGATATTTTCATTCTCGAAAGATGCCCTCCCTAAGGCTATAAAAAAGCACATACACATTTATTGGCAAGGTGCCTAGCTTCTTCCATTTGTGGACAACACAAAAGTGGACATCTCCATAGTTGCCTTGGATTCATTTGATAAAAAATATCTTGGCAGCTGGAGACAGTTCCATTAGGCTTCTCAACATATCCTTCATGGCAAGCTGCAAAGATACTGGATTTATATAGCCCAAACTGGTGCCTCCACAATGCACATTAATAATATTTGGACATTTAAAGTGAGCTATACTCTTGCAGAAGGGCAATAAGGTCATCGAGTTGTACCCACAAACTGCATACCACAAAACTTCCACTTCTTCCAATTCAATAGTAAAAGAGATGCCACAAGATTCAGTGTAACCCTTCAATGAATGCATCCAAGAATCTCCCACCATCCACATGCTTCTTCGTAGCCATAGCTACAGACATCTTCACTGCACCCAACAAAAAAAACACCTGCTACCCCCTCTTCCTGTATGCCGCAATCACAAAACCTGATTGGCTGATCCCCAGATGTCCATGGACATACACAACTGTCCGAGATCGCTGCAGTCACCTTTCCATGCCCAGCATCCTTAAAGGACCCAGATGACATGTGCAGTGTCCGCGTACTACCGCGATGTCCGCAGACTGTGTAGGAAAGGTGTAAGGAACTCATGGAGGCAACAAGTAAGACAGATAGAAGTGATCGCAGTTCAATGGTGTTTATTGAACAATTCATGCAGGATGGAAAAAAGACTAATCTAAACCTAAATATAAGATGGGAGCAAGCATTGGCCATCAAATAAAAATTAGGCAGTCCTAGTGGCGTTGTGTCAAAATAAAAAGGGCCTATAATAAGAAACGTATTGCCAAACCTTACAACTGATACCAAAAAGAGTGGGGATAGTTTTTAAGAAAAGAAAGAAGTGTTCTCAAATAATATGTCAGGATGCAGTAGCCTGGGACTCCCTTCCCCATGTGACGACAGTTCCATTCCAGCTATCATGGCCATCGATGGCCAGGTCTCGTTTCACTCGAAAGTCTCTTGCCTTCGACCACCTGACATATTCAAATAACAAAACAAACAAACAGTGTGTTTTCCACAGGCTTTGGGTGACGACTTTCACTCTGGGATTCCCCTCTTCTGGGGACAAATCCCTAGAAAGTTCCCCAATGTATCAGGACCCTGGATAGCTATGTTTCTCTCACTTTTGAGGACCTGTCAGGTTCCAAAATAAAGTTCAAACAAAATGTTCCTTCAACAAATGAAAGTTAATTTCCTTGCTTTACTTAGGGTGAGGATTGTTCAGCCCTGGGTCCCACTCTTATGGACGATGATGCCTCTTGAATCTTTCAGCCTCCCTCTTCTGGGTTCACTATGGCTTATTTGTCTCTCACTTATTTCAATGTCTTTCTGAACAGTACATCGTGGACATCCCCTGGCCAAGTTCACATCTATCAACACACTGTTCCTTGGGACCTTAGACTTTGCCCCTCTTTACTGGCATCCCTCCATTGGATTCACTCTTGCTGTCTCACTCTTTACTTTTGCCTTCTGGTTTTTACTTTCACCAATCTTTGGGGTGACACATTTTCACCATTTGATCCCCCTCTACCGGGCTCCGACCCCTCTGGACTGTTAGCCTCCCTCCACCTGGTTCACTTTGGCTCTTAATTAGGGTGATAGTGGCTCACCCCTGTGTCCCCCTCTTCTGGGCACTGACCCCCTCTTTACTTTCACAATTATGGCGAGATTCACTTCCCCTGTTTTCTCTTAATGAAGGATTCCCCTCTCTTGCTTTTAACTGTTCCTAGATCAAAGTCTTTCGAATGTACAGGGATTTTGCTTGACCTCCTGTATGACCACTTTGACCTGTTTTGGCGGCTCTTCTGTAGCCTTCTGGTATCTGTAGTTTCAATCAAGGTTGGGTCAACCCGAGTCTCTCAGGTTAGCACCCACTTGGTGGCGGTACCCACTGCAGCTGGTCTTCTCTTACACAATCTCTCAGTTCTTTGAACTGCCTTCAAATTGCCACTTTGCGACTTTCATTCATCACAGTCCGGTTCTTATCGGTTCTCCCTTCGACTCACCAGCTGTGATGAACTGCTTGACTTTTCTCTTCTCTGGAGTCAAAACCGGTACCACGGTCGCGGGGGCTTCCCTTGCTCCTGCTTATCAGCATAGGCTCGCCCTGTGTACCATTGACATCTGCTGCAAGACACTTGTGCTATTGTTTGCAGTCTTATGTCCTCTTCCATGAAGGTTCTGTGGGCCTGGGACGAAAAGGGCAAGATCGCTTCTCTCCTCGCCACCCTCTCGATTCCCTCTGCCTTTCTCCTTCTCTTGAACTGCCGTGTCTGGTTAGCTGTGCCATCGTGCTGTCTGCGGCGCTCATACTGTGCTCTACTTCTCCATCTTTTATCCCGATGGGGAAAGGAAAGGGCTGTCAGGTGTGTGTGATTCTGGTTAATTGCCTGACTCTGCCTGACCCTTGCGTTGGGACATGTCAGGTAAGCAGTTTCATTATAAGTCTGTTGTCTTTCAGGTGGTAAAACAGCGTTCATGTTGGAAAGGGGAAGGGTTTTGGAGGGATTTGGAAATGAACGGGAATGACCAGGGTTTTTATTATAAAATAAACAAGGGGTATTGTGGAAACAGTAGTGTTTTATCTGAGCAGGTTGGGAGTGTGGGAAATAATAATCAGCGGGACGGGAATAAGACTGACTGGGAGTATTCGGGTAGGATATAGGAAGAAAGGGGTTCTGGCAGAGGTAGATTCCGTCTGTAGCGGGGTTTGGGCTCCTAGTTGGTTTACCAGAGGTGTAGCGGTGATTGGATTGTATTAAGGGAGCTTCTTTGGGTGGAAAGGAGATAGAAGTGGAATAACCAAGGAAAACATTGGGGACTTTGTCCCCCTCACCTTCCTCCTCATATAGTACTGCGCCTCACCTTGGATATTCCCCCTAGAACAACGTCTGGTCTCCCTCACCCAGGTGATCCTCCCCGACTGGTCCGCCCCAAGGAACTGAATCCAACAGTGATAGCTGTGTCCTGGCCACCTGGATAAGGGATCCCGGGGCTCCACCTGGGAGAATACCCTCAGGTCTCTCACACAGGCCAGCCCTTCTACCTACACTGGGCACAGCCACCACAATATAATTAACCAACAAACCCCCCACTGCCAATGACGTTTGGGGACAGTAGAAATGACTGCAGACTCAGCGGCACTTACACTGCTTTTTTTTACCGATGAAAATGGCTCCATCTTAACTTTTTTCCACTCTCCCACCCTTCCCAGGCCCTCTTTTGGCACAAAATAACCCCAAAGGTAATTTTCGAACCTTTATTTTCACTGCACTGTCTGCGGCCAGCTGCGATGTCTGCCGATCCAATATAGTGACTGTTTCAAGAAATCTGACACACCTCACGTTTTTCATTGTGCGTTTTTGATGTCCACGTACACTAAGACACCCTCTCATTGGCCCAGAAGTGTCCGAGCACTCTGAATCAGGAAATGGGTCCCTGTACCGAACCCAGATACCACAAATTTATTTTGACCTACTTTTTGGCCATTTTCTAAAAAACGACTGAACGGATTTCCACCAAATTTACAAAAGCACGCTTTCAGGACCAAACTGCTGCTCTTGGCGCAATTATCATGAAAATTCATGCACCGTTTTGGGATGTAGGCACATGCTAATATTTATTTTCCATTGTGTGTATGAGGATTTCAGAAAATGTGAGACCCCTGTAACTTTGCTCCCACTGGACGAAACTATACCAAACATTGAAGAATCGTTTTGATGGGGGCCATGTACTCTAGTCTGGTGAGGATTCGTCGAATGACATAAAGATATAAGCCACCCAAAAAGTCCTCTTTCTATGAGTTGAGCAACCCAACTATAACTATAGGCCCTGTAATATATATATATTCAAGGAGTGCATCGATGAGTGCTGTCCGCAGTCTGTGAAGCCTGCATTCCTTTTGTTTTACCCCGTGAAAGGCTGATAACATACAGCGTGAAGTGAAGAAAATGAAGTAAACCCCGCTATTGGAATAGGACACAAACCTCATTCATTCTATTGGTCATTTCTTCGTTATCCCACCCCCACCACCATGAAGCAGATATAGGTGGCGGGCCGCATGTATTCAGCACGCTCGCATTCAAGGAGTGCATCGATGAGTGCTGTTTGCTGTCAGCGTATCGGTGTGAGAAGCCAGTTCCCTAATCAAAAGAGAGTACTGGTGGGCACAAAGAACGGTTTGAAAACTTGTTTAGCTCAACCCTTTTCCACGCCCTCCCCAGCCTCCCGCCCTCTGAGTTTGTAATGTTGGGTCTGGTGGTGACGGGGTGAGTCTTGTGATTGGACCTCCAACCTAACTACTACTGCTTTTATTAGCTTCCATCTACTGAAAATACATTTTTGGTCAACGTTGTTTTAATCTGACCTCTAAGAGTCATCACAATTGGTGTAATGCATTAATAAAAACAGCGAAGGGCTGGCATTTGTAGCAGTATGAAATCAGGGGCCAAACATCTGAGGAACCCCTTGCCCCTGGGTAAAAAGATACCTGGGGGTAGACAAAAAAGAAGCCCATGCTATGTAAATCTCTCCTACAATACAACAGAATAAAATCAAATGTTTTTATGATTTGATTGGTAGCTCTTCTATATCCCGGGTTGAAAATCCAACAATGACGCAGGAGCCAAGTACTGAGCATATTGTTGAGGCAGATGAACATATCTCCAGTTCCCCGTTGACTATAGACAATGGAAGTTCTTTTCTCAAACTATGCCTAAATCTAAAGCAAAATTCGCTGGACCCTATAACAGTTGACTATGATAATATTATTGGGATAAATCCACCAAGTATTCACAAAATGGAAAATATGGTATCAGAAAGTGACTGCCAGGAGTCTTTAACCACTAGCTTTGTAACGGATGCTTCTTCATCATTGTTGATCGCCACCTTGCAGCAAAAATTGATGCTTTGTTCACACTATCTACTGCAATGGCTGCCGAACAACATGATTTGAAGATTATAACGGCAAAAGTAGTTGACATTATCGTTGAGAACTATGCTGAGGCTATGAAGATTAATGGTAATGGGGATAAATCGGAGAAGGCTAAATCACAGACAGTAGTAACTACTGATGAAGTAAGTGAACCACACGAGACAGCTGATGCCATGGATACTTCTAGCTGTTTAATAGGACCTTTACTACATAGAATGTTGCCTAAAGGATATGTTGTGAACCCAGAAGAGTCTTCAAACATTGCGGCTAGAAACACAGATGATGCATATGAAGAAATATACATAAAGGAGAATAACAAAGGTGTTAAACATTGCAAATGCAGTAAGCATTGTAAGAGCCAAGCTGTGAAGTCACATGCTCCACAGAAATTAAGTAGGCTATCCTCTCCATCTGCCCTTATCTACAATTATTAAAAGACAGGCTGATGGATCCGTGCAAAAGGTAGCTTTGTGTGTTCCTTTGGATATTTGGTTGGCTCTTAGAAAAGATTGCTTCTAACCCGAACAATCAGCTCCTTTAAATACTTACCCCAAGTTGAAAAAAATTCGGAACCCTACTGTCCCGTTCCAACAAATAGTTCTGATCACTGACTTACCTAGTTTGGAAGTGCCACGTTATGCTACAAACTCCCAAGTTAAAAAAAAAACCCATGGTGCCCACCCAAAATAATGCACCGGTTTTGAAAAGAGGTGTTAAATATCAGAAATTCTAGGTAGATTTGAACAGAGAGAAATATGAAACGGTTGACACCTCCCAATAGATGGTCGTCCAATCAGAATAGGAGAGGAGAATCATAAGTATGTTGCAGAGGATAATTTGGTGATCTCAAACTTGGGACCTTTGATAAAGTTTGAGGAAATGTACACTGTCTATTTCTTAACCGCACTACTTTACTAACCATTTAGAAAAGAAGTGCTTGGTTAGCTACGATTACCAATAAGGACCTACTATATGTTGAACTACCTAAATGGGATAGTACGTCTAACCGGGCTTTAATTAAATTGGCCTCGCCAGCAGTGTTTCTCTACTGTGCTCATGTCCAGGAACACTATTCAATATGGGGTATAAATTAACAGTCTGTTATGAGCAACCAATAGACACCCTTGGAGTGAATGGTGCCCCCAATCATAGGGGTGTGACCAGGATGTGTAACCCACTGCTAACATCTATAGCTGGGCATTCTGTTTACACCTCCCTCTCATAATATTCTAACCTAAGAATGAAAGTGGCAGGCCGTATGTTTGTACCAAAGGAACAGCAGGGTAATATAAATTGAACTTATAACATTGCAAACTGGAATACCAGGGGCTTTAGCCATCTAATGGACAGTAGGGGGATCACTGACCCGGCTGATGAAGTATGATGTGTTTATGCTTCAGGAATCATGGCTGGACACAGCTTTATACTTGGTTTGCTATCACATCTACCACCGGAGGGCAAATAAAAGCCCTGTGAACGTCCCCGTGGTGGCTTGAATCCTGGGATTAGACAAAATATTGTACAAATATATATACATATAAAAAACAAAAGGTTATTCTAGTTTGCCTCGCACATGCAAACAGGATGCTGGATTTGCAAATGTCCATGTATTTGCAGCTTCTTACCCAGAGATAGAACCTCTTTTCATATGGGCCTCATGATAGCTTGACTTTTAGAATGCAATACTGTCAAGTACTGAGAGTAGCATGGTTTAAATAAAAATAATGCAGATGTTCTGTGTTTACTTAGTGTTTTATGAGATATTTAAAACTAATAATACACATGGCATCCAGGACGTTAGACTGTCTCCCATTCGTACAGCAATTGGGACTGACGCTGCTTAGCTTCAAAGTGAAGAAAGGGCCAGCCACCTCAGGCCATGTTTCTGTAAGTGGTCTTGTAACTTGTGCTCATTTAATATGCAACATGGCCCGAGGGGGCCCGTACCTTTCTCACTTTTTCACTTTGAAACTAAGCATGGTCGGTCCCGTTTTCTGCATGGATGGGAGTCCCAGATGTTTTTTTCAATGTATGGACTACAGATAGCCGTGGCTATGTATAGTTTTAAATCTGGGAAAAACTTGCAAAAAAATGTTGCTTTCAGATATTGGCTATAGCCAAGATTACAGAAAAGCTTTGTGTTGCAAACGCATTCCCTAGACCCCCTCCAACTCTCAAATTTCACTTGGTTGTTCTCTTGCCACCCCCACCTCTAGCCTGAAGGCATTTGCATGTTTTTTGATATGCAAATGGTTTTTTCCCTGCGTTTTATTTTCCTATATACTCTGCTTTTTCATTTCTGAAAACCATGATCCTGCAATGCACCAAGGGGGATATAACAATTTTTTGGGGGAAGAGGGGATTCCCCCTTCTCCATCAAATATTTAAAAAACGACTGCTTGGAATAACCCCAAACCACAAAAAGATCTATATTCAACGCTTCGTACCCAAGTTGTTTCAGACCTGGTCCAAAATCCGTCAGCGCTTTGGGCTGTGCACTCCGGCAAAAATGTACCTTGTTTGCCTATGGGAACATGAATGGGAAGTAGGCTGCAACTTTTGTTTTTTTGTTTTCTTAATAACTTTTTTATTCTTTAACAAATATTTTCCAAACTTTGCAGTCTAGGGGGCGGTGGGGCATGCATCCCTAAATGAGTTCAGAATGTCACCCACATCCGTCGCACAAGTCAAAATTTATAAGCAATTCATTTTTGGGGGTTTCCTATGGGAGTCTGACTCATCTTAACTATAGGGCGACCGCTGCCCTATAATATAAATATTATAGGGCGGTGGCTGCGGCTGTCTGTAGTCCATACATAAAATGACTACAGATAGCCAAGGGTATCTGCAGTTCTGTACCCACGGCTATAGAAAATAAATAATAAGATATTTTTACAGCTACATCAAAGGCCATAGCCAGTAACACAATACGGATCCGGGACTCCCGTCCATGCAGTAACCAGGAGTGAAGCTGCATAGCTTCAAAGCAAGTTAATAGCCAGCACCCTCAGGTCGTTACCTAATAAATTACAAGACCACTTAGAGCAATATTGCCTGAAGGGCCAGGCACCAGGCACTGTCTTCACTTTGAAGCTAAACCGGGTCGGTCCTGGACCACAGTCCCATGCTGTGTGTTTTCCTAGTTGTATATTGTGGGATATTTCAACCCATGACAATGCAGCCTACTACACCCCTTTGCCAATGGGCGAAAGAAAACTGCCAAAAATGGAGGCGCTAACCACTGTGCGAGCTAAATCTGCAAAAACTGCGCATGGTTCAGAAATCACAAAGAGGCTGCACCACCTTGACTCACACAGGCAAAGTTGATTGTCAAAACAGAACTAACCTGCAGGAGAAGGCCAGTGAGTGCTGTTACCAGTTACATGAATTAATGCCACAAAAGTGGGCTATAAATCTGAAAATTCCCTTAAATACAGCTTCCTAATCAATGGCAACCTTCAAATTGCTGGTTTGGCACTAAATTCTGTCATTTTCACAGTGAATTATTAAAGAAATGAAAAGTGCTGAAATCATAGATTCTCCAGTGCAGTCAGAGGAATCCAGGCCTCACTGACTGACAGCTGCATCAGAAAATTAGGTGTCAAACCCAGTTTAAAGGTGTTTCTGTTTCCTGATTAAAATGGCAAAATTCACCTATTTAAAGCATGTTTGTGAAGGGCTAATTCTTTTAAATGTCCAAATCCCTTATAAACTGTGCTTATATTTTATATGTGTGAAATGAAAAGACTTTTATTTAAAGGAACCCAGTCTGGAGCTAATCAAATATTTAATTCTGATCTGACAGCCCAGCCTGGGAAAGATTCACATTTCAGCCTGACACTCAATTGCTACAGGAAGGCTAATGGCTGCTTAATGGTTCCTGCATATTGACAACAAGGAGCACAATGAGAGCATCAGACATTTGTCTCTGGCAGAGCCAAGAACAATGGCAAACTGCCCAACTGATCTCTGTAGGGGACCTTCCCTCTCCAGGAAGGGGACACGCCTCTCTGATCAAAGGACTGGACAGCTGCTGCCTGGGAAGGGGAGTAAATCCTTATTTGTGATTAAAGTTTAAAACTCTTTAGCTGTGCAACCGAAAGAAGGATAAATCTGAAAATTGGTAGACATTAACCTAATTTTAGGACATTGATGAAATCTGTACCACTTAAGGGACCAAAGTTATGAAAAATCCTTATGGTAGCAGAACTATTAATGTTGCAAGCCTAAGATTGCATATACATGATCCACTGATAAGTGTCCAGAGGTGTACCGAATTAGAAATTATTAATCCAAACTGTTATGATTAAAATTGATGAAATCCCATGCAATGAGAAAGACAGCTCACACCGAGATGGGAATTGAACACCAGGATAAACCATAGAATGTGAAAGACAGCTCGCACTGAGATGGGAATTGGACGCCAGGATAAAACATAAAAAATGTAATGCATGTGTCTGATTTTAGTAGAGGGCATAGTTGTAAAAATGTGTATTTAATTGCAAGCTAAATTGTGGTCAAAATCAATGTTGGAGTTCCTAAATCGCATCTGTCATGATGCCTACCCCCGGGCATCAGGACCAAAGCCCTCAGCTCCGGGAGCAGGCATCCAGACATTTGTTTAAACCTCAGCAGCCCCGGTTAGGGGCTGTCTGGGTTCAGTCCTGGTGCCTTAGGTGCCAGGCTCATCATAGAAATCAGTCATGGAACAGCAGCACATGCTTCGCGTTATTCTGCATCCAGCAGCGTGATACTCACCGCGCCTGCAGCCAGCATCCAGTCTTCTGCCACGCCCGCGTGCCTGCAGCCAGCATCCAGTCTTCTGCCACGCCCGCCTCGAATCCGGAGCTCCTAGAATAAAGAAGAAGAAAAGGACAAGGTTAGAAAACAAACTTATTTCAAATTCCTCACCTAATTCCGGAACCATTTCATCTCCGGACCTGGAAAATAAATCAGTCCTGCACGCGTCGCTTCGCCAGCTCCAGGACGGCGCCATACTCACCAGTTCTCACAGCATCTTTCGGTCCGGCACTGTCTCCATCATTTCTTCACCGTAATCCGGCACTTAGGGGACACAAGAAAAAACAAGGTGAGCCAAGGGAATCAACAAATACAACCTCTTACCACCATAGACTTACCTGATTTACCACCGGCGGTATTATTCCATAACTCTCCACATTTTGATATGCCGCATCTGTAAAGAGGGAGAAAAACAACACGTTAACGCATGCAATAGTTACCGGACAGTGTTGGGTAACACAGACTCTTACCTGAACGCCAGCAGCAGCTATGAGACCTTCTTCTCACAAACTCAGTTGCAACTTAAGGAAGGACGGGGACAAGAGTGAACATCGGGCAAATTGAACTCTTTGAACTTGATACTTACCAATCCCGCCAGGGACTTCAAAGTCAATACTTACCGGAACTCTCCCAATGCCTTCAAACCAGTGAAGTAACTGGTATCTACGTGTCCCTGCAAGACACGCAGGATGGAGAGCTCATCTTTTACGAACATAAGGTGAGGTTACTAAGTGGATATCAGAGGTGATTAGTGGGGGAGAGCGAGAACAGTTGGGAGGCCATCACTAAAACCCACAGGTGGTTAATCCCTGTCTCCACTTGCAGGAAAATACTTCTTCGGGTCCAGCAGACAAGACTAGGCGGGCCAGTCCAGACAGTCATCTCTGCACTATGCTTCACTTTGAAGGAGACCGCAGCTGTCCGGGTCCGATCGACACCCCTGTGGGGTCCAGGTGAGCGTAACAGAACGCGAAGCCTCTCTACAAATACCCACCCGGGTGTTATGGAAACCTCGGAAACCGACCAACTGGCCCAATTATTGGGGTAATTTAGGGCGGAAGTACATGCCGCTCGCCAAGAGACTAATGCCCTCAGGAGAGAACTGATTGTCTCAAAGGAGCACACGGATGATCTGGCTAGGCAACTACTGCAAAACCAAGCTGGGGAAACGCCCCAACCTGGATATGGGGGAAACCCAACCCCCGTTTCATCAAGCAATCCTGTGCAAGTGGTTTTACCAGGAAATATTCCGTTAGCTCCACCAGAACGCTTTGCTGGGGACCCCAAAAGGTTCGCCGTGTTTATGAACCAATGCCGCTTGCACTTTTTATGCAGACCGGGAGCATTTCCAAATGACCAAGTCAAAGTAGCCTTTGTATTGTCATATCTTAGTGACGGCGCAGCGGATTGGTCCATTCCATTAGTCAACCCAGGATGATCCTCTTCTCTGGGATTTTCAGGGTTTTCAAAGGAGCATGGAAAAACTATTCGCCAGACACTCTAAGGGTCAAGCCCTGGACAACAAACTTTTATCCTTATGACAAGGTAACCAGGATCTGCTAACCTATATTGCAACCTTCAATAGGTTGGTGGTGGAAACCGGGTGGCCGGAGGAAAAACGAATTACATTGTTTCATCGTGGACTTCGGGGAGAACTCAAAGATGTCTTGGCTCAAGTTGTGAACCCACCTCAGGATTGCACAGAATTTATAGACTTAGTGGTCCAGCTAGACCACCGACTTCAGAACCGAAAGACTGATCAAGCTAAGTTCGAGAACCGGGTATTGGTTAAACCCAGCGTTGCCCCCAAAGGAACAGATGAATCTGAACCTATGCAGATCGGGGGGTTAAAGGACCCTTAACTCGAAAGAGAAAGAAGACGACAGATGCAGTTGTGTCTGTACTGTGGAACCTCAGGACATTTTCTACAGGATTGCCCTACAAAACCACCCAAGAAGGTGGTAGGAGTTGCAGATAAAAACCACATAGAGCCTGATTCGGGAAACGACCACGCCCGACAAACGTAGAGGTCCGCTTGCCGAGCTTAAAGAAGGACACTCAGACCTCGCATCTGATCATCCCAATGGTCCTACTTGATCCCAGGCAGCCATCACGTATGCACGCAGTAAGGGCATACATATATAGCGGGGCCGTAGGAAACTATATTGACCACAAATTGGTGTCAAGGATGAATCTACCTCTTTGCAAAAAGACCACTTTGGATGTCATCACCACAGTTGATGGAACTGATATTGCCTCGGGGCCTGTAACTCATTCAACTACAGAGATGACACTGTTGAGTCAAGATGGGCATCGAGAGACTATTGTGTTTGATCTAATCAAAGCCCCACAGTTCCAGATAATACTGGGGATGCCATGGTTGGAAACACATAATCCTTGTATAGATTGGTGAGAGAAGAGAATAACCTTCCCGGATTGTGCACACACCTGTTACCCGGAGAAAACTTTGAACAAAGGCCTGGCTACAGTCGCTAACCCAATCGTGCAGTTACCTCAGAAATACCAAGAATTTCAGGATGTTTTTCAAAAAGAACAGGCCAATACATTACCTCCTCACAGATCATACGATTGTCAAATCGACCTCCTACCCGGTGCACAACTTCCATGCAGTAGAATCTACGCCCTCACGGAACCTGAAAATCGTCACCTACGGCAATACTTGGACCAATACCTTGCTAATGGCTTTATTCGTCCTTCCAAGTCTCCTGCATCCTCAGCTTTATTCTTCGTGCCAAAATAGGAAGGTGACCTTAGAACGTGCATAGATTACCGCGCATTAAATCAGATTACGGTAAAAAACCGATACCCATTGCCTCTGATCCCCGAATTACTAGACCAAGTAAAGAATGCTTGTATCTACACTAAGTTAGATCTCCGAGGGGCATATCATCTGGTATGTGTCAAGAAAGGTGACGAATGGAAGACTGCCTTTCGCACCAAGTACGGATTATTCGATTATCAGGTGATGCCCTTTGGGTTGTTCAATGCACCAGCAGCCTTCCAGTATTTTATGAACGATGCCCTTTGTGAACTCATTGACGTCTGTGTCGTCGTATACATAGATGATATTCTAGTGTACTCCTCCTCAGAATCAGACCATGTTAAGCACGTGCGTGCAGTCCTTGAGAAACTACGCCAGCACAAGTTATATGTAAAATTGGAAAAATGTGTTTTTCATGCTACGGAAGTTGAATTTCTTGGATTTATCCTGACTCCAAAAGGAGTCCGAATGGACTCTCGAAAGGTGGACGCAATTCTCAAGTGGCCATCACCCAGTTCAGTCAAAGGGGTACAAAGCATGCTCGGATTTTTTAATTTCTACTGCAGATTCATTCCGGACTTCTACCATGTTGTACACCCCATCACAGCACTTTTGCGAAAAAACAAACGCTTCTTGTGGACCGAAGAGGCTGAAAAGGCCTTCCAAGAGCTGAAAGCGAAATTCACATCAGCACCTGTCTTAAAGCATCCACGCCCTGAGTTTCCATACATAGTAGAAACTGATGCATCCAGTTTAGCCATGGGAGCTGTCCTGTCCAGAAGGGTCCTGAATTCGATCAACTACACCCAGTAGCGTTTTGGTCCAGAAAGTTCTCAGCACCTGAGTTAAACTATGTGGTTACCGATAAAGAGCTATTAGCCATCAAATCCGCCTTTAAGGCTTGGCAGCACTATCTTCTTGGTGCCAGGCATACTATTACCGTATTCACCGATCACCGGAACCTGTAGTATTTAAAAACAGCCAAAGCCCAATCATCGCAACAACTTCGATGGGCATTGTTCTTTGCCAAATTCGATTTCGTGATCACTTATCGACCAGGCTGCAAAAATGGCAAAGCAGATGCCTTATCCCGAATAGGGATGGGAGAAGCATATGCAAACCCGGAACCGGTGCCAATAATTCCCGAGCAAAGAATTCTTGGCATAACTACTCTACAGACACTAGAAGGTATTCATTCAAAAATCCAACAACTCTTCGATCCAGCAACCCTGCAGGACTGGGTAAAGAAAGGCCCGGACTACTCAGTCGTCAATGACCTACCTTACTATCAAGGACAACTATTTCTAACACACAAGGAAATACAAGAACTAGTCATCTCCAATTACCGTGACACCCTGATGGAAGGGCACACAGGTATCGCAAAAACTGAAGCGAAATTTAAGAGACAGTTCTGGTGGCCCACTTGGCGAAAAGATGTAAAGTCATTTCTCCTGCCAAACACACCCCAGGAAACTATAACGGATAGTCCCTGTTAATCTCTTCCTTTTATCTCCTTGGGTCCCAGCTCTTGAATGAGCTTCACCTTCTTCTTAGACGTTCATATGGATGCGAGTCCCAGACTTGCAATGCTGCATTACACCAGGTTGGTGTACTCTCCTGCAACGCATATGTTTTCTTCTTGTCTGTCTCTTTTGCTTTCAGGTCCCTAGACCATCTTATTCTCTGGCTTTCAAATGGGTGCAGGACCCAGACTCGCATTGCGATATCACAATAGCTTGGTTTACTCTCCTGCCAAGCATATATTTCTTTCTGGACTGTCTCTGTTTCTCTCAGAGTCCCAGACCCTCTTATTCCCTGGCTCTCGTATGGGTGCGGGTCACAGACTTGCAATAATGTCTCTTGCCTGCTTCATATACTCTCCGGCCAAGCATACAATTGTTTATTTCTCTCTCTGTTACTCTTATCCTGTACTCTGTAGTTGTTCCCCAATTCCTCCCAGACCTCTGTTTCTTGGGCAGCGGTTGGCATAGTTCCTTCGTCCTGGACTACCTCCATGCTCCCATTCGGCTCTGTGCAGAACGTCTCTTAGTTTGTTTCCCTGTTCAATGTGTTGGCGTATATCAGGATTCCTCCTCAGAGGATGGCTCTCTCAATGTTGGTTTCCTTCTGATATTTTGTATTGCCTTTGACCAATCAAGTGTGGTCAGATGCTAGACCGTTCACTCTGTTTTTCTGGAGTGATCTTCCTGCTCCTAGACATCTTCCACAGTACTTGCATTGGAACTATATGGAAAGCAAATTGCGTTTCTGGTGCCTATGTCAGGTCTAACACATTAGGTTGGCTGACTTTACAATTGTACCACTATTGTACTGTGGTTGCACTGCCCTTGCCCCATGGGCAAGGTCTCCCCCATAGGGGAGAAGGGACAACATACACAGATTTGTCACAAAACATATAAATGTGTTTTCCATCTACCACTACAGAGATCTTTATCACTGTGCAATTCATTAAAGTGACCCTAATGTTGTAAATGTCCTTTGAATGTTTGAACCAGCACAGATATGTATTACTCAATAGGTAAACCTGGTTTGTTATAAAAGGAAAGGTTGACCCTTGTATTGCTGAGATGCAAATGTTTAGTAGTGTTTAAGCTATGTGCTACTTCTCGGAATAAGGCAGTCCTTGTATTGCTAATAATTGTCATGCATTGTCATGTATTGTTTCATCTTAAACCACACATGATTAGGACAAATTAACAAGGAATTAATAAGCTTGCCAGACCATCTATAAGTTCATGTCTATCTGTGGATATCCAAGCTTTTGGACATCGTTGTTGTTCAGCGTTATTCAGAATAGTCCTTTAACACAATCACAATCACTGTTAATAGAGTCACTTTCAATTGCCATAAAATACAATAAAACCACAAACAGTAATTTCACACATGGTAAGACCATCCACTTGGTAGGGGAAAGTAAAACAAGTAAAAAAGAAACATCTGTAGAATTAGATTTTAACCTTGGGAGAAGAGCAAAGCTTGCAGCCTCGAAACTGCATTTTTGGATATCAAGGAAGACCAGGTATGTCCCTGATACCATGAGCACCATGGACATGGATATCCATGGTCTGTAGCTGAGCCATTTACCACTGGTGGTTGTCCTTGGAAAATGTCATTAGACAACCCATGGCAATCCATGGCCTTTGCCCGTGGATGACCATGGAGAGATCCCAAATAATCATGGTTGTAAATTAACATAAAAACAGGTTAGTTCTTAGATTTAGGGCTGTACAGACTACTTTGCGTCAATTGCGGGCAATGGGACATGATCAGACCTTGCCCTTACAATTGTTGGTTATCTCAAGAAGATAAGGGTAATACATCCCTGAACCCACATCGTCCCTTGGTAGGGCATCAGGAAGCATTAGTCAAGAGACAACCCCCCCCCCACAGCGGAAAAAACTAAGTACCGTAAGGTTGCTAATGGAGTGATGATGGTAGATGACTGGAATGCTGGCATTCAGGAGACTGGAGCATTGAAGACAGGGCACTGGAAAAGTTAACAGGAGTCTGGAGAAATTCAAGCAGGGGGCTGGAGCAGAGCACCCATGTTAGGAACAGAAAATTAAAGTGGAACAGTAAGGCAAGATAGGAACACAGGGGGAGAAGAAAGCAATCTAGACATCTTCAGCCAGGAAAAGTGGTGGCTCTGAGTGTGCCAACAGTTGGCCATACCCTCTGTATACTACACAACACTAACTAGGTACTAGGCATGGCTTTTGGCTTTGCACTGTGTCCACAGATTTGGATGTGGTGGCAAATGACACAGCCTAAATTGTTAGTTAGTTATCAACGGTTTTATTAGCCTATAAATTATATCATGTCGTATGCCATCAGAGATGTAATCAGTGGTGTTATATATCATGTAAACACTGATGTCTCCAGTGATTCCATCAGTGATTTCATCATTGATGTAATAGATGATGTAATTAGTGATGTCCCCAGTACTGTCATCAGTGATGTCATCTATGATGTCATTATTGTGCTCATAGGCTGCACAACAGGGGTGCAAAGTTGAGATGGCTTTAACAGAAATTCAGTGTTTTTTTGCGTTAAGTTCTCAGCTTAATGTCCTTGCAACCAATGACTTTTCCTTGAATTTCAAGGGTTTTGTTATTCCATAGGATTTTACCACACCACTGGTCACAGCCTTCAACGATGCCCACTGTATATTTAAGAACACTACCAGACCACTAGCAATGGCCTTCGGCCTTGGTCAGGGGTACAGCTTTTGGCTGTTAAAGGGACGTTATGGTTAAGTTGCACTAATAACCTATGAAATTCAGTGAAAAAGCGTTGGTATATGGATGTTATGGTTACAAGTAAAACCGAAACCAGAAATTCAACAGTTATGGTAAACTACGCAACCATAACTCGCACCACCACTGTGCACTGCTAAGACTAACACATAGGACATCAAAGATGACATCTTTTTTTAATTCATTTTTTTATTGTGCATTAGCCAAAAGATCATGACTTTTTACACAGTTCACAAAATAAAATGAAAATTCAATTTAACAATATAAAAGAAACAATCTCACTTTCATAAAGAACATTAAAAAACACATAAAAGCAAATAATTAATTTCAAAATCACATTTTCCAATGTACTTAGGTCATATAGCAAGTCGAGTGGCCAAAACAAAACTATTATCATTCATCTACTATATTACTGATGGGGTCCCCTTTTTTTACAATGAGGTTAAGTTCTTTAAGGATAGAGACCACCTCTACAGTAAGGAAGCCTTCATATTCTAAGAGTAATTTGCCCCAAAACATACCGAGATAAGAGAGCGGAGATCATGACAAAATCTCTGGACTCTCCACTCCATCTAGGCACCCAATGAAATGAGACCCAGTTCAAACATTATACAAGAAATGGGAACATAGTTGGGAAGCAGAATAGATCTTTTCAAAATGTAGCTTTCGATCTTACCCCAATCAATGTCAAAAGCCAGAAAGCTACATCCCATGCCAAATGTAATCACCGGGACTACCTTTCCAATATAGAATTTTAAAAGAGGCATCATAGAAAATATACAATATTAGAGACTGATTTTCTTCATCTTTGCAGCCAAATTAACCACTTTCAGATCTAAAGTTGAAAGGAGATCGGCTTTAGTGGGAAAAGCTGTTATCTTTGAGCCCAAATAGATAACCGCTTTAGAGATAGAAATCAAAGAGTTATCCAACGGCCAAACAAAAGGTTTCAACTCCCTTAATGGATGTTTGAAAACAACCGTTTTTTATATATTCGGATGGATTTTCAAATCATTTTCTCTGGCATACTCAGATAAGGCAGTTAGTAAGCATTGCAGACCGATTTGAGTGTAGTCTAAGACTACAAAATCGTCAGCATACACTAACCAGTTAATTTTCATGTTGCCCAATTTGGGTCCTGCTAAGCAGATCTTCTTCAACCATTGTAGTAAGTCCGACAGGTATAAAATAAAGAGAAAGGGTGCAGTTAGACAACATTGCCACACCCCTCTCTTTATTTGAATAGACTGGGAGAGAGTCCGTGATTTGGACAAACAAACTCTTAAAGAAGAGCGTTCATGCAGTTCTATCAGAATGGACAGCAAATTGTTAGGGAGTCCCCATGATTTTTATTTCATCCATGTCCTATTTCTATTTATAGTATTGTAGGCCTGGGAAAGATCAACCCAGGCTCCGAATTAGGGGGTCCCTCTCTTTATGAAAGCGTCTGAGCTGAAACAGCTGATGATGAAGGTGTTGAAAGAGGTAGACAGTCTCCTCCTAAAACCTGTCTGCTGCTTTGGGATGAATCCTTCAACCTCCGCTCATTTCTCCAACTTGCCCAATATAACACCCGAGAAGATCTTCCCATCGGCATCTAAGAGTGATATTGGCCGATAATTCAATGGAGCTAATCGGTCACCTTTTTTGTAAATAGGAATTATGATCAAACTTCTCCATGACTCAGGAATTGTTTTGGTAAGGATTATATTGTCAAACAAACTCTTTAAGACTCTGGACCACAGTTCAGGATTTAATTTTAGAACTGCATTTCTTAGACCATTAGGACCAGCTGCCCTAGAGATAGACAATTTTTTAATTATATTTTCAATGTCCTCAGATGTATAATTCAGAGACCATTTCGAACAGACTTTTAATTTAGGTTCCTGTGAGTCTAAAGCGCCATATGCCAGTGAGAAATTGTAGGTTGATGTTCGATACCTTCATGGAGCCTACAATTGACCAAAAGTTTCAGGAGTTTCTCGCACAGACAGCCTTTAACATTTCCTCCCCCACTCTCTGTTTCCTCATACATTTGTAAGACCTCATCTAGTATCTGTGGCTATTATTTAATGATCTAATTTCCAGTTCAAGGATTTTAGGATCTAATATGGTTTTCTTAACAACGACCTCTGGTGCCTATTGAGCATTTTCCTTTCATAAATTGTGAGACCTACTCAGTATGGTGGAGCCAGAGAGGGGGAATTTATATCCCAGAGAAATTCACTGAACCTGGCAGGTGCACAATATTTCCCAAGTTGCTGCGCTCTGAGATCACTTGTTACTATTTGTAGTTTATTTGTGAGGATCCGCTTGTTCCTTTAAAACCTCAATAGACGATTACCAGCAGTATTTGCAGCCAATTCTTGGGAGTAAAGAGGAATCTGTTTGTTCTGACCAAAAGTAAATGTAGCCTCTAACATGCAGTGATCATCTGGATTACCCTCATTACCATAAATTCAGTAAAGTTTTCAAAGATGACTTTAGAGGTGAAGTTGTAATCGCTCGTCGAGAGTGACAAACCTCTATGCCAAGTGTGGGCACTAGGTATATCACCCTGAATACTACCATTCAATATCCTCATGTCCCAGTCTGACATCAAATTGCACTAGGCATAGCCATTGCCATTTTGTTCTTTTTTTAAAGAGCTATTCAATGTTGTTGTGGTGCACTGTGAATTGGAATCGCCCATTATGTTCATCTCATCAGCTGGGAAACAGACTGAGACCCCCAGCAGAAGATGAGATAGGTTTCTTAAATTGTCTATCAAAAGAGAAGATGTGGGGTTCCAATACAAATTTGTTATAATCCAGTTTGAACAGGACTCAACAGTTCTTCTTTCGACTGTAGTTACCAAGATACCATGGACATCATTAGACAATAGAGTAGAGACAGAGAAAGTCAAGTTGCTACATAAAGTAATTAGTCCTCCACTTAGCCGCCCTTTTGGATTACTAGATGCCATCTGCTGATATATGGAAAAACCATCAACTACCAAGACATCAAAGGTCAAAGTTTACTGAAATGAGATCAGATGAAAGTTCTGTAAAATATAAGATGTTTTGGAGTCTTCGGAGAAAGAACTATGACATCACTGATGACATCACATATTTAGGCCACATGTTTTTGTTTGCAAACTGTAATGAAATTCCAATGAATTAACCCAAACTATTGCCACCATTGTGAACTACAATGATGTCCAGATGCTTCAAAGTAACCATACTCTCACAAAACAGGAGCAATTCTGCCTACTTTATTCCTTGAACTCCAAACCAGGAAATCTAAAATTCCCACGTAATCCACACTGCTTACAATACACCTTAAACCAATGGACCCAAGAATCACCCACCAACCAGACACTCTGCTTCCTCAAAGCCATAGCCATGGTCACTGCACACAACAAACATAACTCTTGCTGTCCAGTCTTCCTGTACACCACACCCACAAAACCAGTAGTCTCCTTTCCCTGCCTAGCATCCTTAAAATACCTGGATTGCACATACAGTGTCTGCAGTCTACCGTGGTGTCCTTGGATGGCATGGCCTATTGAAAAAGGTGGGGAAGTTTAAACTCAATTTAAATCATGCATTCTGAATTGGTGGCTCTTAAAGCAGCCTTTTTCTGTTTTTTGGGGGCTTTCAATTTCTTTTTCTAATTTGTATGCCCTACACCCACTAAACAAGGCTTTAGTATATACTCCACATCTTCCCTTTTAACCTGTTCACATTCACTTTTTCAAAGCATTTTTAACATTCCAAAGAAAAATCTGATTGACAACATCAGTTAAATGCTCTCCATCGCTCTGAAAAATATTTACACTATCCAACTTGATATTTTCATTCTCGAAAGATGCCCTCCCTAAGGCTATAAAAAAGCACATACACATTTATTGGCAAGGTGCCTAGCTTCTTCCATTTGTGGACAACACAAAATTGGACATCTCCATAGTTGCCTTAGATTCATTTGAGAAAAAATATCTTGGCACCTGGAGACAGTTCCATTAGGCTTCTCAACATATCCTTCATGGCAAGCTGCAAAGATACTGGATTTATATAGCCCAAACTGGTGCCTCCACAATGCACATTAATAATATTTGGACATTTAAAGTGAGCTATACTCTTGCAGAATGGCAATAAGGTCATCGAGTTGTACCCACAAACTGCATACCACAAAACTTCCACTTCTTCCAATTCAATAGTAACAGAGATGCCACAAGATTCAGAGTAACCTTTCAATTAATGCATCCAAGAATCTCCCACCATCCACATGCTTCTTCGTAGCCATAGCTACAGACATCTTCACTGCACCAAACAAAAAAAACACCTGCTACCCCCTCTTCCTGTATGCCGCAATCACAAAACCTGATTGGCTGATCCCCAGATGTCCATGGACATACACAACTGTCCGAGATCGCTGCAGTCACCTTTCCATGCCCAGCATCCTTAAAGGACCCAGATGACATGTGCAGTGTCCACGTACTACCGCGATGTCCGCAGACTGTGTAGGACAGGTGTAAGGAACTCATGGAGGCAACAAGTAAGACAGATAGAAGTGATCGCAGTTCAATGGTGTTTATTGAACAATTCATGCAGGATGGAAAAAAGACTAATCTAACCCTAAATATAAGATGGGAGCAAGCATTGACCATCAAATAAAAATTAGGCAGTCCTAGTGTCGTTGTGTCAAAATAAAAAGGGCCTATAATAAGAAACGTATTGCCAAACCTTACAACTGATACCAAAAAGAGTGGGGATAGTTTTTAAGAAAAGAAAGAAGTGTTCTCAAATAATATGTCAGGATGCAGTAGCCTGGGACTCCCTTCCCCATGTGACGACAGTTCCATTCCAGCTATCATGGCCATCGATGGCCAGGTCTCGTTTCACTCAAAAGTCTCTTGCCTTCGACCACCTGACATATTCAAATAACAAAACAAACAAACAGTGTCTTTTCCACAGGCTTTGGGTGACGACTTTCACTCTGGGATTCCCCTCTTCTGGGGACAAATCCCTAGAAAGTTCCCCAATGTATCAGGACCCTGGATAGCTATGTTTCTCTCACTTTTGAGGACCTGTCAGGTTCCAAAATAAAGTTCAAACAAAATATTCCTTCAACAAATGAAAGTTAATTTCCTTGCTTTACTTAGGGTGAGGATTGTTCAGCCCTGGGTCCCCCTCTTCTGGACGATGATGCCTCTTGAATCTTTCAGCCTCCCTCTTCTGGGTTCACTATGGCTTATTTGTCTCTCACTTATTTCAATGTCTTTCTGAACAGTACATCGTGGACATCCCCTGGCCAAGTTCACATCTATCAACACACTGTTCCTTGGGACCTTAGACTTTGCCCCTCTTTACTGGCATCCCTCCTTTGGATTCACTCTTGCTGTCTCACTCTTTACTTTTGCCTTCTGGTTTTTACTTTAACCAATCTTTGGGGTGACACATTTTCACCATTTGATCCCCCTCTACCGGGCTCCGACCCCTCTGGACTGTTAGCCTCCCCCCACCTGGTTCACTTTGGCTCTTAATTAGGGTGATAGTGGCTCACCCCCGTGTCCCCCTCTTCTGGGCACTGACCCCCTCTTTACTTTCACAATTATGGCGAGATTCACTTCCCTTGTTTTCTCTTAATGAAGGATTCACCTCTCTTGCTTTTAACTGTTCCTAGATCAAAGTCTTTCGAATGTACAGGGATTTTGCTTGACCTCCTGTATGACCACTTTGACCTGTTTTGGCGGCTCTTCTGTAGCCTTCTGGTATCTGTAGTTTCAATCAAGGTTGGGTCAACCCGAGTCTCTCAGGTTAGCACCCACTTGGTGGCGGAACCCACTGCAGCTGGTCTTCTCTTACACAATCTTGCAGTTCTTTGAACTGCCTTCAAATTGCCACTTTGCGACTTTCATTCATCACATGAACTGCTTGACTTTTCTCTTCTCTGGAGTCAAAACCGGTACCACGGTCGCGGGGGCTTCCCTTGCTCCTGCTTATCAGCATAGGCTCGCCCTGTGTACCATTGACATCTGCTGCAAGACACTTGTGCTATTGTTTGCAGTCTTATGTCCTCTTCCATGAAGGTTCTGTGGGCCTGGGACGAAAAGGGCAAGATCGCTTCTCTCCTCGCCACCCTCTCGATTCCCTCTGCCTTTCTCCTTCTCTTGAACTGCCGTGTCTGGTTAGCTGTGCCGTCGTGCTGTCTGCGGCGCTCATACTGTGCTCTACTTCTCCATCTTTTATCCCGATGGGGAAAGGAAAGGGCTGTCAGGTGTGTGTGATTCTGGTTAATTGCCTGACTCTGCCTGACCCTTGCGTTGGGACATGTCAGGTAAGCAGTTTCATTATAAGTCTGTTGTCTTTCAGGTGGTAAAACACTGTTCATGTTGGAAAGGGGAAGGGTTTTGGAGGGATTTGGAAATGAACGGGAATGACCAGGGTTTTTATTATAAAATAAACAAGGGGTATTGTGGAAACAGTAGTGTTTTATCTGAGCAGGTTGGGAGTGTGGGAAATAATAATCAGCGGGACGGGAATAAGACTGACTGGGAGTATTCGGGTAGGATATAGGAAGAAAGGGGTTCTGGCAGAGGTAGATTCCGTCTGTAGCGGGGTTTGGGCTCCTAGTTGGTTTACCAGAGGTGTAGCGGTGATTGGATTGTATTAAGGGAGCTTCTTTGGGTGGAAAGGAGATAGAAGTGGAATAACCAAGGAAAACCTTGGGGACTTTGTCCCCCTCACCTTCCTCCTCGTATAGTACTGCGCCTCACCTTGGATATTCCCCCTAGAACAACGTCTGGTCTCCCTCACCTCAGGTCTCTCACACAGGCCAGCCCTTCTACCTACACTGGGCACAGCCACCACAATATAATTAACCAACAAACCCCCCACTGCCAATGACGTTTGGGGACAGTAGAAATGACTGCAGACTCAGCGGCACTTGCACTGCTTTTTTTTACCGATGAAAATGGCTCCATCTTAACTTTTTTCCACTCTCCCACCCTTCCCAGGCCCTCTTTCGGCACAAAATAACCCCAAAGGTAATTTTCAAACCTTTATTTTCACTGCACTGTCTGCGGCCAGCTGCAATGTCTGCCGATCCAATATGGCGACTGTTTCAAGAAATCTGACACACCTCACGTTTTTCATTGTGCGTTTTTGATGTCCACGTACACTAAGACACCCTCTCATTGGCCCAGAAGTGTCCGAGCACTCTGAATCAGGAAATGGGTCCCCGTACCGAACCCAGATACCACAAATTTATTTTGACCTACTTTTTGGCCATTTTCTAAAAAATGACTGAACGGATTTACACCAAATTTACAAAAGCACGCTTTCAGGACCAAACTGCTGCTCTTGGCGCAATTATCATGAAAATTCATGCACCGTGTTGGGATGTAGGCACATGCTAATATTTATTTTCCATTGTGTGTATGAGGATTTCAAAAAATGTGGGACCCCTGTAACTTTGCTCCCACTGGACGAAACTATACCAAACATTGAAGAATCGTTTTGATGGGGGCCATGTACTCTAGTCTGGTGAGGATTCGTCAAATGACATAAAGTTATAAGCCACCCAAAAAGTCCTCTTTCTATGAGTTGAGCAACCCAACTATAACTATAGGCCCTGTAATATATATATATTCAAGGAATGCATCGATGAGTGCTGTCCGCAGTCTGTGAAGCCTGCATTCCTTTGGTTTTACCCCGTGAAAGGCTGATAACATACAGCGTGAAGTGAAGAAAATGAAGTAAACCCCGCTATTGGAATAGGACACGAACCTCAATCATTCTATTTGTCATTTCTTCGTTATCCCACCCCCACCACCATGAAGCAGATATAGGTGGTGGGCCACATGTATTCAGCACGCTCGCATTCAAGGAGTGCATCGATGAGTGCTGTTTGCTGTCAGCGTATCGGTGTGAGAAGCCAGTTCCCTAATAAAAAGAGAGTACTGGTGGGCACAAAGAACGGTTTGAAAACTTGTTTAGCTCAACCCTTTTCCACGCCCTCCCCAGCCTCCCGTCCTCTGAGTTTGTAATGTTGGGTCTGGTGGTGACGGGGTGAGTCTTGTGATTGGACCTCCGACCTAACTACTACTGCTTTTATTAGCTTCCATCTACTAAAAATACATTTTTGGTCAACGTTGTTTTAATCTGACCTCTAAGAGTCATCACAATTGGTGTAAAGCATTAATAAAAACAGCGAAGGGCTGGCATTTGTAGCAGTATGAAATCAGGGGCCAAACATCTGAGGAGCCCCTTGCCCCTGGGTAAAAAGATACCTGGGGGTAGACAAAAAAGAAGCCCATGCTATGTAAATCTCTCCTACAATACAACAGAATAAAATCAAATGTTTTTATGATTTGATTGGTAGCTCTTCTATATCCAGGGTTGAAAATCCAACAATGACGCAGGAGCCAAGTACTGAGCATATTGTTGAGGCAGATGAACATATCTCCAGTTCCCCGTTGACTATAGACAATGGAAGTTCTTTTCTCAAACTATGCCTAAATCTAAAGCAAAATTCGCTGGACCCTATAACAGTTGACTATGATAATATTATTGGGATAAATCCACCAAGTATTCACAAAATGGAAAATATGGTATCAGAAAGTGACTGCCAGGAGTCTTTAACCACTAGCTTTGTAACGGATGCTTCTTCATCATTGTTGATCGCCACCTTGCAGCAAAAATTGATGCTTTGTTCACACTATCTACTGCAATGGCTGCCGAACAACATGATTTGAAGATTATAACCGCAAAAGTGGTTGACATTATCGTTGAGAACTATGCTGAGGCTATGAAGATTAATGGTAATGGGGATAAATCGGAGAAGGCTAAATCACAGACCGTAGTAACTACTGAAGTATGAAGTAAGCAAACCACACGAGACAGCTGATGCCATGGATACTTCTAGCTGTTTAATAGGACCTTTACTACATAGAATGTTGCCTAAAGGATATGTTGTGAACCCAGAAGAGTCTTCAAACATTGCGGCTAGAAACACAGATGATGCATATGAAGAATTATACATAAAGGAGAATAACAAAGGTGTTAAACATTGCAAATGCAACAAGCATTGTAAGAGCCAAGCTGTGAAGTCACATGCTCCACAGAAATTAAATGGTGTAGGCTATCCTCTCCATCTGCCCTTATCTACAATTATTAAAAGACAGGGTGATGGATCCGTGCAAAAGGTAGGTTTGTGTGTTCCTTTGGATATTTGGTTGGCTCTTAGAAAAGATTGCTTCTAACCCGAACAATCAGCTTCTTTAAATACTTACCCCAAGTTGAAAAAAATTCGGAACCCTACTGTCCCGTTCCAACAAATAGTTCTGGTCACTGACTTACCTAGTTTGGAAGTGCCACGTTATGCTACAAACTCCTAAGTTCCAAAAAAAACCCATGGTGCCCACCCAAAATAATGCACCGGTTTTGAAAAGAGGTGTTAAATATCAGAAATATCAGAGAAATATGAAACGGTTGACACCTCCCAATAGATGGTCGTCCAATCAGAATAGGAGAGGAGAATCATAAGTATGTTGCAGAGGATAATTTGGTGATCTCAAACTTGGGACCTTTGATAAAGTTTGAGGAAATGTACACTGTCTATTTCTTAACCGCACTACTCTACTAACCATTTAGAAAAGAAGTGCTTGGTTAGCTACGATTACCAATAAGGACCTACTATATGTTGAACTACCTAAATGGGATAGTACGTCTAACCGGGCTTTAATTAAATTGGCCTCGCCAGCAGTGTTTCTCTACCGTGCTCATGTCCAGGAACACTATTCAATATGGGGTATAAATTAACAGTCTGTTATGAGCAACCGATAGACACCCTTGGAGTGAATGGTGCCCCCAATCATAGGGGTGTGACCAGGATGTGTAACCCACTGCTAACATCTATAGCTGGGTATTCTGTTTACACCTCCCTCTCATAATATTCTAACCTAAGAATGAAAGTGGCAGGCCGTATGTTTGTATCAAAGGAACAGCAGGGTAATATAAATTGAACTTATAACATTGCAAACTGGAATACCAGGGGCTTTAGCCATCTAATGGACAGTAGGGGTATCACTGACCCGGCTGATGAAGTATGATGTGTTTATGGTTCAGGAATCATGGCTGGACACAGCTTTATACTTGGTTTGCTATCACATCTACCACCGGGGGGCAAATAAAAGCCCTGTGAACGTCCCCGTGGTGGCGTGAATCCTGGGATTAGACAAAATATTGTACAAATATATATACATATAAAAAACAAAAGGTTATTCTAGTTTGCCTCGCACATGCAAACTGGATGCTGGATTTGCAAATGTCCATGTATTTGCAGCTTCTTACCCAGAGATAGAACCTCTTTTCATATGGGCCTCATGATAGCTTGACTTTTAGAATGAAATACTGTCAAGTACTAAGAGTAGCATGGTTTAAAGAAAAATAATGCAGATGTTCTGTGTTTACTTAGTGTTTTATGAGATATTTAAAACTAAGAATACACATGGCATCCAGCACTTCAGACTGTCTCCCATTCGTACAGCAATTGGGACTGACGCTGCTTAGCTTCAAAGTGAAGAAAGGGCCAGCCACCTCAGGCCATGTTTCTGTAAGTGGTCTTGTAACTTGTGCTCATTTATTATACAACATGGCCCGAGGGGGCCCGTACCTTTCTCACTTTTTCACTTTGAAACTAAGCATGGTCGGTCCCGTTTTCTGCATGGATGGGAGTCCCAGATGTTTTTTTCAATGTATGGACTACAGATAGCCGTGGCTATGTATAGTTTTAAATCTGGGAAAAACTTGCAAAAAAATGTTGCTTTCAGATATTGGCTATAGCCAAGATTACAGAAAAGCTTTGTGTTGCAAACGCATTCCCTAGACCCCCTCCAACTCTCAAATTTCACCTGGTTGTTCTCTTGCCACCCCCACCTCTAGCCGGAAGGCATTTGCATGTTTTTTGATCTGCAAATGTTTTTTTCCCTGCGTTTTATTTTCCTATATACTCTGCTTTTTCATTTCTGAAAACCATGATCCTGCAATGCACCAAGGGGGATATAACAATTTTTGGGGGGAAGAGGGGATTCCCCCTTCTCCATCAAATATTTAAAAAACGACTGCTTGGAATAACCCCAAACCACAAAAAGATCTATATTCAACGCTTCGTACCCAAGTTGTTTCAGACCTGGTCCAAAATCCGTCAGCGCTTTGGGCTGTGCACTCCGGCAAAAATGTACCTTGTTTGCCTATGGGAACAGGAATGGGAAGTAGGCTGCAACTTTTGTTTTTTTGTTTTCTTAATAACTTTTTTATTCTTTAACAAATATTTTCCAAACTTTGCAGTCTAGGGGGCGGTGGGGCATGCATCCCTAAATGAGTTCAGAATGTCACCCACATCCGTCGCACAAGTCAAAATGTATAAGCAATTCATTTTTGGGGGTTTCCTATGGGAGTCTGACTCATCTTAACTATAGGGCAACCGCTGCCCTATAATATAAATATTATAGGGCGGTGGCTGCGGCTGTCTGTAGTCCATACATAAAATGACTACAGATAGCCAAGGGTATCTGCAGTTCTGTACCCACGGCTATAGAAAATAAATAATAAGATATTTTTACAGCTACATCAAAGGCCATAGCCAGTAACACAATACGGATCCGGGACTCCCGTCCATGCAGTAACCAGGAGTGAAGCTGCATAGCTTCAAAGCAAGTTAGTAGCCAGCACCCTCAGGTCGTTACCTAATAAATTACAAGACCACTTAGAGCAATATTGCCTGAGGGGCCAGGCACCAGGTACTGTCTTCACTTTGAAGCTAAACCGGGTCGGTCCTGGACCACAGTCCCATGCTGTGTGTTTTCTTAGTTTTATATTGTGGGATATTTCAACCCATGCCAATGCAGCCTACTACACCCCTTTGCCAATGGGGGAAAGAAAACTGCCAAAAATGGAGGCGCTAACCACTGTGCGAGCTAAATCTGCAAAAACTGCGCATGGTTCAGAAATCACAAAGAGGCTGCACCACCTTGACTCACACAGGCAAAGTTGATTGTCAAAACAGAACTAACCTGCAGGAGAAGGCCAGTGAGTGCTGTTACCAGTTACATGAATTAATGCCACAAAAGTGGGCTACAAATCCGAAAATTCCCTTAAATACAGCTTCCTAATCAATGGCAACCTTCAAATTGCTGGTTTGGCACTAAATTCTGTTATTTTCACAGTGAATTATTAAAGAAATGAAAAGTGCTGAAATCATAGATTCTCCAGTGCAGTCAGAGGAATCCAGGCCTCACTGACTGACAGCTGCATCAGAAAATTAGGTGTCAAACCCAGTTTAAAAGTGTTTCTGTTTCCTGATTAAAATGGCAAAATTCACCTATTTAAAGTATGTTTGTGAAGGGCTAATTCTTTTAAATGTCCAAATCCCTTATAAACTGTGCTTATATTTTATATGTGTGAAATGAAAAGACTTTTATTTAAAGGAACCCAGTCTGGAGCTAATCAAATATTTAATTCTGATCTGACAGCCCAGCCTGGAAAGATTCACATTTCAGCCTGACACTCAATTGCTACAGGAAGGCTAATGGCTGCTTAATGGTTCCTGCATATTGACAACAAGGAGCACAATGAGAGCATCAGACATTTGTCTCTGGCAGAGCCAAGAACAATGGCAAACTGCCCAACTGATCTCTGCAGGGGACCTTCCCTCTCCAGGAAGGGGACACACCTCTCTGATCAAAGGACTGGATAGATTCTGCCTGGGAAGGGGAGTAAATCCTTATTTGTGATTAAAGTTTAAAACTCTTTAGCTGTGCAACCGAAAGAAGGATAAATCTGAAAATTGGTAGACATTAACCTAATTTTAGGACATTGATGAAATCTGTACCACTTAAGGGACCAAAGTTATGAAAAATCCTTATGGTAGCAGAACTATTAACGTTGCAAGCCTAAGATTGCATATACATGATCCACTGATAAGTGTCCAGAGGTGTACCGAATTAGAAATTATTAATCCAAACTGTTATGATTAAAATTGATGAAATCCCATGCAATGAGAAAGACAGCTCACACCGAGATGGGAATTGAACACCAGGATAAACCATAGAATGTGAAAGACAGCTCGCACTGAGATGGGAATTGGACGCCAGGATAAAACATAAAAAATGTAATGCATGTGTCTGATTTTAGTAGAGGGCATAATTGTAAAAATGTGTATTTAATTGCAAGCTAAATTGTGGTCAAAATCAATGTTGGAGTTCCTAAATCGCATCTGTCATGATGCCTACCCCCGGGCATCAGGACCAAAGCCCTCAGCTCCGGGAGCAGGCATCCAGACATTTGTTTAAACCTCAGCAGCCCCGGTTAGGGGCTGTCTGGGTTCAGTCCTGGTGCCTTAGGTGCCAGGCTCATCATAGAAATCAGTCCTGGAACAGCAGCACATGCTTCGCGTTATTCTGCATCCAGCAGCGTGATGCTCACTGTGCCTGCAGCCAGCATCCAGTCTTCTGCCACGCCCGCGTGCCTGCAGCCAGCATCCAGTCTTCTGCCACGCCCGCCTCGAATCCGGAGCTCCTAGAATAAAGAAGAAGAAAAGGACAAGGTTAGAAAATAAACTTATTTCAAATTCCTCACCTAATTTCTGGAACCATTTCATCTCCGGACCTGGAAAGTACATCAGTCCTGCACGCGTCACTTCGCCAGCTTGAGCACGGCGCCATACTCACCAGTTCTCACAGCATCTTTCGATCCGGCACTGTCTCCATCATTTCTTCGCCGTAATCCAGCACCTAGGGGACACAAGAAAAAACAAGGTGAGCCAGGGGAATCAACAAATACAACTTCTTACCACCATAGACTTACCTGATTTACCACCGGCGGTATTATTCCATAACTCTCCACATTTGCATATGCCGCATCTGTAAAGAGGGAGAAACACAACACGTTAACGCATGCAATAGTTACCGGACAGCGTTGGGTAACACAGACTCTTACCTGAACGCTAGCAGCAGCTACGAGACCTTCTTCTCACAAACTCAGTTGCAACTTAAGGAAGGAAGGGGACAAGAGTGAACATCGGGCACATTGAACTCTTTGAACTTCATACTTACCAATCCCGCCAGGGACTTCAGAGTCAATACTTACCGTAACTCTCCCAACGCCTTCAAACCAGTGAAGTTACTGGTATCTACGCGCCCCTGCAAGATACGCAGGATGGAGAGCTCATCTTTTACGAACATAAGGTGAGGTTACTAAGGGGATATCGGAGGTGATTAGTGGGGCAGAGCGAGAACAGTTGGGAGGCCATCACTAAAACCCACAGGTGGTTAATCCCTGTCTCCACTTGCAGGAAAATACTTCTTCGGGTCCAGCAGACAAGACTAGGTGGGCCAGTCCAGACAGTCATCTCTGCACTACGCATCACGTTGAAGGAGACCGCAGCTGTCCGGGTCCGATCGACACCCCTGTGGGGTCCAGGTGAGCGTAACAGCATCATAAAGATGGCCACTCTGTTCAGACCGCCAACCAGGACAAAGCATGTGCCTTCAGCCACTCACATCCGTGGGGGCGTGTTTTGAAATTCTGCCCACACCATAAACTGGGGGATGTCCTTTTACAGTATAAATATAGGAACTTCACAACACATAAGACTGCTTCCAGAAACCATCTAGATGTCTGCGCAGCACCTTGTTCCAGAACTCTTCATTTTGTAGCTGACTCCAGAATTCTCTGAAGATCCAGATTTCTTTGCAGAATCAAAACGTCTTGCTAGCTTAACCCAATTGCAAACCTCCAAAACTTAAAAGAATAATTCTGATTCAGTTTGGCCTGCTACCATCCAGGCTTGCCCGCGGAAACTTGCATCCTGTCATCTACCTTGTCCAGCAACCAGAAGGGCCCATCCAAATCCAGTCTCAGATACAGTCCAAAATTGACCAGAACCGCGCCGCTGATCCAATCGCTCCAGAGGTGCCCTGCTGCCGGTAGACCTGATCCGACCCAATGACCAGGTTTGACGGTCAAATTTAATTACAAAGGACTGTAAGTATTAACAGGAATAATAGTGACCCATAGTATATCTGCATTGTATTATCCCAAACTCAACCCATCCCATCTTTAAATGTAGAACCCCAGTATTGTTAGAATCCTTCTTGCGCTGATTTTTCTCATCTATGTTACAAAACCATAACTGCTTAGTGATAAAGTAAATGCCAGAAATTGAGTATCCACCACGTGAATGGTTGCACTGGCCACGTAGCTGTGAAGATTCATGTATGGCCTCCTCCTTTTCATAGTCATTAATATAGTGCAATAAAACTTATCTGTCATTTTTAAAACCGAATTGCTGTTTTCATTTTCACGCATATTTTGCAAAAACTCCTCTCACTAAAACCTTCATAACTTCTTCAATTTTAAAGATAAAAACGAAATTTCAACTCTCACTGATACCTAAGACCCTTAGCAACTGAAAACCGCATAGCGGAACAGTGTATTTGACCCATTTTTCTCCAATATCGCATAGTAAATGTTTGCTGCGATTTGCAAAGTTCAAAAGTTTACAGGTGCCTTTTCCCCATTTCAAAGTGCTTCTTCAATCCTGTCCTGATCTAAAGTGTGTACTGTTGTTTATATTATAGCTCATGTGTGTTAGGACCTGTTTAGTATTGCTTTCCTTAGAATTTTTCTCAATTTAAGCCTTTTTGCACCCTTTTGCATTATTTTACAAAGCAATTGTCACCTGTCAGTTTAAAAGTGTTATTTTCCCAAAACAGTTTTCTCTCTTGTTTGGGGAGGGAAGATTGTATCTAAACTCTAGACCTTGTCTTTCATTCCTGAATACCTGCTGATTACTCACATTTCTGTAGGATTGCTCATTTGTATTTAAACAAAATGTTGCAGGGGGAATATTAACCTAAACGCTATCTGTTCACAAACCAAAACTGTTCTTTTTCTCGTGTGTTCTATTCTGCATCATTATAAGTGAATTCAATTGCTTGACTTATATTCTGAATTGTATTGTCACCGTTAGGTGATTGCTGTCCCATATATATATATATATATATATATATATATATATATAAAACTTGTGTGATTTGAATATTAAATAAAGAAATACATCTTTACCTTCACAAACTAGCCTGATTCCTGGTTCAATGTGACCTGGGGGGTATTTTGTGACAGGTGTGATATGAGTGGTATATCATTCAGAATATTCAACTTATGAGTGGTATATCATTCAGAATATTCAACTTATAGACACAAATAAATAAGGGTTTAATTGCGCACTACCTGTTAGGCGAGACCTGGGTGTGTGTCTGATTGAAATCCCTTACAATATATCTCATAACACACTAAGGCCCTCATTACGACCCAGGCGTTGGACCATGGTGCTAATAGCACCATGGTCCATGCCGGTAACTTACCGACTCCGCCATGGCGGAATGGGGAATTACCGCCCCATTCCGAGGTTGGCGGGGCGGTTATTCCCCATGCCGCCATGGCCCTTCCCCATTCCCATTTTTGCCCCATAGGGCTCAATGGGAATGGGTAAGGCACTAAGAACGGTGCCGCAATTTGCGGCACCGTACTTAGCACCAAGGTCCCTTTGCGGGTTGGTTTTTTAACGCCTGCTAAAAGCAGGCGTTAAAGTGCAACCCGCAAAGGGACCTCGTAATCAGGCGTTAAGGGTTTAACGGCGCCGCCACCTTTTACGGCGCTGTTAACCCCTTAACGCCTGGGTTGTAATGAGGACCTAAGACAACACACAGCATCCACATTATTTTGTTTAAAACCATGCTATTGCCTGTCCTTGAAAGTATTTCACTCAGAGACAATTTTTTTGCCTTTTTCTGAATTACATTCTGGTATTTGTACTTTACCAGTCAAGATGGGTGGGGAATAATACCACAATGGTTCACTTTTTGCCTAACATAGTTCTATAAGGAATTAAATATGTGAGTGACACTATGGCATTTGTACTTTTCAAGTTATCTTTACAAAGCAGAGTATTGTTGAAAGCCAGACATGAGGGTTAGGAGCGCAAGTAAGTCATGAGTATTTTCCCACGATGTGGCAAGAGAATGTGCAATCCTGGACAATGGTGCAGTTATTTGTCCCTGGTTGTGGCTGCTTTTCAGGGCAAGAGTAAACGACACATGTGGGTGGACAGCGTAACTTTTTTTCAGAAGGCAGATGCAACCTCCTAGGATTTTTTTGAGGTTGCCAATCTTGCTCAAGTATTTAGCTACCACAATTGTACTCAGGTTGACATTAGTGATGTCACCAGCGATGTCATCTGTGATGTTATCAGTGGCATCATCTGTGATGTCATCATTGCGGTCATAGGCTGTGCAACATGGGTTGCAAAATTAAGGTGGCTCTAGCTGAATTTCAGGCGTTTTATTGTGTTAAGTTCTCACCTTAACGTCCCTGCAACTAAAGTGTTTGCCTTGGAAATACGCATGGATAGATATATGTGGAGCAAAAAATGTTCACAGCAGTAATGCCCCAGAAAATAGGAGGACTATGCTCAGCTTGCCTGCCATGCAAGCTGAGCATATTTAGAAAGAGGTCTGGAGCCAAACCATGGCTAATTGTTTGAATGGGAGATGGCGCAGATTGTTAGCTGGTCTTAATGGACAGTATATGCAGTGTGGTGGTATTTGGAATGCTGCATAGGTCCCAGCAGCCAGAGCCCTCGCAGCCGGGTTTCTCACAACCCTGTTTGAGGGTCAGATGCTGAAAGCTAGTATTTGATCCAGAGAAGTTGAGTTTTTGTCATTATGTCCAACCAATGGTTTTGACTGTCCCTTATATTTGGGGAACTTGCAGTTGGCATGCTCAGATTGTGCCAGCTGTGGGCATTATCCCCCGGCAATGGTAAGGGAATAGTCCCTGATGCTGGCACAGATACATTGCTTGGGAGTGCATTAGCAATGCAAGGTTGTTAAAATGGCCTGGAAAGCAGTAGAATAAGTCAAACCAGACTACATAACGGAAATAGGCAAAGTACAAGGTAAAACCCAGCTTTATTATCGTCAAAATAAAGCAGGAACAGCATACAAGCATTGAATTCTTGGAGCTCTCGCTCGTTACATAAACAACAATGGTTAATATATTCAACATTTGTCATAACTGACATCATATTGTAATCATAGTTACCAAAATCCTACAGCAGACGGCGATTGGTTACTGATGGTGATTACATATACATTCTTTGCACCCTGAAGTAAACTGCACTGAGAATGGGTGTGTGACATACGTGGGTCAGATGTTGGCGGGCACAACAGTTGGTGTACTGCTGCATACTGGAACTTTCTGTGTTCTCTCCCCACCTGTCGCCTCACCCTGGCATGGCGCAGTTTGTTGCAGTGCATTGTGGTGCAAATATCTCAGAAAACGTGCATCCTCAGCCTTTGAAACATGGTTGGACCTCATGTTTTGTTCCTCGAGGTCGGGGCCGGTCCTTCTACGACCACATTGATGTTTTGCCGATTTTGTGTGAAGGTGCTAAAATCCATGAAAAGGGGTGGGGTGTCCAAATGTTATGTAGCCAGTCATGTCGAGAGGTTCCTAAAAGGTAACTATGCAAAGTTTGGTGCACATTGGTGAAACAGTGTGGAATTGTATGAGGAATGATGCCTCGCCAAGCCACACACCCACAAACAAATGTTGACATGTGCTGAAATACAGGAAACGGGGAGGGGTGTGCAAGTGTCATGTAGCCAGTATTGTCCGGAGGGTACTAACAAGTAACTATGCAAAATTTGGTACAGATTGGTGAAACAGTGTGGAATTGTATAAGGAACAATGCTTTACGACAAACCCAACCACCCCACCCACACATTTCCACTTTCATAAATATAGATAATACTTGTCTGATGGCTCCTCCTGAGACCACCTCTAAATTGATAAAGGTGAAAAGACATCTTCTCTGTAATATGTAATCGGCTGGCACCTTACTTCATGGGCGGCATAACATTGGGGATTTTCATTGGTTGGCTTTGTACTAACCAACTTCTGGATTATCATATTAGCTTGGGGTTCTAGTGTTAACTCTTTGTCCTTGGTTGATTTTTAGTGAAGGTCCTGCAAATTAATCCAAGCGATCCGCACCTCTCCCACCCCCGGAATCCACCCAGGTACACCACATCTCCCACCCTAGGAATCCATCCACTTGCGGAATTCACCCAATTGTGCCACAACTCCCACCCCTGTTATCCATCCAAGTGTGTCACACCTCCCACCCCAGCAATCAATTTGGGTGTGTCACACCTTCCTCCCCCAGAGAATCCATTTAAGTGCATCCCCTTTGCTACCCATGTAGTCAACAAAAGTGAATCAGATTCCCTAACCCCGACATCCATCCAAGTGCATCACAACTCACAACTGCCGAAATCCGTCCAAGTGCGTCACCTTTCCCACTCTTGAAATTCACTTAACTGCGTCATCAGTGGCAGTTGTGATCTTTGTTTCCCGCTAGTTGCCAGTTTCTTGGTTTGTACCTTAATTGTCACCTTAGCGGTCATGATTCTATTGCTTCTCCGTAACTCGTTAAGTTGTCTGTTTCTAAGTACAAGCCCTATTTCTAGTTAGGTGATGTGTTCACTGGGCTAAGAGAGATCTGCAGGGAACGGTTGGTCATCCGCCTCGATCCCCTACGGGAGTTGTCTATTATCTCTTCAGGAGGGACTGGGGTATTATTCCTATTCACTTGTTGGACTTCAGTGTAGGTATGCCTAGGCTGAGAGTCTCCCTTCCCTGATTTTCCCTCCCTCTGTTTCTTTGAGCCTCCTTCCCTGGCCTAATCATATCGGGCCTACCAGCTTCTCCCGTTTCTTTGTAATCTCTCTTTAGTGTGGGGAGGAAGGAGGCGTCTCCCTTCTCAGTCCAATCCATCATTCCTCTATTGTTCTCAGGCTAGTTTTCCTTTTTCAGTACTTGGTGGGTTACGAGGCGTATGGGCACAGATCAGTCAGTTTCATTGTGTTTGCGGCCGAAGAGCCAGGATTTAAGATGTTTTCTGAATTATGCATGGTTCTTCATAGTTCGTATTTCCCTGGGAAGGGAGTTCCATAGTTTCAAGGCTAAGCAGGAGAATGCTGATCCACTCAGTTTTTTCTTTGTGTATTGTTTGAGTTCTAGGTGGATGTCGTTGCAGGATCTCAGGGTTGTGGTTGGTTTGTAGATGTAAAGTTTCTTTTGATACATTCTGCTCCCTGGCTATGTGTTGCTCTGTGCGTTATGCACATTGTTTTGAAAGTGATTCTTTTTTTGACCGAGTGCCAATGTAACATCCTAAGAGCTGGTGTGAAGTGATCTCTTCTGTTGAGTTGAAGGAGAGGTCTGGCTGCCGCGTTTTGTGTTTGTTGCAGTTATCTTGGTAGGTAGTCTGGCATTCCAAGGTATGTGCTGTTGGCATAATCTATCCTGGACATAATGAGGGATATGTTGCCAGTGTTTTGTGCGTAAATGAGAGGAATGGTAGATTTTTTTTTATTGTTTGTAGGTGGAAGAAGCACTTTTGGATTATCGTATTAATTTGGGGTTCTAGTGTTAACTCTTTGGGCCTCATTACACGGTAGGCGGTGAGCCATGGCGCTATTAGCGCCATGGCTCATGCCGGTAAAATACCGGCACCGCCTTGGCGGAAAGGGGATTTACCGCCCCATTCCAAGGTTGGAGGGGCGGTAAATCCCCTTTCCGCCATTGCCCTTCCCCATTCCCATTTCTGCCCCATAGGGCTCTATGGGACTGGGGAAGGTGCTAATTACGGCACCGCAATTTTGCGGTGCCGTAATTAGCTCCGAGGTCCCTTAGCGGGTTGGTATTTAACGCCTGCAAAAAGCAGGCGTTAAAACTCCAACCCGCTAAGGGACCTCGTAGTACGGCGGTAAGGGTTAACGGTCACCGTTGCCATTAACGGTGACCGTTAACCCTTACCGCCGTCCGTGTAATGAGGCCCTTTGTCTGTGATGATTCCAAGGTATTTTACAGCTGCAGAAGGTGTTGGTGGGTTTCCCAGTTTATATTTTTTCCAGAACCCGCTGATTGTTTCCTCTGTCTTCAGATGTAATCATGATTTCAGTTTGGTCTGGGTTAAATTTGATTTTGTTGATGTTCATCCACTGGTATAGCTCCTTCAGACACTCTATTAGAGGAACATTCTCTTCTTGTATGTCATTATATTTGAAGATGATTTGTGTATCATCTGCGTAGCTGTAGCCTGTTTGTCCGTGTTTTTGATGAGGTTGATTAGCAGTGTCATATAGATGTTGAAGACTAGCAGGGATAGCGATGAACATTGGGGCACTACGCATGTGGTGACCTGTAGTGCGGATTTGAAAGTTTTCAACCAAACTGTTTCTGTTCTTTCCAAGAGGAAAGATTTGATCCAGAGCAGCGCTGTGTCAGTGAGCCCTATTTCTTCCAGTCTTTTTATTAGGATGTTGTGGTTCACTGTGTCAAAGGCAGCTGAGACATCACTGAGTATCAGTGTTGATTTGGTGTTGGAGTCTGCGTTCATCTTTAGGTCGCCCCATATTGAGACTACTGCTGTCGCTGTTCCTCTCAAGGGTCTAAAGCCTACTTGCGCCTGGTCCAGTAGTTGGTTATTTTCAACATGCTTCAGTAGTTGTTCATAGACATATGTTTCTAAATGTTTTTCTGGGTATGGGATGTTTGAGATTGGTCTATAGTTTGAGAGGTCTTCCACATCGCCCGTTTTGTTCTTGAGCGGAGGTTTGATGTAGAAAGTTTGAATGCTCTTGATACTTTCCCTCGTGTAAGTGATTGACTGGAGAGGTTTAGGTAGTATTCCGATGTGCGATGATGGATTTGAAGATGTCTGGAGGGCAGGGGTCCATTGAGGAACGTGCCTTGTTACTTTTTTTAGCCGAACCAGAACCAGAGCTGTGTATTACTACAGAGCAAGCCCAAATACACTCTTCAGGGAAGAAAATCCCTCTATTAAGGTAAGTAACTCTAATAGTTTTAGCGCCGTATAGGCGAATTTCTGGGTACTGGAGTACCTGGTTGCATTCAAACACTTAGTATTAAAAGGTAAATAGAAAAACCTCATTAGTTAACAAACATGACATTTAGAAACTTCAGTGGAAAATGTACATATAAATCAGAGCCTGAATTATAGAGCTATCTCTTGAATTTTTAATTTGTCAAATCCAACGAGTTATTAGAAGTTATAGGATCAAATTTAAACAGTGTCCTCTATTAAAGCCATAGGGAGCACATTAGTTCATGTAGTATACAATGTACAGAACTTTTATCAAACATGGGAAATGCCTTACGACTGGCATTGTGTAAATCAATCACAAGATTTTATACAGAAAAGTGTCACTTCACACATTCCGAATCAATAGTTTAAAACAGCATAAACTTCCAGTGGAAAAGTCTCCCTTTTTTTGGGATGTTAGAAAAAGGGAGATGACCGACGCGTTTCGGTTCACAGAACCTTCTTCAGGGTATAAACTTTCACTCTTCCTATTTCACATCAATATTCATAACATGGACCCTGTAGGGTAATAGAGAAAAGGCACTAATCAGTCTAATATCTTATTTCATAGAGTCTGCAAAGTGATTGGGAGGATAGAAAACACTAACCTTGCTGATACAGAAGCGAGGCGTCCAGTCAAAAACCAGCCAACTGGTGGACAAGCCAGATGACAGGGCCGAGATGAAATGCAGCTAATAGAGTATCTAAAGTAAAGAACATAAAGGACCCATATAACAGAAACAGAAACCAGCCTAGCGGGGACAGGCTACGGGTTACTTTTTTTTAACCAGGCTTAGTAGTAATTCTCTTGACATCTGTTGGAAGCAGCATATTTTGATTTTTGGTCCTGGGGCTGGTGGTAGTTGGTGCATTGTTTTGTCGATTGGTCGGTTTTGTATGACTTGGTGTATGCTGGTGATTTTGTTCTTGAAGTGGTCTGTGAGAACATTGCATCATTTTCGGGAGGGTACTGGTGAGTTGTTGCATCCAGGTGGTTTTCTTTTTGGGTGTTGGAGGCTTTTCTGATCCGGTGGTCGTAGTGCTTCCTTTTTTCTTTTTAGAATTTCCGATTTGTATGATCAAATTTGTAGTCAGTATTTTAGTCATTTGTCTTGTTCATGATTTTTCCGCCAATCCTGTTGTAGTTTACAGTTAATTCTTTTAATTGCTTTTACGTGAGGGGTGAACCATCCAGCCACTGCTTTCTTTCTTGATGGGATAAGGCGTTTTTCGGGGCAGGTGACATCTATTTTTTTCTGCAATCCATTTCTGGAACAGGTTTGCTTTTCCGTCGATGTCTGTCGCATCCAATGATATGGCTGTTGGCTTTACAATTTCTAGTTGTTCTTCTAGGTTACTGTTCCTGATGGATTTCCAGTTTCTTTTCCAAATTGGTCGGTATTTTAGAAGATTTTTGGATGGGCTTGATGGCATTTGGATCACAAAAGGGATGATTACGTGGTCACTCCATAGTATTTGGATGGGCGATGCTGTTGTGATCAGGTGCTTTTTACAAAGATTGCATCCAGTGTGTGTCCCGCTGTGTGTGTCGCTCCTTTCATCATCTGTCAGAGGTTCATAGTCTCAAGTTGCTTGATTAAGGTTTTCTGGAAGTTGGGGTTTTCTTCTTCGAACCATATGTTGAAGTCCCCAAGAATGTTCACATGGTCATGTTTGATGCTAGATTAGTGAATGCTTTGATGAAGGTGTCTTTGAAGGCGGCGTTGTAGGCCTGTAGATGGGTATGAATATAAGGTTTGATTGTGGGCCCGTGGTAAGGTGGAGGATGAGGAATTCACAATTCTGGATGTTTATAGGCTATGCTGTTTACATTTTTAGGTGTTCTTTGTAGGCTACTGCAAGTCCCCCCTCTTTTTCCTTTTCTGTTTGCCTATTTGCATTTGAAGTCATCAAGTAGGCAGCTGTGTAGTATGACTTTGTAGTTTTCAGCTAGCAAGGTTTCTGTGATTAATAGGATGTACATTCCCACGTTGCAGAGTAGGTCATAGATCTGGAGTTGATTAGGTTGCAGTGTAGTTTTTTCTTTGTAGTCAGTTGATTTGCTCTGGTTTTCATCTTTCGGTGGGTTTGTTGTTGGTTCTCCTTATTGTCTTGGTTTGTTGAAAGTGTTCAGTTATTATTGATTCGCCATTGAATAGGTCAGTTAGGTTTCTAATTGGGTTCATGGCCATTTGAGGCTTCTCTTGCGATTCAGGATGGTGATGGCTGTTCTCTTGGGGTTTGGTGATGTGTGGAGTAAGGGTGCAGCTTCTCATTCTTCCAGTTGTTTCTGCATTTTTCCTATGGGGTCCTGATATCCTGCTGTCATGTGTAGGCATCTGTTCTGTTGATCTGGTTGTTGCTAGGTATGGTGTAAGGTAGAGTGATTTTAGTCTTGTTTTCGGGGTGTCTCTTATTCCTGTGATGGTCATGACTGTGCATTCTGATGTTGTTCTGGAGTTTGTCAGGGTAAGGGTCTGTTGTGGTTCCCTTTTGGATATCCTTTCTTATTGCTCTCTCTCACATCGGCTGATCCTCTGACGTGGCATTTTCTGGTATTCTGGTATTGTTGGCTTTCCATGGGCTTGGGTATATTTGGGGTTACAGGGCCATAAGCCCTCCTGTGTTTGTTATTCTGTGTTTCTCTCTGCCTTGTGGATGTCCGCCTTGTTGGTTTTGGGCTAGGTTCCTTTCATTGGTGGTTTCCTAATGAGTTTTCTTTCCATTGGTAAAGTAGGGGGTGTTGGGTGTGGGTGAGTCGGGTCAGTGTTTGGGAGTAGTCTAACGCTGTGTGTGGCCTTGATGAGTAGGCTTGGGTAATTGTATGGGGAGATGGTAGTTGATGAACAGAACTGGGTACGATTTTACTTATGGTTGTTGTGGTTCCTGGCGGGATTGCCTACCTTTCGCTGATTGTTTGAAGTTTGTTTCCTGCCTTTTACCTGGGTGTGAAATATGGCTAGCTGATGCGGTTGGTCTAAATTCAAGTAGGGCTAAAACACAATTTGCCCAGGTGTGAGACACGGCTTATCAACACAATTCGCCCCAGTGCAAGACATCGTCAACAATCCGCTCAAGAGTGAGATATGTCTAACTCACACAAATTACCCAAGTACAACATAAGGCTAGCCAACACGGTTGGTCTAACGTCAAATAGGGCTAGAGCACAATTTGCCCAGGTATGAGATAAAGCTAATTAGCACAATTAGTCTAAATGTAGTAAGACCTAGATTTGGCACACCTCGATAGAGGGATAACGGTCTAAAACAAAGCAAAAACAAAACAAACAAAACAAAACAAAACAAAAGATGGCATAACAGTAAATGCCCAGCAGTAAATGTAGAATCACCCATATTTGGCACACCTGGATAGAGGGAGAATGTTCTAAAATGGGGGCACAACAGTAAATGCAGTAACACTTAAAAACTTATGGTTTACAAAGCAGTCAGCCTAATTGTGATGTATGGCTAACCCAACACAATTAGGCTAAATGTGAGATATGGCTAACTTGACACAATAAGGCTAACTATGAGATATGGCTAACCCAGCACAATCAGTCTAAATCTAAGATGTGGCCAACGAGACCAAATCAGGCTAAATGTGCGATGTGGTTTACTAGACACTGGGGGTCCTGTCCGAGTTCGGGTAGTCGGAATGGGAACTTACTGGGTCATTCCAACATCTGAGGACCCGGTAAATCCCCATTCTGAAAACCATTCCCCAGTCCCATTCGAGCCCCCATAGGGCTCAATGGGAATGGGGAAGGAGCTAATAACGGGCCCGCACATAGCGAGCCCGTTATTAGCTCCCTGGTCCCTTAGTGGCTCCCGCTAAGGGCGGCTGGTAAAACCAGCCGGCCTTAGTGGGACCCGCTAAGGGACCTCGGAATGCAGCAGTAGGGGGTTAACAGCACCGTCATCCTTACCGGTGCTGTAACCCCCTTACCGCCGGCCTCGTAATGAAGCCCACTATCAGGCCAAATGTGAGATATTGTTAACTAAGTGTTAGGGAGAATTCTCATCTATGGCTGATTCCCCTCACCTAGTGAGTCCTCCAGCAGCTTTGCTGGACTTCTGGAGTTTATTTTTTTCCACTTGGTAAGAGTGAGGCCTTTTCCCCCACTCTTACCTGTGTTTTGCTATGTGTTTCTATCTGTTTTTGTGATTGTGGACTCTGAAGTACACCTCTTCAGTAGCCACCTTCTTTTCGTGTGTCACACAGCACCTTCAGTGCCGTGGCACAGAGTTGTCTTTGAGACTTCCCTCGACTCCATTTCTGAGGGGACTACCCTCCCCCAGAAAAGTGTAAAGTTGCCATTAACTTTACTTAGTCAATCTACCACAGATCCAGTACACCCCATCTTCGATGGAGTACTGGAAAGGGTTAATTTGTATCCCCTTTTATCTGTACCTCCTAGAGCATTGTTTAGCTCTTTTAACATTTAAAGCCTCATTACACGGACGGCGGTGACCATGGCGCTATTAGCGCCAAGGTTGCCGCCGGTATTTTACCGAGTCCGCCATGGTGAATGGTGGAATTACCACCCTATTCCAAGGTGTGTGGGGGTGGTAATTCCCCATTCACCATGGCCCTTCCCCATTCCCATTTTTGCCCCCATAGGGCTCAATGGGAATGGGGAAGGCGGTAAATACGGTACCGCAAATTGCGGTACCGTAATTACCTCCTAGGTCCCTTTGCGGGTCCCATCCTTAACGGCTGGTAAAACCAGCCGTTAAGGTTGGGTCCCACAAAGGGACCTCGTAGTAAGGCGTTAAGGGTTTACCGGCACTGGTACCTTTACCGGTACCGGTAAACCCTTACCGCCGTCCATGTAATGAGGCCCTTAGACTTGGCTGGTTCTTTTGGCTCCGGTTGGGTTTATTTGCCATTTCTTTTTGTTAAAGTCCTTCTTGTGTTTGACTTTGCACGGCAAACTAGGTTTGCCTTCTTTGTTCACTGTCTTTTGGCAGGCTTCTGCTCAGAAGCCCTCCTCAAGGCGCCTGGGTGTCTAGGTGGGCTGAATGTGAGGGAGGGGTGATGTCACCCCCTGCACAGGGTATCCTAGGAAACCCAAGTCGCACTTTGTCATGATTGGCCAGGGTAGTTGTCCGGGCTGGACACACACCCTGCTGGGTGATTGACAGCCAGGCTATGTGAATGGGTTTTTTTTGCAGGTCTCTTGGGCTAGAAGTCAGAGTCACCACTGGAACTACAAGGAACCGAAGAGAAGCGGAGAGAACGACGGCTGCTGCAACTACCCCGTCCCGGTGAAGCCCTGCTGCAGTCCTGAGCTATCTGCCCTTCAACGACTTAGGGAAGATCCAGTCCGGAGTCTTCTTCCCTTGAGCTTGGTGGGCATAACCAGCTCATCTTCTACAGCCAGAGGATCCTCTTCCTTGGTCGAAATCGCGGTACGCTGCTGTAGTGGTCCGGATAGCCACCTGAAGAGCCTCTCCTGTTTTTAAGGAACTCACCTTCTTTTTCCTTGTCGCTGCTGCCGGCTTCATCCCTGTGTGGTGCAGACCCCCTTCAGACGTCCTCCTTCACAACGAAGCTCCAGGAATTGTGGGTCACGGGAAACCAACAGGAACAGCTGCCAGGGCACCAGCTACACCATTGGAACAAGGTACTGTGTTCTGCTGAGGAAACTGGGTGAATACCTTTTTCTTCATTTCCAAGGCTTGCCCTTGTCTTCCCTCCTTATAACATTTGCTTCAGAACATTGACAAATATCGAAGTACTTTTGGCTACGTTGAATCGTGACCTGTCTGACTGTGTGATCTTCGGCAACAGGCCCGGTGTCTTTCGATCCTGGCTCCGGCCCTTTGACTTTTGAACTCCTGTCTCTAAGTTTCTCGATTCTGTCTGCCTAACCAAAATATTGCCTGTGATTTTTGCCTCTAACTCCCTCTGAGTATTTCAGGTGCTAAGTGTGTTTTTGCCCCGGTAGCATTTCATGTCACGAATACGCGTTTATTTAGTAGACCAAACTGTCAAAAAGTGATCTCAATTGCGTTTGCGGTAACATGTTTTGTACCTAACACCGGTTCATTCAAACACAGGGTACTTACCTTGAGACATAATGTACAAAGTGAATTGGTTAGTTGTAGTATATTTAACGTGTGGTTTTTGTTTGAGTTTAATAGAAGTGTTGTGTTTATAACGAATGGTTTAAAATTAAATGTACTTATATTTTTCTACCTGAAACCTTGAGTCAGTGTTTGCTTGAGTCACAGTAATTGTGGTCCCTTTGTGTAATCTCTGCTACTGCTCATATACTCTTGGGATAAGCCTGGCTGCTCCGCCACTGTACCACTCTGACATAGTAGTACAGGCTTGTTCCAAAGGTAAAACTTGTATTGCCACCTGTAGTCTTAATTGTGTGTAGTGGTCCCTAAGGGCACTGCACAGGATTCTGCCTAACACTAAGCACAATCAGTCTAAATGTGAGATGTGGCTACCTAGACACAGAGATGCGGCTAACTAGACACAATCAAGCTAAATGCAGGATATGGCTAACTAGACACAATCAGGCTAAATGTGAGATATGGCCAACTAAGCACAATCAGTTTAAATGTGCGATCTGGCCCACCTTATGCAGTAAAGCTAAATGGGAGATATGGCTAACTAAACACAATCTGTCTATATGTGAGACATGGCTAACTAGACACAATCAGGCTAAATGTCAGATATGGCAAACTAAGTAAAATCGGTCTAAATGCACGATATGGCTAACTAGACACAACCAGGATAAGTGCAAGATATGGCTAACTAAACACAATCACTCTAAATGGGAGACATGGCTACCTAGACACAATCAGGCCAAACAAGAGATATGGTTAACTAGACACGATCGGGCTAAATGTGAGATATTGCTAACTAAGCACGATCAGTCTAAATGTGTGATATGGCTAACTAGACACCATCAGGCTAAATGTGAGATATGGCCAACTAAACACAATCAGTCTAAATGCATGATATGACTGACCAGACATAATAAGGCTAAGTGTGAGATATGGCTAACTAAACACAATCAGTCTAAATGTGAGATGTGGCTAACTAGACACAGAGATGTGGCTAACTAGACACACTCAGGCTAAATGTGCAATATGGCTAACTAGACAAAATTAGGCTAAATGTGAACTATAGCCAATTTAGCACAATCAGTCTGAACCGGGAAAGCCGACCCAGCCCACTTAAGACGAGGTAGCAATACTTTGAGATAAATGGGGATGCAGAAGTTACTCAAACATCAATAATTAAAATGACTCAGGAAGCTAGCACATTTGACTGTTTTAATATCAATTATCTAAAACAGGGAGTACAACGGACATCAACAGACGTCTCATAGCATGGTCTCTCAATATGATTTGTAAAAAACATGAGTTATATAGTAAATACTCGTCACTGATGACATTAACCTGCGTATTCACTAACGTCATCCTACGTGGCAAACTACAAAAACCTAGTGGCAAGTGTGATAGGCTTAGAGGGAACATCTAGGTATACGTTCCACACTAGTCTAAGAAAGTGATAGGCTCCTTAACATCAGGCAGGGCAACTAAGCCCTCCTCTCAAGCAGGTCACTATGAATGTCACTAAATACACAACGTCCCATTGGTTATACAAACTATAGGGCCCTTGCTCACTGTTCTCAGAGAGGCACAGCTCCACCTCGCTGATGATGCCCAACAAGGCTGAAACAGGTGTATGGGGTTGCTGTTGGTACTCTTGTTCAGAGAAGAATTGCCTGGCATTTCGGTGCTGGACTGCCCCTGGGCAGGACAAAGACTGATATGCAGGGATATTTCTCCTCTGTGAAAGGGACAGTGAGCTAAATACTTGGTTGAGACTCTCCCAGGGGCCATCCACCCAAGAACAGGTCAATGGGCTGTGTTCGTGCTGGTAGAGAGACTCCCAGACCCCCCTTTGAGTTGCATATGGGGCTCTTAATTACGTGGCCTGGTACAATTGGTTGGCACTCTTACATTTGTCAGTACCTTTCCACCCACGTTAGCAGCACTCAGGCGGGACTTCCAGGTGCTGGTGAGCTGGTCATAACCATAGCTTCCCACCAATTAGCATATCATCTATCATCACCTCAGTGGTCTGTACATCAGTAAAGCCTTTGAACTTGGCCTTGGAAATGTTCCTTGCTCTAGAGCATACAGGGAGGTAGCGGCACGCTCTGCCTCTCTGCGTAGGTGTGGTTTGTCATGTTTGTCTGAGTTCATCCCTCCACGTGACTGAAGACCACAATTTTGAGCTCTGGTGCATTTAAAATACTACTATTAAATGAAACTCTGACGTCTTCCTTGTTTTCGTCCATGCCTTCTGAACAGGAGTTTCATTCTTTCACACAATTTTAACTAATGTCTGCTCATCCAAGTCCGATAAGAACTTGGCTTCTTGGGGCTGATTCAGCCTCACCTTTCTGAGATTCACTTCTGCAATATCGTTGTTTTTCAACTGCGACACTCTGCAAAAGGTCTTCTTTCTCTGGTCCAATCCTGCAATAATACGTCGTGGAAACATCCATTCTTTACGTTATACCTACCTATATATGTATATGTTGGCACAATCAATTCACTACATAGCTAGCCTCAAGAATACTTTGTCTGCTTGTATTTCTTTGCATCTGTACATGTGTAAAATGACTTGATAGCTTCATCGTTTCTGTAGCATAAATTTCTTCATCTCAAGCCCGAGATGTCACTTATCCTTGATACTGTCTTGATGCGTTATAGACTAAGTTCACTTTTCTTGTCTCTGCAACTCTTCCATGTACATTAGTCTGGCTTTGTGTGATGTCATCAATCTGCTCTTTCATTCATTCAATCTGCTTCTTCTGGGATTTCATTCAAGTGACCATCATACTGTCTCATATGTAGGTATGGCTTTCTCAATGGGAACATTGCCTCCAGGATTCTCCTTGGTATCGGTATTTTCACTGGGACTGCAAGTGTCTCACACTCTGGCTCCCAACATATAGGCAATATGGGCCAGATGCTTGAGGTGGGGGTACTTGGCTCCTTCTCTACAAGTCTAAATGTGTTATATGGCTAACCAGACACAATCAGACTAAATATGTGATATGGTTAACTAGACACAAACAGGTCTAAACATGAGATATGGCTAACTAAGCACTATCAGTCTGAATGTGAGATCTGGCTAACTAGACACAGTCAGACTAAATCTGAGATATGACCAGCTAAGCACAATCGGTCAAAATGCAGGATTTTGTTAACTAAGCACAATCATTCTAAATTTGAGGTAAGATTGCTATATCAACTTTGGGGTGGGTGCATCAGACAACCAGCTAATAGGGAATAGGATAGTATAAGAAAGTGTAAGATTGGGTTGGTCAGTTTAGTGGGGAGCAGTGATGGCTGCAACCCGTGCCCAGAACCTCACTTACCTTGTCATTAACTGCTGGTTGACAGCAGCAGGCCCCACAGGCTAACACGGCCAACATGGTCTGGAGCTGCTTCTTCAGAAGTTGACCTTTGGGTCTGCGTCGTTATCCTCAGGGGCTTCCAGGCAGAGAGGCTACCCTGGTTGGGTGTAAATTTAAGAGTCAACTGGCCAGTCAGGGCTTGTAGTGGTGCGGTAGGGGGAAACTGAGCACGAACCAGGAAACAGGATCAGGGGAAGACTTGAGGATCGTGTGGATCGTAGATTGACCAAAATGCACACAAAAACGGGTGCACAGAGCACCAGGACAACACATACCTTGTGCCTTGGACCTAAATGGCAGAGAAAGTGGCCAGCAACGGGTTTAGACCCTTGTTGGTAAAGTTCACTATTGGCCAATAAGTTCTTGGGGGAGGTTGCGGGAGGCAGGAGCTGAGCATGGACCAAGAAAGGGAGTTGGGGGAAGACTTGCTGAGAGCATGGATCACAATTGACCAAAATTCACAAAAAAGGGCACGCAGAGCACCAGGGACAACACTTGCCTCGTTCCTTGGACCTAAATGGCAGCGGAAGTGGGCAGCAATGGGTTTAGACCTTTGTTGCTGGTGAAGTTAACTGGTGGGCAGTCTGGGCTTGGGGTTGGTGTGGGAGGTGGGAGCTGAGCACAGACCAGGAAACAGGGCCAAGGGACGACGCGAGGAGCATGTGTATCACAGATTGACCAAAATGCAAAAAAAAGGGCACACCGATCACCAGGGACAACACTTATCTTGTGCCTTGGACTTAAATGGCAGAGGAAGCTGCCAGCAATGGGATTAGACCCTTGTTGTTGGTAAAAATCAATATTGGCCAATCAAGACTTGGGGTTGTGGGGGAGGCGGGAGGTGTGCACAGACAAGGAATCAGGGTCAAGGGACGACACAAGAAGCACGTGGATTGCAGATTGACCCAAATTCACAAAAAAGGGCACACAGAGAACCAGGGACAATGCTTACCTCGGGCCTTGGACCTAACAATGAATGTGAGTGTTATGGTTTATTTTACCACTGGAGACACTATTGAGTTATTCTGCATGGATTTATCTTGGTTTATAATTGCATACGCCTGGCTAACAATGGGCGGTTGTGCTTTTCTAAGCTTTAATTCTTCTGGGAGTATGCATCTGCATCCTGGGAATTGATATATTGTGCCTTATCTGCAATGTTATGACCCTACACTAATTCACGTAACCATGGCCGCGGTTACCAGCTTCTGCATGGATTATACATGTATCTGTAGTTCTATGGTTTCAACATTTTGTGTTCTCTCATAGCCTTGAGGCCTTTTTCTATCTGAAAGTGTGCTTTAGCTTCTATTTTGGAAAAGATGGCTGCTATTTACTCTTGCTCTTCTATGTTAGTGAGCTATATTCACGTGTTATTCATGTTTCATTCAGCTTATGCATTGCTTATGTTAGTTTCCTTCATGTCTTATGGATGCTATGTTAATATTCTTCATGTATAAGTGTACGACCATCTCTGTCACAGGTTTTGCAACTCTTCTCCCTGAGGGCTACAAGATCCTCTCTGAGAACAGATCCAACCAACCCAGAGGTGGAGTCATCCTGATCTTTCCGGAGTGGGTCCCTGCTTCTGTCATTCCTATGCAGGCCTAGTCCTTGTTTGAATGCCTAGTCTGCAGGCTCGCTATATCTTCTGGCCTCTCTCTCACTGTGGCCACCATCTACAGACCACCTGGCCAGGTCACCCTCTTCCTCTCGGAATGGGCTGACCTCTCTTCTTCTCTCCTTGCCTCAACCTTTCATATCCTCCTCAGAGAACTCAACACCCACTGGATGCTTGTAAACCCTCCTCTGGGCTCTTGCGCAACCTTTGCGACTCTCTCTCCCTTTCCATTATACCTTCTGGTCCGACACACTCTGCCGGACACACCTTGGATGTGGCTCGCACTCTTACACAGACCTCTCTAATCTGCATATATTTATCTCCAACACTCAGGCCATCCTTGCCCTTGTCATGGGAATCCGTCTGAAGCCTACCTCCAAGTGTAACTCTTGGTATGACTCTGACCTTGCTGCCCTGAAAAGCAAGTGCAGGGTGGCTGAGAGAAAGTGGATAGTTTCGGGCGCATCCTCTGTCAAACTGGCCTGCAGCCTGCTCCAAAGGCAATACAAACTCTCTGTCCTCTCCCAAGCCACCGTCTCTGCGGCCTCTACCAAACACAGCCAAACTCTTTAAAATCTACAAGGAGTTGGCCAACCCTACTGCAACCTCCACCTCTCCTGTTCCCTCCCAGGGCCTCTGTACAGCTATGGCCTCTCATTTCAACTCTAAAACTCAAGCCATCCTGTCCTCGCTTTCCACTTCCTCTACCTCTCTCAGGCTCCCTTTGGCTGCCTCTCCCTCTCCTCTTCATTTTTCCTCCTTCTCTCTGACAACACCTGACAATCTCTAGACAAGTCTGAGCTATTTATATATTTATTTCATTTGTAAATCGCCTAAACCCCAGGGCATTAGGACGCTGTTGCAGACCAGTTACATTTATACAGAGGTTAATACAGTACATAAGACCAATAGGTAGACAGTTATACAAATGGGGGTTAGGCAGGTGTTAGTGTCTCATCAGGGGTTAGACGAAAAGCGACGTTTTCAGTGCTTCACGGAAGGCCCAGTAAGATTCCTGTGCTCTGAGCTCTGTGGAAAGGGCGTTCCATTGGTGTACTGCGAGCGAGAGGAAGCTTACCCCTTCACCTTTAGCTCTTTTGAAATCATGGAGGGATCTGACCGACCTGTTTGGTTTTGCTCTTTCTGTTTTCTGTGACAAGTACCGTGGGGCGGTTTTCCTCAAGCATTTATTTGTGATTACAAGGTTCTTGAATATTATTCTTTCCCTGATCGGGACCCAGTGAGCTTGTTTTCTAGCGGCTGATATGTGTTCTCTTTTTCGGATGTTCAGTGCTGCTCTGAGGGAGTTGTTCTGGATAATTTTTAGTTTATTTATGTTCCGACTGGAGGTTCCTGCAAAAAGGGCATTGCAATAATCCAGTCTTGCACCGTGACTGCTCAGGCAACAGTCATGCAGCTTTCAGTGGTGAGATATTGTCTTGCAGCATTGATGACCTTGGCAGTATAGGCTGACAAGGTTGCAATGGCGCTAACTTGTTTGTTGCAGGAGAGTGAAGCATCCAGGTGAACACCTAAAGTTTTAATCACGCCAGAAACTGGGATCTTGATTCCGTCTATCATGAAGGCTGGGAATTGCAGGCTGAATCTTTTTAGCTCTGCTGGAGAGCCTACCTGCAAAATCTCAGTCTTATCCACAGGCTTAGACAGAGTAGGGCCAGAGTGGTCAGGGCCCAACCAAAATCTGTAAAATGCCCACTCAGCAGCGCTGTGTGGGCATTTACAGATCTTAATGTGAGTGCAGTGGGCCCAACTACATTAGCTTCAGGCCCCGCTTGTTAGACAATCCTGGCTACGCCTCTGGTCTTATCATCATTTAGGCATACATGATTGGATGCCATCCATGTCTGGATGGTGGGGTATACTTTGTTGAGCATCAGGGAGTCTTTGGCGTATGCGCCTTTTTAGGGGAAGGAGTACGTGTGTGTCATCAGCATAGTTGGTATATGAAATGCCTAAATCGTCCAATAGATCAAATAGGGGTTTAGTGAAAATATTGTAAAGTGTTGCGGATCCCTGGGTTACGTCGCAAGGATTGGGGATGGGTGCAGAGCTAGCTGTGTCAGAGAAGACTCTCATTGATCTTCCTTTTAGGAAGGAAGAAATCCAACTGGCCGTTTCTAGTGAGAAATTTGCGGCTGACGTTAGGCGATGGCAGAGTGTTTTGTGGTCTACAAGGTCAAATGCTGCTCACAGGTCTAATAAGAGCCGGAGGGCCAGTTTGCCCTCATCTTTGAATGAGTCAAGGTCCATTTGTATGTTGAGGTCTAAAAGCACGGGCGCAGTGCTGTGGCCTGGTCTGAAGCCAGATTGCCGCATTCCTAGGATTTGATTCCAGATAGCATTGGATCTGGTTGTAGGCTGCTCTGTCTAGAATCTTAAGCAAGAAGGGTACTGTGGTGATGGGTCCGTAATTGTCAAGCATTGAGGGTTCTAATGATGTTTTTTTAGCAGGGGGGGAGGACCCAGGATTCTTTGAGGCAGTTAGGTACTAGGTTTGTGACGAAAGAGGTATTGATGTCATTTGTGATGAAAGGGACTCGGTCTGAGGTGCAGTCTTTTATGATTGTAGCTGGGCAGATGTCTCCTGGATGTTTTAAGATTCAAAATGATATTAGTTGTTTCCAATTCTGAGATTTCTCTGAAGCTAAAGGGTGGAATGGCAAATGATTTAACCAAGTCAGGGAGATTGGTGGGGTTAGTTTGACTTTGTTTTAGTGCAATTTTTCCTGTAGAAGGCACATTTAATTCCTCATAGCATTCCGGATGTTGGTGCACCAGGTTTCTTCTCTAATTACTAAAGAGGGAGGTGTCATGGGGGTTTCAAGTTCTCTCAGTATTCTAAATAGTTCCTGCGAGTTCGAGTTCGCTGTCACTATCCTGGCATTATACATTTCTGCTTTCACCTTTATAATGGACTGCTTAAATTCGTTGGTGAGATTATTGTAGGTCAGTTTTAGAGATTCTGAAGGTTTATTCCTCCAGATGATTTTCTTGGTGCTCTGTGCCCAGGTGGGAGGCAGGGAGTGGGGAGTGGTGGGTGCTGGTTTCTGAGTGGTGAGGCTGAACGTGAGGACGTGATGATCCGACTGATGGATGGGCTTGTTGGAGGTGGTGGTTATCTGGTTGTTTACGTTGGCTAACCAGTTTAGGGTTCTTCCTTTGGTGTGGGGAGTGGCTGAGATGCAGTGTTTAAAGCCTAAGTTCGAGAGGGTGTTAGCAACACTATTAGCTTTGTTAGCGGTTGCATCATGGAGGCCTAGATGAAGGTTGTCTAGGAGTATTACTCTGGAGGCAGATTTAAGAGTCTCTCCTATAAGATTACTGAGGTCATCTTCAAAGTTAGCTGTAGAGGTTGATTGGTGGTGTTATATAACATGTATGGTGATGGTGTCTGAGGGTGCTGCTACAGGTTTGGCCATGGGATATTCACAATTGCCTTTTGTGGAGGTGCTAGTGGGTCTGATGTGGCGTCTGTCCCTCTAAATGAGGGCTATAGCACCTTTCGGCCATCTATTCTATCGCATCTGAGAATGGTGTAGCCTTCTGGTACTGCTAGGTATAGAGCCAAGCCCAGTGCTTGATGGAGCCAAGTTTCCGTAATGGCTATATGGTCTAAGTTCAGATTGGACATTAAAACGTTGATGTCAAGTGTGTGAGCTGGTAGGGACCTAGCGTTAATTAAGGGTGTGTGTAGTAAGTGGTCTGGTTTGTGTGTAGCAGAGATGTGTGATAGTGGATGGGGTGGCTTGTGGCTGGGTGGAAGCATGTGGGTCCTGGGGTGTATATCCAGGTTTAGACTGGTACTGGGGCTGCCTTTCTCAAGTAGATCAGTTTGTGTGGGTGGTGAGGGGGATGCTGATTGATATTGGTACTGGCGATAGTGAAGTTAGGTGAATACTTGTCGTGTTGTACGGGGTGAGCAGGAGTGGCAGTGAAGCTGGCGTGGGAACGTGCGCTCAGGTACTCCTTTCTTCTCCAAGTCTGGGCTGGGAGGTGGGTAGGGGTTGCTGGGGTAGTTCTTGTACGTAGCCAATACTACCTCTCTGGTAGTAGGGCTGGATGGTGGCTTTCATAGATATGTGGTGAGGTAGCTCCTGAGTAAGAAGGCAATTACTGGTGGTCACTGTGTTTAATTTAGGTATCTTATGAAAGGCTTGGTTGAGTGCATGAGTCAACTTCAGTGGGACTGTTGTGTGGGTGTAGTTGGTAGAGAGACTCTTGGGGGCTGCGTGCGGGTGAGCGCAAGCTGAGTATGAGTTTCTGGCAATAGTAGTGAAAGTGGCTAGGGGCGCATCAGAGTTAGGTAATGGGCGTGGTGGGTTTTGACTGCGAGGACAAAAGTGGGTTAAGATGCCCACTGTTTAAGGATTTGTGGGTGTAGGCATGTCAAGGGGAGGTTCGGGCTGTAGTATTATCCAGTTGGGGCAGCGTGAGCATTGTGCTAGGGTTTGGGCGGCACATGAGTTTATGTGGGGTGATGTCGTGGAGTCTGGGCTCGGTGTAGCCGGGGCCATGGTGGGCTGTGTTTGGCTTTGAAAACCGTGTCAATGTGTTGGGCTGGTTTTGTATCCCTGAGCTAGAGTGTGTCGGTGGGTTAAGGCTATACATTTGCTTCAGAGGCAGTAGAGCGGGGAGGAATGGGCTTGGACAGGCTTGGACAAATGCTATTGTGGTGTCGAGGACATCGAGCATGAGTTATAGTGTTCCCCGTCATGACTAAAGCACCGGCAGTATGAGGCAGTACGTCGGGCTTACCCGGGAGAACGATGTTGCTGCACAGTGCAGGGTAAATCGTATTGCGTGACAGCGTCGGCAAGCAGCAGAGAGTGGCAGAGATCTCATGCTCTTGCCTTTGATTTCTGCCTTAGACTAAGGTCGGCTTTTCTATACAGCAAATTTCCTTGGCTTATTCCATCCTATGAAAGTTCTGTCCAAACAGGTGCTCCCCTGCTGTTCCATAACCATCAAAGACCACATTGCCACCCTGGCTCCAACCTTGGCCAATTTCTACAATCACTCTTTCATCACTAGATCTTACCCCTCCCTCCTCAAGCACTTCCTTGTGCATCCTCTACTAAAAAAGCCTTCTGCCGATCCTACATGTCTGGCAAACTGTCGTCCGAATTCTATCACCCCTTTCCTGGGAAAACTCCTGGAAAGGTTGCCCATCTCCCAGCTTACTCTCCACACTGAATCTGTTGATTGTCTCTATGTTTATGTTTATGTTTACTATTTATAACGCGCACCAGGAACCCGAAGGCTGATGGGCGCGGACTAACATACGAAGAACATACATAACACAAAAAGTGGGAGGGATCAAAAAGACTTCCCAGCAGGGGCAAAGTAGATTCAGCGGGAGGAAAGAGCTCTAAGAGAAAAAGCAGAGTCTTCAGTTGCTTCTTAAAAAGTTCTGTGGAGGCTGCGGTTCTCAATTTGGGCAGGAGGGCATTCCAAGCCATGGGAGCCGCTACGCCAAAGGCCCCTTGCCGTGCCTTATTAGAGTTACTGCGGGGGACAATAAGAAGAATGTCGTTGTCTGATCTTAAAGCTCTCATATTATGTTTGATGACAGTGGCTTCTGTCAAATAAGTAGGCATTTGACCCATAGTACATTTATGGGTAATGAGAAGAAGCCTAAAAGGCACCCTTGCTCTGATCAGGAGCCAGTGAAGACTTTTTCTAGCCTCAGAAATGTGATCTCTACACTGGAGTCCCTTGACCACTCTCACCGCCCCGTTTTGGATCACCTGAAGGTGTTGAAAATCTGATTGCGGAATGCCCACTAACAGGCTGCAACAGCAATCCAATTTGGACCCTATTATAACCCGGGAAAGGGTTTCTGAGTTCTTTTCAGATATAAGAGGGTGCAGATAGCAAAAGAGTTTGACACAGTTGTCTAAATGAAATCTCTTATAGTCAGAACCCAGTTTCTCAAGTTTGCTTGCTGAACCAACCAAGAGAAGTTCTGTTTTAGCACTATTTAAGGCCAATCCATTTGAGACCATCCAATTTAGAATTTTTAAATAGATTTCATTAATTCTTTAATGTGGATTTCGTCCTCTCGGTGGGTACCAGAGATAGGTAGGACACATTGCCTGTCATCCGCCTAGTTTGCAATAATAATATTTTTATGATACCCTTCTTCCAAATGCTGGAAGAGGAAATAATCCCTTCCTCTGCCAGCATTTGGAAGAAGGGGATCATAAAAATTTTATAGAAACATGGTAAGACGCATGCTCCCTGTGGGACCCCATAGAAGAGTGTTTTGGGGTTTGCTTCTGCCAGTTCGCTGGTAACCCTTACATGTCTGTCCTTCAAAAAAGAGGAGATCCATTGGATTGCCTCTGAGGAAAAGTTGCCATAATCCCTTAACCTGGTGGACAGAATGGAATTGTCCACCAGGTCAGAGGCTGCTGAGAGATCTAAAATGATAAGGAGAGCAATGTGTCCCTTACCCATGCCTTGTAAAAGGTGAAATTTGAGGGCAAGAAGGGCCTTCTCTGTTCCATGATTAATACGGAAGCCTGATTGATGTGTATGAAGAATCTGATTTTGCTCCAAGAATATGGAGATTTGGTTATAAGCGACTCGATCCAAGATTTTTAACAAAAAGGTGGTGTTGGTGATCGGTCTATAGTTGGATGGTGTTAGTGGGCACAGATTGGGTTTCATCAAAAGTGGGGTGATCCAGGCATTTTTTATGTTGTCTGGCACCCGATTAAGCGAAAAGGAGGCATTCACGAATTTGGTAAGCGCCAGGATCAAGATAGTTGAACATTCCTTAATCATAATGGCGGAGCAAGAATCTCCTTTACAGCTTGTACTCTTAAATTGAACAATAGTTTTGGCCAGTTCATCTTCGGAAATCGGCATGAAGCGAAAGGAAGATTGTTCTTTGTCCTTTGCATCCAAGAGGTGTATATTATCTTCCAGCCCTTTTATATTCACAGAGAGTTTTTTTTATCTCTATATTCTCTCTGATTTTTTCCAATTTATTTGACATGGCCTGTTGGATTTCTGTACACCAAAGCTTATTTTTAGGAATAGGCTCTTGTGTTGGACCTGGGGTGTGTAATTGTTCCTTTTATATTTTAAAGAGTTCTTTACAATCAGATTTTGCATTAACAATCCTGGCATTTAGTGACTCCTTTTTTGCTATGAGAGTAGCTTTTTTGGGAGCTGCAGTTTTATAGGCTGCTAAACTGCAAGGTTCTCTGAGTTTCCTCCAAGCATGGAAAAGTTTAATTTTCTTATATTTGAGTTCCTTCAGGTCGTTAGTAAACCAGGTATTATTATGTTCAGTTCTTTGAACTTTCAACTTAACTGGTGCAAACTTCTCTGTGGCTGCATTAAGAGAGTTCACCATTGTGATAGACATTTCTTCAAGGTTGCTTAGATCTTTGATTTTAGTGACCATCAATCTAGCTTCAGAGCATCCAGAGGCACAGAAACTGCTCTCCTGAACACCTGTGCAGATCTGCTGTCTAATCTCGAATCCAGCACTCCTTCTGTCCTCATCCTCCTTGACCTTTCCTCTGCTTTCGACATGGTCAATCATGCCATCATGATCAACCGACTCTGTGTGAACCTGGGCATCATACATCAGGCCCTGGCGTGGCTGACCTCCTTCCTCTTGGACCGTCCCTCCCAGGTCCAACTTGGGTACTTTCACTCCACCACCTCTCCCTCCATTTTTGGTGTCCCCCAGAGCTCGATCCTCTCACCCTGGCTCTTCAATGTCTATCTGGCCCCTTTATCCCATCTGATTTTCACCTTCTTTCGAGCTTTCAGTGTTATGCAGATGACACTCATCTCTCTTGCAGGCTTCCCTCTGCCTCCTCTCCTCCCTCGCTCATTCCTGACTGTCTTTCCATGATTCAGGATTGGTGCGCCTTTCGCGATCTTTGCCTTAATGCCAGTTAGACAGAGATCCTTCTCATTGGGACCCCTGCTCCTGCTTTCCCTTCTCATTCTGGCCACCCTCCTTGGGGCCTCTACCATTGCCTTCCTGTGAGGCAAAAACCTTGGTGTCTTCCTTGACTCCACTCTCTCCTTCTCTCCTCACATCACAGACCTTGCCAAAAAGGCCCACTTCCAGCTGCAGCTCCTCAGAGGTATTCTACTTTTTCTCACCTTCCCCCAGAAGCTCACTGTCTCCAGAGCCCTGGTTCTCTACCAGCTGGGCTACTGTAACAGTCTCTGTCACAATCTGCCTACCTCTACTCTTTACCCCTGCAATTGATCCAGAACGGGTTGTGAGACTTGTCCCTGGCCTTAAGCCCAGGGACCATATCTCTCCAGCCCTGAAATCTCTCCACTGGTTCCCGGTGGCTGCAACGATCAAGTTCAAGACCCTCTGCACGGTCCACAAGGCTTTCCGTGGCTGGGACTCGCACTACATCCAACTCTCTCTTCCAAAATGCCTTCCTTCTAGAGTCCTTCGCTCAGCTACCTCCAACTCTTTGAGGGTCAGACTCTTCCCAGGCAGAGAGTGGGGGGTAGATCTCTCTCCTCTGCAGGTGCCTCCCTCTGGAACAGCCTCCCTGCACCACTCAGACTTGAGCCGCACCACCTGAAGTTCTGGAAGCTGCTCAAGACCCTCATTTTCTCCGCTGCCTTCTCTCTCTCTCGCTCCCTTGCTTACTTGCCTGTCTGCTGCGCCAACTGGTTGCTTGGTTCTCCCAGAGTCTCACTGGGTACCAGGATCCTCCACAATCAGTCATCCATTGCAGTGCCTCCTGGCCTACTGCTCATTTTGGGGCTGTAACTGTTACCCCTACAGCCCCCCTGCCTCCTTGCACTTACCCAGAGCCACGCTGCCATGGCTGCACTTACTCAGAGACTTGCAGCCCTGATCGCACTTCCTCCTATCCTCTCCCTTGCACTCCCCCCTCTCCTACCCATGGCACGTCTCGCTATCGTTAAAAAAAAGATTTGAGATCAAGCACACCCTGTTAGATCAGTGTCTGTTATGATATTTTATCATTAAGAGCTCCTAAGGCTCACTGGTAATTACTGAATGTAAAGGGTGTGGGGGAGAAAACAATGACTGGTATCTGTAGTCAATCAAACAATCCACAAAATGGAGTACCCATGGTCAATGGGAACTCCTGTCCCCTGCACACCTGTATCTATTGGAAGAATCTTCCAATCAAAATGAGTTACACTTCTTTTATGTAACGGTATCACACATTTGTGTATCATGTAATTCAATCCAAAACAGGTCAAATAATGTTATTACATAATTTATTTCCGAAGTTCAATCTAGTCAAGAACAAATGATAATAAAAATTTAAGAAAGATTTGGTTCAGAGCTCTACGCGTTTCGAGAGACACCTCTCATCTTCAGAAGCAAAAATATATACTTAATGTAAACATCTTGAAAACATATTCAGAATGGCATTCCAATGTACATCTCCAATGTACGCCAGGTAATGGGATATTTGAGTTTTCTTTTCATTCACTACCTATGAATTCTAATGCTATCTTTAATTAATCATCACCAACCCATACTCAATATACACTCTACAGGTGTACAACACAACTTGAGACACTGAACAAGAATAGGAATTGTGACAACATTAAATGAAGTTCCCATTAATTCACAACGAAATTTATGAATATTGAGAGAAATGTCTGAATATTGAGAGAAACTGACTGCCATTCTGAATATGTTTTCAAGATGTTTACATTAAGCATATATTTTTGCTCCTGAAGAAGAGAGGTGTCTCTTGAAACGCATAGAGCTCTGAACCAAATCTTTCTTTAATTTCAATTATCATTTGTTCTTGACTAGCTTGAACTAAATTATGTAATAACATTATTTGACCTGTTTTGGATTGAATTACATGCGACACAAATGTGTGATACAGTTACATGATTAGTGTTTTGAAATTATTAATACATACATAAAAGAAGTGTAACTAATTTTGATTGGAAGATTCTTGAAGTAGATACAGGTGTGCAGGGGATGGGAGTTCCCATTGACCATGGGTACTCCATTTTGTGCACTTCTCGCTATCGCACATGCACGATCCAAATGACAAAAGGCTTAGTAGGATTGTTTGCCTTGTCCTCCCTATGTCTTCTCTCCATTGTCTTGTGAAGCCTAGAAACACTTGTGTACAGGCACGTTATAAATGCCATATTATATCATATCATATATATCTTATATTACCTAGTGTGAGTGTTCTTCATGTTGAGTGCACATTTTCTTTGTGTCTAATGCATGCACATGAATTGTTGTAACATTAGTTGTATTACTCTTGCCATCTTTAGCACAGACCGTGTCCATATCCTGCTGTAACTGCCTTGGATAAGGGCTGTACAGTTGCCTTAGTGAGTAACGTTTCTCACCTGTGCGGTATTGGCCCGGGGGAGGGACAGAAGCTATGCATGACTTATTCATCTGCCTCCCAACAAGGTGGTGTGGGTGAGTGGTGCTTGGGCTGCGGGATCTGGTGGCCCATTATCGTCAATATATCAATGGTGGTCTTCTAGGTAGCCTTCACCTCCAGGAGTGGCTGAAGCTCCTAGTACAGAGCTGTCCCAGCACCAGGTGGAATATCAACAGGAGGTGAAGGGTACAGTGAAATTGAAGTCTCAGAACTATACCTGACAGAGTGGTGACATAATGCCAACCCCTGGTATGGATTGGGGCATGGAGTCAGTACTACAAATGTTATTTGTGTTGGCAGAGTTGACATGGGTACCTCTGGACCACCACAATACTTCCAGGTACCCCAGGTTCTGTAAATTTCCAAAGGCCCAGGTCACTGCCTGATGGACAACAGAGTGCTCCAAAGCAATTGTAACTTGAATAGAAACAGCCTGCCTCTCAACTTTGGATGTATACATGGCTTACAACCTTCTGTTTATTCCGTTAACTGCACTAGACGCTTCTATTAATCAATGCCTTAAGGACCTGTATGTCACTTCTTAGCACTGAAGATGTAATGCTTAGCACTGAAAAGGTTTTACAACATTAATGTCCCTATTGAACACTTCTTCCTAGTGTGTGGAGTAGCTCCTGCCAAGGGACATGTCCTGCCCTGGCGCCATGTTCGGACTGACCCATGAAATTGTCTCAGTCACCAATGGAAAAGTTGCCCACAGTTACAAATGGCTATTCATTTCTCTTGTGACACTCTTTGAATAGTACCCAAGGGGATGTTTTTAGATAAAATGTGATGCAAATTGTTTATTTTAAAGAATATGTATTCAGCAACACTGGTCAAAACTATTAGCCCCATAACGAATTAACTCATTAAACTGCCCACATTGGCCCAAAAAGGGGACCACTTTGACCCAAAAAATTGGCCCACAACAGCATTTCGCGTTTTTTGTTCGGCCATGAGACTATTGCCCTAAAGGCCAGTCCGAGCCTGCCTGGGGCCTCAACCTTGTTGTACTCAAACCTCTGTCAAAGCAGAAACTATTCTGGATATGCTGCAAGGAGGCTTTGGCAATACGGAGTATGGTTCCGAACTCCTAATCAACTTTTAGTCCACAGAGCTCAAACAATGCGAAGAGATGTCCATGGATGCACAAAGAGCGATTTCTGCAACTGGTACACAACAAGTAAGGAGTTTGGTATTGGCAAAATAAATAGACTTGCACTTCACAGGGTTCTTTAAGGAGCTAAATCAGCCAAAGCTAGGATAATGCAACTTGATCTCAAAGGCACACCAAGGTACCTAAACTATCCAAAGAGATGGCTGGACTCCAAAAAGTAAGGATCCTTGCTATGCATGCCCTATCAGCCTGCATACCTGGAGAAGAAAACCAAAGTACATACTCTACTGGAAAGATCAATAAGAGTTGTGATCCTCTCAGATTAGGACTCAAAATTCCTGCCTAATCCATGAGTCAGGGATTACTGCGGCGTCTCCAGGGTAGAAGATTTAGACAATTGGCAGTGGAAGCATTTGAGCATAATGGAACAATGTACTAGTCAGAGACTGAACATCTGACCAATGTTGCAGATCATGAAATCTGAGATGACCTTTCCAGGGGGAAGATAAGCAAACCCTTAGCCAAGTTCAGCAAATGCTTCCTATCTTTGAAGGGGGCCATCTTAGAGTGTTATGTCTGTCTCTGCAGAACCTAACTACCTTTATGATCATCCACTTCCATACGTTCTCAATTCAGAAAATCCAGATTTATCTGGACCTGATGGCTCACTGCATTATTTCAAACTATTGCACCATCCAGGAAAGTCTAAAATTAATGTGCTCATCTAACTACTGATGAAAACTACATTGGGCGAAGCAGGACATTTTAACAATGACATGAATATTTTACCGCTTGAGGCTCAGCCCTCACTTACCAATTATGCCTGTGTCTGAGATTGTGATAAGGATTGGATCAAGCTGTATATTGTTATGAAAGAGGTAGAAATTATGTAGGACATTAACTGGGGGAGGAGGTATAGTAGTGGGGTTATGAGAACAAAATCTCTTTGTTGCTGTTTCAAAATGGTGTATTATTGCATATTATTGTAGACAGAAGCTTAACTATAAAATGCTTTCATGAATAATGCACTATTGAGTGGTGAACTATTTGAGTGATTGCATAATTTAAGTGATAAATACAGCATTTGCCTTTTTTATTTGCAGATTCCACCCAGTGATCCCAGGACAGAGCAACGAGGCAGGTGCCTGACATTCTTTCGTTCAGTCCCAGCCTGTTCCAGTGAGACAGATGTCCGGGAGCCCATCAATGAAGCAACATCTTTTCTCGATGCTAGTGCCCTCTATGGAAGCCAAGAGTGTCGCTCAAACATGCTGAAGAATCGAACTAGCGAACTGGGCCTGATGGCTGTCAACCAGCATTATATAGACGGAAGCCATGCATTCTTGCCCTTTGATGATGAAGTTGTGGACCTGTGCCCCCCCTCTGTCTTCTGCATACCCAAAGATCCCTGTGCACTAGTTAACACCACATACAACATACCATGTTTTGCAGCTGGTAAGTTAACCAGTTGAAATCTTTAGATATCTGTTGTGTTGTGTGGGAGGAAGACGGATCACTCCACCAGGGCTTCCAAGGAAAGAGACAAAACAGATAGCATGGATAACATTCTCATGTCAAGAACAGGTTAAATAAGTATGAGGTTTATCATAATCATGCCTGTGTCATTTAGGGGTTTTGCGGGGCAACTTGTATGTGTTACAGGATGATTGCATTGAAAGCATCTAAAGAAAATAACAACTCGACTGTTTTCTATAAAAACAAAACAATAATTTAAACAAAACCAGTTAAATGTAAGGCCCAAAGTGCATTTAGATCTTCAGAAAGACCTCATTATGCAATGTGGACACAAGACAGAAAAGCCTTGCAGACAAAAAAAAAAACGCAAAGTAAATTCCCCAGAGAAATATCAGCAAGCATGTACATCACTGAAGGATGTATACATGGGGCATAATATGATTCCTGGAATTTCCAACAAAGCCTTGGAAATATAGGGATATAGGAGAATGGAAAGAACAATAGCATTCCATAATTCTTTCTAAGGTGTCTAAACCCTAATGAAGGTGTGATGATGATGAAACCTGAAAACCAAGATCTCGGATGATAATAACTAATTTCATGCAGTTAGCCCAATTTCAACTTTATTCTTTTAAATATCTTCTAATTTAAGAATATAGTCGTACATTAGTTGTAGCTGAAAATCATTATTATATGAAGCCAAAGATACCTCATTTCACAATAACTTCTCCCAGAACACATAGTACTGGCTCAACACTTCAGACAGCATAGGTCAGGACAAGTCCTATTAACGATATGTATTTATTTTGTTGTATGTACTTACAAACCTACTTTTAAAAAACAGCAGAGAGCTTTACATACCGTAGTTATCTTTCTTAACAAGAAAATGTCCCAATTACCTGAGGCATACACCCTAAAATAAGATATCGTGCAAAATAGATAAAATATTCCACAGAATTACTTATATTATAAAATATTTATTCATTTGAATCATTTGAATCTAAATGTATTAAAAATATACAGAGATCAACTTTAATAAGCCATTAGTACTTGCTTAATGAAAATTATAAGGCCAATGTTGCACAACATTATATTACATCTCATTTTAATTTACACCCTATTTCAACCGTCCCTCTCCAACCACTTCTCAGAAATCTGAACTTTAGTCTTTTCTTAGTGACCACAGTCGCTGCTTTATCCATAACCTACCTAATATGATGAATAACACGGTATTGTCACTCCTCCCATGGGGGAAGTCCCTGCCCATGAGGCGAGGGAGGTGAGGCTGCTACCTGATAGCCCCCTGGTGCTGTTACTCAACGTGTGGAACTCATAGGGAGAACCCCTCCAATGGACCAGTGACGATAGCATTGGGAGAATGCGGTATGCCCCCCCCAATTACTGTTGTCACTGTCCTTTCCACCCACTTAATCCCCTCTGGGCCCCCATGCATCTACGTATTTCAGTAGAATAGAGGACGAGGAAGAGTGAGATTTAATCAGGTAAAATACAAAGCATCACTGACACAAAAAGCTCAGGCAAGGAGGCAGAAGCCCACCACAGAACCAACATACGCAGTACAGGTTACTAGAGGCAACCTCGATGATAAAAAGCAAGGAAGGACTACACATTTTGTCAAGCCAGCCCTGGAAGAGTGAGGAACCAGATGCTGGTTCTGTTTTGGGGGCCCCGATCGAAAGAAGAAGAGGCGCTGTTACCTGGACCCTCAAGCAAGCACTGCAAGGGTCCCACTCTCGATGCGGCGCGCGGGCTTAAACGAAGCCACCAGTCACACACTCATGGAGATAGTGGAAAACACGTCTTTATTTGACTACCACATAACGGCCAACTGAACCCATGTGACCCCCCTGGCCCTGCCCTCCTCCCTGGCCCACAGTTCCCTTAGTAACCTTTGAGACCTGAGCTTAGAGCCACCCACAAAACGATGTGGGGTGGCTGCAGGAGTCACCTAGCATCATGACATCTCCTCCCCTTTTAAAGTTCAACTGGACTCGCACTTTATCCCATTTCTTGAATCAGTCTGATGAGCTTTAAGTGAATGCGCTGAGGTCTTTCACCGGCCAGAGGTCCTTAAGCGTATGAGCAATTTCCTTCAAGTTGGTCTTCCTCGTCAGAGGGTCCACTGTCCCCTTGGTATTACTCAATCCTGACGGTCCATCACTGTCACTGGATGATTCCAACCTCTCAGGAATGCGACCAGGACATATTTTAAAGCATGAAGAGTTTCTTGTGACTTCTTGGTGACGGTCTCCACAGGCCGTAACCATGTTGCCCTTTTTGGTGGTCACTATCAGCATTTCTGGAGCAAAGGTCGAGTCTTCCTTTCGGATCTTTGGTTGACACAACTTGGTCTCCTAACTCTATCTCACACTCTTGCACTCTCCTTCTCTTGTCAGTGCTGTTCTTCATCTTTTCTTTCTGTTCTAGATCACGAGCCTTGACTTGGTGTTCAAGTGGTGTGGCAGATTGCTTGTTTGGACTCTCAGGTAGCCGTGTTCTAATGATTCATCGAAATATAAGGTCCGGCGGGCTCACCCCTGTGGTGCTATGAGGAGTATGACGATAGTCACGTAGTATCTGATACAGTGCCTGTTCAAAGGATTTGTTGACCAGATATGCTATCTGTAAAGATTTATTGATTTATTGATATTTGCCATGAAGCGCTACACAATTCCATTGGACTGGGGCCATCGTCGCGTTATCTTATGGTGTATTAAGCCCATGTATCTGGCAAAGATTTCTAAATCATAACTTGGGAAAGATGGTCCATTATCTGATTTCAATAATTTTGGTATGCCATAGACAGATAGCATTCAGTCTAATGCAGGAATGACAGTTAGATGAGGTAGAATCTATGATCTGCGCATCTGGAAATCTTGAATGTTCATCAATAAGCACAATGACATATTTTCCATTTTGCAGGCGTCCAACCAAATCAACTGCCACTTCCTCCCAGACACCTCCGGGTAGTGTCGACATTTGCAAGGGATTTGGGGGTGGCTTGGGAGCCACTAAAGCACATAGCTCACATTTTCCCACCACTTGTTCCACTAGGGTGTCTAGCTTTGGAAACCAAACCTTTTCTCGTTGTTGAAGCTAGACCGCGATGACCCTCATGAGCTAGTGCAATTACGCGTCTTAGTCTTGAGGGTATGACGATTTTTGATCCTTTTATCAGTGTATGGTTTTCAATTAGTGTCAGCTCATCTTTCACAAGTTCCAGAGGCTTGACGTCTTCTTTCGCTGTCTCTTTTTCAAGTCTGGCTTGTTCTTTTGCATGAGACATCCTGTTAGTACGTAAGCAGTGAGTTATTATGGCTAGGGCTTTGTCGTTTTCTGATTCTTTATTGAGAGTAGTCAATTGAACTGGCAGCGGTTGAAGATTATGTATTATGTAATTGATGTACTTGATGTACTTGTCTGGCCCAGCAGGGTGTCTTGACAGGTAGTCTGCCCGGTTGTTTTCTTTTCCAGGGCAGTGTATGATTTTGAATTTGTAATCTAACAGGTGTAGTGCCCACCTTGTGATTCTTGGAGGCATTCTTGACTTTGGATCCCCGAAAATTGTAAGGAGAGCTCGGTGATCAGTGATTACTGTAAAGGCCTTGCCATAAAGAAAGAGGTGAAAATATTCACTGCTTAACTTTCTTTTTTTGCCTGGGAGTAGGCTTCTTCTGTTGTTGTGAGGCTCCTGCTTGCATAGGTCACTAAACATTTTTTTCATTTGGTTCTGCAAGGGTTGCATTGTGTTAATATGGCACTCAGTCCCACTGGGCCGGCATCTACAATTGCTTCAGTTTTCTTTTCTGCGCCAAAGTATGGCAGGTTATCAGATATTTTAATATTGTCACAAATGGTTTCAAAAGCTGTTTGACATTCTGCCGACCACTCAAAAGCATGATTCTTCTGTGGGAGGAGGCATAGTGGGTCACTGTCACATAGTCTGGTATATTTATTTATATATCGAGAGCAGTAGCTGGCCAAACCAAGAAAAGATCTTAGTTCTGATATGTTAAGTGGCGGTCGAATTTATTTGAGGGCTGCAACTTTCAGGCCTCATTTCCTTTTCTGAAAATATATGTCAAAAGAATCTCTGAGAGTCTTTCCGGAACTCATACTTAGTTCGATTGAGCGTGAGAGCCGCTGTTTCAAGGGCTGTACACACTTGGTATAGTGCTGCATCGTGTTCTTCTTTGGTTTCTTTGGTTTTTCCGTAAACCAGTACATCATCTCAGTAGTTCAGACAGTTTGGAACATGGCGGATGACTTTATGAACTCCTTCCTGAAAAATATCTGCTGCTGAAGAAATACCAAAGCTGAGTCTTTTGTATTGAAAAAGTCCTAGGCGAGTCACAAATGTGGTAATGTATCTGGATTCTGGAGCAATTTCGATTTGATGGTATCCTTTTGTGAGGTATAGTTTAGAAAAATATTTGGCTCCATGCAACAGATGACTCATATCTGTTATTCTCGGGGTGTCTTTCTCTTTCAATGGCCTCATTTGCTCTTCTTATGTCCACACATAATGTAATTGATCTCTCTGATGATTTCTTAGGTGCGGGTACTATTGGCGATACCCATGGGGTTGGTCCTGTTACCAGTTCTATGACACGCTGTTTCAATAATTTGTTGATTTCATCCTCTACCTGATGTTCTATATTTATGGGAATGCCCCTGTAGTGTTTAGTGATGGGTTTTACTTCTGGATTAATGTGGAGCTCATTTTTACGATTTTGAAGTTTTCCTAGTCCCTTGAATAATTTTGGAAAAGTAGCCTCAATGTCTTCAGGTCGGGAAATGTACTTGTGAGCCATCAGTTGGTACATGATGTGTACTAGTCCCATATCCACAGCAGTCTTAAAACTGAGTATGCAACCACTTTTTGCTTCAGTTTTTAGCACATGTACCTGAACTTTCGCTGTGCGACTTGTGTACGCATGTAACTGAGGTTACTCCTTTACAGGGCAGGGGCGTGGTGGAGCCATATGGGCAGATGTCAACCGTCGCTTTCTTGAGCCTTGGAGGATGGGTAGCGAATCATAAGCTTCTTCACTCATTATATTGACAGTCGCACCATTGGCAATGAGGACATCTAAAGTTGTGTTGTTTACTTCAATGCTCAGTGTGGGGCCATGCTGTGTGGCAGTGTTATTATTTAAAGCCCATACATACCCCTTTTTACGCTGGTCATCTCCTGATGAGGACAGTTCACTGCTGTAAGGTGACTTCATTTCAATATAACGTACATATCGCTTTCGCCTGCTGAGCCTTGAGGTGTCAGAAGGTTTGTGTTCATCTCTCCAATAGGTTTTTTTGTAATTTCTGCCATCGCCCCTTGATCCTGTTTGATCTGGGTCTGGGCCTTCTTCACGTGGTCTGGTAGGGGTCAACCTTTTTGGCTCCCTGAAATGTTTAGGTTGAAATGAAGCATTCTTGCACATAGCTCTATAGTGGTCATATCCACCACAGGCTGGACATTTTTGACCCATGGCAGGACATTCTCCTGCATGAGGGTACTCGTAACCACATCTATAGCACATAGCTTAATTGCGGTTCGAGGCTGAGTTAACAGATGAAACTAATTTATGGACCACTTCTTGATCAGAAGATTTTGCCTGCATGGTGACCTTGTTTAGATTGTCTAATTGGGATTCAACTGCAGCTTCCATGCGAGCTAGGGCAAGAATTTCATCCAGTGAGCGTTGCTTTTGTAGAAGTTTCTTGCGAAAAGTAGGTGAGTCATAGCCAGCTATTACTTGAGACCGAAGTGCCTCTTCATTGGTATAACAATGAAATTCACAATGTTTCAATTTGAGGCGCAGGCGCATTACGTAGTTGTCTATGGATTCCCCTTTCTCTTGACGTGTGGTGGGAAAGATATGTCTTTCATAATCCACATTGGTTAAAGGTGTAAAATATTCTGCCAATTTGGAATGTAATTCTTGAAATGAGGCAGTGTCCAGATTAATTAGCTCTCCTACTGTGTCTCTTACTGCAGGCCCCACTGCCATGAATAAGGTATTTCTGAGTCTAGTGTCATCTTTAAGTCCTATAGCCCCAACATAAAAATTGAAATCACGTAACCATGTAGCCCATCTAGGTCCTAGTTTGCTGGTATCTCGTATGTCAAAGGCATGTGGTAATTGTAATAATTGCAAACCTCCATTTGTGGTAGTCTGTGTCTAATTTGGTGGATTGGCCTCTGTAGAGGATGTGGAGTTTCTTCATACATTTTGGCTGAGTTACTGTCCTATTGTATTAGTCAGTATGATTCCACTTCAAATTAATACTGTTAGGTGTGTATCAATCACACACTGTATTTGATGGGTTTTTTTTCTTAGATTTTTTTATTAGGTCTTTATTAGATGCAGGGCTTGGGTGGCATTTTACTTTGCCTATGATCACCCTTCTTCTAGGACCTGGCCACGAGAGGCTTTGCTGCCACTCAATGTTCAATGTTGTTGCTCTTTGTATAGCCATTCTATTTATATTTCCTTTATTTTCCTTCTCAAAATGACATCCATTTTCTTTAAATAATAACAATGGTGCCGGGCTTCCAACCTGCTTCACTTTCTTTCCCCTTATTATTCACTTCCTACTGTGATGGGAAGGTAGGAGACTGTGTGCGCACGGTGAGCGCTCAGTGCTACCGGTTTATGTGTGTTTCCCTTTTCTTTTTCCTTTGCTGACGGTGTCGGGCTCCCGGAAATAGCCGATTAGTAAATACATGTGATGCGGTTTTCCTCACGGCATCTGGAGGCACTCTGACAAGTGTGTGTAGTGCTCGGCAGCACCCTCCACGTCAGTTTCCGTTTTCCTTGACAGGATTTGTTTCTCTCACAAAGCAAATTTCAGGCACGCAGCATCCTCAACGCCAGTTGCCCGGACCCTCAAGCAGGCACTGCGAGGGTCCCACTCTCGATGCGGCACGCAGGCTTAAACAAAGCCATGAATCACGCACTCACAGAGATGGTGGAAAACACGTCTTTATTTGACTACCACATAGCGGCCAACTGACGAACCCCTGTACCCATGAGACCCCCCTTCCCCCGCCCTCCTGCAGCCACCAACATAACAATGTGGGTGGCTGCAGGAGTCACCTTGCATCATGACATCTGTGCAGGAGTTACAAGTCTCTCCACAAGGTCATGCAACAGGGACCTGGCCAGTGACAGGGTGAGAGAAAACCAGACCAGTGAAGCCAATGCGAGAAGAAGAATGCAGAAGCCAGGGATTGCAGAGAGAGCCTAAAGCTGTGGAGCAGCCAAAGACAGGACGCCAAAGGCAGTAGCAGCTGTAAGAAACTTGAGGGTATTCTCCCAAGCAGACCTTGGGAAGCACTTATTCAGATGGCCTGGGAGGGACCAACACTCTCAGACCCCAATCCTAGGAACGGACGAGCAAGAGAGGATCACCTGGAGAGGGGAGCCCGGGGCTATACTCAGGGGAATGCCCCAGGTGACATGCGGTACTATACCGGAGAAAGGGACGAGGAAGACAAGGTCCTCTAGGCTTTTATGGGCTGTATCAACTCCACCTCACTTCCACCCAATGAACCTCCTTTTCAAAAATCATCCATCCCCTCCACATCTGGTGAATCCAAGTGGCCTGCCGCCTGCTCCAAATGCAATACCGACTCTCTGTCCGCACTAAGAAGAGAGTCCACATCCAAGCCCGCGTCTCTGCTGCATCTAACAACTTGGTGGAACTTATCTGCAAAATCTGCAAGGAGCTGGCCAATCCTGCTGCAGTCTCTACCTCTCTTGTCCCCTCCCAGGCCTTCTGCATGGCCCTGGCTTCTCATTTCATCTCTAAAACCCAGGACATCCTGTCCACCCTCTCGTTCTCTCCTCCTCCCTCTACTCTCTCCTCCACCTGCAGCCCCCCTGTGGCCACCTGTCCTCCCTCTTTCTCTTCCTTTCCTCAGTTCTCCCCTGATGAGGTTTCTAGACAAGTGTGATCTATGAAAGTCTCATCAAAACAGGTTCTTCTCTGTTCTTCCAAAACCACCAAGGACTACATTAACACCCTCGCTCCTGCCTAGGATGACTTCTGCAACCACTCCTTTGCCTCTGGAGCCTTCCCTTTCCACCTGAAGCACTCTCTTGTGCACCCTCTTCTCAAGAAATCCTCAGCCGACCCCTCCTGCCTGGCTAACTATCACCCGATCTCCATCACTTCTTTCTTGGACAAACTCCTGGAAAAGCTATCCATCTCCCAGCTTAATATTCACACTGAATCTGTTGATCTTCTCCATGACCATCAGTTTGGCTTCAGAGCAGCCAGAAGCATAGAAACTGCTCTCCTGAACATCCGTGATAACCTGGGTATCACCGATCAGGCCCTGGCCTGGCTGAACTCGTTCCTCTCTGATCGACCCTCCCAGGTCCAACTTGGGTCCTTCCTTTCCTCTATCTCACTCTCTACCTGTGGTGTTCCTCAGGGGTCTAACCTCTCTCCCTGGCTGTTCAACCAATACCTGGCACCTCTCGCCCACTGCATTGCCGCTCCCTGCTCCAACTTTCAGTGCTATGCGGATGACACTCTGCTCGTTTTCAGGCTCCCCTCTGCCACCTCTTCTCCTTCTCTCATCTCTGACTGTCAGTCTGCTATCCAGGAGTGGTGTGCCGCCAATGATCTCTGGCTTTATGCCAATAAGACAGAGATTCTCCTCATCGGCACACCTGCACCCTCCTTTCCTGTCACTCTCTGGCCGGCCTCCCTTGGCCCTCTTCCTGCTCCCACCTGTGAGGCGTTGAATCTCAGGGTCATCTTTGACTCCACAGTCTCATTTTCTCCTCACATCTCTGACATCTCTAAGAAGTCAAACTACCAACTGCCCCTCCTCAGAGGTATTCTTCCTTTCCTCTCCTTCCCCCAGAGGCTCACTGTCTCTAGAGCTCTGGTTCTCTCTAGGCTGGACTACTGCAACAGCCTCTTTATAAATCTGCTCCAGAACAGGACTGTGAGACTTGTTCTTGGCCTCAAGCCCAGGGATCGTATCTCTCCAGCACTGAAATCTCTGCATTGGCTCCCAGTGGCTGCAAGAATTAAGCTCAAGACCCTCTGCATTTTTCACACGGCCTTCTGGGGCCAGGGTCCTCAATACCTCCAACTCTCTCTTCGTAAATACCTTCCTACTCGAGCTCTTCGCTCCTCCACCTCCAACTCCCTCAGGGTCAGTTGCTTCTCCAAGCAACAAGTTGGTGGTAGATCTCTTTCTTCGGGTGGGGCCTCCCTCTGGAACTGCCTCCATGCCTCTCTGAAACTTAAGGAGAAACATCTCACCATCTCTGGTTCCAAAAGCACCTCAAGACCTTGCTCTTTGTTTCTGCCTTCTCTCTTCCTCTCCCCTGCTGATTTCCTGTCTGATACTGCACTGTTCACCTGGCTACTCTCTGATTCCGGGCCCAGGACCCTGCCCGCTCAGTTGCACACCCACACTGCCACCCGGCAACCCTTGCACTTGGGTCTGTATCTGTAACCCTACAGTCCCCATACTTGCAATTTTGGACACCTGCTGTCTGCACTTACCCTTGCACCTGCCACCTGCTGGCCGCACTTCTTGTTATTGTTTTGATCCCATGTATAGCACTACCCCCTTCCCTTTCCTCTGGCACTTTTCCCCTCTGCCCTCCCCCTGCACTTGCGTGATCTCAATGTCACTTGGCCTAGTAAGATCGTTGTCTCTGTCCACCCTCTGTTGCCCATTCCTTGCTTCTTCATGCCTGGAAACACTTGTGTATAGCCACCTTACAAATGCTATATCATATCATATCGTTAGACATCCTGTTACACTTAGAAACCACATTCCCCAGTATCCCTGTTTCCCTGTTTCCTACCTGAATACTCCGAGTCATTCTTCTTCACGTCTCTTTGATTATTCTTTCCCAAAACCCCAGTTTACAGCATTGATTCCACAACCCCTACCAATCTCACTCTTCCGAATGTACTCAAACCCCTGGTACGATGGTTGTAATTCCATATGGCACCTTCTCCCCATCCTACCCTGTAGGATATACAAACACTCTAGCCCCCTTTTCCACACATCACGAAAGACGACCGACAAACACCAGAGCCGTTTATCTGACGTATCCCAACACAACGGTCAGGTAAAGTCAGGCAATTGGCCAGAATCACACACACCTGATGGCCCTTTCCCTTCCCCACAGGGATAAAAGTTGGAGCACAAGAGCACCATATGAGCAAGGCAGAAAACACGACGAGACAGCTATCCAGGCACAGCAGTTCAAGAGGAGGAGAAAGACGGCGCAAACCGTGAGGGTGACAAGGAGAGAAGCGACTTTGCCCTTTCCGACCAAGGCTCGTGAGACCTCAGCGGAAGGAATTGTAAGTGAACAAGAGCCAAAGTGTGTTTCAGCAGATGTCAACGGTACATAGTGCGTGCCTACGCTGATAAGCAGGACAGAGGGAGATGCCTGCTACCGTGGTACTGGCCTTGACTTTCGATACGAAGAAAGCCAAGCGGTTCATCACAGCTGGTGAGTTGAGGGGAGGACTGATAATGAAACCGAACTGTGTTCAACAAAAGTAGCATACAGCTGATTGCAGAATGTACAAAGAACTGTTGACGCAAAAGGGGAAAGCCAACTGCAGATGAGCCAGGCACCACGTGGGTGCTCACTCGAGAAACTCTGGGCGATTACCCGTTTTTTAAAACTATTATTACCAGAAGGCCTTGGGAAAGGCAAGAAGAGGGTCAAAGTGGTCATACAGTAGTCTGGTAAAATCCTTTGTACAGTAGAAAGTCCTTGACCAGTAGATGATTGTGAATAAGGGAAGTGAATCCCACATTGTAAGGAAGTTAAAGGAATTGTGAAATTGCCAAGAGTGAAACTGAAGGAGGGATGCCAATGAAAAGGGGCAAAGTCTAATGTTCCAAACAACAGTGTTGACAAGAGTGATGCCGGCAGAGGGTGGCCCACATTGAACTTTTTGGAAAGACATTCATATTCGAGAATATAAGCAGAAGAGATTGTGTTGAAAACCACAGTGAACCCATCGAGGGAGGAAAACGGTTCAGAAGGATCTGCGCCCAGAAGAGGGGGATTCAGGGGTGAGAACCTCACATCCCAACAACACGTGAAGACAACCAAGAAAGTGTTTTTGAATACCACCCAAAGTAAACCCGATGGAGGGAGGCGGATATTCAAAAGGGGCCTGAGGCCCAGAAGAGGGGGACCCAGGGGATGAAGAATCAACACCTCAAGTGCAACATAAAAAGAACTTTTTGTTTGTAGATTTTGAAACAATCAGGCCATTGGAAGCAGGAAAGCTAAACCCGAAGGTCCTGATATCGTTAAGAACTATTTGGGATCTAAGCCCGGAAGAGGGGAAATCCCACGGTGAAAAGTCATCACCCAACATACACATTGCGAGGAAATGGTGTTCTTATTTTAACTACATCAGGCCCTCAAAGGCAAGAGACTTTTTTTTAGGAAAAGAGACTTGGCCATTGCCGGTCCTGATAGATGAAATCGGAATTTGTCGTCTTGTGCTTGGAAAGCTCGAGCGTATACTGTGCTCCAGAGTCCCACCTTGTCCCGTGCTCAAAACGCAGAGAAGGGTGAATGGCTACCGCATCCTGACATATTATTTGTGAACACTTTTTTTATTTCTTATGAACCCTATCCCACACTCTTTTGTATTTAGCGTAAGGATTGGCAATAGGTTCTTCTAAGTATAGGCCTTTTATTTTGACAAGACGCCACTAGGACTGCCTTATTTTGATTTGATGGTTGTAGCTTTCTCCCATTTTAGAGGTAGGCTTAGATTAGGCGTTTTTCCAACATACCTCTACTGTTTAATAAACACCCTTCAACTGTGATCACTTGTGTCTGTCTATTCTTGATACCATGCAATCCTTACACAGCACACAAGCCCACTCTGCTTCCAGGGTAGTCCAGAGCCCAGAACAAAACTTCCCAAACGTAGGGAAAGGGTTGGGCCAGCTACTGGGACAGAGAGGGAGTTAAGTAGATCAAAATGACACACTAACATCCAGAGAGGTGAAAAGGGATAACAGAATAATTATACAGTTTGAAACAAACTTTGTAAAACCTCCTATGTGGAACAGTACCTGCCAGGAGAGTACACCAGGTCTGTCCAGTTAGACAGCGAATGAAGCAGGGGCAGAGGTCCCACAGAAACAGGGTACCACGGTCTGGGGCCCACATGAAAGCCTGCAAAAGAAGTACACATGGGTCAAGGACCCACACCAACGCAAAGAAACACATAATCAATGGGCTAGGTCCCAAAACAAGTCGGGGAGATCCTGAGAGAACATTGAGGGGTCTGGGACCCACAGAGAGGAGAAACCAATGGCAGAACAAGAACCAAGTAGAAGAGAATGAAAGGGGCAAGAAACCAGAACAAGGGGTTGGGACCCTTTGCCAAAGGAAGAAACACATTTTGAAGGACAGTGAACCAGACTTGATGCCATGTTGGTGATCTGGGGAGATTTGGAAGTTGTGTTTTATGAACAGAAGGTCCACAGGCAAGTCTGACAGGATAGTGAACCAGACCTGAGGCCACGTTTATGCTCTAAAGAAAGGACAAGGAAAGAAGCTCCGCTTGAGATTTGGGAACCTTGTTTTTTAATTAAAAGTCTACTGTCAAGCATGGCAGGATAGTGAACCAGGCTTGATTCTGCATTTTGAGAACCAGAAAGAGATAGCGGGGGAAGGGACTCCCCACTGATACTTGGAAATTGTGATTGTTAATAAGAAGATATAGAGTCAAGTCTGGCAGGATAGTGACTAAGACTTGACGCTATCCATTTGAACTGGGGAAGAGTTACCCCTGAGACTCGGGATACATGTTTTGTGGTCCACAGTGCAAGTCCTGAAAAGGAGTACCAGACTGATCACCACACTGGTGAACTGGAAGAAGAATTGGGGAAGAGACTCCCCCCAGTGTTATGTTTAGAAACTGAGTTTTGTCGTAAGAAGAGCCGACAGTCAAATCTGCCAGGACAGCAAACTACCGACTTGATATTGAGTTGGTGAAAGAAGAGGGGAGACGATTGCCCATTGAATCCTGTTGTGTTTTTGAATACATGTGGAGGAGCATCCAAGATCAAGAACTTATAAGTTAAAGAGTTACACATAAGGTTTTCTTATGGGGAATTGAACATTTTGAGTCTGCATCCAGAATGAGAGGGACCCCATTCTGGATCAAGAAGACACCCACTTTTCCTTATTTAGTTTACAGTGTAAGGGAAGGAAATAGGTTTGGACACAGGGCCATAGTATTTTTGTTGAGGTAGAGAAACCCTCATAGTAATAGGGCAAGATAGGATTTTTCTTTTCTTTTACTTTTTTTTATAAATAAAAGGCTTTACCCACAAACATACTACCACTGTGTCAGACTTGTACTTCTGCACCCTTACCCTACCCACACAGGTGGTAACTCGTTACACCTCTTATTCATCTTACCTCTCTCTCAGCCACTAATACTAGTGTCACACCATCCATATCTGATCACTCAATTGCTTTCCCCACCATCTCCTTTTCACCCTCTGACCTTTACTCACCACTTGCTTCACCTATTACAAAAAGGAAACGTAAACCTTCTTCCACCCCCCTTTCTCTCTGACCTACAGTTCCTCCTCTCCTCCTTCACATCCAGTGCCACTTCCACTAACACTGCCTTCTCCAGCTTCCAATCCTTACTATATGGCTCATTCTCCTCTCACTTCCCACTGCTTACTTTCACCCCTAAGTCTCAGGAGCCTCAACCATGAGTCACGCCATTCATATGCTCTCTCCGCACAGACATGCGTTGGCTGCTGCGCAAATGGAGGCATACCCACTCGCATGAGGACCTCCAACTCTACCTCTCTGGCCAGAACTCTCTCAGGTCCAGTCTTGATAGAGTGAAAAGGGAATTTCACCTAACCCTCATTGACTCTCACTCCAACCATCCTGGCTGGCTAAAGGGCACTCTACACTAACTCCCTCCTCACTCCTCCTAAGTCTATAAATATCAACTCCATTCTCACAGCTAATGACATAGCTGAATACTTCACTGCAAAAATGTACAACATTAGAGACTCTCTCCTGACCTTCCTCACATTCCCTCCTACATTTTACACTCTGCCTACTGTACCATCATATTCAGCTTCTATTTCCCACTAATATTGATTAAATCCTATCAATACTGATGAAGGTTAAACCCTCTTGTGCTCCATCAGACCCTCTTGCTCCTCAGCTAGTCAAGCCCATTTCCCCTTTAGTGGCCTCTCACCTCGCAGAACTCTTCAACCTGTCCTTCAACTCTGCTTGCTACCCCTCTGTTTTCAAAACAGCCAGAGTCATCCCTCTCGTAAAAAAGCAAGGGGCTGACCCGAACCTACCTGCTAACTTTTGCACTGTGTCTCTCTCTTCTGCACCGTTCTAAAGTGCTTGAAAGGGTTGTGTTCAACCATTTTACCAATTTGTTTAAAGATCCACAACCTTCGAGTCTCGCTACAAACAGCTTTCCGCTCCTGTCACTCCACAGAAAATGCTCTCATGAATGTGTCCAACTTCATCGCCTCTGCTAAGCATTCCAACCTATTCTCTATCCTAATTCTCCTTGACCTGTCTGCTGCCTTTGACACTGTCGATCACTCTGATCTACTTAATGCTCTCTTGATTTTTGGGATTAACGATCGAGCCCTTGCTTGGATTGATTCCTACCTTGCCAATTCTCTGTCTCCTGGAGCAACAAGGCCTCTCAAGTCACTCCTCTAACTGTTGGTGTCCCACAAAGCTCTGTCTTGGGTCCGCTCCTCTTTAAACTCTACACCTCTGCTCTTGGGGCACTAATCTCCTCCTTTGGGTTCTCATACCAACTCTTTACGAGTGACACCCAAATCTTCTTCTCTTTTCCTGAACTCTTCGCTGATCTCTCCATCAACATTTCCAACTCTCTCCTTGCCATTAAATATTGGATGGATTTGCACTCTCTGATGTTAATCGCCACCAAAAAGAGGTGTTCTTATTCCCTGCCAAAAGCACACTCTTGTCTCTTCCTCTGCATATCCTGTTCACACCTGACACTCTCCTCTACTCTTCTTCAGCTAGAAACCTTGCTGTCATCTATCACCCTTCTCACACCTTCTCTACTTGCATCTCCAAAACTGTAATAGCAGCTTTCCTCAACCGCCTACATATTAGGAAAGTTAGGCACCTCCTTCCTTTCAACACTGCAAAGCATATTTAACCACTCTGGTCTTCTCTAAACTGGACTACTGTGCCAACATACCCTTTTGTCTCGCCAACTATGCTTTTTAGTCCTCTCGCCAAGATCATTAACTTTGCTACTATTACTCGCTTTGAACTCCCTCACTTCACACCTATTTCCTCATATTGTCACCAGGCTTAATGGCTGACGATGTGAAACAAGGCCAGATTTAAATTTCTTCTCCTGGTTCACTCATTGTCCACAGAAAGGCACCACTGTAACTATCCACCTCTATCCAACTCCAGAAGCCTTCTCGTAATCTCTGCTCTGCCTCCTCGACTTCCCTTGTGGCTCCTTTCCCTCCCTGTGTTTCCTCTCACTTCGCTCTTTCTCTCTTTTTGCTCCACTTGCATGGGATTCTCTTCTCCCAGACATCAGAGAAACAGTCCACATGCATTTCCTCAAAACCAAACTAAAAGCCTACCTTGTCGGCTCTGAGTTACCCTCTTAACATACATATCATCTGCCTGCTAGCTAACATTCTTCCCTGGCATCTAACCATCCTCTGTCCCTCACTTCCTCTGCCTCCACTCTAGCACTTCACCCATTATGGTCACATCCCAAGCACAGCTGGCCATACCGCGTACCTGAACTTAAGAATGTCCAATGTTGGTTGTCCTTAATCTTTGTATGTCCATTTATGTATTTTCCCTAGTGACTGTTCCATTTACTCTCCTCCACAACCTGAATGTCCCTCAAATGTCCCTCAAATGCACCCCATTGTAAGAAGCTCACTGCTTCCCATCAAATCAGATTTCTTATCTACTGTACGTTCTTTTGTGATCAAAAGAGCATTTTTCCTACTATATATAAATAAATAAAATAAACAAATAAATAAGACAGCATTTTCTACACATTCAGTGGGAAATAAAGGATTATCAAGAGATTTTACAGTATACCAGTCACATGCTGGGAAAACAGAAGACATGGGTATTGCACAGGGAGCATGAGATTGTCCGGAAGAAAGAATCAAGATATCGGACAGGTCAGCGGAAGGATTGGTGCAGCCACTTATGGTCAAAGGGAGACCAGCCACAACCAGAAGCAACATCCAATCCTAACCTTTCCCCAATCATAGGATACAGAGGCAGACATTCACACACAATCAAATCCAGCCAAGGGGTAGGAGGGAGAGTACTAGAAAATGTACAGAACCCAGACAATCGAAGTGGGTGTTTGGAGAAAGAAGGAGGTCACAGTTTGGAGAACAGAAATTAGAATTCTGAAGAGGAGTTGGAGCTGGAGACATTTTTGAAGTGTGAAACAAGCCCAGAGTGTGAATGGGGGAGGTAGGAGCAGAGCTCCAGGAAATTGGGTGAGTGAGTCAAAGCAAGTGAGAACTTCGGGTGGAAAGTGGCACAGGAGGCTAAGTGATGCCACTCCAGGAAGGGCCCACTCTGAATGGTGACCTGGCAAGCAAAGAACAAGATCTAGAGGTCAGGGCAACAAGGATGGGGTTTGGAACTACCAGGAGACTTAGGGGGATTTTTTTGAGGAGGGGGATGATGGTAACAGTGAAGGCAAAGTTGGTGAAACTGAAAAACAGGTGATTCCTCAAAGGTCTTCATATCCCACTGGTTGCTTTTGGAAGGAATTTGGAGACTAGTGACACTGATGGCATTGGGAAAGATCTGGAAGAGGGCAGTATGGAGGTTGGAAGTACTAAGGAGGAGGTTGATGACAGTAGGGAGGAGCTAGGGGACAAGAAGAGGTTGGTAATTATCTGAATGAGCCATCTGGAGCAGTTAATAAGGAGGATATTGGAGAACATCAGGAAGGGAATGGTGGCATGTTAAAGGAGGTTTGTAGAGACAGTACAGTGTAGAAGATTCTACGAAGCCGGCATATGGGGAGATGTGTTTGCAATATATAAGAATGAGGTGGAGGAGAACATCAGGGGGGTGGAGGCTGTTAGAAGGTGACAGGTGTGTGACAGGTGTAAGGTGGAAGAGTTTCCAGTCTTTGGCAAGGAAGTTTTAGAGAGGAGATTGGAGACAAGAGAGAAAGATGTGTTAGGAGGAAGGAAGCAGGGAAGCAGATAATGGCATGAGAATCAAGCCAGTAAGATAAGGCAGGTTCTAGCTGGCCCTGTAGGCCATAGGCAGGTGATAGAAACAGGCAGAGGAATGAGTACCTAACAGAACAGATATCTGAGGCTAAGGGAGGTGGAGCAGTGGACCAACAGCGAGGCCCTAATGGTTTGGGACTGAAAGGTCCAGGAGATACACCCCTCATGAAGACCATAAGGCCCACTTGCACGGCTCAGCCCACTGCCAGAAAACCAGGTACTTATAGAGGCTGGAATATCGGAGCAGGACACCCTTCTGACAGAGCAATTCCTTCCCTATTTCTCCCTCCTCATTTAAGCCTACCAAGACCTTCAGGCTGAGTGGCCTGGCCTCGAAACAAACCCAAGATTGAGTTTTCATTTATTTGGGGCATTTCATCATGCACCACATTCCCCCAGGATACTGGGACCCCTTGGAAAACCTGCAATTGCTGGATAATGGCAAAGCATTTGTTTTGGGGTGGACTTTCTTATTGTTTACCTTTTTCACAGTCAAGAAGGGAAACCCGGTAGCACCAGACGCCAAGAGACATGCAATTTGGGTTTCCTTATATTTTAGTTAAAGTTAATCAGAGCTTCCTGACCTCTTTGATTTACACTTAATGTATTTCCCTGTTTTGTCGTTGTGACCCAGCACTGTACTTGTCCCAAATAAAGAGTTACAGTGCTCAGTGGAAGCCAGTTACCTAGATGGCACAATGTAAAATGCCCAGTAAATGCTTTCAGCTCCTTCAGTACCCCTTCTAGACACTGGTTGTTGCCCACTGATCTTGAGTCTTCTAGGTGCTGCTGACTGGCCCTAGATCCTATGGCTCATGGAACTTCACAGCAACCTCATGAGGGTTATTGGCAAAACTTCCCAAGCAAGGCAGACAGGTCTACAGTCAGTTTCATTCTCACTAGTCTCACTGATAATTTGGGGACTTGGCTTTTCCAAACCTAGTAAGCAGTCAGCAGGCAAAGAAAACACTCAATCCATAAGGCATCCAGCAAAGTACCTTTAAGTCCAAAATTCATACTGTTAGAAGTAAACGGGCCAAAGACATTGCTTTTTACAATATTACCATACTAGTTTTGTTTTACGGGCCATTGGCCATTCCTTAATAATTGATTGTTTACCAGTATCCACCAACCTTTTACTGCACTGTGACCTCATTTCCTCTGTTCGGAGGCCACATTATTTTCACAGCCCTCAGGTCTTTGGTGATTGGAAAGATACCAGTCCCAAATGGCCATCTGGTTAGACCTACTCATAGTGTGTTGACCCCCTCCAAGCAGTTTTCTCTTTTGACCTGCTACAGACTTACCTAAGAACAAAGAGTACCGTCAGTATCCTGTTGTATCTTTTGATGGTCCATCCTACTCCCACCATCAGGGATATTTTCCTAGCTAGAAGCATGTCAGGCATGGCCCATCAAAAGGTGTGAGTCCCCACTACGCAGGCACCCTGAATCAGGTGCAACATGTATATACCTAGGCTGGCTAAGCATCAGACAACATGATTAAACTTCATTGAAAATATATTTTAGAAGAACATTATTTCGAATGGATTGTGTCCTCCCACGTATTCCGTATCTTTGATATTTCCTAATATCCACCTTGCTGCTTTGGAAAAAAGTTTTCCCAGTGGAGGGCGCTGTGCGTCGATGCCTCGTCGAGCCGATGTCCCTTGGAGGTCTGTGTCCTGACGTCGATGTCATCACTGGTATAAGTAGCGCGTGCAGCACCCGTTGCTCAGTTCTGTTTTTCTGCAATTCACAGCTTCGGTAACGTATTGCTTGGTTCTGTGATTCTTTGAATTTCTTCGAATTTCTTCAGAAAATTCTTCAAGTTTTCGAATGGCTTCATCATTGGCTCCTTCGACTCCTTGGTCCGGCTTTAAAAAATGTTGCCACTGTGGTGCAAAAATGTCCATGACGGACCCACACAGGATCTGCCTGTGGTGTCTAGGGGCTAAACACTCGTGTTCGGAGTGCGACATATGCTTGTCGATGATGGCCAAAGCCTTGAGGGAGCGCAGAGGGAAGTTGGAGAGAGGTAGGCCCTTTAAATCTGTTACCCCATCCAAACGTAAATCTTAGGACTTCGTCTCCCCGTCATAAAAAACATAAACGCTGCCATTCCCAGTCACGAAGTGGGTCGCATCATTTCTCGTTTTAGAAGCATGGCAAAAAGAGGCACCATAGATCGCCGTCCATTTCCTCATCCAGTTCAGCCGAAAGGGTTGTTTGTCCATCTAAACATAGTACCCCAGCCCAATGGGAGGAATTAAAATGAGTATGATGAAGGTGTTTGAGAACGCACCTTTGCCACCCCCAAAAACACCTAGAGGCCATTACCCAGACACACCTGGGAAGCACAGAAGCCGGGAATCCTCGGCCCCAGCTGTGGGAACTCCTCAAGAACGATCTATTCCCTTGAGTAGAGAGAAAGCCTCCGTGACACACAAAAAATCGACATTATCGCCGAAAGAAAGCCATACGGCAAGCCCGAAGTGTTCGTCATCGACGCCCTCGACACCAAAATCAAGGGAAAAACCATTGACGCCTCGAGTATCGACCTCCTCAATGCCATATATGTCAGTTACCTCAAAGTTATTGTCGAAAACCTCGACATTTGTGTCGAAACCATTGATGACTTTGAGGAAACCTTTGAAGCCTTCACTGGTTTTGTCAGAGTCGTCGACGTCAACTTCGACAATTTTGACATTTGCAGCTCACATTGTGACCCCCATTGTGCCTGCCTCTTCATTTGAGAGCATTTACACTCCTCAACCTCGTTCGGAGTATTTAAGACGCTTTCCTCAATTTATGAGGATGAGGATGTTGAACACTCATCTGATGAGGAAAGACCATTTGGTCTAGAGTATGGTCTTCTGTTCCAGAGGAACTTATATCAGAAAAGTCTTGAAACCTTTACAAGACTCCCTACATGAGGCAAGTGGCATTGACACTTTCCCTGAAGTTGAATTTGGTAAAGCAGATCCAGGGGATCATGCTGAAAGTAATTATAAACTACTCATGACTAGAGTAATGGAATACATGGGATGGTCCAGGCCCACACCTGTTTTTGAAAAGGATGACTTAAAGGACATACTCGACAAAGGACCATAAGAAGACCCTATTGTCCCATTTCATAGAGCTTTTCATAGGAAGGTAGCTTCCAACTGGGAAACACCTCAGGTTGTCCCAGCAGTCAATAAGAGGCTAACAGCCAAATACAGAACCTCATCTTCTGACCCTCTGTACCTTTCCAAACATCCAACACCAGAAACCCTAGTAGTGCAGGCAGCTAGATACATCTTCTGGCAAACAAAATGCCTATTCCACTATAGCACAAGACAGGGATGACAAGAAATACGATGCCATGGCCAAGAAGGTTTTCCCTACCGGTAGTATGGCGTTAATGTCTCCTAATGTGACACGCACGATGGCGAGGTTTACCCACACCCTTTGGATCTGTATTTTGATGGCGGCTGACCACATCCCCAAAAGGGGACGAATTAGACGGTTTCTTGAACATTGTCAAGGATGGGAAGGACGCTATGTGCGAATTCCTCCAGACTGGTCTCGACTCTGTTGACAGCATCAGCAGAGTCATGGCGGTTAGTACGGTAATCCGCAAATTCACTTGGTTGCGGAAGTCAGGCTTTGCCCCAGACGTTCAGTCCAGACTTCTCAACATGCCCTTTGACAGCACACATCTATTTGGGAATAAAGCTGATGAAAGTTTGGAGATGCTGCAAACTTCCAAGGCGGCGGCCAAATCCCTTGGAGTTGCAATAAGGCAAACTCCAAACCACCCCACAGGTGCGCCTGGAGAGGTAGGCCATTTTGCTATTTTTCTACATTCAGAAAAGGCAGAGGACAGCCGGCTCAAAGCGGTCAGAGACCATTCCCCCATGAGGGACGGGATAGAGGTACTAAGACTGAAACAGCAGGGGCTGCTTTACCCTCATCCTCTACGTCAGCCGCTCCAAAACCTCTCTGAGGTCTTACATTACAAGAAATCGGTAGGAGGCAGGTTATCTCAGCATCTGATAGAATGGCAGGCTATTACTTCAGATGCTTGGGCATTGGAAACAGTTGCCCAAGGTTACTGCCTTCCTTTCCTGCTAAAACCTCAGTCATCCACCGGGGAACAATTCTTTGAAGGTTCCAGATCTGCTTCTTATGCAGGAGATTTTAACCCTGCTGGAGAAAGGTGCTATACAACTAGTACCTGTAGCGGAGAGGAACAAGGGTTTGTACTCCTCTTACTTTCTAATTCCAAACAAGGATGGAGGAATGAGACCCATCTTGGACTTAAGAGACTTGAACAAGTTCCTCAGGAAGGACAAGTTCAAGATTGTTACCCTTTCACAGATCCTTCTGGCCCTCCAGCTTCAGGATTGGTTGGTATCATTGGACCTACAGAATGCTTACTTTCATGTGCCGAACCATCACAAGTACAAACAGTACCTGAGGTTTGCCATTGGCAACTCTCACTATCAGTTTTGGGTTCTGCCATTTGGGCTAACTTCCGCCCAAGGTTCTTCACCAAGCTAATGGCGGTAATTTCAGCGAGTCTCAGGAGAGGGGGATTCATGTCTATCCCTACCTGGATGACTGGCTGATCAGGGAAAGTTCCCCAGAACAAGCCCTGGATCACCTCAGCTATACTTGCCACTCCCTCCACAGGCTGGGCGTCTCCCTAAACTTCAAGAAGTCCCAAAGGATACCATCACAAATTCTCCAATTCTCCAATTCATCGGAGAAGTCCTGGATGCTTCCCTGGGAAAAACCTTGCCACCAGAGGTAAGGGCTCAAGACATTCTGCAGATGGTGATGAAATTCCTGAATGCCCAATATCTTCCGGCTTTTGATTTTCTGAGGTTGCTCAGTCTCATGGCATCCTGCATTTTCCTGGCACCAATGAATGAGATCTCTCCAGTGGGCTCTCAGGACTCAGTGGTCAGAATTCTCAGGAAGCATGTCAGATCTCCCACAAATCCCAGACAGAGTCTCACTGGATCTTCAGTGGTGGGCCTGTTGGGACAACATCTTGAAAGGAGAACCTTTTTGGCAAACATGGCCGGAGATAACAGTAGTGATAGATGCCTCACTCACTGGGTGGGGAGCCCATACCAACGATTTGACCATCAGCGGTCGTTGGTCTCCATCGGAGTCCAAACTACATATCAACCTTTTAGAGCTGAGGGCAATCAAACTAGCGCTGAAGGCCTTTCTGCCATCTGTACAAGGAAAGAATATCCTCATAATGACGGACACACAGTGGCCATGTGCTACCTCAACAAGAGAGGAGGTGTAGGGTCACTATCACTCTGTAGAGCGGCAATGCAGCTCTGGTTTTGGGCTATACAAGAAGGAATCTGTCGGCAGTTCATCTAGCCGGAGAGAAAAACATGACGGCGGATGCTCTGAGCAGGCAGAGCACAGTCTCCCATGAGTTGGAACTAGCTCAGGTAGTCCTTCAAGAGATCGCCACCCTTTGAGGAACCCTTCAAGTGTATCTGGTTGCGACCAGTGCCAACAGGAAGTGCGAACTGTACTGCTCAAGGGAATTTCCCCCAAGAGGAGCTTTAGGAGGCGTGTTTGTGGTGGACTGGGAATTTCCACTCCTGTACACTTTTCCTCCAGTCCCGTGATTCCTCACATAATCAGGAGGTTCAGGAAATCCATGATCCTAATTGACCCAGATTGGGCCTGGAGAACGTGGTACCCGGACCATCTGGACATGTCCATCTGCCCTCTGTTTCGTCTTCCACTAAGAGAGGACCTGAGAGAGAGAGAGAGAGAGAGAGTGAGAAAGAGAGAGAGAGAGAGAGAGAGAGAGAGAGAGAGAGAGAGAGAGAGAGAGAGAGAGAGAGAGAAAGAGAGAGAGAGAGAAAGAGAGAGAGAGAGAGAGAGAGAGAGAGAGGAGGGTCAGGTTCTCCATCCAGTTATCAGGACTCTCAGCCTTCACGCATGGTTTCTGAGAGGCTGAGATACAATGATTGGGACCTCCTGGACGACATTATGGAGGTGTTGCTTTCGGCCAGAAGACCAACAACCAAATCTTTATACCGCTGCCGTTGGAATAAGTTCTGCAGCTGGTGTAGAGAGAAGAATGTTGACCCTTTCTCATTTTCTCATGCAATACACCGATGGTATTATCTTTTCTTGCACACTTAGCAAATCTGGGGCTCCAGATTGGAACAATCAAAGGATATCTAGCAGCGCTATCCATCTTCAAGCGCACTGCAGAGGAAGTCTCCTATTTTAAGATTCCTCTGGTAATCCAATTCTTAAAAGGATTAACTTTCCAAGTCCCACTGTGGGATCTCAGTGTGGTTTTACACTATCTAATGGGTACTCCTTTTGAGCCTCTTCATTCTGGCCCATTACGACTTCTTACCTTAAAAACAGTTTTCTTAGTGGCTATAACATCTGCCCGAAGGGTGAGTGAGCTACAGGCTTTATCCTGCAAGCCTCCTCATACTGTTTTGCATAAGGACAGAGTGGTATTGAAAGTGAAGCCTACATTTCTCCCTAAGGTTTTTTCTGAATTTCACATCACTCAGAAAATAACCTTACTATACTTGTATCCTCTACCACACTCGGGAAAAGAGGAAGAAAGATTTCACAGACTCAACGCTAAGCGTGCACCGAGTTTCTACATTACCAGATTGGCAAGACTGGGACTGAATGATCAGTTGTTTGTTTGTGGGTTATACAGGTCATAAACTGGGTCTAGCCATCACTCAACAAACTATCTCTAGATGGATTATTTTAACAATTTCATAGTGTTACAGACGGGCTGGGAAAGACCCCCCAGAACATCTAATGGCTCACTCCACCAGGGGTATCGCAACTTCGTCTGCTTTGCAGAGGGGACTTCCAATAAAGGATATTTGTGCAGCTGCCACATGGTTGTCTGCACACACCTTTACGAAATACTGCTGCCTGGATTCCTCCACTAGTCAAGAGTCTGTTTTTGAAAAGGCAGTACTGCAGTCTGTGCATTCTTGATCACTTCAATTTTACTCCCTCCTCCGAATAAGGTAACTGCTTTGGGAGAGTATCAAAGATAAGGAATACGTGGGAGGACACAATCCATTCAAAGAACAAGTTACTTACCCATGGTAACGTTCTTTCAACTAGATGTTCCTCCCACGTATTCCTTAGGGCCGCTCCCAGCCAACCCCGCAGTAAAACTTCTCTTGTGGTTACAGTCTGCGCTCTCTCAAGGGGAGTAACCTTCTAACTCAAAACAGTGCTTCGCTCTTCGAAACGGAACTGAGCAACGGGTGCTGCACACTGAGCAGTCAGACTTCCCTCAAGAAGAGTTAGGCAGTATGTGGAGTATACAAAATAGGGCAGTTTACACAGTAGAACAAGCAAACATGTCACAGAGCTCCGGTGTAAAGGTATATAGTTATTTATTTATAAAAACACATCTATGGAAAACACACTGGCACTAATACGGCAAACAACTTCAATTACAATTACTATGGCCCTCATTACAAGTCAGGCGGTGGACCATGGTGCTATTAGCACCATGGTCCATGCCGGATTCCGCCATGGTGGATGGCGGAATTACCGCCCCATTCCAAGGTGAGTGGGGCGGTAATTCCCCATTCACCATTTGTCCTTCCCCATTCCCATTTTTGCCCCATAGGGCATAATGGGGATGGGGAAGGCGCTAATTCCGGCACCGTAAATTACGGTGCCGTTATTAGCACCAAGGTCGCTTAGCGCCTTGGACTTTAACGCCTGCAAAAAGCAGGCGTTAAAGTGTGAATCAGGCGTTATGGGTTAACGGCACCGACAGCGCCGTTAAACCCTTAACACCTGACTTGTAATGAGGGCATATAAGTAAGTCAATCCCCCTAACAATAGTTCGACAAGTCTAGGTTCAACGGCACCACTTATTTGCAGACAGAGGTGAATGCTTTAACCTAGATGGCACACTGGTATTCGTTAGGACGGGAGAGAAAAGGCAGGGTATGAAATCAACTCGGTACCAACACTTTTACGAACAAATGCAAGGCAAGTAAGGCAGGGCCTACTGTAGATCGCAAAGTTCAGAGGTCAGGCCCACTCGGAGAGAGGCAAGGCGAAATGTCCCAAAAAGTATCACAGTGGAAATGCACTTCGAGTCTTTGGTGCAAATTGTCACAGAAAGATTGGACCAGTTCAGAACAGAAAGTTAAGAAGGCTTGGAGGCGACACCCAATGGAGAGGCGAGGATTTAAGACACCTCACGCTCACCGACACAAGGGAAGCCAGGCGGACACGGTACCTTGTATGTGGAGAGACAGCTCCGGCGGGGGCAGTTCTTCCTGGTGGTGGATGCAAGTCGGGGCTTTGCCAAGAGAAGAGATGCTCTCGTCGTCGAAGGAAAGTTGAAGATTGTTGCACCACCAGGGAAGAGACCAGCCGCGGAGTGCTCTGTCACAAGGCACCACCTTTTGGTCGCGGTACGGGTTAGTGGCTATCCGGTTGCTGGGGTGCTCAGCACCGGCAATTCGACCACTAAGCCCTGGAAGCGAAGAAAAAGCAAAGGGGACTGGTTGTTCCCACCAGTCAGGGGAAGAAGACTCTCCAGCCGGGAGATCTCCTCTGTCGTTGGGAAGTGGTGAGTCGGTTCAGCAGGGCTCCACCGGAGGTGTCATCGTTGCAGGTTGGCTCAGCTTTACCCTCGTCGGATTCTTAGGTCCTGTGGCGACTTCTCAAGATCCAGTCCCAAAAGCCCTGCTTTTATGCAGAAAACCCCCATTCATTCAGCCTAGCTGTCAATCAAAACACGCTAAGTGGTGAGCGGGGTGGCTCACCACTTGGGCCAATCACACCAGAGTGTGACTTGAGTTGGCAAGGCAACTCAGTCCAGGGTGCCTAAACCCCCTCCCGCACCCCCTCTGGTACCCAGACAGAATGGCACCACTTTGGAGGGCCTCTGTTCAGAAGCCCGCCAAAAGTGGAACAAAGGGCTCAACCTTTGGTTTAGGAGTCACAGAGACGAACACAGACGCCATTTTAAAAACCGAGTTCTGGCAGAAAATACCAACCGATAGCTTTATTTAAGATAAATAAACCGGTGGTATGTTAGAGATTAACGAGAAAAAGTATTAACCTCCAACAATGGGAAGAATCCCATAGAGTTATATTCGGGGTCGAATATAACAAGTAGTTTCCACTTCCACCAGCCAAAACTCGACGAGGGGGGACGGGACAGTGCCCCCTCGAATAACAGACCCAGGGGTAATCGAATTACCCCTACCAGTACGTCCACAATAGGATGGTTTGTACTAGTTCTGTTAGTAAATTTAGGTCTAGTAAAGCCAATGGTGACTTTACATGCCCGGGGAGACAGTAGTTAGTATGGAGTCTATGGTGGGGTTCCTCTAGGACGCCCCAGTGTTACGGCACGGAGGGTGCGGTGTAACACACATAGAAAAACATATGAGACCCTATGGAGTAAAAGACCCCATAGCCCATAGAACACATTGACATTCAAAAGGAATTAACCACATTCATGTCCAAGAGTGGGAGAAAAAAGAGTCTCACTCTTGGCAGGATGGAAAAAAACAAACTCCAAAAATCCAGCAAAGCTGCAGGGGGACTCACTAGGTTAGGAAATTCAGCCTAAACAGAGAATTCTCCCTAACAACGCGCTACTTATACCAGTGATGACATCGACATCAGGAAGGAGACCTCCGAGGGACATCGGCTCGACCAGGCATCGACGCACAGTGCCCTCTAATGGGAAATAAAATGTCTGAAGCAGCAAGCTGGATGTTAGGAAATATCAAAGATAAGGAATATGTGGGAGGAACATCCAGTCAAAAGAACGTTACCATGGGTAAGTAACATGTTCATTTAAGCTCATTCCATATTCTTTTGTTGGTTCTATGTGAAAATATCCCCAGAACAATGCAGTCATGTGAAAATGTAGCCAGAAAAAGTTGATTTCAAAATGTAGTCAATTAATGCAATCAATAAAAAGTGTACAAATGTTGCCAGTAATAAGGCCGACAAAAAAGCTATTTGTAAATACACAAAAGTACAAGGCTGTTACTGTAACAATGGCCCCAACCTTTAATAAAACTTCCACAATCATTCTAACTCCATTCCTAAACCTTCCCCTAACTTTAACTACTACCCTGAACTCTTACAGAACACTAACCCTTTAAAGCACTAAAGCATTTTATTTGCATTTTACTCAAAACAAAATCAATGGAAAATGAACAGTGAGCCTAACTCCAACTCCATCACCAGCTCGCCACAAATGACATAGCCCTTGCCCTAACATAAACCCTTGCTGTAATCCTAACCTTAGCATTACCCTAACTGCAACTCTAACACTTACCCTAATGCTTATTTTGCTCTAACCACTAGGTATATCCCAAACCCTATCCTATGCCAATACCACCAGACTTCCCTATCCCTTTCCTTAACACGTTCCCAAACCATTACTGTATTAGCCCAAGCCTTAACATAACCCCGGTCCTAACACTTCATCTACCCTAACAACTAACCAATCTCCAAAATCACCACCTCTGCAGCAACCACCCTGACCTTAACCCTTTCCCTAATTCTAACCAAAATCTTTACTCTAACGATTTCTCATTACAGAGCTATTTTGAACACGACTTTCTCACTGACTACATTTTTCTGGCACATTTTTTTCTGAATACACTTTAATTTCACCCAGAATGACATAAAAATGAAACGTGTAACTCGCATAACCATGAGATAATGACTTACCAGTGTGGTAATTCCCTGGTGCATCAGTTACCATAAAGCGAGGGCCTTAATGATAGCCCCGGGTTATTACCAGACCGATAATGCCCCCCCCTCCGAGAGTTCTATTGCTATTAGTAACCCGGCACATTGTACCAGGGTGCTAATAGTTAAATTTCCTCGAGTTGGTTAATGGCGTGTTGACTGTTTGTCAAATCGAGAAAAAAAACGACATAAAAAGATGGCTGTCATGGATTGGCCATGGATTGGGGAGAAGGGAACTACAGGTACTCCCTTCTTCTTTCTCCCTTTTCATGATGGCCAATCGCGCACCAGTGACACGCCTGGAACACCTGTGTTCCCGGCGCCGAAGAGGGACAAGGCAGGAATAGGTGGGTGGGGTGGTTAAAGATGTGGAAAAGGGGGTTGTGGGTGGGGAGGAAGGGGCAAAGGATGGTGGTTTCCTGGTCTGAGGAGGCTCAGAGCGGAGTCTTTCCCAGTGTGGTAAAGACCCCGTTCTCAGCCTCTTCATTGACTAGGAGGCCACCACACCCTGCTCGTCCGGTACTAATGTACCTTATTCTCGTCAATAAAGTTTGTTCCCAGACATGTTAGGCTCCAAGGGCCTTTCTGGTCCTGTCTACAGGAGAGAGCAAGATAACACGCAAACGAGGAGAAGGAAAAAATGCTCATCTCCTTGCCATTTTTCGAACCAGCATGTTTAACACTGGGCCTAGTGTATGTGGCAACCCCATATGTGCACTTGTAGTCACATAAGATTCCAGACACACTGTGGTGAATCTTCCTAGAGAGAGGCCCCCCTACATTAATAGATGTGCATGGCCCATTTTTAAAGAAACCGTAGAAAATGAGTGCAGGCTATCTAAACATGCATTGACAAAGCCAAACTTCTGGCTGTTTTATGGTGAAAACATTTTCTGAATTCAAGAAGGGAGACAACACTTGATGAGGGATATGTCAAGGAGAAATCATAAGGAGTGGAGCGATAGTGTAGGTGAGCTGGGTTAATGAATACAAATGTGGATAATTGATGGATGAATGGGAGTGATGAAGCATGTGTGAATGAATGATTGTGAGGATAGACAGCAATATGTCTGCCCAGAATCACATAGCCAAGAAGGCCCAAATAGCCTGGTTCAGAATTTTTACCCTTTGACAAATCAAACCCTTCATCCCACTGCAGGACTTCCAGACCATAGTGCAGGCCCCTGGGGTCGATGGGAGAAATGCTCTCCTGACAGAGCTCCCAGCTGCTCACCTGGCTCCCCTAAAAGCAGTCCACCACGCTGCAGCACATTGTATTACAGGACCACGGAAATTTGACAGAATTACCCCCATTCTACGCAACTACACTGGCTTCCGCTCCAAGCCAGGATACTATTGAAGACTGCAAGTATTATCTACAAAGCAGTCAAGAGTAGCATACCAGCATACCTGGCAACTAAGCTCCACATATCTGGTGGCACAACTCCTCATGCAGCAAATCGACCAACCGACTTGAATCACAACTCGTCTGCAAATAGAGGACCTGCAAACAATAACAATCCTTCTCTTGTCATGCACCCACCCTATAGAACTCATTCCTGGTGTTGGCTCGGAATGACCCTACAATTCTCCAATTTTGCAAATCTCTCATAACATGGCTATTTCAACAACACCTGACCGAGGACTAATTCCAATGGCACACATACTGATGCACAGACCTCACAGTACCGCGCTACTGTTAGCCCAAATGCCACATTGTACAATGCTCTGCTGCTCTCTCCGCTACTCTCGAGCTAGGTCTGAGCTTTAAACAATAAAAATTCATAACGAAATAAATAAAGACGAAAAAAAAAAAATGAATAAGGGTATGCTTCTTGAGAGATGAATGAAAGTTTAAAGGTACATGATAGTGTAAAAGAGCGGCAGGGGCACACTTAGCAGCTACCCTGATTACTAGCAAGAGGGTACTTGGGCCTTACCAAAATCCCCACCGCAAGAACAGAAGATTCAACTATAAGGCAATGTTTACTGTCTTGATTATCAATCAAAAGGGCAGGGATCATACTAGAACAGCATCTCGTTCCAGAGGTTCTCTCTCACCAAAAGTGGGTTACACGGTTTTAAAGAATAGTGACATCACGAACAAGTTTCGTTCCAAAACACCTATCAGGGATGGGGATTGGTTAATCGAGGAAAACTATATATGCAATCCATAGGGGTTAGTATAACTATTGCATAGCCATATCTGGTGGCTTCGCCTAGGACCATCTCTAAATGTTACAAGTACAAAGCTGCAGGTTAACAAGAAAATTATTGGCCACTGCAACATAGTGTGCTTGATGTGAAAGATGGTTAAGTATTAGACAGAGCGGGTATTCTCAGCCTTGGGACCATGGACAGCTACTAGGCTGAGTGTATCTGTTCAAGGCGATGTGAACGATCACAAAGGTGCTGCATGTTCCCAATAAGTTGCCATCTCTGATCGCCTAAGCCCTGAGACATACTTCCAGCTTTGAACCTGTGTAATAATTTTATCTTTCCACCTCTGGTTCGATGGGAACAGCTTTCCTCCATCTGCCTCAAATGAATAGGCACTGTCCTATTCTTCCAGGTCATGTGTGTACGGGCCACAAAATGGAGCTGTCCTGCTTGTAATTATGAGGATTTTAGGCTATATTCTCTTATTGCCTTGGTAAACTGGAAGGTTTCCATCTCTGCTTGTCCTTGATGAGGATGTGCATTCTGTTTGCGCTGGAAGTTCAGTCTGTCTGCCTTTAGCTGAATTGGGCTGTCAGCCTCTCCATGTGTTCAAAGTTCATCTTGCTTTCCCCATTCACTCCAATGCACCTATGGTATCCATCTTTGTTCTTATGGCCATTCACATTAGTCACGATTAAGCATGAGCAATTGTACGTATTCTTGGCGTCTTGCTGTTTCCGCTTAGCTAAAGATTTATTGGTGTGTCAGTCCTCTAACTATTATGAGTCATAAGCATTAGTTTCATGTTTACTTTATTTTATTTATTTGTAACGCGCACCGAACCCTGGGTTAACTAGGAGCAAGTCTATCAGCAATAAACTAAAGTGTTTGTGTAGCTTTGTGCATGGATGCCTATATACTTCATGTCTAACGCATCTATATTATGATGTCAGTGGTGACATCATTGGCTTCTCGAAGTTATAGTCAGTCAACTTGTTCGATCAATGCAACTGAATCTCTTCCATATTGTCAACTGGGTATGGCTTGAATAGCTATTTGAGCGAATAACATTTCTCACATCTGTGATGCATCATCGATGGCGCTGAAGGGCCTAGGAGTGATGTACATCGCTCATTCCTCTGCCTTCGGTAAGCGAGTCAGTGGGGATCATTAGGGCCACATTTGGATCTTCAATAGTGTGAAGATGTATGCAGGGAATATGTATGCATGGTGGATGCAAATGTGAATGAAAACAAATCCATCATAATAATGTATCATTACCACCCCCTTTTATGTTTACCTGGCATTGTGATTTGCTGAAAGGTTAATAGAGAGGTCACTGATGTCCAGGGTTTCAGAGCCTAGTGTTAGTTTTGCTCTGCATGTTTTGCTTGAAGCGCATGTTGTTTTGTGTTAAATTATTTAATTGACTCTCATCTACCATGGCTGCCTCCAGGTTTAAGGAAGGTGGGCACACAATTCCTCATTGTCCCACTAGTCAATGTGCAGGGAAACCATGCCACTCTGCCAGTGCTTTAAGCATGGGATGTTCATGCCATCCATTATCATCCCTGTGTTTTACACTATCCACAATTCATTTGCCAAGAATTTCAAAGCAATATGCTTCATATTGCCCCTTAAATGAAAACCCTGTGAGTAGTAATAGGAGCTGGTCACTTTTGAATGAATCCAGCAGCCATCCGCCGTCAGACTCATCAGTTAGCTAAGCAGGGGCAAGAGATGTCTGTAGAGAGCAGGAAGCTGCGCATACAGTCGCACAAGCACCTGTGAAAATATCATAGCTCACGGCTGTGGAGGAGGAGTTGTCGGGAAAGTCATTGAGGATGTTCTCATATAGACAAACCATGGGAAAACTATAAATGAGACTTCGGGTCGAATGGGCTTGATCAATTGCCTTCTTGTGAGTGACATCAAGAGATTCCTCATATGATGAAGGCTCAAAAGACGACAATGGGGGATTTGGAAAGCAAGACCAAGTATCAAAGAAGATGATCCTAAAACATTCAGAAGCCACAATTAGAGTCCAGTGCTCACTTATGGAGCAGCAGACATTGCTGTCACTCTCCTTCTCAGCGGATGATCATGAGCAGAGACACATAAAGTGATAGCCTACCCGCAGCATTATGCATTGCACTCAAAGGCTCTTGATAGTTGGTCACACTTGCTGTCAAAGCATGGGTTTTGGCAGATACATATGTGTGTATATTGGCCGGACATTCCCATGAGAATAAATAATTTCTGGTAGCTTTTTGTTACGTTATGTAAGGGTCATTAACATGGCGCGCAGTCCAGGGGGTACCAGGCAGACATTGCCTGCCTCTGGGAGCAAATGGCAAAAAAGGACATTGATATCATAGGTGTGGCGATAGAAAGAGTTTACCAGTAGTAAGATGACACCAGAAAAACAATTATATGAAAAGGCAAGTTTTCAGCTTTGTCCTGAAGGTCATTTCAGAGGGTGAAGCTATAAGAAGAGGAAAGCCACCTACCTCCACTGGTTGAACAACGTGAAGGAGGAATATGTAAAAAAAAGAAAAACACTGATTGGAAGACTGAAGTGGGTGCACTGTAAGATATGGCTTGATTTTTTAGCATGTACTTGGATATCAATCCATGATTGCATTTCAAAATCAGGCTTAAACTGTTGAATATTAGCAGTTGGGAAATAGGCAGCCAATACAAAGAGCGTCCAGTAGAAGAAACAAGAAAGGACTTAGGAACTTTAAGACTGTGGGCCTCATCAGGGGTTGGGTGGTAGCCCTCAAATGCAGCGGTAACGTTATTACCACTGCATTTCAGGGTTGGCCCAATGCCGAGTATGGCCACATTCACCTCCAACTCTGATCTGGAGGTGAATGCGCCGGGGGTATGGGCAATTTCTGAGCTGTTAGCGTGGCACTAGTTGCACCGGTGGTAATAGCACCGAAAAGCACTATTGGGTCCAACAGACCCAACCAGTGATTGGGATGTACCACCTTACCACTACTCGTGATACCGCCAACATTGTGAGGAGGCCCTATGTCTTAACAGCCACATTTTGGATGGTTTATAAGAAGCTCATCCAGTAGTTCGGCAGTCTGCATAGAGAGCATTGGCGTAATGGAGTTGACAATTTACCAAAGAGCCCACAACCATGACCTGAGTAGCATGCGGAAGAACAGGAAGATCCCGCCTAAATCTGCATAAACAATAAAAGGAAAAATAAAAAGAAATCATTGACTTGATTAGTTAATTTCATTTCAGGATCCCAGGTGGCTCAGAGGTTCTTGAGCCTCCAAGCAAACCCCCCTAGGGAACCCAATGCGGCTGAAACTAAATGTCTTTCCTCCTAAGGAATTTCTTCTCTATTTCTTCCATGAACAACCAGATGCGGCAGGTCCTTAATCCTTTTCTCCAGGCCATTCTGTCTAGTTCCAACATGGATTTGTGTGTGACTGTGTTCCCCCATGTATCTACAGTTAATGGAATCCCCCAATGAGGTTCAGTTACACGACTGAGCTTTTATCCAGAGTATTAGGAATATCTCAACCCCCAGGACAGGAAATACCTTTAATCTAGAATAATGTCCTTATTGTCTGTATTGAAGAAATAAATAGATATTCTGTAAAGGTTTTATATAATGTCCTATCTATTATTAAACAAGCAGATCTTTCCCAACATTCTTAGCACCTCAGTGTGCAATCCATGAAGTTAGGGGCGGAGGCCATTTGTGGCAAATAAACAAACAGTAGGATACGCATTTGTGTATTCCTTTATTTTAGCAAGTTTCCTGTTTCATAAAGGATGTTTTGTACATTTGTGTACATCTGTGAGCAGTTAACAATTTTGGGGCTCCTTCGTTACTGGCGTAGGCAGTGCAGCGCTGCATACCGTACGCCTGAGTCCTCCAACAGGTGTGTAACCTGAGGGCTAATAGGCAGTTCGAAGAACGTGGGGGGACAAATCCCATAACCAGTCACCTGTGCAAAGAAGCAGGTAGCAACTTCTCCAGGAAACACAGCTGCCTTCGAGTCAGGCCTCTCACATGTGCCACATGCTGGTCCAATAATATTTAGCACCAAATATACTGAAAAGAAAAGATATTAGACCAAGAAACAAGCTTATATTTGCTTCACTACAACGGCACCATTCTGCGGTGAGAATTTTTATTTTTATCCCTATCTTACCATTTTTGGCACCGCTGTTCACCGTTCCTCCTGCTTCATTGTGTTACAAATCTGACTAATTTCTCAGTTCACTTCTGTGTGGAACAGTAATGTATCATGCTCTGCTCCCATGTCCAAATGCAACTTTGCAAATAGGCGGTCTCTTGTGGGATGAGATTTAATGAGGTCAGCACCCTGATCCATGTTCCTAACAGCAAGTGCTTCCCGATGTATCATGCATTGAGTCCACACAATATGGGGAGCCACTAATACTTCGGCTTTTAAGCCTGCCTTGGCATCACACATGGTAGGAGCACCATCAGCACAGAGGCCAACACAGGATTCCCACATCAAGCCGTTTGAATGTATAAAGCTGTGCACAGTGTCAAACAGTTCAGATGCAGTTGCTCTCCCCTGGATTGCTTTGCAAAACAAATAATCTTCCAACAGTTATCCTTCATGAGAATAGCTGTCATAAGCAATTGAGTGGCATGGATAGGAGGAATCAAACCGCCGGAATTTCGCTGATTTTTGATCAGCATCCATTTCTGGGTCTGCCTTTCGTTTCAGAACCCTGCCATCTTTGCACACAAGGAAACGGTCCATCTGAAAACGTGCTTCTGGCCTATCAAAGCCATTGTAAAGCCCCAAATTAATGGATAACACGGGATTGCTGTTTAAAAGCATACAAAAGTTAGAGAAACACTTTTTTTTAAAGTGTTCAAAAGTGTCACACGTTTAAAAAAAAGGTTCAAAAAGCGCCACGCCTTTTCAAAGAGGTTCAAAGAGCACCGCACGTTTTAAATAGGTTTATAAAGAATCACACCTTTTAAAAGAAGTTTAAAAAGCACCACAATGTTACCCGCCCCCACAGGGTTAACTTTAGGCTCTGCCCAGTAACACGAGCACGACATTGTGTGAGGAGGAAGTTGAGGGATTGTGGGTGAAAGCGCGTGTTGCCAAGTCTTTAAAAAATGTGATAATAATAGGGCTCTATCCGCCCACACAGTTCTAGGGCTCCCCCACCCCACTCCCCACACTGTCCTAGGGCTCCACCACTCCACTCCAAAAACAATCCCTGGGCTTCCTCGTGTTCTAGCCAGTCCCGCTGCCTTGCCCCCTCCGTTCCTCTGACTGGAAACAAACACACCTGGAAGTGCGCTCTTGGGAATGGGACAGAGAGCACACTTCCAGGGTGTTTATTTCCTGAGTCATGTGCAGCAAGGCCATTTTGGGATGGGATATGCACAATATTGCATCCCTCCCCATACCAACCTTTTTGTCTATTTAATTTTAGGATGAGGTCCTGTGCCCCCCACGGCATCAGGCCATACCTCCCAGTTGAAGGCATAAGATTTACACTGACCTGTGTCACAGATGGCCTCAAAAACACACCAGTTCATGGGTTTTTATTTTGATAGTATAAAAGTGCTTTAAAGACTATACCTCTCGTCTAAGTATTGGCAGTCCCTCCCTAACTCAGGTGTCCTTGAATCCCAGGCTGGGCACTAGAGAGCAGTAACCCTTACTATCTAAACGCTATGTAACTCAACTAGATGGCTTAAAGGTATGGACTCCCACAGGGACTAATTGAGAGGTTCCTACTCAAAGATTTCACAATCTGATGAAATGCAAGGTTTGTGCCTTTCAGACACTCTATCTTGTCATTCCACCCTCTAATCTTCCTCTTCTTATGTCTCTCTGTCACTCTCCCTTCCTCCTTCTAAACGTCTCCCTCCTACTCCACCCATCATCTCTCCTCTGTCTCTGGCTCTTCCTCCTATATTCCCCAGCCCTGTTCTCACTATGCTCTACCTCCACACTCAGATCCAATAGATCTTACTTCCTACTGCTCTTTTCTCTCTCCTCTGCTTACCACTACTACTCTCCCCGCTTCAAATACCAAGTACTCTGCCCTCCACTGCTACTCTCCAATCTCCATACTACTCCCCCTCCACACTACTACTACTACTACTTTCCCCTCTCCACACCACTACTACTCTCAGAACACAACTACTCTACCCACACCCACTTAATCACTCCCTCTTTCACTCTTTCAGAAACCTTCTTACTCTCTCCCTACACTCCTAGCTACTCCACTCTTATACTCATTCAACTCCACAAACCACTTCTCCTTTTTCGTGTGTGTGTCTGCCTAGGTTTGACAATGCTGGCCCTATGTGGTGAGTTTGAGAGATCATTCCCCAGTTCGTGTGACGGTCTCCCAGTCTCGTTGGCCCATTAGTTTGGATGGGTAGCTAACACAGATGGAAACAAGGCACATTTGTGCTCATATTGTCTTGGTTCTTTTCTTTTGTGCGCCTAGAGGATTCACTTGATTCTGTTGCCAGTTTGGGTACGTGAACCATCTGCAATTCTAATCAGTCCCCCTCGGTCTGTTCTCTTGTTCCCTAGTCTCTCTGCATGCTCAGACATGTAGTTTTCTAAAGGAGACAGAAAGAAACTGGTCAGCATCATATAAGAATGGCATTAGTTGACTGGCATCGGTACTCTGCTCAATCATACTGGCACTATGAGAAGGGACATGGATCGGGGACCTCACAAAGGCCACCCCCTCTGGGGTTGGACTAGATCTGGCTTCTACCCTTTTAAGCCTTCCACCCCAGGCTGAGAGGGGCTTACTGACACTGTAACGTCAGTCTGTCACCAGAACTCAAGGCCACCAGGAACAGTCAATATATCCCTGTACGACTCCATGCCATTCACACAGAATATGAAGCGTGAATGAAAATGCCATAAAATGGCCCTCAGAGAGGATAAGTACTGTACTATGCAACACATGACTGGTAGTCCATTATATACATGTTGAAAGCATGACATGATCCCATGTGGAGTAAGGAGTGCCACAATAGTCCCACTGTCCAAATGCTGATGTCCACATGGATTTTTTTACCTTCCTAAAGGCAACAAACCTATCATGTGCCTGCAGAAACAACCAGAAGAAGACAGATGAGAAAGCAGCAAAAGCAAAGTGAAACACCCTCAAAGTGTGAACATTTGAGGATTTGCCCTTTCACACATAATGATCAATTAACTCTTCACTGCAGCTGCACTTCAATGATAATGTAAACTAGTTAAATGGTATTTGCAAGATGACTCCTACTCTGCTTGTCTCTGACTCGAAGGAGAGCGACTCCGGAGACTAGTGGGGGTTTTCCCAGATGTCCAGCACCTCCAAAGATGAGTTTACAAATCATAAAGTTCTTAATGTGAGAGTCCTTTCCCCTACAGAGGCTTCCTAGTCTACAAAACACTGTCCAAAGATGTGGTCATAGAAAGTTCAAAATCATAATATTAACAAGTGCTTACCCTGCAGGGTAGTCCTACACTACAACACAAATGCTCCAATTATTGGGCCAAATTAGACGTTTGTAACATGTTCTTTAAGGTCCCACCCTATGCTACAAAACAACAAGAAAGGAATGGCTCCTGGGAAGGTTTGTTGCAGCGTTACCCACAGGCTGAACCCTCCTTTCATCATCCTGATCTCACAATGATACCCTTGGCCTCTTTTTCTCAGACTCTTCTTTGTCCTGTGTGGATTTTCGCCATTTCATTGTTAGGTCTATCACAGCCCGTGAGTTTCTCAGTATTCTTGAGCAGACCTCTCCCAGACCTGGTGATTTGGCAGAAGATCTCCTGTAGAACTCTGGTTTCAGGCACTTGACTTTATAGCTCTCCTATTCCTCTGGTTTCCCAGGTTTGCTTTTCATATCTCGCCCGCACCTCTTGTTTCTCAACATTTTCAGGCCTGCTTTCTCATAGACTTCTGGTTTTTTAGCATTTACCTTACGGGTCTCTCCTAGACATTTGATTTCTCACGTACTCCACTGTAAGGTCTCCCGTAGGCCTTTGATTTTTCAGCGCTCATTGACTTCTGGTTCCTCAGATCACTCTACAAGTTTCTCGTAGATCTTTGGCAGGCTTCAAATCCTTGCCCCAGGGTAGCAATGAACTTCTCCAGTAAAATGGCCAACTTGTACAAAGTGGCAACCTCCCTGTCTCCACAGAGGCTGATGGAAAACATGTCCTTCTTCTCCCAGTATACTTCTGCCTTTTCTACTCTGGCTAATGTATTTCCCCTTTACTGGGTGTCCATTTCACTTTTCCTCTATAGTCCCTTGAGTTGCCCCTTGTGATTGGCTGGGGCTGTTAAGGTTTTGTCTTAGTTGGTGGGATAGTTTGGTCCTCATGATTACCCCCAACCGACCCTCTCTACATTGGTTAATGGGTCTGTTGGTTTTAGCTGCCAATTCTGGTCTATAAATGTGTGGCATGGTGTGTCCGCCACCTTGGAGTCTTTCCTACAGCTGCAGTTCTATCTGCGATACTCTGCATTCTCCCCGGCTCGGGCAGTGAGTGATCCCTTACTTGACCGTGTGATTTTCATATTGCCACCTTTCTTCTGTAGGTAGGTTTCAAAATAGTATGTGGTTCCTCGCTCATGGTTTTCAATGACATTCATTTTTATTAACGGTCTTTTGTTTGCAGTCTGGAAAGTGGGGTAACTTGGTCTGACGTGGTCTGTGAAGTATATCTGCAGAAACAGGTTGGGATTATGATTGTCCCAGGCGGGTCAAAACCACACCTAAGCAGAGCCTGCAAGCATGTGGGATGATGGATCCCACTCCATCCATCCTCTGGGAGGCACATTGTGTCGCAGCTGGACCAACCCAGTCCCCTGTGCCTTTTCACCCCCAGTCAGCAAGAAGGGTGGTTCTACCAACTCACCACACCAGATTTAAGAGTACAGAAGAAGACTGTGAGCCTCACTAACTAGAACAAAGCAGTGTGTTTCTTCAATTTGTGTTATTTATCATGTCAATTTAAAGACTATCTATACAAATATTATTAGGATGTAGTGCAGGAAGTTGCAAAATAATTATCTTTTCTCAATATGCATTGCCAGCTGGTACACGGGTGATGGTTTTGCAATAACACCCTAGCGCTAGATTATTGCGTTGTATAACCCTGCTTTCATCTTCACATGTAACAAGTACTACATTCATTCATTACTCATCTGCTAATGCAACACTTTTGATAATGTAATGTACTGTTTATTAAAAATGACACATAACATAACATGAATGTTATTCAACTTTGTGAATTCGTGTTTTTACTGAATTTGACACGGCAGGCTTAAGTACGATTTGGGCATCAACCAATGTCTTTGAAATATTCTTTTCTTCGCCCTAAGGTGACAAACGATCGAATCAAAATGTACTCTATCTGACCTTGAACACTCTCTTCCTACGAGAACACAACCGGCTCGCGAGGGAACTGAAGAAGTTAAATCCACACTGGAATGGTGAAAGGGTATACCTTGAAACCCGGAGGATCATGGGAGCCTCAATGCAGGTACTAATGATGATAATACTAATGTCATTGATTGAGGTATTGAATGCAAACAGCCTTTTCTACTGAGTCACAGCAAATACTTTCTACTTCTACAGTGGAGCACAATTGACACAGAAAGCCCTCCAGCTTTCAACCAATGGTAGTCAGATTGGAGCCAGTAACCTAGGATGTTTGCACACATCTGGTCTTAAACTGGTGTCTCCAAATGCTAAACACTCAGAGCTGGACGCCCAGGGATCCTTCGTTGTTGCTGGCTGGAGTTTTGAACATGCACTTTATAAGCAAAGCACGCCATGAATCTTGAAATAAATTCAATTGCACTGTTTCTGGCACGGAATTAGATTCTTTCTTTCACAGCAACTCGTCCATAATTTATTTATTTATTTATTTATTTATTTTCATTTGGTACACGGCCAGACCCTGGGGTATCACGGCGTGGTTACAGACAGCTTTGGCATTGGTCATACATTTGTACTGCGTACATAAGTTATTTACAGAAGATCATACAATACACTCATGAGCATTATTTACAAGTTAAGTTAAACAGGTGGGCGTTAGACTAATATTGGTTAAAAAAAACAGGTTTTTAGCCGTTTTTTTAAACCGGGGAAAGAAATCTCTTTTTTATGTTGATGGGGCGGGAGTTCCAGTGTTGAGGGGCTAGGACATGGAAGCTACTGCCCCCCGCTCTGGTATTTTTGTAGCGGGGTGACACTAAGATTGATTGTCATTGGAACTCAGTGTTCTGGTGGTTACTTTTTTATGTAATGCGTTGTTGAGGTAGATTGGGGCTTTTTTGGCAAGACATTTGTGCGCGATGCAGAATGTTTTAAAGATAATTCTAGCTTTGATGGGTAACCAGTGGGCATCCTTCCTGATCTTAGAGATATGATCAAACTTTTATATCCCTAATGCTGCCCTTAAAAATTTGTTTTGCATGAGTTGCAATTTACTGAGGTTGGTATTGGAGATCCCTAGCGGTAACACGTTGCAGTAGTCCAACTTGGATAATGCCAAAGCCCTGGTAAAGTGAGGCAATTGGTAGGAGTCAGAAATTGTTGACTTAGTGCGATAAGTTTGGAAGTATAAGCCGTGGATGATGAGAGCGTACTAATATGTTTGGTCATAGTGAGGTTAGCATCTAGGTATACGCCTAATGTTTTTACTTGCTTAAGTACTGGGATCAGAGTGCCGTCGATATTAATAGAGGAGTAGTCTGAATGGAGGACAGCTATTTTAGATGGGGATCCCACGATGAGAACTTCTGTCTTCTCATCATTGGGGCAGAGACTATTCAACGCCATCCAGTTTTGGATGATGGTGGATATTTTATTAATGGTCAAAGTGTCCGGGTCATAGTTCCCTGAGATGGGTATGAGGATCTGGGTGTAATCTGAAAAGTTGGTGTAGATGACACCCATATCGTCTAATACTGTGAAGAGGAGTTTCGTGTTGGCATTATAGAGTGTTGGAGAGGGGCATGGACCTTGGGGTACCCCTATGGGTACTAGGATGGGATCAGCAGCTTCTTTGCCTATGGCAACTCTAGTGGTGCGTTCGGCAAGAAAGGATTTCACCCACATAGTGGCATCATTAGAGAACTTGAAATCATTGGCTAGTGAGGTACACAGTTTGTCATGGCCCACAAGGTCAAATGCTGCAGACAGGTCTAACAGCAAGAGTATGCAGAGTTTCCCTGAATCTCTGATGGTGTCCATCTGGCATCATAATGGGTGATGCCAGCCTTCTGCACATTATGGATGCGCCAGAGACAGCCCAGAGAATATCTGAGTGATTTCTCAGCTGCAGCATGCAGCTATGGGAGCTCTCCTAGGACAATTGTGTTGCTAGGGGAACAAGATTTCCCTATGCATGGAGTAACCCATGCCAAGTGAGCCCTGCAAGCCCAGGGGTGTTTTGCTTCCCTACCCTTGCATGACCCATTGGCAATACCCGCTGGGGTACTGCAGGCTGAAAATGCAGAGGGAGTATTCCTGTGCCTCCCCCTGGTTTAGGTGTGTTTGGGGTACAGAGACCTTACCTGTGCATAAGCGAGGAACCCAGACTCAGGGAGCGGTGTTTGACACCAATCTCTGCAACCTGGTTCCTGCCTTAAGTGCGTGGTGTGAGCCATCTCCAGGTGCTGGGGAGGCGTGAGTGCGCCTGAACTGCAACAAGCATGAGGTAAACAAATTATTTGCAAAAAGAGTGTGTGTGTGTGTATCTGCACGCCCATGTGAATGTGTGTCTTGTCTGCAAGTGCAGGGTGTATACGGTGGGGAGGAGAGCCAGTTAATTAAAGGACGAATTAATGAATGTGAATGAATGCATTTGAATGATTTGGGTGCACTGAGCAGTTCTGTGCTGAGATTGGAGAAACCAGTGCAGGGTTGTACGGGTATGGGGTGTAGGCTTTGTACACAATGGCATGGCAAATGTATTAGCATTATGAGGAAAGCCAACATGGACATGTTTTGTTACAGTGGCACAACATTATTTCCGGCATTATGGACAAAGCCACCATGATGAGTGTTCTTAAGTGGGGATACAGGCCTACAATGCAGCAGCCAATAGGGAAAAGTTTTCTTACGGTGGCATGGCATTTTACTGCCATTATGGACAAAGCCAAAATGGACACGTTTTGTTACAGTCACTCAGTATTATTTCTGGAATTAGGGGCAAGGGCAACCTGATTAATGTTCTTAAGTGAGTTACTGTCATACAGTGGTGCTGCCACTATGGGCATATTTTCTTACAGGGGCATGATATTTATACTGGTATTATGGGCAAGAACAACAAGATGAGTGATCTTATGTGGGCATATTGGCCTACATTGGTGCAGCCATAATGGACATGTGTTCAGCATACACAAAACAAACAAGGTGATGACTGGAAGGTTTATATTTAATCTTGACCACTGGCATTGCTGGGCAACCCCCCAGGCCATTGTTCTTCAGCTTGCCAAGCCATTGCAGAAAGGGGAAAGCACAAATGCAAATCTGGCTGGGTCTCTCCCCAAAAGTGGCACACATCCCTTTTGCATGAGACCACAAGCAACCTAAGACATGTTTCGGCCTCATTGGGTATTATCAGTGAGATGTAGCTTGGGTCACTATGCCCAGTAGGTTTCGGGATCCAGGTCTGGGCATGCCCGTCCCACTCGGGTGACGTAAATAAAACAAAGGAGGTGATGGCGGAAAGGTTTGGAATTAATGTTGACCACTGGCAATGCTCTGGAAAACCAGTCAGACCATTGTTCTTCAGCCTACTAAGCCAATAAAAAAGGGGAAAGACCGTATGCAAATCAGACATGGTGCTGCACCGAAAAGAGCCAGTCTCACCCGAACTGCTTGAGCACATCTCTTTTGAGCCCACTAGCAACCCCACCAACATGACATTATGGGCAAAGTCAACATTATGAGTGTGCACATACTGGCCTACATCATACAGCCAGTATGGACACATTTTATTTCAGTGACATTGCATTTTTACTGGTATTATAGTAAAAGCCAACATGATGAGTAATACTATGTGGACGTACTGGCCTACAATGGTACAGTAAGTATAGACCCGTTTTCTTGAAGTGGCATGACATTTTTTTACTGGCATTATGGGCAAAGCCAATATAAAGGGTGTTCTTACATAGGAATGCTAGGCTACATTGGTGCAGCCAGTATGGGCAGGATTTTAATGTGGTATTGCATTTTTACTGGCATTATCGGCTTAGCCAACATAATGTAGGTTCTAACATGGGCATACTGATCTACCTTGGTGCATGGGCATACTGGTCTACTTTGGTACAGCCACTATGGGCATATTTTCTTTCAGTGGCATGATATATTTTACCAGCATTATGGGAAAAGCAAAGAGGCGTATGTTCTTACATAGGATACTGGCATAAATATAATATTGGCGCAGCTAGGGATAAAAAGCCCACAGGACATCAGTTGTCTCTGAGATTACCTAGCCATCATTTAGTACTGGATGTCGGCTGCCTGCACTCAAACTTAATCCAGTCAAGACCAAATTCATCCTCATCAGTCCCCTTGCTAAACAACAACTTGTCCAAAAATGGCTCAATGATATGCGCTTAAAAGGATTTAATCTGCAACTCTTGGATTCTTGGATTCTGGAAAATCCTTAGGCTTCACCATTGACAGCAGCCTGTCCTTCCAGAAACACATAGCCAAGAAGGACCAAACAGCCTGCCTCCAAATCTTCACCCCTCCCAAATCAAACCCTTCATCACTTCCAGACCACAATTCAGGCCCTTGTGCAAATGACCTCCTGACAGTGCTCCCAGCCACACACTTAGCTCCCCTAAAAGCAGTCCACCACGCTGCAGCATGTCTTATTACAAGTGTGTGGAAATTCAACCAAATGTTCCCTGTTCTACGCAAACTACATTGGCTTCCTCTCCAGGCCAGGATACTGTTCAAGACTACATGTGTCATCTACAAAGCAAACATAAGTAGCACACCAGCGAATCTGACAGCTAAGCTCCACATATCTGGTGGCACTTGATTGTTTCGCAGCAAATTTACCAACCAGCTTAAATCACAACTAGTCCACAAAGAGAGGACCTGTAAACAATCCTTCTCTTGTCACACAACCATCCTCTGGAACTTGAACCCAGTATAGACTTGGAATACCCACACAAAACTCCAATTTCGTAAAACGCTCAAAGCGTGGCTTTTTCATCAGCAGCGGACCATGGACTGATACCAATGGGCGCACGGACCGCAACTCACAGTACGGCACTACTGTTAAAACATGCCGGCCCAAAGACTGGCTACACAAACATTAAACAGCACTCGCCTGCCCTCAAACTAGATTTAAAAAATAAAAATATAATAAAACAGCTAGCAGGGGCATGTTTTCTTATAGTATCATTAAAGGCATTTTAAGCAAAGCAAACATGAGTGTGTTCATACGTGGGAATACTGGCATATATTGGTGCTGCCACCATGGATATGTTTGGGCACAGCCAACATTAAAATGTTTTTAGACAGGCAGAATAGTGGCACATATTCTGAGTCAAGGCATGATGAAATGCATTGGAAAATGCTTCTGTGCTCTATTGGTGACTGTACAATCACCATTTTAAACCATTTAATATGATCGCTGTGAAGAACCCCTTCACATCCTGAACCTCACTTGATTGTTTTGGCCTCCCTCTCTCTGCTCGTTCGCTCACATTCATAGCAAATGTTGATGCCCCCGATTACAAAGTTCTCCTCCTGCTCCTGTTTTATTGTAATAGTCCATTATTAGGACTATGTGATTCTCTCAAGAAAGTTTGTGATGTGATCCTTGTTTCCTCTTAATGGCTAAATGGCTTACTGGCAATCCTCATCATTCCTAGTCCTACTATTCCTTGTCAGGGTCATTACGTAGAGAGGTGGATGCCACCTCTAAAACAGTTAACTCTGTTACTTTAAACATTGGTCATATTTTATCAAGGCCAGATCCTCCCACTGCTTCATGTGATGTATAAAAGCGGTGGAATACTCAGACTGTGGCAAAGGAAAATTGAATGGTGAGCAATGATGATACTCGTACGGCCGTCCCCTTTCCACCATACCTTTGGGACATTCCGTCCATCGGGACGGGACCGGAGCACTTTTGAAGCATTAAAAATAACATTTTGTCCTTCTTTTATTTTTACGAAGGGCCACCGTACGTGATCGTAGCCCCGCCTTCCTGAGCTCCGCCCCATCCATCACCCTTCAGTTCTTTTCTCCGCGCAGTCGGTGTCGGACGCACTTGCATCTTAGGGAATATTTTTCTTTTGTTCCCTTGTCCTGCATATTCCTGCTCTGGTTCCAAAGTCTTGTTTCTTCCGTCTATGCCAGAGCGTCTGGGATTCATATCCTGTTCTTCGTGCAAATGTAATTTTGTGAGGGCGGATCCCCACACTCTCGGTCTGGAGTGCTTGGGCCCGGAACACTGGTAGGACTCTTGCTTCTACTGTGACTCCCTCTCCGTTTGGGCACTCCAGGGTCGACTTGTTAAGTGGGAGGAGGTGTTCCAGTGGATTCCTCCTCCACATTTATAGCAGTTCATTGAAGAAAAAAGGAAGCGGCCGGTAAGTTCCTTCCTTTTTAGGGCACCCTGGCCAGGGCACTCCTTCCCAGGGTCTTCTGGTTTCGGGAGGAGCCCAAGTGGCTCTGGTACCGGGAGGAGCCCAATTGGCTCTGGTACCAGGGATCTCCTGAGGTGTCTCGAAAAGAATTTAACCTGGACTCCAGAGTTTTCCAAGGTTCCCTGTAAGGGTACTGCTAGGACTGGATCTTCATCCAAGGTTCCGCATGTAGGGGCTGAAATTAAGCCCAGTATTTCTGGGGCTGTTTTCACCGGGGTAATTCCTGAGGTTTCCAAATCGGGAACTAAGTGTACCGCGACTCGTCTCGAGGTTTCCGTTAAGACGACTAAATGCACCAGGGTTATCCCTGCGGATCCATGACTTGGGGCTATATCTAAGACCAGCAAGATTGATGGGCCTCCGTCGAGGGCTCTGGTGACAGAGGGTGACCCTAAGCCTTCCCACACTCAGGCCTGTGGTCGTACCGATCCTGCTGAGAGGGCAAAGAATGCAGTTAAACACCTTAAGCCTTCAAATACCAGCTCTGTCGAGGTTCCCTCACTGAGGGCTAATCCTCCAGCCAACTCTAAGGGGTCGCAAAAGCGCTCTAGATCTGCTAGCACCGGCTCTGCTGAAGTTCCCTGTCACAGGGCTAAAATGGAACATAAGTCCCCTGATACCCCTGTGTTGACAATGGCCTCAATGACATCTTTGACGCAGTTCACCTCAGGCAGTAAGAAAATGGCTGTCCAACCCCCGCGGTCTGCAGCAGCCATTTTGTTTACCTCTCTCACACCAACGTTCTCAATGGCTGCTAACGAGGGGCCTGTTTTTGGGGCTGAGCAGCCTTTTCCACGTCATTTGGATAATAAGAATCCGTTTTGCCCTCCAATAGATTGGCGTGCTCGGTTTCCACTGCCACACACAGTCTCGCTCCCTCCTACGTCCGCTCCGTTGGTATACGTGGATCCAGTTGGTGGAGTGCCATCTTGGAAACTATCATCTTGGCAATCCTGGGGGATGCCCCTTCAGAGTGGCCTCTACCCACTCTAGTGCCTAGGCCTTCTTCTGAGGATGCGTTTTTTGCCATGTTTCAGATGCTTATGCACTCTGATCCTATGAAAGCATACTTTAAGGATCTATTCAAGGAAATGTATCCTAAGCCACCTGAACTGCAGCCTGCTCCGGCAATTCCTCTGCAGGTCCTAGTAGTGCCAGCTCCTCCCTAACTTCCAGTGGTACCCCACCTCCACTGCCTCCACTTTCCACTGTGCTAAAGACTCCCGTTGCGCAGTAAGGTCTGCCCACAGGGCCTGAGGTGCCACATGCTGCCGATCAGGATTTTGTTCCTGCCGCATTGTATGAAGATCAAGCGGACCAGGATAGCGATGACCTGTCCCACTCTATTAGAGCCTTTCACGACCGGGTTGTGGATTTGATGCCGTTGATAGATACTCCAATACCCGGACCTCTGGCTCCACAAGAAGGTGTACTTTCTGGAGCCTGTGTTCTGTCGTCACAGGAGCACACCAGCCTTTTCCTTCAAAAGGATGTCCTGGCTGAAGCTTGCAAATTCTGGGAAAAACGTTATTCCGGGCAGCACCTAACCAAGAAAATTGGCGTTCTCTACAAGCTACGTGCATCTCAAGACATATCCTTGACTGCATGTCCATTCTCCTCATCGAAGGGGTTGGCAGCAGCTACATTCAAATCTAAGCCATCCTCCATGGCAGCATCCCAAGTCCTTTTCAAAGAGGACAAGCTTCTTGACGCCATTGGGAAAAAAGTATTTTCCAATTCGGCCCATCAGCTAGGACAGGCTAGTACCTAGGTCATCATGGCAGCTGCTAATCTCAAGCTGTGGAAGGAGCTTGCCGAGTTTCAAGAGTGTATTCCTCCTGACAGGCTTGAAGATTTTAAGGGCAGCTTATCCAATGCCAAAGTTCTGGCTTAGAACCTGCTGGATGCTGCGGCCTATCATGTCGACACTTCCACTTGGGGCCTTATGGTTGGAGTAGACATCTTTCACCAAGCATGACTGTATGCTACGAAGTTCTCAAAGGAGGTTCAGGACAAAGTACTTGATCTTTTCTTTGAAGGTAAGGAACTATTCCACTCCTCCACTAATGAGGAGCTCACCAAAACTAAGACAAGCACGCAAACTGCTAAGCCCTTGTCGGTCCTTGCCAAAACCTTTGCTAAAACAGTTTATACTCTGAGGTCGGGTTATTAAAAGTGGTCCTTCTCTGGTTTCAGAGGGTTCCAGGACTGCCGGGAAGACGCTCCCGCTGGTGGGCCTCGATGCAAGCAGCAAAGGCAAGGTGGGTGGTTTTTCTCTCGGTCAACAGCCTCCTCTTTAAGAACTAGCTGTCTCATCACTGATAAACTATCTAAATTATATTTTCCATCGGTCTCACAAGACTCCAGTATGAGGACGTATATTGTCTCACCTGGAGGCGTGGCAGACCATCACAGAAGATCAAATGGAACCACAAATACCAGATTTTCTTCCGAGGTTCCCAATCTGGGGGCTGAGACTAAGCCCAACGCTTCTGGGGCTGCTTCAACCCGGGGTGATTCCTGAGGTTTTTCAGTCTGGGACTAAATGTGCCAAGCCTAGTCTCGAGGTTTCCTGTCAAGTGACTAAAAGTACCAGGGTAAAACCCAGAGGATCCCCAATCAGGGGCTTTTTCAAAGACCAGCGGAATTGAGGAGCTCCTTTTAGGAGATCTGGCTACTGGGTGTGACCCTAAGCTTTACCACAAACAATCTTGGGGTCTTACCAGTCCTGCTGAGGGGAAAAAGAAATGCCCTAAGTCTTCAAGAAATGCCGCCCTGCTGAGGTTCCCTCAATGAGGGCTAATTCTTCAGCAGAAACCAAAAGGGCTGAAAAGTGCTCCAGGTCTGCTAGTACCGGCTCTGCTAATGTTCCCTGTTAGAGGGCTAATACCTATCTAAAAGCCCCAACAGCCCCTGTAGTGACATGGTCTCACTAAAACCTGTGACGCAGATCACTTCAGGCAGCGACAAAATGGCGTTCACCTCACACGGTATGAAGCGCCCATTTTGAAAAGCTCTTCTTCCAACGTTCTCAACGACTGGTACAGAGAGGCCTATCTTTGGGGTCAATGCCAGAGTCTTCCTAGCAGAGGACAGAATTGCAGATTTATCAACCAAATGCTTCTTTTTCTGAACTCCTCCATCAGGTCAGCGTGATGGTTCCAGAGTCTCCTGGGCCTGATGGCTTCATGTGTCCTAGACTTACCTCTTTCAGGACTGAAGATGAGGCGCACATAGCTTGTTCTGCAGAGCTGCTGGTCCCAAGCTTTGGGCCCAGACTCCAAAAGAATTCTGATACCATCCTTTTTAACGGCAGATCTTCAAAGGTGGTCAACCTCCAGCAACCTTTCAATGGGAACCTCCTTCCAGGAGCCCCTCCCACAGATTATGGTTACAACTTACAACACACTCCTCCTGTCTTGATATTGGGAAAATCTTCCTCGGGACCAGCCCTTGAGAGCAAACATTACCCAAATCAGCCCAAAATACAGGTTCTATTGTGCTGAGCAGTGAACTCATGCTAGTGACAAATGACACCTTCAAAATGTTTTAGCATTTATTCTAAACAGTGAATTTCTGCAACATTTTGGGATTCAAGTTAGAGAAGATTACAAAACACAAAACTTAGAGAAATGCAAAATATAGAGAAACATAGAACTTAGTGAAACATAGAGAAACACAGTCTTACGCCCCTTCAATCAGCACTGGGAGACCCTGGCCCTCATAAGATAGCTGCAGCCAGCCCCGCTCAGAGGACAGCGCTGCAGGGTGCCGACAGAGCAGCAGGTTCCGGACACTCGATTTTGCTCGAACCAAGTCCACAGATCGATCTCCCACCTGAGTCATGTGGGCATGCATTTTTATAATCTCGTGCTGTCAGTCCATGACGCACAGTTCCAGAACTTTCCTTGTGCAAAATATAGGCTTGCTCATGGAAAAACCCAACTCTGTGAATTTCCACTGTGCTCCTTTTCTGTGCCCCTCCCTGCTTGGAGCCCATCTGCGTAAAAGCTCAGGAATGTCTTATCAGTGCCTTCCCAGAGAAAGATTAGTTTACGAAACCATGCAGGGCTACAGTTAGAAAGGCAGAATATGCTAAGAGAAGTCGAGATGAATTAACCCTATGTGAGCAAGCTCTAAAAGGCATGCACTCATAGCTTAGTGTTCATAGCGCTTAAGATTGGCTATCTAAGCGCTATATAGGTGCCATAATGTTCCAAACACTCCAATAATGTCTATTAGATACAGAACTGGGGCCTTCGCCCTGCCTGTCTATCTACAATGCATAATGTGACCTACCACTCCTACTAGGCCTGCATATTCCTTGTAGCTCACTACTGTGTAATGGAAGTGCTACAACAGACTACTGTCAGCATTTTTGGAACATACTTTGAATAAACTATTGGCTTTCAGTGGCGAATGCTGTCATCTAAAGCCCTGGTTGGCAAATTTGCAATTTTGTGTATCACTACACTCCACCCCTATTCAAAGTGTGTGCGACAATGCTGGCTAATACCCATCAACATAGTATGTAGTGCAGTGATAAAGACCTTGGGGCTTTGCAAGAGGTTTAAGCAAACTATCTTCTAGCGGTTAGTCAGCGTGGCATGCAAGGTTACTAAAAATACTACCTAAACAAACATGTACACAAAGTGAACAGTGACATATACCCTTGCCAAAACCTGGCCTACACAAAAATACCTACACAAAGTGAACATGGACATTTACTCTAGCCAAAACCTGGCCTAGACAAAAATACCTAAATAATTATTGTATAACTGATTGTCAGTTAAAAAGCAGCATGCAGTTAGAATGTCCAGGCAATCCAGTGTAGTCTAATCTACAATGCACTATTGCATTTATGTATGGTTACCAATTCTAAACCTGGCAGCCTTTCACTCTACGGGCCTACCCTCCCCCTGATCCCAGGGCATTCAAACGTGATTATGGGCTGTGTGATTAGACACTTCCCCCATGCATGTGGAACCCAACCAAAAACCATCTAATTTCATGAGCAAGGTGAACCCATGGGCACCAGGTTATCTAAATAAAAACAATTCTACTAATTTGCATTAAAGCATGGCATGTGTTATTCATGCAATCAAAAGCAAGCAGTTTTGTTTGCTGGTAACTGTAGCTCTGTGTGCCAGTGGGTTGAGGATGGTAGCCCCCACTCGGAGCGAAAAGCCAACACCTGCTGATTTAACAATGTTTGCCATAAAATGCATTGTGTGTATTTAGCAGTCTTGTTGACCTGCCCTATGGCAGAAAAAATGTCTTCAGACCTAAAATTCTGCCATCTGAAGTGGTGGCCAATACTTGTAGCAGTGTTGGGCGTATCAATGGACCCCACTAGGCCAGAGGTTTTATAGCAGAGCTGGCATCAGAACCCATAGTGGCTAGCTTATTGTGCACAGTTTCTATGTCAAAATCGTATAAAGCTCCTGTTACTCCCCGCTGCTCCCGCAATTAATGAATCTAGCTCCCTAGCTACAAGCACTTTGGTGATGGGCCATAGAAATTGACTCCATTTGTAGCAGCTTGGTAGTACTAAGGAAACATTGCCTCGTGATAAATCTATGTGTATGTGTATCACTGTAATAATAGAGGTGTGCATTACCAGCCTACAATTTAAATATTGCCTTACTACTGGAAAATCTAACATGTTCACAGTTTCTACCTTGTGTGACTTGGAGAATACCCTTCTTCAAGTGGGATGCCTACCATATACAATATTAGTTTTAGATACAAACACCATACTACCATCCGGCAGTGGCTGTTTCATCATACCATTGTGTGAAATGCATTTAGTCAAATTATAGTCCATAAAATCTTGGCGAGAACACTTGCTGCAGTTCTTGGCCAGAAAAACAAATCGTTGGATCCATTCACTGAAACATTTGGGCCTAGGATGTCATAAGCACCAGTCATATGAGTCAGTGACAAAAGATGCCCGACAATGTGCCAGGCCAGTACGCTAGCAATTCCATGTGGATACTCATTTGTAGCGCTTTTCCAAGGAATTATTCTAAATGTCTACAATCAAAAGGTGACTTTTTGCATTAGTGTGCTGGAGACAGCCGTCCCTACAGAAACATGAAACTGGTTGGTTTAACAAAAAACCGTGTCACACTATGTGTCATAAAATCAAACATCAAGTCAGTCATGGTTTCATTTACCCGCCTTAAGGCTGGCTGTAAAAGTATCCAGTGTTTCTAAGATTACCATCTCACATTAGAGCTCACGCACTTGGCAGCATTACTACAAATTAAGAACCTTAACCTACACACAGCTAACTTTGGTGTGCGCACTCATTTTATCTCAAAATATATTACGCTCCTGCTTGCATAATCCTGCTGCCCCAACAATTCATAAATCATTTTCCTGCCTACGTGCAACGTAGTAGTTTTAGAAAAGGCAAAATATCTCTGGTTAAAGCAATTAAGTTGGAAGAGCAAAACATTTTGTTTTTTTCAGATTCATCTCAAAAATGCATTTAAAAACCATTTTTCAATGTGTTAGCATTCAAGTGCTGTGTCACACAGCTGTTTGTGGTGCATGATGTCACAGTCCACAACCCATGGTGGTTGCTTTGTCCACAGTCCTTTAAACAAGAAAGGCAAAACATATCAACCAGGTTATTTCCAGCAACTGAATCATTTGAGTGTGCAGCATCAAATGTTTGATAACTAGCCAAGTCTGCACCGTGCCAGTTCAGCAAAAGTTATTACTCTGTTGGACACTTCTCACAGGTTGCAGAACAAATGTCCTCATGGTGCAGGACAGGTTCAAAGTTCACATATCATCTCGCAGCGACTCGCTTTCTCTGAGAATGCATCTGCTTGACTGATCAGTGTCACCCGCAAATTGCACACATCTACCCCAATCATGGCACGCAACTGTCTTGGTTTTTTGCCTAGGTAAAATACAAACAGAAATGTTAGGATTTCATCAAAAGTACAATGTCATTGTTCTTCACGTTAGGATGTCATCAAAAACTACAATATCAGCGTTATCCACCCCTTCCCTTAACACCACACCCACCTTCAGAAGTCTCATCGGGTAACTACACACTTTATCATTGCTACCACAATTATTTGTCACCCTTCTGCATGTTACTGGGGGCTTATTTACACTCAACCATACGGGGTGTAACGGCCTAATCACAAACTCATTTGTGCAATGCGATCATAGTTGGTCAATGGTACCTCAGACTGATCTGTGATTTTACAAAATCCATATAATAAGTACCCAGGTCGCACTTCTCAATGGATCAATGCTTTTCTTTTTTACCAAAGCGATCACGAATGCCAGGCGCCAACTTGCTTCCAGTTTTTCATGATCTTGATTTAGGCTGTCCTGCTGGCATCACTCCATATTTCAAAGGTAAAGTCCTTCAGTCCAATACCGCCTACAGTTGCACAAGCAGCTTTGTTTATTTTTCTCCATACAGCTAGTGTTTTTCAAGCCTCTGGTTTTCCACTTGTCATTTTCCCAAAGAGTGTCTGCTAATTTCTTGGGCCACCACTTTGAGCGTGATAGTCTAAGTCAGTTCCTTTATTTGCTTCAACAAATCATTCATTCTTGCACTAAGCCGTGAGGCTTCTGGATCATGGCTAATGTGCAGTGTTCATGTTATACTCCAAAGCCCCGCTCTGCATGTTGTCTCTTGCAAAACGGCTACCTTTGTCAGTTTTGCTTCCATCTGGAACACCATAATGTCTTTCTCAGTCACTCCAGCCCTGGCAATGTAGCTTGCATTTTTGCCAGCTGTGTATTTTCACTTCTCAAAGCGCATAGAGGTTTCTTCTCCAGTGCACAGTGCTTTACTACAGTTCACATCACATGGGGTACTGGGATGCAGCTTGCACGGCAATGTCTCTTCACTTCACATCACATGGGGCATGGGGATGCAGCTTGCACGGCAATGTCTCTTGAAATGGGCAGCTGTCTTTTCTTAGCCCATTCACAGATGCACAGGTTCCCCAAATGTTCAGATGCGATGCACCCGTCTGGCATTCTGCATGCAGCATTTTCTTTTCCTTGCAGTGTTGATACTGGGCAAATTCTGTACTTCTGATCAGCTCTGTTATTCCATGCCAGTGTCAGAAAGCATGCATACATCAGTATGTGTCAGGTAGATTGCACTCTTTTTCATCTTCTCACTCACAGCAATTATTGCCTTCAGTTCTGTTTCAGCATTCTGTCTTTGCACCCCCCTCCTCAGTTTTTGCTCACACTGACGGTGTCTCTCACAGGGGATGGAATGCAGGAATGTCATTTTTTATCTTTCCTGTGCACATGGTAGCGCCATACGCACGCAGCAAGCTTATCTCTTTGCCTATAACTCTTAAACTGGGGCGGCTTCAATGGAAGGCACTCGTTTCAGACAGTTCATTCAGATTAACTGTTTTCTGCACTGCTTCAGCAACTCAGAAAAGCTCCCATATCTGCCAGCTTTTATAAACACCATTTTACTGAACAGGAGCACGGCATTCTGCTTTTCTGCCTTCCTCCAACAGTTTTTTTTTTCTTTCGCGCACCTCGCCCAAGACAGTGCAAGTTATCTTCAAGGCACAAGCTCTGCACAGCAAGACTCTTATTTTCAAAAGAGACACTTTTCTTGTCATCAGATTCAACTCCATGTAATTTTGTAAAATGTCAAAGCGTCTTTTAGCCTGTTTTGAACTGATCAATGTCCCATGTAAAGGCATACACATTTTTTTTCTTTTTCCTCGTAACCTTGTAGTTTGGCTTCACAAACTCACTCCAATGCAATGTGTGATCTTTCAAAAGAACTGTGGGTTGAGGCTTCTAGGAATGTAACCTGCCTGTGCTGAGCATCAATTGCATTTTGATTGTGAGTTTGGCAAGATCACAGGAGCAGTTTTTTTGGGGTTTAGCCTGAGCCCCAGTTTGGTAGATAAGAAAAAGAGGTTTTTTGCTCCCGACTATCTTGTTTAGAGATCCGAAATGATATTCATAACACTTTGGTTAGTACGAAGTGATTCGTTTATTTATGATAATTTACATGAGTGTTTCTTTCCATAGATAGAGAAACACTGTTAGAAACTTGGTGTGCAAGTTTGGTCAGCCGACACGTGTTTCGACCCGTAGGGTCTTTCTCAAGGCTGAACAGTATTCAATGGTGCCAGGTGTTATGTGATTTGTGACAATTGTGTGACAAGTTAAATTACATTCAATTGTGGTGTTAAGGTGATGTGCAGTACAGTGACCAAAAATAACATGACATCAAGAGACATTGATGTGTTAATTATAGAAAACATTGATCCATGGAAGGGAGAAGAAGGGGGGGAAAGAAGAAGGAGACAGGTTAACAAGTGGCCAGATGGAGAGAAATGGGAATTTGTGTAATGAGGTGGATTCCTCTTACCAAGTCAAATTTGCTGAGTGCCCTCAGTGGGGTTCTGTTGAATTTGGGACTGTCCTTACGGCAGTCCTGGCTCCTATTGGGCCCTGTGAGAAAAAGCCCAATAAGGATGAAAGAAAATGCACTGTGGTACGATGTACCAGAATGAGGTGCTGGCTGGGGCCATTTGGGCATGTGCGCTGTGGTTCTAGTGTGTTCCCAGCCAGTAAGTGTTGTTAGCGGCATCGAAATCACATCACGTGCATTGGTCAAGCTCGTGTGTGTTTCTTAGCCGTGTGGGCCGTCCATAGTGGAATTCTAGGGTTCATTTGTGGAGCCCCAGGCTGTTGCCGTGAGCTGGTCTGGAATTGACATCAAGGGCTCTTGGAATCGAGCTCTTGTGTGTTCCCAGCCACTTGATAAGGCTGGTGTTGAGCCGGGTCGCTCGAGTGGGGAGCTAGTAAGTTGGATAGTCCCTGATGGTTAAAAAGTCTGCTATCCATTCGGGCGGGCGGGGAGGCTTACCTGTGTGCTCTATCTGCGTCCCTGGGCAGTGATCTGCTACTCTCCTCAACCGCGCTGGGGGCCGCCATTAAAAAGCGCTCATAATCTTGCTGAATCACGTTGTGTGATGAGTGCGCATGCTCGATAGTATAGTGTCCTGGCGCTTGTCCCAGCGCATGCGCGTATCACGTTGCGTCTGCGCATGCTTTGTGGATCAGCGCATAGCACCATAGTGTTGGGAAAAGTTGAAATGTGGGAAACGAAAGTGTGGGGGCCAAAGGGCCCAACCATAATTGGCTGAATGGGTGGGAAATGGGGGGATTAGCGTTGGGAGACGCAAGGGTGAAATTTCTATTGTATGGAGAGCCTATGGGAGACCTGCGGCCTGGTTGGGAAAAATGGGTCCCAGAGTGTGTGTGCAGGGTATACTGTTGGCCCCTGGGCCATACAATGAGTGTATAATTGAAAGAGGTCAACAATGATGTGGGGAAGAGTTTGGGTCACCAAAAGTTATTTGTGGCATGGGCGTGAGTTGGGCATAGAGTTGCCCCCAAGTAGGAAAGATGGGAGAGATGATGAGGTTTTTACACGAAGACATTCAGATCATGATCTTTATTCAGGCCATTTTTAACGCATCTGAAGTGACAAATTAGCCGTGCTTCTTCTTGTCTCAGTTTCTGGATTCTGTCTCCTCCTCTTGGGCCCAGCCGGACCGTCTTGAGTCCGATGAACCTGATGTCACTCTGTTGTCCATTTGGTGATTCTTTTGCCAGTGGTTTGCCAATGGTAATTTAGGATCTTGTGAATGTATACTATTGATGTGCTCTCTAATCCTGAAACGTGTCTCACGGATAGTGCTGCCTATATATATTTTATTGCAAACACAGATTATTGCATATATCACATATTTGCTTTTGCAGTTGATGTGCTCAGTGATATTGAAGATTGGGCAGCCTGAAAATTTGGCACATTTGGTCTGGGTTGCATACTTGCACATTGCACATGTCCGGCATTTCGTGAAACCAATAGGTGTGAGTTTGCTGAGCCAATCCTGTGCTGTAATGTTTTTTTCTTACAGGAAGGAAGGGCTCAGTAAAGTCCTTAGAGTTGGTGCTCTGCTGTATGACATACTGGGATATGTTTCCAGTTGCGGCTTGATGTGTTCATCCATGCGGAGTAATCCCCAGTGCTTTGTCAAGATTTTTTGGAGTGCATAACTGTCCTTGTTATATCTTGTTACGAATCTGATCATAGGATTGTCATCTTGCCTTCTGGGTGGAGTAGAGTTGATCTTTCTAGTTGATAGGCTTGTTTTCTTGCTTCTGCCAGGTTCTCATGGGAATAACCCCGACTTTTGAATCTTCGATCTAGTAGGTTGCACTCTTCTGTGAAGGATCTCTCTGTGTTACAATTCCTTCTTGCCCTGATGTATTCCCCTTTGGGAATGTTGCGTATAACGCTTTTTCTATGGCAACTTTGTGCATGCAGGGTGGAGTTTACTTCCGTTGGTTTCCGGTAGGTTCTGGTAGTGATTTCGTTCTCTTCTATCTCAATCGTGAGATCCAGAAAGTCAATTTGAGTCTTGCTGGTGTGGCTGATTAGTTCAATGCCAAAGTCATTGGTGTTGAGATAGTCCATGTACTCATTGAGCTCTTCTTCTGTTCCTTTCCAAATTAGGATGATATCATCTATGAATCTGGCCCAGTTGACAATGAGCCTAGTGTATCTGTCTTCCTTCATTGCCTGCTTGATTTCGTAGGAGTGCATAAAGCAGTTTGCTAGAGCTGGAGCATAGCTAGCTCCCATTGCGATCCCCTTGGTTTGCTTGAAGTATTCACCATTGAATATGAATATATTGTTTGTGAGAGAGAATTTGAGGAAGGCTTTAGTCATTTCCACCTGGTCTAGGTGCGAGGCTGACTCTTGTTTGAGAAGGAACCCCATGCTGGTTATGGCAAGTTCATGGTTAATTGATGTATATAGGGCCTTAACGTCGAGCGTGGCCATTAGGAAGTGGGGTTCCCATTTGATGCTGGCAAGTATCTCCAAAGTGTGCATTGTGTCTCTTAAGTAGGTTGATATTTTTGTGACCAGTGGTTGTATAACATTGTTAATGTATCTAGCCAATGTTTCCGTGATTCCTCCAATACCGCTCAAGATTGGTCTACCTTCTGGAATGGTGTTGAAGGCTTTGTGGACTTTTGGCAGGAAATAGATAGTTGGCATAATCGGGTGGTCTGTTCTAAGGTAGCTGTATTCATCATCGGTTATTAGCCCTGCTGTTTTGTAGTTAATAAGCAGTTCCTGGTGTTCTTGTAGAATCTTTGCCTGTGGGTTGTTCTCCAATTTGACGTAGTTGCCTGGAGTTTCCAGGTGGTTGAGTGCCATTTTGAGGTAGTCTGCTTTGTTCATTATTACTATGTTCCCACCCTTGTCGGCCTCCTTGATTATGATGTTTGTTTCCGAGTGGGCCTGGCCTCTGAACTTTGTGATCCACAGTAGACCCTGCCTTACTTGCCTTTCATTTGCTTCGTAAAAGTGTTGGTACCGAGTTGGTTTCTTACCCTGCCTTTTCTCTCCCGTTCTAACGAATATTAGAGTGCCATCTAGGTTAAAGCACTCACCTCTGTCTGCAAATAAGTGGTGCCGGGAAACCTAGACTTGTCGAAATATTGTTAGGGGATTGATATACTTATAGTAATTGTGATTGAAGTTGTTTGCCGTAATAGTGCCAGTGTGTTTTTCTTAGATGTGTTCTTAAAATAAATAATTATATATCTTTACACCCAAGCTCTGTTCCGTGTCTGCTTGTTCTACTGTGTAAATTGCCCTATTTTGTATACTCCACATACTGCCTAACTCTTCTTGAGAGAAGTCTGACTGCTCAGCCACAGCTACCAAGTGAATCTGTGTGGTACAGACGAATACCAAGTGGGTTTACTGCCAAACACCTGTAGGCCTAAATCTTTTGCAGTGGTCCCAAAGGGAACTGCACAGGTTTCCGTTTAACACCGTTCATGCCCCGTGTTTCCCTCGTGTTACTCCCCCACCCCCCTGCTCATGCCCCTTGTGTTTCCTGTTGCCCCCCACCCCCGCTCATGCCCTGTGTCTCCCTCGTGTTCCCCCCACCCCCCACTCATGCCCCGTGTTTCCCTCACGTTACCCCCAACCCCCGCTCATGCCCCGTGTGTCTCCTGTTGCCCCCTACCCCCCGCTCAAGCCCCGTGTCTCCCTTGTGTTCCCCCACCCCCCGCTCATTCCCCGTGTCTCCCTCGTGTTCCCCCCATCCCCCCACTCCTGCCCCGTGTCTCCCTCGTGTACCCCCACCCCCTGCTCATGCCCCGTGTTTCTCCTGTTGCCCCCCACCCCCTGCTCATGCCCTGTGTCTTCCTTGTGTACCTCCTACCCCCGCTTATGCCCCATGTCTCCCTTGTGTTTCCCCCCACCCCCATTCATGCCCGTGTCTCCCTCCTGTTCCCCCCACCGCCCGCTCATGCCCCGTGTCTCCCTCCTGTACCCTCCACCCCCCGCTCATGCCCAGTATCTGCCCTGTTTCCCCCACCCCCTGCTCATGCCCCGTGTCTCCCTTGTGTTCCCCCCACCCCCGCTCATGCCCTGTGTCTCCCCTGTTACCCCCCACCCCCCGCTCAAGCCCCATGTCTCCACTGTTCCCCCCCACCCCCTGCTTATGCCCTGTGTCTCTCTCTTTTTCTCTCCACCCCTGCTCATGCCCCGTGTCTCCCTCCTGTACTCCCCACCCCCTGCCCCGTGTTTCCCTCCTGTACCCTCCACCCCCCCTCATGCCCAGTATCAGCCCTGTTCCCCCCACCCCCACACCCCCGCTCATACCCCGTGTGCCTCCTGTTGCCCCCCACCCCCTGCTCATGTCCCGTGTCTCCCTCGTGTTCCCTCCGCTCATGCCCTGTGTTTCCCTCCTGTTCCCCAACACCCCGCTCATGCCCGGTGTCTCTCTTGTTCCCCCCAGCCCATGCTCATGCCCCGTGTCTCCCTCCTGTACCCCCCACCCCCCGCTCATGCCCCGTGTCTCCCTCCTGTACCCTCCACCCCCGCTCATGCCGAGTATCTGCCCTGTTCCCCCCACCCCCTGCTCATGCCCAGTGTCTCCCTTGTGTTCCCCCCACCCCCGCTCATGCCCCGTGTCTCCCCTGTTCCACCCCACCCCCGCTCATGCCCCGTGTCTCCCCTGTTCCACCCCACCCCCGCTCATGCCCCGTGTCTCCCCTGTTCCACCCCACCCCCGCTCATGCCCCGTGTCTCCCCTGTTCCACCCCACCCCCTGCTCATGCCCCGTGTGTCTCCCTCGTGTTATCCCCCACCCCCCTTCTCATGCCCCGTGTCTCCCTCGTGTTCCCCCCACCCCCCGCTCAGGCACCGTGTCTCCCTCGTGTTCCCCCCACCCCCCGCTCATGCCCCCTGTCTCCCTCCTGTACCCTCCCACCTCCCGCTCATGCCCCCTGTCTCCCTCCTGCACCCCCGCTCATGCCCCGTGTCTACCTCGTCTTCCCTCTACCCCCCGCTCATGCCCCGTGTCTTCCTCGTGTTCTCCCCACCCCCGCTCATGTCCCATGTGTCTCCTGTTGCCCCCTCCCCCCGCTCATGCCCCGTGTCTCCCTCATGTTCCCTCCCACCCCCTGCTAATGCCGCATGTGTCTCCTGTTGCCCCCATCCCCCGCTCATGCCCCTTGTGTCCCTCGTGTTTCCCCCGCTCATGCCCCGTGTTTCCCTCGTGTTACCCCCCACCCCCCTGCTCATGCCCCGTGTGTTTCCTGTTGCCCCACACCCCCAATCATGCTCCGTGCCTATATCGTGTTTCCCCCACCCCCGGCCATGCCCCGTGTCTCCCTCGTGTTCCCCCCACCCCTCGATCATGCCCCGTGTTTCCCTCGTGTTACCCCCCACCCCCCGCTCATGCCCCGTGTCGCCCTCTTGTTCCCCCCAGCCCCCGCTCATGCCCTGTGTCTTCCTCGTGTACCCCCCACCCCTCACTCATGCCCCGTGTGTCTCCTGTTGCCCCACACCCCCAATCATGCTCCGTGCCTATATCGTGTTTCCCCCACCCAATGCTCATGCTTCGTGTTTCCCTTGTTACCCCCCACCCCCGCTCATGCCCTCTGTCTCCCTCCTGTTCCCCCACCCCCTGCTCCTGCCCCGTGTCTCTCTCTTGTTCCCCCCACCCCCGCTCATGCCCCGTGTCTCCCTCCTGAACCCCCACCCCCCGCTCATGCCCCGTGTCTCCCTCCTTTACCCCCCACCCCCGCTCATGGCCAGTATCTGCCCTGTTCCCCCACCCCCCGCTCATGCCCCGTGTCTCCTGTTGCCCCCATCCCCCGCTCATGCCCTGTGTCTCCCTCGTGTTTCCTCCCACCCCCCGCTCATGCCCCGTGTTTCTCTTGTGTTACCCCCCACCCCCCGCTCATGCCCCGTGTCTCCCTCCTGTTCCCCCTACCCCCCGCTCATGCCCCGTGTTTCTCTTGTGTTACCCCCCACCCCCCGCTCATGCCCCGTGTCTCCCTCCTGTTCCCCCTACCCCCCGCTCATGCCCCGTGTCTCCCTCCTGTACCCTCCACCCCCCGCTCATGCGCAGTATCTGCCCTGTTCTCCCCACCCCGCGCTCATGCCCCGTGTCTCCCCTGTTCCCCCCCACCCTCCGCTCATGCCCTGTGTCTCCCTACTGTTCCCCCACCACCCGCTCATGGACTGTGTCTTCCTCGTGTACCCCCACCCCCCGCTCATGCCTCGTGTTTCCCTTGTTACCCCCACCCCCGCTCATGCCCTCTGTCTCCCTCATGTTCCCCCCACCCCCTGCCCCGTGTCTCTCTTGTTCCCCCAACCCCTACTCATGCCCCGTGTCTCCCACCTGTACCCCCACCCCTCGCTCATGCCCCGTGTCTCCCTCCTGTACCCCCACCCCCTGCTCATGCCCAGTATCTGCCCTGTTCCCCCACCCTCCGCTCATGCCCCGTGTTTCTCTTGTGTTCCCCCCACCCCCTGCTCATGCCCCGTGTCTCCCTCCTGTACCCCCACCCCCCACTCATGCCCCGTGTCTCCCTCCTGTACCCTCCACCCCCCTGCTCATGCCAAGTATCTGCCATGTTCCCCTCACCCCCCGCTCATGCCCCGTGTCTCCCTTGTGTTCCCCCCACCGCCTGCTCATGCCCTGTGTCTCCCCTTTTCCCCCCCCACCCCCTGCTCAAGCCCTGTGTCTCCACTGTCCCCCCCCCGCTCATGCCCCGTGTCTCCACTGTTCCCCCACCCCCGCTCATGCCCTGTGTCTCCCTACTGTTCCCCCACCCCCACAGCCCCCGCTCATGCTCCGTGTCTCCCTCCTGTATCCCCCCACACCCCGCTCATGCCCGTGTCTGCCCTGTTCCCCCACCCCCCGCTCATGCCCCGTGTCCCCCTCATGTTCCCCCCGCCCCTGCTCATGCCCCGTGTCTTCCTTGTGTACCCCCGCTCATGCCCCGTGTCTCCCTCGTATTCTCCCCACCCCCGCTCATGCACCGTGTCTTCCTCGTGTACCACCCCAGCCCCCGCTCATGCCCCGTGTGTCTCCTGTTGCCCCTCACCCCCCGCTCATGGCCCGTGTCTCCCTCGTGTTCCCCCCACTCCCGCTCATGCCCCGTGTCTCCCTCATGTCCCCCCCACCCCATGCTCATGCCCCGTGTGTCTCCTGTTGCCCCAATCCCCTGCTGATGCCCCGTGTGTCCCTCGTGTTCCCCGCGCTCATGCCCATGTTTCCCTCGTGTTACCCCCCACCCCCCTGCTCATGCTTCGTGTGTCTCCTGTTGCCCCCACGCCCAGCTCATGCCCCGTGTCTCCCTCGTGTTCCCCCCACCCCTCGCTCATGCCCCGTGTTTCCCTCGTGTTACCCCCCACCCATGCCCCGTGTCTCCCTCGTGTTCCCCCCACCCCCGCTCATGCCCCGTGTCTTCCTTGTGTACCCCCATCCCCCGCTCATGCCCCGTGTGTCTCCTGTTGCCCCACATCCCCGATCATGCTCTGTGACTATATCGTGTTTCCCCCCAACCCCCGCTCATTCCCTCTGTCTCCCTCCTGTTCCCCCCACCCTCGCTCATGCCCCGTGTCTCTCTCTTGTTCCCGCAACCCCCGCTCATGCCCCGGGTCTCCCTCCTGTACCCCCCACCCCCGCTCATGCCTCGTGTCTTCCTCCTGTACCCCCACCCCCGCTCATGGCCAGTATCTGCCCTGTTCCCCCCCACCAACGCTCATGCCCTGTGTCTCCTGTTACCCCATCCCCCGCTCATGCCCCGTGTCTCCCTCGTGTTTCCTCCCACCTCCTGCTCATGCCCCGTGTTTCTCTCGTGTTACCCCACCCCCGCTCATGCCCCGTGTCTCCCTCCTGTACCCCCCACCCCCCGCTCATGCCCCGTGTCTCCCTCCTGTACCCCCCACCCCCCGCTCATACTCCGTGTCTCCCTCCCGTACCCTCCACCCCTGCTCATGCCCAGTATCTGCTCTGTTCCCCCCACCCCCCGCTCATGCCCCATGTCTCCCTTGTGTTCCCCCCACCCCCTGCTCATGCCCTGTGTCTCCCCTGTTCCCCCCACCCCCCGCTCAAGCCCTGTGTCTCCACTGTCCCCCCGACCCCCCGCTCATGCCCCGTGTCTCCACTGTTCCCCCACCCCCCGCTCATGCCCTGTGTCTCCCTACTGTTCCCCCCACCACCCGCTTATGGTCCGTGTCTCCCTCCTGTACCCCCCACACCGCGCTCATGCCCGTGTCTGCCCTGTACCCCCCCAAACCCCACTCATGCTCCTTGTCTGCCCTGTTCCCCCCATCCCCCGCTCATGCCCCGTGTCTCCCTCGTGTTCCCCCCATCCCCCGCTCATGCCCCGTGTCTTCCTCGTGTGCCCCCACCCCCCGCTCATGCCCCGTGTCTCCCTCGTATTTCCCCCAACCCCCCTCTCAAGCCCTGTGTCTCCCTTGTGTTCCCCCCACCCCCCGCTCATGCCCCCTGTCTCCCTCGTGTTCTCCCCACCCCCGCTCATGCCCCGTGTCTTCCTCGTGTACCCCCGAGCCCCCGCTCATGCCCCGTGTGTCTCCTGTTGCCCCCCACCCCCCTCTCATGCCCCGTGTCTCCCTCGTGTTTCCCCCCACCCCCTGCTCATGCCCCGTTTCCCGCATGTTACCCCCCCATCCCCGCTCATGCCCCGTGTCTCCCTCCTGTTCTCCCCATCCCCCGCTCATGCCCCGTGTCGCCCTCCTGTTCCCCCACCCCCCGCTCATGCCCCATGTCTCCCTCGTTTTACCCCCCACCCCCCGCTCATGCGCCGTGTCTCCCCTGTCCCCTCACACCCCCGCTCATGCCTCGTGTCTCCCTTCCTTTCCCTCCCAACCCCCACTCATGCCCCGTGTCTCCCTCCTGTACCCCCCCACCCCCACTCATGCCCCGTGTCTCCCTCCTTTCCCCCTCACCCCTGCTCATGCTCCGTGTCTTCCCTGTTCCCTCCACCCCTGCTCATGCCCCGTGCGTGCCCTGTTCCCCCACCCCCCGCTCATACCCTGTGTGTGCCCTGTTCCCCCCACCCCCAGCTCATGCCCCGTGTGTTCCCTGTTCCCCCCCACCCCCCGCTCATGCCCCGTGTGTGCCCTGTTCCCACCCCCCGCTCATGCCCTGTGTCTCCCTCCCGTTCCCCCAACCATGCCCCATGTTTTCCCTGTTCCCCCCACCCCCCGCTCATGCCCCGTGTCTCCCCTGTTCCACCCCACCCCCCGCTCATGCCCTGTGTCTCCCCTGTTCCACCCGACCCCCCGCTCATGCCCCGTGTCTCCCCTGTTCCCCCACCCCCTGCTCATGCCCACGTGTCTCCACTGTTCCCACCACCCCGCTCATGCCCACGTGTCTCCCTGTTCCCCCCACCCCCTGTCATGCCCATGTGTCTCCCCTGTTCCCCCCACCCCATGCTCATGCCCCGTGTCTCCCTCCTGTACCCTCCACCCCCCGCTCATGCCCAGTATCTGCCCTGTTCCCCCCACCCCCGCTCATGCCCCGTGTCTCCTGTTACCCCCATCCCCCGCTCATGCCCCGTGTCTCCCTCGTGTTTCCTCCCACCTCCTGCTCATGCCCCGTGTTTCTCTCGTGTTACCCCCACCCCCCGCTCATGCCCCGTGTCTCACTCCTGTTCCCCCCACCCCCTGCTCATGCCGCGTGTCTCCCTCCTGTACCCCTCACCCCCGCTCATGCTCCGTGTCTCCCTCCCGTACCCTCCACCCCCCGCTCATGCCCAGTATCTGCTCTGTTCCCCCCACCCCCCGCTCATGCCCCGTGTCTCCCTTGTGTTCCCCCCACCCCCTGCTCATGCCCTGTGTCTCCCCTGTTCCCCTCCCACCCCCCGCTCAAGCCCTGTGTCTCCTCTGTTCCCCTCCCACCCCCCGCTCATGCCCTGTGTCTCCCTACTGTTCCCCCCAACCCCCGCTCATGCCCTGTGTCTCCCTACTGTTCCCCCCACCACCCGCTCATGGTCCGTGTCTCCCTCCTGTACCCCCCACACCCCACTCATGCCCCTGTCTGCCCTGTACCCCACCAACCCCCACTCATGCCCCTTGTCTGCCCTGTTCCCCCCACCCCCCGCTCATGCCCCGTGTCTCCCTCATGTTCCCCCATCCCCCGCTCATGCCCCGTGTCTTCCTCGTGTACCCCTCACCCCCCGCTCATGCCCGTGTCTCCCTCGTATTTCCCCCACCACCACTCAAGCCCCGTGTCTCCCTCGTGTTCCCCCCACCCCCCGCTCATGCCCCCTGTCTCCCTCGTGTTTCCCCCCGCTCATGCCCGTGTTTCCCTCATGTTACCCCCAGCCCCCTGCTCATGCCCTGTGTTTCCCTCGTGTTCCCCCCACCCCTCGCTCATGCCCCGTGTCTCCCTCGTGTTCCCCCACCCCTCGCTCATGCCCCGTGTTTCCCTCGTGTTACCTCCCACCCCCCGCTCATGCCCCGTGTCTCCCTTTTGTTCCCCCCAGCCCCCGCTCATGCCCCATGACTTCCTCGTGTACCCCCCACCCCCGCTCATTGCCCGTGTGTCTCCTGTTGCCCCACACCCCAAATCATGCTCCGTGCCTATATCGTGTTTCCCCCACCCCCTGCTCATGCTTCGTGTTTCCCTTGTTACCCCCCACCCCCGCTCATGCCCTCTGTCTCCCTCCTGTTCCCCCACCCCCTGCTCCTGCCCGTGTCTCTCTCTTGATCCCCCCACCCCCCGCTCATGCCCCGTGTCTCCCTCCTGTACCCTCCACCCCCTGCTCATGCCCGTGTCTCCCTCCTGTACCCCCGACCCCCCGCTCATGGCCAGTATCTGCCCTGTTCCCCCGCCCCCGCTCATGCCCCGTGTCTCCTGTTGCCCCATCCCCCGCTCATGCCCTGTGTCTCCCTCGTGTTTCCTCCCACCCCCCGCTCATGCCCCCTGTTTCTCTTGTGTTACCCCCCACTCCCCGCTCATGCCCCGTGTCTCCCTCCTGTTCCCCCTACCCCCCGCTCATGCCCCTTGTCTCCCTCCTGTACCCCCCACCCCCCGCTCATGCCCCGTGTCTCCCTCCTGAACCCTCCACCCCCGCTCATGCCCAGTATCTGCCCTGTTCTCCCCACCCCCCGCTCATGCCCCGTGTCTGCCCTGTTCCCCCCCACCCTCCGCTCATGCCCTGTGTCTCCCTACTGTTCCCCCCACCAACTGCTCATGGTCCGTGTCTTCCTCGTGTACCCCCACCCCCCGCTCATGCCCCGTGTGTCTCCTGTTGCCCCACACCCCCGATCATGCTCAGTGTCTATATCGTGTTTCCCCCCACCCCCTGCTCATACCTCGTGTTTCCCTTGTTACCCCCCACCCCCTGCTTATGCCCTCTGTCTCCCTCCTGTTCCCCCACCCCCTGCTCCTGCCCCGTGTCTCTCTTGTTCCCCCCAACCCCCGCTCATGCCCCGTGTCTCCCACCTGTACCCCCACCCCTCGCTCATGCCCCGTGTCCCCCTCCTGTACCCCCCACCCCCCGCTCATGCCCAGTATCTGCCCTGTTCCCCCACCCTCCGCTCATGCCACGTGTTTCTCTCATGTTAACCCCCTGCTCATGCCCCGTGTCTCCCTCCTGTTCCCCCCACCCCCTGCTCATGCCCCGTGTCTCCCTCCTGTAAATCCCCACCACCGCCGCTCATGCCCCGTGTCTCCCTCCTGTACCCTCCACCCCCTGGTCATGCCCAGTATCTGCCCTGTTCCCCTCACCCCCCGCTCATGCCCTGTGTCTCCCTTGTGTTCCCCCCACCGCCTGCTCATGCCCTGTGTCTCCCCTTTACCCCCCACCCCCCGCTCAAGCCCTGTGTCTCCACTGTTCCCCCACCACCCCCCGCTCATGCCCCGTACCTCCACTGTTCCCTCACCCCCGCTCATGCCCTGTGTCTCCCTACTGTTCCCCCACCCCCAACCCCCTCTCATGCTCCGTCTCTCCCTCCTGTACGCCCCACACCCCGCTCATGCCCGTGTCTGCCCTGTACCCCCCACCCCCCACTCATGCCCCTTGTCTGCCCTGTTCCCCCACCCCCCGCTCATGCCCCGTGTCTCCCTCATGTTCCCCCCGCCCCTGCTCATGCCCCGTGTCTTCCTCGTGTACCCCCGCTCATGCCTCATGTCTCCCTCGTATTCTCCCCACCCCCGCTCATGCACCGTGCCTTCCTCGTGTACCCCCCAGCACCCGCTCATGCCCCGTGTGTCTCCTGTTGCCCCCCACCCCCCCGCTCATGCCCGTGTCTCCCTCGTGTTCCCCCCAACCCCTGCTCAGGCACCGTGTCTCCCTTGTGTTCCTCCCACCCCTCGCTCATGCCCTGTGTCTCCATCCTCTACCCCCCATCTCCCGCTCATGCCCCGTGTCTCCCTCGTGTTCTCCCCACCCCCCGCTCATGCCCCGTGTGTCTCCTGTTGCCCCCACTCCCGCTCATGGCCCGTGTCTCCCTCATGTTCCCCCCCACCCCCTGCTCATGCCCCGTGTGTCTCCTGTTGCCCCAATCCCCTGCTCATGCCCCGTGTGTCCCTCGTGTTCCCCCGCTCATGCCCGTGTTTCCCTCGTGTTACCCCCCACCCCTCTGCTCATGCTTCGTGTGTCTCCTGTTGCCCCCACGCCCCGCTCATGCCCCGTGTCTCCCTCCTGTTCCCCCCACCCCTCTCTCATGCCCCGTGTTTCCCTCGTGTTACCAACCACCCATGCCCCGTGTCTCCCTCGTGTTACCCCCACCCCCACTCATGCCCCGTGTCTTCCTTGTGTACCCCCCATCCCCGCTCATGCCCCGTGTGTCTCCTGTTGCCCCACATCCCTGATCATGCTCTGTGCCTATATCGTGTTTCCCCCCACCCCCGCTCATTCCCTCTGTCTCCCTCCTGTTCCCCCCACCCTCGCTCATGCCCCGTGTCTCTCTCTTGTTCCCCCAACCCCCGCTCATGCCCCGGGTCTCCCTCCTGTACCCCCCACCCCCGCTCATGCCTCGTGTCTTCCTCCTGTACCCCCCACCCCCCGCTCATGGCCAGTATCTGTTCTGTTCCCCCCACCCCCGCTCATGCCCTGTGTCTCCTGTTACCCCCATCCCCGCTCATGCCCCGTGTCTCCCTCGTGTTTCCTCCCACCTCCTGCTCATGCCGCGTGTTTCTCTCGTGTTCCCCCCACCCCCCGCTCATGCCGCTTGTCTCCCTCCTGTTCCCCCCACCCCCCGCTCATGCCGCGTGTCTCCCTCCTGTACCCCCCACCCCTCGCTCATGCTCCGTGTCTCCCTCCCGTACCCTCCACCCCCGCTCATGTCCAGTATCTGCTCTGTTCCCCCCACCCCCCCTCATGCCCCGTGTCTCCCTTGTGTTCTCCCCCACCCCCTGCTCATGCCCTGTGCCTCCCCTGTTCCCCCCACCCCCCGCTCAGCCCTGTGTCTCCACTGTCCCCCCCACTCCCCGCTCATGCCCCGTGTCTCCACTGTTCCCCCACCCCCCGCTCATGCCCTGTGTCTCCCTACTGTTCCCCCCACCACCCGCTCATGGTTCGCGTCTCCCTCCTGTACCCCCCACACCCCGCTCATGCCCTTGTCTGCCCTGTACCCCCCCAACCCCCACTCATGCCCCTTGTCTGCCCTGTTCCCCCCACCCCCCGCTCATGCCCCGTTTCTCCCTCGTGTTCCCCCCATCCCATGCTCATGCCCCGTGTCTTCCTCGTGTACCCCCCACCCCCCGCTCATGCCCCGTGTCTCCCTCGTATCTTGTATTTCCCCCACCCCCTCTCAAGGCCCGTGTCTCCCTCATGTTCCCCCCACCCCCCGCTCATGCCCCCTGTCTCCCTCGTGTTCTCCCCACCCACGCTCATGCCCCGTGTCTTCCTCGTGTACCCCCCAGCCCCCGCTCATGCCCCGTGTGTCTCCTTTTGCCCCCACCCCCTGTCTCATGCCCCGTGTCTCCCTCCTGTTCCCCCCCGCCCCCGCTCATGCCCCATGTCTCCCTCGTTTTCCCCCCACCCACCGCTCATGCGCCGTGTCTCCCCTGTCCCCTCACACCCCCCGCTCATGCCTCATGTCTCCCTTCCTTTCCCTCCCAACCCCCACTCATGCCCCGTGTCTCCCTCCTGTACCCCCCACCCCCGCTCATACCCCGTGTCTCCCTCCTTTCCCCCCCACCCCTGCTCATGCTCCGTGTCTCCCCTGTTCCCCCCACCCCTGCTCATGCCCCGTGTGTGCCCTGTTCCCCCCACCCCCCGCTCATACCCTGTGTGTGCCCTGTTCCCCCCACCCCCCGCTCATGCCCCGTGTTCCCTGTTCCTCCCCAACCCCCGCTCATGACCCGTGTGTGCCCTGTTCCCACCCCCCGCTCATACCCTGTGTCTCCCCTGTTCCACCCCGCCCCCCGCTCATGCCCCGTGTCTCCCCTGTTCCCCCCACCCCCTGCTCATGCCCACGTGTCTCCCCTGTTCCCCCCACCCCGCTCATGCCCACGTGTCTCCCTGTTCCCCCGACCCCCGCTCATGCCCATGTGTCTCCCCTGTTCCCCCCACCCCCCGCTCATGCCCCGTGTCTCCCTCCTGTACCCTCCACCCCCCGCTCATGCCCAGTATCTGCCCTGTTCCCCCCACCCCCGCTCATGCCCCGTGTCTCCTGTTACCCCATCCCCCGCTCATGCCCCGTGTCTCCCTCGTGTTTCCTCCCACCTCCTGCTCATGCCCCGTGTTTCTCTCGTGTTACCCCCACCCCCCGCTCATGCCCCGTGTCTCACTCCTGTTCCCCCCACCCCCCGCTCATGCCCCGTGTCTCCCTCCTGTACCCCCCACCCCCCGCTCATGCTCCGTGTCTCCCTCCTGTACCCTCCACCCCCCGCTCATGCCCAGTATCTGCTCTGTTCTCCCCACCCCCCGCTCATGCCCCGTGTCTCCCTTGTGTTCCCCCGACCCCCTGCTCATGCCCTGTGTCTCCCCTGTTCCCCTCCCACCCCCCGCTCAAGCCCCGTGTCTCCTCTGTTCCCCTCCCACCCCGCGCTCATGCCCTGTGTCTCCCTACTGTTCCCCCAACCCCCGCTCATGCCCTGTGTCTCCCTTCTGTTCCCCCCACCACCCGCTCATGGTCCGTGTCTCCCTCCTGTACCCCCCACACCCCGCTCATGCCCGCGTCTGCCCTGTACCCCCCCAACCCCCACTCATGCCCCTTGTCTGCCCTGTTCCCCCCACCCCCCACTCATGCCCCGTGTCTCCCTCATGTTCCCCCCATCCCCTGCTCATGCCCCTTGTCTTCCTCGTGTACCCCTCACCCCCCGCTCATGCACGTGTCTCCCTCGTATTTCCCCCACCACCACTCAAGCCCCGTGTCTCCCTCGTGTTCCCCCCACCCCCCGCTCATGCCCCCTGTCTCCCTCGTGTTTCCCCCCGCTCATGCCGGTGTTTCCCTCGTGTTACCCCCCACCCCCCTGCTCATGCCCCGTGTTTCCCTCGTGTTCCCCCCACCTCTCGCTTATGCCCCGTGTCTCCCTCGTGTTCCCCCACCCCTCGCTCATGCCCCGTGTTTCCCTCGTGTTACCTCCCACCCCCCGCTCATGCCCCGTGTCTCCCTCTTGTTCCCCCCAGCCCCCGCTCATGCCCCGTGACTTCCTCGTGTACCCCCCACCCCCCGCTCATGCCCCGTGTGTCTCCTGTTGCCCCAACCCCCAATCATGCTCTGTGCCTATATCGTGTTTCCCCTACCCCCTGCTCATGTTTCGTGTTTCCCTTGTTAACCCCCACCCCGCTCATGCCCTCTGTCTCCCTCCTGTTCCCCCACCCCCTGCTCCTGCCCCGTGTCTCTCTCTTGTTCCCCCCACCCCCCGCTCATGCCCCGTGTCTCCCTCCTGTACCCCCCACCCCCCGCTCATGCTCTGTGTCTCCCTCCCGTACCCTCCACCCCCCGCTCATGCCCAGTATCTGCTCTGTTCTCCCCACCCCCCGCTCATGCCCCGTGTCTCCCTTGTGTTCCCCCCACCCCCTGCTCATGCCCTGTGTCTCCCCTGTTCCCCTCCCACCCCCCGCTCAAGCCCCGTGTCTCCTCTGTTCCCCTGCCACCCCGCGCTCATGCCCTGTGTCTCCCTACTGTTCCCCCAACCCCCGCTCATGCCCTGTGTCTCCCTTCTGTTCCCCCCACCACCCGCTCATGGTCCGTGTCTCCCTCCTGTACCCCCCACACCCCGCTCATGCCCGTGTCTGCCCTGTACCCCCCCAACCCCCTCTCATGCCCCTTGTCTGCCCTGTTCCCCCCACCCCCCGCTCATGCCCCGTGTCTCCCTCATGTTCCCCCCATCCCCTGCTCATGCCCCGTGTCTTCATCGTGTACCCCTCACCCCCGCTCATGCACGTGTCTCCCTCGTATTTCCCCCACCACCACTCAAGCCCCGTGTCTCCCTCGTGTTCCCCCCACCCCCCGCTCATGCCCCCTGTCTCCCTCGTGTTTCCCCCCGCTCATGCCGGTGTTTCCCTCGTGTTACCCCCCAGCCCCCTGCTCATGCCCCGTGTTTCCCTCGTGTTCCCCCCACCCCTCGCTTATGCCCCGTGTCTCCCTCGTGTTCCCCCACCCCTCGCTCATGCCCCGTGTTTCCCTCGTGTTACCTCCCACCCCCGCTCATGCCCCGTGTCTCCCTCTTGTTCCCCCCAGCCCCCGCTCATGCCCCGTGACTTCCTCGTGTACCCCCCACCCCCCGCTCATGCCCCGTGTGTCTCCTGTTGCCCCACACCCCCAATCATGCTCCGTGCCTATATCGTGTTTCCACCACCCCCTGCTCATGTTTCGTGTTTCCCTTGTTAACCCCCACCCCGCTCATGCCCTCTGTCTCCCTCCTGTTCCCCCACCCCCTGCTCCTGCCCCGTGTCTCTCTCTTGTTCCCCCCACCCCCCGCTCATGCCCCATGTCTCCCTGCTGTACCCCCCACCCCCTGCTCATGCCCGTGTCTCCCTCCTGTACCCCCGACCCCCCGCTCATGCCCAGTATCTGCCCTGTTCCCCCGCCCCCCGCTCATGCCCCGTGTCTCCTGTTGCCCCATCCCCCGCTCATGCCCTGTGTCTCCCTCGTGTTTCCTCCCACCCCCCGCTCATGCCCCCTGTTTCTCTTGTGTTACCCCCCACCCCCCGCTCATGCCCCGTGTCTCCCTCCTGTGCTCCCTACCCCCCGCTCATGCCCCGTGTCTCCCTCCTGTACCCCCCACCCCCCGCTCATGCCCCGTGTCTCCCTCCTGTACCCTCCACCCCCCGCTCATGCCCAGTATCTGCCCTGTTCTCCCCATCCCCCGCTCATGCCCCGTGTCTACCCTGTTCCCCCCCACCCTCCGCTCATGCCCTGTGTCTCCCTACTGTTCCCCCCACCACCCGCTCATGGTCCGTGTCTTCCTCGTGTACCCCCACCCCCCCGCTCATGCCCCGTGTGTCTCCTGTTGCCCCACACCCCCCGATCATGCTCAGTGTCTATATCGTGTTTCCCCCCACCCCCTGCTCATGCCTCGTGTTTCCCTTGTTACCCCGCACCCCCCCCTCATGCCCTCTGTCTCCCTCCTGTTCCCCCACCCCCTGCTCCTGCCCCGTGTCTCTCCTGTTCCCGCCAACCCCCGCTCATGCCCCGTGTCTCCCACCTGTACCCCCACCCCTCGCTCATGCCCCGTGTCTCCCTCCTGTACCCCCACCCCCCGCTCATGCCAAGTATCTGCCCTGTTCCCCCACCCTCCGCTCATGCCCCGTGTTTCTCTTGTGTTACCCCCCGCTCATGCCCCGTGTCTCCCTCCTGTTCCCCCCACCCCCTGCTCATGCCCCGTGTCTCCCTCCTGTACCCCCCACCCCCCGCTCATGCCCAGTGTCTCCCTCCTGTACCCTCCACCCCCTGCTCATGCCCAGTATCTGCCCTGATCCCCTCACCCCCCGCTCATGCCCAGTGTCTCCCTTGTGTTCCCCCCACCGCCTGCTCATGCCCTGTGTCTCCCCTTTTCCCCACCACCCCCTGCTCAAGCCCTGTGTCTCCACTGTTCCCCCCCACCCCCCGCTCATGCCCCGTGTCTCCACTGTTCCCCCACCCCCGCTCATGCCCTGTGTCTCCCTACTGTTCCCCCACCCCCCGCTCATGCTCCGTGTCTCCCTCCTGTACCCCCCACACCCCGCTCATGCCCGTGTCTGCCCTGTACCCCCACCTCCCACTCATGCCCCTTGTCTGCCCTGTTCCCCAACCCCCCGCTCATGCCCCGTGTCTCCCTCATGTTCCCCCTGCTCATGCCCCCTGTCTTCCTCGTGTACCCCCCGCTCATGCCCCGTGTCTCCCTCCTCTACCCCCACCTCCCGCTCATGCCCCGTGTCTCCCTCGTGTTCTCCCCACCCCCCGCTCATGCCCTGTGTGTCTCCTGTTGCCCCCACTCTCGCTCATGCCCCGTGTCTCCCTCATGTTCCCCCCACCCCCTGCTCATGCCCCGTGTGTCTCCTGTTGCCCCAATCCCCTCCTCATGCCCCGTGTGTCCCTGTGTTCCCCCCGCTCATGCCCGTGTTTCCCTCGTGTTACCCCCCCACCCCCCTGCTCATGCTTCGTGTGTCTCCTGTTGCCCCCACGCCCCGCTCATGCCCCGTCGTGTCTCCCTCGTGTTCCCCCCACCCCTCGCTCATGCCCCGTGTTTCCCTCGTGTTACCCCCCACCCATGCCCCGTGTCTCCCTCGTGTTCCCCCCACCCCTCGCTCATGCCCCGTGTTTCCCTCGTGTTACCCCCCACCCATGCCCCGTGTCTCCCTCCTGTTCCCCCCACCCTCGCTCATGCCCTGTGTCTCTCTCTTGTTCCCCCAACCCCTGCCCCGGGTCTCCCACCTGTACCCCCCACCCCCCGCTCATGCCTCATGCCTCGTGTCTTCCTCCTGTACCCCCCGCTCATGGCCAGTATCTGCCCTGTTCCCCCCACCCCCACTCATGCCCCGTGTCTCCTGTTACCCCCATCCCCCGCTCATGCCCCGTGTCTCCCTCCTGTTCCCCCCACCCCCCACTCATGCCCCGTGTCTCCCTCCTGTACCCCCCGCTCATGCTCCGTGTCTCCCTCCCGTACCCTCCACCCCCGCTCATGCCCCGTGTCTCCCTTGTGTTCCCCCCACCCCCTGCTCATGCCCTGTGTCTCCCCTGTTCCCCCCACCCCCCGCTCAAGCCCCGTGTCTCCACTGTTCCCCCACCCCCGCTCATGCCCTGTGTCTCCCTACTACTATTCCCCCCACCACCCGCTCATGGTCCGTGTCTCCCTCCTGTACCCCCCACACCCCGCTCATGCCCGTGTCTGCCATGTACCCCCCAAACCCCACTCATGCCCCTTGTCTACCCTGTTCCCCCCACCCCCCGCTCATGCCCCGTGTCTCCCTCGTGTTCCCCCCATCCCCCGCTCATGCCCCGTGTCTTCCTCGTGTACCCCCCACCCCCCGCTCATGCCCCGTGTCTCCCTCGTATTTCCCCCACCCCTCTCAAGCTCCGTGTCTCCCTCGTGTTCCCCCCACCCCCCGCTCATGCCCCGTGTCTTCCTCGTGTACCCTCCCAGCCCCCGCTCATGCCCCGTGTGTCTCCTGTTGCCCCCCACCCTCCTCTAATGCCCCGTGTCTCCCTTGTGTTTCCCCCACCCCCTGCTCATGCCACATGTTTCCCGCGTGTTACCCCCCATCCTCCGCTCATGCCCCGTGTCTCCCTCCTGTTCCCCCCACCCCCCGCTCATGCCCCATGTCTCCCTCGTGTTCCCTGCAACCCCCCGCTCATGCGCTGTGTCTCCCCTGTCCCCTCCCACCCCCCGCTCATGCCTCGTGTCTTCCTCGTGTACCCTCCCAGCCCCCGCTCATGCCCCGTGTGTCTCCTGTTGCCCCCACGCCCCGCTCATGCCCCGTCGTCTCTCCCTCGTGTTCCCCCCACCCCTCGCTCATGCCCCGTGTTTCCCTCGTGTTACCCCCCACCCATGCCCCGTGTCACCCTCGTGTTCCCCCCACCGCTCGCTCATGCCCTGTGTTTCCCTCTTGTTACCCCCCACCCATGCCCCGTGTCTCCCTCCTGTTCCCCCCACCCTCGCTCATGCCCTGTGTCTCTCTCTTGTTCCCCCAACCCCTGCCCCGGGTCTCCCTCCTGTACCCCCCACCCCCCGCTCATGCCTCATGCCTCGTGTCTTCCTCCTGTACCCCCCACCCCCCGCTCATGGCCAGTATCTGCCCTGTTCCCCCCACCCCCACTCATGCCCCGTGTCTCCTGTTACCCCCATCCCCCGCTCATGCCCCGTGTCTCCCTCGTGTTTCCTCCCACCTCCTGCTCATGCCCCGTGTTTCTCTCGTGTTACCCCCACCTCCCGCTCATGCCCCGTGTCTCCCTCCTGTTCCCCCCACCCCCCGCTCATGCCCCGTGTCTCCCTCCTGTACCCCCCGCTCATGCTCCGTGTCTCCCTCCCGTACCCTCCACCCCCGCTCATGCCCCGTGTCTCCCTTGTGTTCCCCCCACCCCCTGCTCATGCCCTGTGTCTCCCCTGTTCCCCCCACCCCCCGCTCAAGCCCCGTGTCTCCACTGTCCCCTCCCACCCCCCGCTCATGCCCCGTGTCTCCACTGTTCCCCCACCCCCGCTCATGCCCTGTGTCTCCCTACTACTATTCCCCCCACCACCCGCTCATGGTCCGTGTCTCCCTCCTGTACCCCCCACACCCCGCTCATGCCCGTGTCTGCCATGTACCCCCCAAACCCCACTCATGCCCCGTGTCTCCCTCGTGTTCCCCCCATCTCCCGCTCATGCCCCGTGTCTTCCTCGTGTACCCCCCACCCCCCGCTCATGCCCCGTGTCTCCCTCGTATTTCCCCCACCCCTCTCAAGCTCTGTGTCTCCCTCGTGTTCCCCCCACCCCCCGCTCATGCCCCGTGTCTTCCTCGTGTACCCTCCCAGCCCCCGCTCATGCCCCGTGTGTCTCCTGTTGCCCCCCACCCTCCTCTCATGCCCCGTGTCTCCCTTGTGTTTCCCCCACCCCCTGCTCATGCCACATGTTTCCCGCGTGTTACCCCCCCATCCCCCGCTCATGCCCCGTGTCTCCCTCCTGTTCCCCCCACCCCCCGCTCATGCCCCATGTCTCCCTCGTTTTCCCCCCAACCCCCCGCTCATGCGCTGAGTCTCCCCTGTCCCCTCACACCCCCGCTCATGCCTCGTGTCTCCCTTCCTTTCCCCCCCAACCCCCACTCATGCCCCGTGTCTCCCTCCTGTACCCCCCACCCCCGCTCATGCCCCGTGTCTCCCTCCTTCCCCCCACCCCTGCTCATGCTCTGTGTCTCCCCTGTTCCCCCCACCACTGCTCATGCCCCATGTGTGCCCTGTTCCCCCACCCCCCGCTCATACCCTGTGTGTGTCCTGTTCCCCCCACCCCCCGCTCATGCCCCGTGTGTTCCCTGTTCCCCCCACCCCCGCTCATGCCCCGTGTGTTCCCTGTTCCCCCCCACCCCCAGCTCATGCCCCGTGTGTGCCCTGTTCCACCCCACCCCCCGCTCATGCCCCGTGTCTCCCCTGTTCCACCCCACCCCCCGCTCATGCCCTGTGTCTCCCCTGTTCCACCCCACCCCCTGCTCATGCCCCATGTCTCCCCTGTTCCCCCCACCCCCTGCTCATGCCCACGTGTCTCCCCTGTTCCCCCCACCCCGCTCATGCCCACGTGTCTCCCTGTTCCCCCCACCCCCGCTCATGCCCATGTGTCTCTCCTGTTCCCCCCCACCCCCCGCTCATGCCCCGTGTCTCCCTCCTGTACCCTCCACCCCCCGCTCATGGCCAGTATCTGCCCTGTTCCCCCCACCCCCGCTCATGCCCAGTGTCTCCTGTTACCCCCATCTCACGCTCATGCCCCGTGTCTCCCTCGTGTTTCCTCCCACCTCCTGCTCATGCCCCGTGTTTCTCTCGTGTTACCCCCACCCCCCGCTCATGCCCCGTGTTTCCCTCCTGCTCCCCCCACCCCCCCCTCATGCCCCGTGTCTCCCTCCTGTACCCCCCACCCCCCGCTCATGCTCCGTGTCTCCCTCCCGTACCCTCCACCCCCCGCTCATGCCCAGTATCTGCTCTGTTCCCCCCACCCCCCGCTCATGCCCCGTGTCTCCCTTGTGTTCCCCCCACCCCCTGCTCATGCCCTGTGTCTCCCCTGTTCCCCCCCACCCCCGCTCAAGCCCCGTGTCTCCTCTGTTCCCCCCCACCCCCCGCTCATGCCCCGTGTCTCCACTAATCCCCCACCCCCCGCTCATGCCCTGTGTCTCCCTACTGTTCCCCCCACCACCCGCCTCATGGTCCGTGTCTCCCTCCTGTACCCCCCACACCCCGCTCATGCCCGTGTCTGCCCTGTACCCCCGCAACCCCCACTCATGCTCCTTGTCTGCCTCCTTTTTTTCCCCCCACCCCCCGCTCATGCCCCGTGTCTCCCTCCTGTACCCCCCACCCCCCGCTCATGCTCCGTGTCTCCCTCCCGTACCCTCCACCCCCCGCTCCTGCCCAGTATCTGCTCTGTACCCCCCACCCCCCGCTCATGCCCCGTGTCTCCCTTTTGTTCCCCCCCACCCCCTGCTCATGCCCTGTGTCTCCCCTGTTTCCCCCCACCCCCCGCTCAAGCCCTGTGTCTCCTCTGTTCCCCCGCACCCTCCGCTCATGCCCCGTGTCTCCACTGTTCCCCCACCCCCCGCTCATGCCCTGTGTCTCCCTACTGTTCCCCCCACCCCCCGCTCATGCCCTGTATCTCCCCTGTTCCACCCCACCCCCCCTCATGCCCCGTGTCTCCCCTGTTCCCCCCCACCCCCCGCTCATGCCCCGTGTTTTCCTCGTGTACCCCTCACCCCCCGCACATGCCCCGTGTCTCCCTCGTATTTCCCCCACCCCCTCTCAAGCCCCGTGTCTCCCTCGTGTTCCCCCCACCCCCCGCTCATGCCCCCTGTCTCCCGCGTGTTCTCCCCACCCCCGCTCATGCCCCATGTACCCCCCAGCCCCCGCTCATGCCCCGTGTGTCTCCTGTTGCCCCCACCCCCTCTCATGCCCCGTGTCTCCCTCGTGTTTCCCCCACCCCCTGCTCATGCCCCATGTTTCCCGCGTGTTACCCCCCATCCCCCGCTCATGCCCCATGTCTCCCTCCTGTTCTCCCCATCCCCCGCTCATGCCCCGTGTCTCCCTCCTGTTCCCCCCCACCCCCCGCTCATGCCCCATGTCTCCCTCGTGTTCCCCCCCACCCCCCGCTCATGCGCCTTGTCTCCCCTGTCCCCTCACACCCCCGCTCATGCCTCGTGTCTCCCTTCCTTTCCCCCCAACCCCCACTCATGCCCTGTGTCGCCCTCCTGTACCCCCCACCCCCGCTCATGCCCTGTGTCTCCCTCCTTTCCCACCACCCCTGCCCATGCTCCGTGTCTCCCCTGTTCCCCCCCCACCCCCTGCTCATGCCCCGTGTGTGCCCTGTTCCCCCACCCCCCGCTCATACCCTGTGTGTGCCCTGTTCCCCCCACCCCCGCTCATGCCCCGTGTATTCCCTGTTCCCCCCACCCCCCGCTCATGCCCCGTGTGTGCCCTGTTCCCACCCCCCGCTCATGCCCCGTGTGTGCCCTGTTCCCACCCCCCGCTCATGCCCCGTGTCTCCCCTGTTCCACCCCACCCCCCGCTCATGCCCTGTGTCTCCCCTGTTCCACCCCACCCCCCGCTCATGCCCCGTCTCCCCTGTTCCCCCCACCCCCTGCTCATGCCCACGTGTCTCCCCTGTTACCCCCACCCTGCTCATGCCCATGTGTCTCCCTGTTCCCCCCACCCCCGCTCATGCCCATGTGTCTCCCCGTTCCCTCCCACCTCCCGCTCATGCCCCGTGTCTCCCTCCTGTACCCTCCACCCCCCGCTCATGCCCAGTATCTGCCCTGTTCCCCCCACCCCCGCTCATGCCCCGTGTCTCCTGTTACCCCCATCCCCCGCTCATGCCCCGTGTCTCCCTCGTGTTTCCTCCCACCTCCTGCTCATGTCCTGTGTTTCTCTCGTGTTACCCCCACCCCCCGCTCATGCCCCGTGTCTCCCTCCTGTTCCCCCCACCCCCCGCTCATGCTCCGTGTCTCCCTCCTGTACCCCCCACCCCCCGCTCATGCTCTGTGTCTCCCTCCCGTACCCTCCACCCCCCGCTCATGCCCAGTATCTGCTCTGTTCCCCCCACCCCCTGCTCATGCCCCATGTCTCCCTTGTGTTCCCCCCAACCCCTCGCTCAAGCCCCGTGTCTCCTCTGTTCCCCCCGCACCTCCCGCTCATGCCCCGTGTCTCCACTGTTCCCCCACCCCCCGCTCATGCCCTGTGTCTCCCTACTGTTCCCCCCACCCCCCGCTCATGCCCCGTGTCTCCCTCATGTTCCCCCCATCCCCCGCTCATGCCCCGTGTCTTCCTCGTGTACCCCCCACCCCCCGCTCATGCCCCGTGTCTCCCTCGTATTTCCCCCACCCCCTCTCAAGCCCCGTGTCTCCCTCGTGTTCCCCCACCCCCCGCTCATGCCCCCTGTCTCCCACATGTTCTCCCCACCCCCGCTCAAGCCCTGTGTCTTCCTCGTGTACCCCCCCAGCCCCCGCTCATGCCCCGTGTGTTTCCTGTTGCCCCCACCCCCCTCTCATGCCCCGTGTCTCCCTCGTGTTTCCCCCCCACCCCCTGCTCATGCCCCATGTTTCCCGCGTGTTACCCCCCCATCCCCCGCTCATGCCCCATGTCTCCCTCCTGTTCTCCCCATCCCCCGCTCATGCCCCGTGTCTCCCTCCTGTTCCCCCCACCCCCGCTCATGCCCCATGTCTCCCTCGTGTTCCCCTCCACCCCCCGCTCATGCGCCGTGTCTCCCCTGTCCACTCACACCCCCGCTCATGCCTCGTGTCTCCCTTCCTTCCCCCCCAACCCCCACTCATGTCCTGTGTCTCCCTTCTGTACCCCCCACCCCCGCTCATGCCCCGTGTCTCCCTCCTTTCCCCCCACCCCTGCTCATGCTCCGTGTCTCCCCTGTTCCCCCCCACCCCCTGCTCATGCCCCGTGTATTCCCTGTTCCCCCCCACCCCCTGCTCATGCCCCGTGTGTGCCCTGTTCCCACCCCCCGCTCATGCCCTGTGTCTCCCTCCCGTTCCCCCCAACCATGCCCCGTGTTTTCCCTGTTCCCCCCACCCCCCGCTCATGCCCCGTGTCTCCCCTGTTCCACCCCACCCCCCGCTCATACCCCGTGTCTCCCCTGTTCCCCCCGCCCCCACTCATGCCCACGTGTCTCCCCTGTTCCCCCCCACCCCGCTCATGCCCACGTGTCTCCCTGTTCCCCCCACCCCCGCTCATGCCCATGTGTCTCCCCTGTTCCCCCCACGCCCACGCTCATGGCCACATGTCTATCCTGTTCCCCTCCACCCCCCGCTCATGGCCCTGTGTCTCCCTCCTGTTACCCCCATCCCCCGCTCATGCCCTGTGCCTCCCTCGTGTTTCCTCCCACCTCCTGCTCATGCCCCGTGTTTCTCTCGTGTTACCCCCACCCCCCGCTCATGCCCCGTGTCTCCCTCCTGTTCCCCCCACCCCCCGCTCATGCCCCGTGTCTCCCTCCTGTACCCCCCACCCCACGCTCATGCTCCGTGTCTCCCCTGTCCACTCACACCCCCGCTCATGCCTCGTGTCTCCCTTCCTTCCCCCCCAACCCCCACTCATGCCCTGTGTCTCCCTCCTGTACCCCCCACCCCCGCTCATGCCCAGTATCTGCTCTGTTCCCCCCACCCCCCCTCATGCCCCGTGTCTCCCTTGTGTTCCCCCCACCCCCTGCTCATGCCCTGTGTCTCCCCTGTTCCCCCCCACCCCCGCTCAAGCCCCGTGTCTCCTCTGTTACCCCCCACCCCCCGCTCATGCCCCGTATCTCCACTGTTCCCCCACCCCCCGCTCATGCCCTGTGTCTCCCTACTGTTCCCCCCACCACCCGCTCATGGTCCGTGTCTTCCTCCTGTACCCCCCACACCCCGCTCATGCCCGTGTCTGCCCTGTACCCCCCAACCCCCACTCATGCTCCTTGTCTGCCCTGTTCCCCCCACCCCCTGCTCATGCCCCGTGTCTCCCCCGTGTTCCCCCATCCCCCGCTCATGCCCCGTGTCTTCCTCGTGTACCCCCACCCCCCGCTCATGCCCCGTGTCTCCCTCGTATTTCCCCACCCCCTCTCAAGCCCTGTGTCTCCCTCGTGTTCCCCCCACCCCCCGCTCATGCCCCCTGTCTCCCTCGTGTTCTCCCCACCCCCGCTCATGCCCCGTGTCTTCCTCGTGTACCCCCCCAGCCCCCGCTCATACCCCGTGTGTCTCCTGTTGCCCCCACCCCCTCTCATGCCCCGTGTCTCCCTCGTGTTTCCTCCCACCCCCTGCTCATGCCCCATGTTTCCCGCGTGTTACCCCCAATCCTGCTCATGCCCCATGTCTCCCTCCTGTTCTCCCCATCCCCCGCTCATGCCCCGTGTCTCCCTCCTGTTCCCCCCACCCCCCGCTCATGCCCCATGTCTCCCTCGTGTTCCCCCCCACCCCCCGCTCATGCCTCGTGTCTCCCTTCCTTTCCCTCCCAACCCCCACTCATGCCCTGTGTCTCCCTCCTGTACCCCCACCCCCGCTCATGCCCCGTGTCTCCCTCCTTTCCCCCACCCCTGCTCATGTTCCGTGTCTCCCCTGTTCCCCCCCACCCCCTGCTCATGCCCCGTGTGTGCCCTGTTCCCCCACCCCCCGCTCATACCCTGTTTGTGCCCTGTTCCCCCCACCCCCCGCTCATGCCCCGTGTGTTCCCTGTTCCCCCCACCCCCCGCTCATGCCCTGTGTGTGCCCTGTTCCCACCCCCCGCTCATGCCCTGTGTCTCCCTCCCGTTCCCCCCAACCATGCCCCGTGTTTTCCCTGTTCCCCCGACCCCCCGCTCATGCCCCGTGTCTCCCCTGTTCCACCCCACCCCCCGCTCATGCCCTGTGTCTCCCCTGTTCCACCCCACCCCCCGCTCATGCCCTGTGTCTCCCCTGTTCCCCCCCACCCCACGCTCATGCCCACGTGTCTCCCCTGTTCCCCCCACCCCTGCTCATGCCCATGTGTCTCCCCTGTTCCCCCCCACCCCCACGCTCATGGCCACATGTCTCTCCTGTTCCCCTCCACACCCCGCTCATGGCCCTGTGTCTCCCTCCTGTTAGCCTCACCCCCCTGCACATGGCCCATGTCTCTCTCTTGTTCCCCCCACCCCCTGCTCATGTCCTGTGTCTCCCTCCTTTTCCCCCCCACCCCCTGCTCATGCCCCGTTTGTGCCCTGTTCCCCCCACCCCCGATCATGCCCACATGTCTCCCCTGTTCCCGCTCATGCCCGTGTCTCCCTCCTTTTCCCCTCCAACCCCCGCTCATGCCCCGTGTCTCCCCTGTTCCACCCCACCCCCTGCTCATGCCCACGTTTCCCCCTCCTTTTCCCCCACCCGCCGCTCATGCCCATGTGTCTCCCCTGTTCCCCCCACCCCCTGCTCATGCCCACATGTCTCCCCTGTTCCCCCCGACCCCCGCTCATGCCCACGTGTCTCCCCTGTTCCCCTCCACCCCCGCTCATGCCCCGTGTCTCCCCTGTTTCCCCCCACCCCCCGCTCACGTCCACGTGTCTCCCCTGTTCCCCCCACCCCCGCTCATGCCCCGTGTCTCCCTCCTTTTCCCCTCCACCCCCCGCTCATGCCCACGTGGCTCCCCTGTTCCCCCCACCCCCCGCTCATGCCCACATGTCTCCCCTGTTCCCCCCACCTCTCGCTCATGCACACGTGTCTCCCCTGTTCCCCCATCCCCGCTCATGCCCTCGTATCTCCCCTGTTCCCCCCCATCCCCCGCTCATGCCCCGTGTCTCCCTCCTTTTCCCCTCCACCCCCCACTCAGGCCCCGTGTCTCCCTAGTGTTCCCCCACCCCCGCTCATGCTCCGTGTCTCCCTACTGTTGCCCCACCCCCCGCTCATGCCCCGTGTCTCCCTCCTTTTCCCCCCCACCCCCCGCTGATGCCCTGTTGTGTTTTCTTTCTACACCCCGCCTTCTCTTTCCATGGTGGCCATCTTGGTAAAATCTTGGGAAGAACATTTTTTTTTTTACCACCCGATGTTCCCACTTTGAGGACCTAAGATGCTAGTGGTCTTCATCTATTGAAAAGGATGTTATGGTGACGTTGCACTAATAAAAACCTATGGAATTCAGTAAAAAAAAAAAGTGTTACAGGGACGTTATGGTTAAGTTGCACTAATAAAAACCTATGAAATTCAATGAAAAAACTTTGTTAAAGGGATGTTATGGTTAAGTTGCGCTACTAAAAACCTATGAAAAATTCAGTGAAAAAACAGTGTTAAAAAAATTGTGTTTAAGGGACTTTGTGTGATGTCATCAATGACATTTGTGATGTCATCTTTGATGTCGTGGGTATTAGTCTTAGCAGTGCACGGTGGTGGCGCGAGTTATGGTTGCTTCGCTTACCATAACTGGCGAATTTCAAGGGTTTTTCGGTTTTACTTGGAACCATAACGTCTCTTTAACAAAGTTTTTTCACTGAATTGCATAGGTTTTTAGTAGCGCAACTTAACCATAACATCCCTTTAACAAAGTGTTTTCACTGAATATATATATATATATATATATATATATATATATATATATATATTTCTCTTTATGATTAAATTATATACTCAGCATTCTTACTTACTCTTACACGGCAGGCAATCTGGCCAAGGCTTCCTGAACCTCCACTCTGCAGAAAAAGGTGGTTGGAGTTGCTTTGGTGCTTTTTTGTAATAATTGATAGTAGAAAACTGGGGAAGCACTGGAATATGTGGCAGAAAAAGTGGGGGCAATGTGGGAATACAGAACACAAATCTCAAGATCTTTAATCTAAGGCACTACCTTACTTCACTCATTGGGCAGGCACTGATACTTTTAGCACCTCACCGAAAGTATTGTACCTCACCTCACAACATTGCCCCATACATAGGCACAGCTACCTGGCATTGTCCCCTAGTGCTGCCTGTTATCTGCATGCCACCAACACACCTTCAGTATGTATGTAATGTATGTATGTATAAATGTATGTATGTATGTATAAAATTGCATAGAGCGCATCAAGGTGCTGATGACACTCCGCTGTTCCTCTCCTTCTCTTTCTTCACCCCTGACTTACATCTAAAACTCTCCTCCTGTTTTACTGCCATTAAAAACTGGATTTCATCTCATTATCTCTCTTAATAATGACAAGACTGAGGTCTTATTCTTCCCTTCTAACACCCTTCCTCCTCCCTCTCCCCCTCCATCTATTCGTTTTCCCCCTTCTGATCTTCCTATTTCCACCCATGCCCAGAATCTAGGAATATACTTTGACTCTTTCCTTTCCTTTGCTCACCATATTTCCCTTACTACTCGCACATGTCGCTATCACCTCTTTAATATCCGTAAAGTCCGTTCTTCTCTCACTTTCCATGCTACTAAACTCTTAAACTCTTCCCTCATCTTTTCTCGCCTTTACTACTGTTCTTCTTTCTTTTTCGGTCTCCCTGCTTCCCATCTTGTCCCCCTTAAATCCCTCTACCACTCTGCCATGCGTACCCTCTGTCTTCTCTCGTCCCATGATTCCATCTACAACTCACTTTCCAACCTAGGTTGGCTTTCCTTCCACTCCCAACTTAAATTTCACTTCCTTTGTCTTGTCTTTAAATCTCTTCATGACATTGCCCCTCCTTACCTCTCCTTTCTTCTCTCATTCTATACCCTTCTCACTCCCTGCGCTCTGCTGATCTCCTTTTACTCACTGTTCCCCCACCTCCTCGTGCCTCTTCTTGTTTCCACTCCTTTCAGCTCCTTGCCCCCCTACATTGGAATTCCCTTCCTTTCACTATCCCCTACATTTCCACCTATTCCTCCTTCCGATCCTCCTCGAAATCACTCCTTCTTCACCCCCTCCCTGACTCCTTTCCCCTTCCTCCTCTTCTTTGTTCTCCCTATACCATCTTCCTGTTGCTTTTTTTCCCTGTCTCCCCTATGATCTCCACACTCCCTACTACTCTCTTTAGAGTTCCACAGAGTTGGGGTCAAGACAGAAAAAGATTGTCTTCCTACACGCTTCCTATGAAACCCAGGATTATTAAGCAGAGTTTGAGAGGACGACCGAAGAAGTCTTGCTGGCTGATAAAGACTGAGCTTGGAGCGAAGGTATCCAGTTCCAGAACCATGAATGGCGCGGTTTACAGAGTGTTTTAAACTTGATTTGGCTGGCAATCGGAAGCCAGAGCAGTTTATGAAGCAAGGTCATACAGTCTGAAAGCCTAGGCGCTCTGAGCGTCAGTCTGGCTGCAGAGTTTTGTAGAATCTGCAGGCGGTGAAGCAGCACAGCAGATTGCCCCAAATAAATACCATTAAAATAATCAATGAAACTCATAATTGAGGAGGTAACCACCAATGTCTGAGGCTCTGGTGGAAACAGAGGGACAATTTTTCCTAAGACTTTCAATTTAGCAAATCCAAGCTGACACACAGAAGGGATATGGGCTTCCCTAGATCCAGATTTGAGTAGCTTGACTCCTAGACTCTTGACTGCCTGGAATGGCTTATGACATGGCTCTAAAGGCACTGGCCGGTAGTCAATGCTCCACGAGGCGCTGGTGTGAGAGGAACCAACCACTAGGACCTCATTTTTATCACTGTTGAGTTTTAGCCAGTTCCTGGCCATCCAATCTCCAATCTCAGACAGGCAGTTCCTCAACTTCGAAGGAGGATCCACCCCCACGGCATTAAGATGGAAAAGAATCTGCATGTCAGCCTATGTGTAAAAAGTCATTCCACGGTCAGCAATCAAAGTGGCCAGAGGACGCAGATAGAGATTAAACAACAAGGGGGGCAGGGCCGACCCCTGAGGAACACAGCACGTAAGAGCCAATGGCAGGGTTTTGAATAGAGGAAGTGACACCATCTGAAATCGGTCGGTCAGAAATGAGGAAAACCATAGAAGGGGAGGACCAGCAACACCAATCTCTTCCAAACTCCTTAGCAATATCCCATGATCGACAGTGTCAAAAGCCACAGAGAGGTTGAGAAGAATCAAAACTCTGACCACTCTGCAGTGCTCAAGTAAGGCAATGGTACCAAAGATTGATATCATCACGGTCCATGTGCCCATAAGGGGGTGAAATCCAGACAGAAATGGGTGAAGATGATAGTGGTCCTCAAGAAATGTGGAGAATTGAGGTGTAACAATGGTCTCCATCAATTTCATGAGAACTTGGAGGAGGGAGATGGGTCGATAATTCTCCATCAAAGAAGGATCAAGCTGAACCTTCTTAAGAAGTGATGATACAATTGCATGTTTTAAGCGCTTAGGAATTAACCCTGTCTCAAAGGAATGGTGTAAAGCTGCAGTGAATAAGGCAATAGCATCAGGAAGGGTCTCAATAACAGATAGAGGAATCAGCTTAAAACCAGTAATCAGCTTAAAACCAAAATATCTGTAAATGGCAGAGGGTAACCGGATACTACCACCAAACCCATCGGGTCCCCCCACAAACTCATCATTGCAGGATTGAAGGATCGCAGACCTGCTCAGAGCAATAAATTGTCGACAAACTGCAGACTCCAAATATTTAGAAACAAAGGCCAGTGATACGGGAAGTGCAAAGTTCACCATGGCTGGTACATGGTGTGGCAAGGGGGACAGGTGATAGGAGCAGGTTCAGATTAATGGATACTAGGATGCAGTTTTTGAGAATGGGGGTATGAGGCAGACTGCACAGTACTGAAAAGTACCTGCCACCCAACCCTCCATCTCACAGCTCCCCTAAGTCTAAATGTCTTTGCCACCTGACTCAACCCCTCCCCATTTAATGTCCATCTTCCAGAGTATCTATGGAAAGGCTACAAAATGGAGACATACATATTAATGCAGATATGGCTCTTGTATCACAATGGAGTTGAACAGGATGATCTAGTGAGACTTTGTACACCATTGTAGTTATGGTTTTTACAACACTAAATTGCACACTGATGGGAGGTTAGACTTCATAACCCAGAGGATCCTTCTCCATTTGTATTCTGGTGCTTCTAGCAACACAGCAAAATTTGGGATATAATGACCCAAGAAGTATAATGTAATTAATGTAATGATGGTTTATGAACCACAGCAGGAGTGCGCCAATATGACACAGGCTTCTCTGAAGATTAGTGCAGTAATTGCAACTGTACCAAAGCACATTGTTGGTGATGAGAATTCCCAATGACAGTGTACATTGATATGATTACATATGATGCATAACACCAAGACATTGGGCTCAATGGTCCAGGTATCCTAGCACAGGCCTAGAGACCCAAGCTACTCCTCACTAATGACGCCCAACAAGGTTGAAACATGTCTGCGGATGCTTGTGGTCTCGTGCAGAAGGGATGTGACCCAGCAGTTCGGGCTGGGCTGTCGCTTTTGTGGTGGGACCAAGCCTGATTTGCATATGGTCTTTCCCCTTGTGTAATGGCTTGGCCGGCTGAACAACGATGGCCTGGAGGGTTGGCCAGAGCTGTGCCCGTTGTTATGATTGATTCAAAAGCTTCCAGCCATCACCTTTTTGTTTTTTCCTAGCACATTGGTACAGTGAAATATATTGTACCATATGTTTTCCTCATTTATATAGAGGGTGTACCCCTCTGACTCACGTCTTCATCTATGCTTCACTCCTATTTTTCTCTCTTTTATTGCTTTTTTATTCCCATGGCTAATCCGTAAACTAACTTTTCAGAAAGATGCTTATTGTTGTCATTTTCTCATCTCTTACATTGGGGCCCCCAGCATATCTGCTGACTGATTGTGTCATCCTAACCTCTTTTTCAAAAGGTCTTATTCAAAGTCACTCACTAACACAACTCATTTCACTTTGGGAGCACTTGTTACCCCCTAAGGCTACCAGTGGAGGGGGGACCATGTACCTCATTGATTTCTTAGGATAGAAGTGCAGGGGAACCCCCTTCCCTTTCATTTTACCTAAAGTTTAACACTTAAGCAGTGAAATCTGCTTTCATCCGTCTCCAACATAATGGCCAAAATAGCTAACATTGTTATTTAACAAGTGTCGTAATGGCTTGCTATCTTTGTTGGCCGCCATGCTCCTGTGCAAGATTGATAATTGACATATTGAAGAATTTATGTGGTTGAGCTTTGAGTTGTGGTGCGTGAAGTATCGTGGATCATTTGTGGTGTGGGGGTGTTGGGGTTTTGATGGTTTTGTTCTCAGGGTGTTTAGTTGGCGGTTGTGACATTACAGGATTTCGGTATGTTGTTTGGTTGTTCTTTGTAGTTGAGCAGGGTTGCGCACATGGGGTGGCAGACCTGTGGCCCTGGTGTGGCAGGCCAGGGCATAAGGAGGTTATGCTTGGTTTTGATGGTTGTGACAGTAGTTAAGGTTCCTGCTGTGTATTAGTTTATACCCTTCTGTGGGTAGTCCGTGCTTGGGTGTGGCAGACCCAAGGCCCTGTTGTTGTAGGCCAGGGCATAAGGGATCAATTTATTTTGGCTGGTAGGTTTTCCTGTTGTGCATTATGTCCGTTAGTTTGGTTGTGAGTGGTTGTTAGGTTGAGTGTTGGTTGGGTCCCAGGCCTATGAAGTGCAGATGAGTGCTGCTTGGAACTGGTTTGCACTGGGTAGGGGGATAACAGACACCCCAATGCACATCCAAACTAGAGTGATGTTACAGGTGCACCTGAGCAGGCTACCCAGGACTGCATAGCCACTCAGGGGCTGAATGATGCAGGTCCTCTGATAGGTCTCCCCCAGCTCAGGCTTCTGCATATCAGACAGGGATCTGAAGCCGTTCGCTAAGACAACCAATGGAACCTGGAATCAGAGGTAAGAGAGGCCACAATGGGATGCTTGAAGCTGCTGCTGTGAGAACCATTGGCAATGGCAACTCCCATGAGGCTAGGCTATATCCTCTTTTGACCAGGGGAGACCTCCCTAGGTGTCTCTAGGCGTGGATCTGATGGGCACAACTAGTTGCAGTTTTGCACCTCGTAAGACACCCGCATGGAGTTTGTGGAGTCAATGGGCCTGTAGCTGGTCTGCATCATCCAGATTGGGGACTCCTCTCTCCCTACACACTGTGTAGCCTCCAGTACTGTGAGACCTGCTGTGCAACCTCGTTGGAGGACTCCTATCTTGTGCATCTGCAGTTGTTCCCCATCACAAAGAAGGGCTTTGCTGGACCTGAAATTCTTTGTCCTCCTTCACTGTTGCCTGCGGACCATTGCTGGGCCGCCAAAACTCCTCCCAGCTGCTGCATCTTCATGATCATGTCTCGTTGTGTGTCCAAATGTAGAGGTCTTTTCATCATTTGAAGTCTGAGCCTGAAGTGGGATGCCTGTTGGTATCCAGAACTATGAGGCCTGATGATGCCTCACTTTAACCAAACTATATACTGAAACATACCACTGCGACCCCCAGAACCTCATCAAATTAACCATCAATGAGAGTAATCATTCCCACTGGCATGGGCGTGCCTGGTGTCAATGTTCTTGGCCGGGATTTGAGAGGTTTGGTTGCATACCTCTTTCATTGCCGCATTGAGACCCAAAATATCCAATTGGGTGTAGATCACTCTATTTCAGCCACTCTTGCCTTACCTTTAGTGGCAGAGCCTGGCTAGAGGAACTTTATTTGGAGTCCCCATAGACTGAAAGGATGGGCAGCTGCTTTCTTCCTTCAAGGAAAGTCTGTAAATATAATGTTATGAATTGGGTTACTATAACTAAGCTTGAATATATTATCTAGCCTGTTAAACCGTATGGGAGCACTTCAGTAAAACTTTGGAAATCCCTCTAAGTACCAACAACTGGTAACTTGAAATAATGTTATTGAACAATTGTTCCTAGAATAGGGGTTGACTTCCTAAGGTAGTTTTGCAGTGTGTTGAGGTTCATTATGCACTTATAAGGCTTTGGATATAACCTAACATTGTTTCCCCTCTACTTTAGCCAATGAAACACTGCATGGTGCCTATAACTATTTTTGATCTTACATTGTTTAATTTGGAAACAAATGCTGGCTTGTGTCTTGTGTGTGTGTGTGTATATATATATAGAATTGTGTTTTACTTATCTTGTAGTTTACTGAGATTAATGCAACTGTCTAGTAATAATAAATAAGAATAAGTTTGTATCTGTATCAGTATGGGCAATCTCTTAATTCCTTGATACCCATTGTGCATGTAATCTGTAGTTTGCACCAGTCTCCTCCCCATCTTATTGTAAGCCTTACTGCTCAGTTACTTTACCAGTCAGAAGCTTGGTCTAACTTGGTGGAAAACCTGCATGCCCACTAAACTTGGTCTCTCGCAACCATATATCAATAGTGGTTCTGAAAAAAAAACTAACACGAACACTGTCCTCCATTGCCCCCCTTTTAATATACTTACCTGTATCTTTCTTTACAATAGTAGTCAATCTATCACTATGTCACAATGTTACTTTTGAAATTCGTCAAAGTGATATTTGAAGGAATAGTTTGCTCAAAAATATTATTGTCCCAAAAGATGGGCAATTATCCAAAACATGCATTAAACATCATTTTAATGAAAGTTCCCATGTAAACTTTTGAGCAAACGACGATCAAAGCGTTTACATGGGAGCATCCATTTTGCCATTTCAGGCAGCCTCCTCAGATCATGTCAAGCTCTGCCCTGGCGGTAGTAAACAAGCAGCAAAAGCCCCCTACTGGGAGCATTTGCTTACTGCAGCCAGAGCAGAGCTGCGCATGATCTGAGGAGGCGGCCTTCACTTTCATTTTACGTTTTTGGTGCTCCCCAGGCTCAGGGAAGCACAGAAAACATAAAATGAAAGGCAAAAAGCAAAGGTGCAGCAATTATAAATACAACAACGTTGTATTGGTGATTGCTGTGGTTGGAAAACCAGGGGGAGCCCAGGAGACTCAAAGCTGAAGCCACAGCAAACATAAATACAACGTTGTTGTATTTAAATATGCTGCGGTTGTCTTTCTACAGTTCTCGGCCTCCGGGAAACGTAGAAAGAAAACCGCAGGATATTTAAATACAACAACGTTGTATTTATGTTTGCTGTGACTTCAGGTTTGAGTTTCCTGGGAACATAAATACAACGTTATAAGCAGCATTTATTTTCCAGTGCCTAAAAAATAGATTTAAAGCAATTACCAGCAGCAGGTTGTGTTAATCTCTGCTCTTGTTTGCTCAAAAGTTTACACAGCAACTTTCTTAATGAATATTTTTTTTATATATTTTAGATGATAGCCCATCTTTTGAGCCAATAAAAGTTTTGATGGCACTACTCCTTTAAGAAAATGATTGTGATAAAACATTTGCCATATTAGCTGCTGCGAGTTGACATCATTGTGCTTGTTAGCCAATCAGTGGGTTTGAACTATCGGCCTTTCCTCCTGGCATGGGCCCTCAATCAGTGCACTTGGATGTGCTATGCGCAACACAGCCTCCACCCTCACTGTTACTTCCCTGCATTCCCTCTGCCAACGCAGACGTACCCTCCCAGGCATGCATCTTTGCCTTGGCACCCCTGGAAATACAGTGGAGAAGGAACTATTTTATTGTATTTATTTGATGTTTTATAATATGTCGCATGTGTACAGGGTACATGTATACTACAAGATAGATGTATTCAGGGGTATCAGTAGATGCCTTGAAAAAAGGCCACTACCTAATTTCTCAAATTAACAAAATGCTATTAGCACCTTGGAGAACATACCGTGCTGCTAATAGTTACAGTAATGGTCGAGAGAACTTAAATACCTGCAATTCACTGTGGCGTTTAACTTCGTTTCCGGGCTGTTAGGGCCTAGAAAAAGTCTCCCAAGTGAGAAAAAACACACATGGTACTGGTGGTTACTGTTACACACCCGAAAGGTTGGACAGGAGGATCCACATGGTTCCAGTATATTTCTATGGTAATGTTTACTGTACTGCTGCCGTTATTGGGAAGTAGGTCATGGGGTTGTGCCACAAATAATAGATGGTTACTGTACCACATCAAAGGCAATGGATGCAGGAATCCATGGAGTTCTAGTCCATTATAATTATGTATTAAGGCGGAGTGCGGCGAGTGTGTTGTTTGTGTTTGTTGCCCAGAGGAGCTGCAGCGACCAGTCCCTCTACTTTGTTTACCTTCTTGGAGGCAGACTTTTCTTTAAAAACACCGGACACACGCGGAGCGTCGCGGAGTGCGGCGAGTGTGTTTGTGTTTGTTGCCCAGAGGAGCTGCAGAGACCAGTCCCTCTACTCTGTTTACCTTCTTGGAGGCGGACTTTTCTTTAAAAACACCGGACACACGCGGAGCGTCGCGGAGTGCGGCGAGTGTGTTGTTTGTGTTTGTTGCCCAGAGGAGCTGCAGCGACCAGTCCCTCTACTCTGTTTACCTTCTTGGAGGCGGACTTTTCTTTAAAAACACAGGACACACGTAGAGCGTCGCGGAGTGCTGTTTGTGTTTGTTGCCCAGAGGAGCTGCAGCGACCAGTCCCTCTACTCTGTTTACCTTCTTGGAGGCGGACTTTTCTTTAAAAACACCGGACACACGCGGAGCGTCGCGGAGTGCGGCAAGTGTGTTGTTTGTGTTGCTTGGGGAGCGGTGGGACGTGGGGAGACCGAGTTCGCAGTCTGCAATATATTGCAGGTAAGACCTAATTAAGCTCGTAGGAAGCTTATTTTGGAGCATAATCTTCTCTGTGGTTCGTCTTTATATCCAGGCGTTATAAACTTGTTTACATGTCCCAGCGCTCCTTACTAATTTCTGTGAAACTGTGGCCGTGACTGTGGGGCGTTGCCCTTTGAACGGCCTAAATTCACAGCCTAGATTCAACAACCTCCCCCTCGAGACCTAGCCGTGACTGCGGGGCAAGACATTTTGAACGGCTTTGACTTGTGTACGTAGGGGCTGTGTCTTGGAATGACTGTGTGACGACACGATTAAAACTTCAAAATAAGGCATTGGCGTTATTATCACTTGATCCTAGGCGCTTGAAGAGTGTGGCTGCTGGATGCAAACCGGTGGATATTTTTTGCGATCCAAAGTGTCCAAAAATTTGAAAATATCAAGTACGTCTCTGACTTTGAAATCCACACCTAAAAATATCACGAAAGTCAATATTTTGAAGAGAAAAGTGTGTAATCAATCCTTAGACACTGTCAATAAGAAACCCTGCGAAGGAGATATTCGCGACTTCTGCAAATTGAAATAGCTTAATAGTGAGAAGATCATTGACACTCACGATACTTCCATAACGGACACACAACTTAGAACGGCTGTGGAGCAAATAACAACAGACATAGAACACATGCCGGTAAATCTGACAAGTGTCCACACTCCTCAACATAAACCTGAGAAACATGAAGTTATTAAAACTGTGTTACTGGATGTATGTCCAATTCCAAGACAGTTAGAAGTGTCAGTCATTCTAATTGAAGATCAGGTTCAGTCTGACAATGCAAATGAAAGTGTATCAAACTCACCTAATAATTTAGAGTTTGATAATGTCTCTGATGGTTTAAAAGATGAGGGAAAAAAGATCACCCCATCAGTATCAATGAACAGTGAGTCACAACATGGGGAACAAGGGTCGGTCTTGAATCCTGATTGCCCGTGTAACGAGGAAAAAGTTATAACAACCAGACCGGTTGTTATCGACCTAGAAGAGAGAGAAGAAGGGTCGAGTTTACTTTTGGATGAACTGTCAGCCATAGCTTCGTCATCTATGATTTCGGACCAGAATAACAGTCTGTACAAATCGCCAAGCTTATATGACAATTCGGAAAACACTCTACACATGTCCTTGGCTGGATTAGCAAATGAAGGGAAAGTGCCTTCTTCCCTTAACAACAACAAGTCTCCATGTGCAAGATCAGCACAGGAACCGCTATCACAATTTAATTTGTTGGAAATTACTCTTAATTCAATGCATATGACAATAGTCACATTAACGAAGCTCTTTGAATCTTTGGACTCCAAATTAGTAACACAAGCTAAGCAACTGGATCAACTAGTTACATGGATGAATAATTTGACGTGTAATCCAGCTTTTGTGCCTAGGAGTCCAGATAAACTTATCTTTACTGCTGCGTCTAAAGCAAAGGCGTATTCCATATTACCGGAAATTAATCATGTGATTGAAGAAGTACTTCCTCAAGAGTCTTTACATAAATCCGTCCTGATTATTGAAAATGTGGCTGAACAATCGCAAGACCAGATTCAGGACGTTGTATGTATACCTGCCCAGCAAAAGGATGACGCACCTTCCATTGCGCATACGCAAAAGAACAATGGCAAGTAAACTTCTGTTATAAAAGACAAGAAGTCTTTAGAGATTCCTAACACAGTAATGTATAATCTGTTTCAAAATACCAACCTAACGAAAGACAAAACCAAAGATTTTGGCTCAAATCGCAAAAAACCAAAAACCAGGAACGACTGGCAGTACGTTCGAGAGTCAATATTAAACACCTAATCAAATGACTTATTCCGAAAATGAAAGACAACTCAAGGACATCAATTAACAAGGCCGCCAAAAACTTCAAAAGTAAAAGTATTGGTTTACCATCTGAAATCTCAGACAATATTGACAAAGAATATGCACTGTTGAATCAACTGATTGCCACCATAGAAGGTAACGAATTCACCAATGAAAAAATGAAAAAAGATGTGCAAATCGATCCAGTGATGGTTCAACTTCCGACTCAAGATGCTCAAGTTCAATCTTTAATAACTCAACAAGCAAGCTCACCCAGGTGTTGATCCCCTGCAACCCAATTCCCACAACACATGTGGCTGGTGGCCCATCCCAGGGTGGCTGCTCTAAACGAGATGCACTGAACAGTGCCAACCAAGACGGAGAGAATTTTTCAATACTGGCTGATATTAGATCTCAGATTGAGAATTCGATAAAGAACTATCTTGAGCTGCAACAATCAATGAAAGGCACATTACAATCAAAAAACAATCTGCTGACTGTGCCAATACCTGCTATAAGCTCTATTAATGTGAACTCTCAATCTTTACAAGATCAAGCCACTCAAGAATTCCAACAAGTTCGAGCAACTCAACAGTCTCAACTCGCCTTGTATCACCAAGCAGTGCAGCAGTTGTTACCAAGCTCTATCCAAAATTCCAATTTAAAGCATGACACACCTGATGAGGGAAGAAACCATCTTCATTTGCAAGAGTTCATTACTCAACAGGAGATGACTGCCAAGTCTAACAGTCATCATCTCCAAGGTAATTGTGAAAGACAACATCTTGACATATGCGAGAAACAGCATTCAAAAGCAGCTAACATTGACATGCAAATAGCGAAAGCAATTGAAAATTACTTTAGTTTGAATATGAAGCAACAATCACTGCCTAATAAATCAGCAATAGAAGTGGACCGAGATCTTGCAATAACTAAACAGCAAGAATCTGGAAAAAGACAGAAACCGGCTATTCAGAAAAAGAATAGTGTCATGAGTGGGATAGGAACTAAGGTAATAAATAAACAAAAATGGAATACTCATCATAGACTGATCCTCAAATGTCGACCTGTCCATATCTGGACTATGTACTCAATCGAACGAGTATTCTAGCAATCTGTGAAGATATCGATGCCCTTCATGACATCACCTCAATTGATATCGCTCAAGTCGAATTTCTCAAAGATCATGATCACTCTATGGTGAGACTTTGGCTTCCTTCAAACCTGACAAGAAATGCGTTATGGCAAGCCCGAATGGAACTATTTGCCTTGGGATTTGTGTTAGCCAGAGATCCCATGTGTTTAGACGCAAAAGGGAACATAACCCTAGAATCAAAAAATAACTATATGGAACAACATGACCAGGAAAACTTTATCCATTCTACAGACAACACTAACATAAATTCAGCCAGAATCTCTCAAGCTTCGACCTATGAGGAAGAAGCAAAATCATAACAAAGAAATGAATCAAGTACAGTATCCTTAATCAGCTGGAATACATGTGGCCACAGCCATCTACTAGGCCACAGTGAAGATGTCTTACTACCTCATGACATTATATTGCTGCAAGAAACATGGCTAACCAAAAGACCTACGTGGGAGGAGCATACTGTTATATTAAATCCAGCCATCTCAAGGAAGTCCGGAAGACCATCTTCAGGGCTGATGATAATCATTAAGAACCATAAGAACTGGAGTCTATGTGACTGGGCCTCCCCAAATCCCTATCTGCAATTGGTCAGATTGAATATGGGAGGTAGTGTTATTGCATTACTCAACATCTATCGGAATCCAAAAGGCATTGGGGATGATGATTTCTTTTTGGAGCTGGAACTCCTTTTGAACTTAATCTCAGACGCATCCAATATCACCTCAATTATCGTAGCCGGAGATTTAAATTTGCAGCTTCTACCTAATCACAACTTGAAATACAATCTCACTTGTGTAAGATTGAAGACCCTAATGAAAACTCGGAAACTGGTCATGTGCAATGGTTCAATATCTGGCGACACAGTCCCCAATATTACCTGGAGTAGAGGAACAGCGTCCTCTATAATTGATTGTTTTTTTGGACTCACTTACCTTTTATAAGGCGGTTACTTTTCAAATTCTGCCGCAAACAAGCAATGATCATAATGTCCTGAACTCAAAATGGAATGTCAAAATGGATGTGCAAAATGTCAAACAAAAATTTGATCATATAGTGTCAACCAACAATACCTGTTCAAGGCTAGTTTGGAATGGGAAGAACTTGGCTGAATAATGTACAACAATTGAAGCGAACATACATAGTGATTACACAGCACATCTTCATCTGTTTGAAGTTGTTTACAGGAATCACAAACTTGACTTTGTAAAACCTAAGCACCAAAGCGACCTGATAGTACAACAAAAAAAACAACTTTAAGGAAAAATAGAAAGGCAATTCTACTTTCTAACTGTGTTGATAAATATCAGAAGGTAAAGTCACTCAATTGCCAGTATACTAATTGGCTGAAAGGGCATCGCTGTGTGATGTACCAAAAAGATGGGGAATCCATGTTGCATAACAGTATGAATAAAAACACTGGTCAAATGTGGGCTCTGCTCAATGACGCTTGAATTCCACACAAAAGGCAGCTCAAATAAATGGTGTGAGCGAAAATCAATGGATCAATCACTTCACTAACATGTATCAGAAAGAACTGTGTCAACCAATTAATGTTGTTAGACAGAACTCCAACTATGTTGGGCTTAAAATTGAAGAAGAGGATGTACTCTTCTACATAAAAAAGCTCTCAAATTCACGTGCACCTGGGCCGGATTGTATGAGCAACTTTATGTTCAAACAAGCTCCGACAAAATGGGCCAAGGTCTTGACGTTAATCTTCAATCAAATCATCAATAATGTCACCATTCCAGCTACATGGAAAACGGCCATTATCATACCAATCTTCAAAAAAGGAGACTGCTCACTACCAAAGAACTATAGGCCCATCTCACTACTAGATGCCTCGGGCAAGTTATTTTCAAAATTCATTTTAAGAGACTTTAACAAATGGACACTTGAGGCAGATGTTAGAGATCCCTTCCAAACCGGATTTGTAGCCGGTATGGGAACTTCCATTAACCTGCTCACGTTAACAGCCATCATTGAGCACCACAAAGTAATGAAACAACCACTATATTTCATCTATATAGATCTACGAGCCGCGTTTGATTCTGTGTCACGTGAGTTACTAGTTGAAAAGCTAACTCGATTAGGATGTCCAAGTTACATTATACATTTTATAGAAGATTTGCACACAAATAACTCTATACAAATCCGTCTCACACATGAGGGAAAATTATCTCAACCTATTAAAACATTTCGAGGAGTGAGACAAGGGTGCACCCTAGCATCAGCTCTTTTCAATTTTTTTATTTCTGATGTGGGTGAGTCCTTTAAAAATATTCTCATTGATCCACCGAAATGAAACAACAAGGCCATCCCCTTCCTGATGTATGCGGATGATTTGGTGAATATGTCTAAATCACCGAAGGGCCTCCAAAAGTCGCTGGATGCAATTATCAATTACACTAATGCTAACCATCTAAGCATTAATCGTGAGAAAACAAAGGTGATGATTTTCAATGCCAATCGCAAAACCTCTAGAGCAAAGATCAATTGGAACATCGAGGGAGAAAATCTCCAAATAGTAAGCCATTACACCTATTTGGGTGCCCAAATATTCTCAAAAGATCAAGCCATGATATACAAACAACATCAACAAGACAAGGTGACCACTTTTATTCAGCAATCCAAAATAATTTTAAGGAAATACGGAAAGTTCACACTGGCCCCGGCTCTATCGTTCTATAATCAAAAAGTTTCACCAATTTTGTTATATTCATCAGAATCGAGACCGGTCATGACTGACACATTTTGGAACTCCTTGGAATCAAAGTATTGGCGGAGTGTTCTCCAGCTGCCATCATCAACGCCACTAGTCATCATTAGACATGAATTGGGCCTCATTTCCTTAGACTCCAGATATATACGGCTAATAATAGCGTTGTTCCGGAAATGCTTATTGGCGTGGAAAGCTACAATGGTCTTGGGAATACTGTCTAATTACATCTTTGGCTCTAAAGACAGCTTTATAAAAAAATGGCGAAACTTAGTTATTGATACGTTGGCTTGATTGATGTTTCTCTCTCTACCTTACTTCAAAACCCAGATCACATCAAAACAAGACTGTTTGGAATGGATTGGAATAACACCAGAGCCAAATGCACAAAGTATTGTGATTATGATCCTACATCCTTCACATTCAAGCAGCACTCGTTTCCAGAACGCTATCTGATCAATACTCCATCTATCAAATATCGCAATGAGCTATTACGGCTAAGACTCAATCTGTGGCCGACGAGACAGGTGTTGGCCCGTCGCAATCTCATCAACAAAGATCAAGCGTTCTGTAGATTTTGTCAACACCAAGACACCAGTGAAACATTGAGACATGTACTTCCCGAATGTGAACTCCTTGTACATTCTCGTGTCAAATACTTTAAACACCTAACTGAACCATTTGGGGTTATAACATCTGACGCACTATGGAGAACTATATATTCTGGGATTTCAACAGCTGTGTCAATTGGGGCATTAGCTTTTCTAAAGGAACTGAAGCTTGAACAAATCCAAGCAGAATAACATTATGATTATCATAGCACTGAACAAAAAAAGTGTTTCCAGAATAATGTTTGACCCCCATCAAAAAGATATATATAATTTTGTTCTGTTTTGTTCTTTCACTTTTCTCTTTTTTAAATTGTATATTTTAATTTATTTGTATTGAAAAGTTGTATATTTCAACTATATCAATAAAAAAAAAAAAATAATGTATTCCATAGCACCGAAGTGTGGTATGCGTCGGGCTCCAAAAGATTGAACGTGCAATTCTATGACTACGCTGCCCCTGTCAGCCAATGGTGGAGCTGCAAGCAGGCTGAAGCTTTACACCTAAAAAAAAACTAAAGACCTGGAATCGCCAATGCTTCATTGTTTAATTGACTCTATGCCTGTGAAGATGTAGAAACGATCAGTTGACCTCTGTCCTCCTTCTTTCTAGGTGATAACCTACAAAGACTACCTCCCACTTGTCCTTGGAGACTGGACAGAGCTAGAGCTTCCCCCTTATAGCCAATACAATGAAGACGTGGACCCCAGGATCGCTGTTGTCTTCTCCATTGCCTTAAGGTTCGCCCACGCCGCCATCCCAACACACATCTTTCGTTTGAACAGCCAGTACCAGCCTTTTCATCCTTTCTTTCAGACACCTTTTCACCAAGTTTTCTTTGCTACCTACAAAATTGTGAAAGAAGGTAAGGAAATGTTACTGTTCTGTGGGAATGATTTGAGACCCTCCTGATATGGCATAAGCTATATATCTCCCTCCAAACACACACTATCTCTACAATAGTGCTGAGATGGGGGCAGCCCCTCAAAAAATCTAACTGCATTTTTGGTTTTATGGTGTATTTCAAGGATAGGGGTACATTGCTATATTGTTGTGGGTGGGAGAGTGCGCAAGAACTAGACACTGTTTGATGTTTGATTGGGATAATAGTTTTGAAAGGGAAAAAAACAGCACACACTGTGCTGAGGCAGTTTAATTTTGACCGCCACAGGCTTCAAAGTTATCCAGAGACTCCCAAACACGGGTACCCGGAGTAGGTGAGACAGGTATTGGGGGGACAGTGCTGCCCTCTACCACTGATCGGGAAGCTCACAGTGCCTATAGCTCACAGGCCGCACACAAATGTCAAATTCATTTAAAAAGCAAACCCACACATATGATAAGTTGAACATGTCTACTGTGCAATATGCCAAAGTGCAATGTAGCACCACTGGAGTGAATTATTAAAGAAATGCAATTTAAAACAACATTCTTAATTGTCACCACCCACTGTAGCTTTTGTAATATTGCTGGCAGCCTTCATCTCAGTCTGCTGCAAAGTCGCAGCCACCATGGGTTATTAAGGGGGTGGGGGGCAAGAGGATAGCTCAGGGGTAACACACTGGTCTTGCTAACAAGACAACGGCAAGCGGCACAGGTTCAAAACCCAGCCCTGTGCTTACAGACTGAAATCCAGCATGAAGTGCGATATAAAAAACCTGCCGCCCCCCCAACCTTTGAAAGGCACCCTTTAATTCCCCTAATTTTGTACCCCTCTCTTTTTGATTTTAATGACTTTGTGCCACAAAATTGCCAAACACATTGTTACAGGACAGAGAGAGAGAGAGACAAACGGGTTTCTCAACTGACAACATCTAAAATCTGTTTTTCCAAACTCCTACGCTGTACTAACCAATGAGAAGTTATGCAACAATCTTTGCTCCATTCAGCAGCTTTGTAAACTGCAAGTGGGGTACCAGACTTCCCGTTTCCCAGCTGTGCAGTGATTTCAAATTGGGTCATTTTTGGTCTTTTTTATAGACAATTGTGTTATTTTGTGCTACTTATGACAGCAGATTTGTTTTTGTTCTCCTGAGACAGCCTTTCCAAATCTACCAACCCCATGCTCACTCTCTCAACCCTCTATTCCCACTCTCTCACCCCAACCCACCCCACTCCCAGCAGTCTCTCTACCCCCACCCACCCACTCCACCCCTATTAGGTGTGCTGGTTGGGTTTGTTTGGGCTATTTTGTGCTACTTTTGCCAAGTCTTCCCGGGCTGCTTTATTCTTCATGTTTTTTGCCCCCAACCAACTACCATCACCCACCCTCCCCTACTCTCCCTAACCCCACCCACTCACCCACCTCTACCCACCCTACCACCATCCTCTTACCCAACCACCTCTCTCTCTAACCCACCTACCCAATACCCACTCTCTCTACCCACCCCCAACCACCCAACCCTTACTCTCTCTACCAACCCAACATACCCACTCTCTCTCTAACCCCAACCACTCTCTTTACCCACCCAGCATACCCCCACTCTTTACACCAACACCCGCCCACCCATTCCCCACTCTCTTTACCACCACTCACCCATTCCCCTCTATCAACCCACGCAACCACCCTACCCCACTCTCTACCCCCACCCACCCACTCACCATCCACTCTCTCTACCTCCACCAATTCACCCTACCCCCACTCTCGCTACAGCTCACTCTACCCCCACTATCTCTAACACCACCAGCCTACCACCACTCTCTCCACCCCACCCACTGACCCTAGCTCCACTCACTCTACCCCACCCACCCTAACGCAACTCTCTCTACCTCCACCTACCCTCACAACACTCTCCACCCCCACCCACCCAATCCCTACTCTATTTACCCCCACCCACTCCACCATACCCACCCATCCTATCTCCACACTCCCTACACCCACCTACCCTACCTCCACTCTCGCTGCATCCACCATCCACCATTCCCCCAATTTCTCTACCACCACTTACCCAACCCCCACTCTTTCTACCAAACCCACCCCCATCATCTCTACCCCCACCCACCCTACTCTCTCTCTCGACCACACCCACCTTACCTGCACTCTCTCTAACCCCACCCACCTTGCTGCCAACCTCTCTCTACCCACCCAACCTACCCCCCTCAACTAACCACACCTATGCCCCACTCTACCCCACACCCACCGAACCACCCCACAGCCACTCTCTCTATTCCCACCCACCTACCCCACCTCCACTCTCTCGGCCTCCATCAACCCACCCTACACCCATTCCCTCTACAACCCACCCTACCCCCACTATCTCTAACACCACCCACTCTACCCCCACTCTCTCAACCCCAGTCCACACTACCGCTAGCCTCTCACCCAACTGCCTCTCTATCTAACCCACCTACCCAATCCCCACCCTCTCTACCCACACCCACCCCACCTAACTGACCCTGCCCTGTCTAGCACCACCCACCCTACAGCCACCATAGCTACATCTCCCACCCACGCCCCACTCTCTCTACCCACCCCCAACCACCCAACCCTCACTCTCTCTACCAACCCAACATACCCACTCTCTCTCTAACCCCAACTATTCCCTTTACCCACCCAGCCTACTCCCACTCTTTACACCAACACCCGCCCACCCATTCCCCACGCTCTTTACCACCACTCACCCATTCCCCACTATCACCCCACCCAACCACCCTAGCCCACTCTCTACCCCCATCCACCCACTCACCCTCCACTCTCTCTACCTCCACCAATTCACCCTACCCCCACTCTCACTACAACCCACCCTACCCCCACTATCTCTAACACCACCCACCCTACCACCACTCTCTCCACCCCACCCACCGACCCTACCTCCACTCACTCTACCCCACACACCCTAACACAACTCTCTCTACCTCCACCTAACCTACCTCCACTCTCTACCCCACCCACCAATTCCCCACTCTTTTTACCCCCACCCACTCCACCACACCCACCCATCCTATCTCCACACTCTCTACACCCACCATCCACCATTCCCCCAATTTCTCTACCACCACTTACCTAACCCGCACTCTTTCTACTGAACCCACCCCCATCATCTCTATCCCCACCAGCCCTACCCTCGCTCTCGACCACACCTACCTTACCTAACTCTCTCTAACCCCACCCACCTTGCTCCGAACCTCTCTCTACCCACCCAACCTTCCCCCTCCACTGGCCACACCTGTGCCCCACTCTCTCTACCCCACACCCAACCACCCTACCCCCACTCTCTCTATTCCCACCCACCGACCCTACTTTCACTCTCTCTGCCTCCACCAACCCACCCTACACCCATTCCCTCTACAACCCACCCTACCCACACTATCTCTAACACCACCCACTCTACCCCCACACTCTCAACCCCAGCCCACCCTCAACCCCAGCCCATCCTACCGCCACCCAACCTATCTCCACTCTCTACCCCCACCCACCCAATCCCCATTCTCTTTACCACCATACACCCACCCTTCCCCACCCACCCCACCTCCACTCTCATTACCCCCACTTACTATACCTCCACTCTCTCTACCCCCACCCACCCACCATCCCAGCATACTCTCTTCCACCACCCACCCAACCCCCACTCACTCTACCCCGACCCACCCACACTACCCCTGCTCTCTTTATCCCCACCCACCTTGCCTCCACTCTCTCTACCCACAGCCCCAACTCCACTCTCTCTACCCCCACCCACCCTTACCCCTACCTGTCTAGCATCACCAACCCTTATCCCACCCTGTGTACCATCACCCACCCACCTTACCTGCACTCACCCTAACCCTAACCACCTTGCACCCATTTTCTTAACCCACCCACCCAACATACCCCACTCGCTCTAACCCCAACCCCTCTCTCTACCCACCCAACCTACCCCCTCCACCAACCACACCCATTCCCCACTCTCTGTACCCCACACCCACCCAACCACCCTACCCCCACTCTCTCTATTCCTACCCACTGACCCTACACACATTCTCTCTACAACCCACCCTATCCCCACTATCTTTAACACCATCAACTCTGCCCCCACTCTCTCAACCCCAGCCCATGCTACCTCCACTCACTCTACCTCCACCCATCCTAGCTCCACTCTCTACCCCCACCCACAATCCCCACACTCTACCCCCACCCACAATCCCCACTCTCTACCACCATACACCCACCCTTCCCCACCCACCCCACCACAACTCTCTCTACCGAACCTCACCCTACCTCCACTCTCTCTACCCCCACCCACCCACCATCCACCATTCTCTCTTCCACCACCCACCCAACCCCCACTCTCCCTACCCCGACCCACCCACACTACCCCCACTCTCTTTACCCTGCCCACCCACACTGCCCTCTCTCTCTACCCCCGCCCACCTAACCTACCTCCACCCTATCTAGCAAAACCCACACACCCTACACCCACCCTCTCAACCCCCAAAAACCCACCCACCTTACCTCCACTGTTTCTACTTCAACCCACCCGACCCTGCACTCTGTACCCCCACCCACACTACCCCCACTGTCTGTACATTACCCCATGCTCTCACCCCAATGCACCCAACCCCACTCTCTCTACCCCACCCTCTCTACCCTCTCCCACCCATCCCCCACTCTCTCTATCCACCTAATCTACCCCCATTCTCTCTAACCACAAAAACTCTCTGTATCCACCCAGCCTACTCCCACTCACTCTACCCACACCTACCCACCCATTCTACACTCTCTCTACCCCACCTGACAACCCTACCTCCACTCTCTCTACCCCCACCCACCCACTTTACCTCCACTCTCTCTACCCATTCTCATGCACCTTACCTCCACTCACTCTACCCCTGCCCACCCTACACCCATTCTTTCTACCCCCACCGAATCTCTACCTGAAACCCCCACTCTCTCTCTATAACCCACCCTAATCCCACTATATCTTACACCACCCACCCTACCCCCACTATCTCTACCAACACCCTCCTACCTCCACCCTCTCTACCCCACCCAAATCCCATCCTCTATCCTCACCCACCCAATTCCCACTCTCTCGTCTCAACCCACCTACCCAACCCTCTTCCTGTCTACCTCCATCCACCCGACCCCCACTCTCTCTAACTCACCCACCCTACCCCCACTCTCTTTACCCACCCAACATACCCCCACTCTCTGTCCACCTGTGCTCTCTACCTCCACCCATCCTACCACCACTATCTCTACCCCCGCTATCTCTACCCCAACCACCCTAGCCCCAGTCCCTCTACCCACACCCACCATCCTTGCCCTCTCTCCCTGTGCCCATGCAATCCCAACCCTCTATACTCACCCGCCCAATACCCACTCTCTCTACCCCACCCACGTAGCCTTCCCCCACACTGCCTATCACCACCCACTCTCTGCCAACCCAACCTATCCCTACTCTCTCTACCCCACCCACACTGCCCATTCTCTACCACCCCACTCTCTGTACCCACACCAATCCCCACTTTCTCCATCCTCTCCCACCCAATGAAAACTATCTATACCCCCACCCACCCACCTACCCTACCCCCCTGACTACCTCCACCCACGCTCTCTACACCCACCCACCACACCACCACTCTTTCTACCCCAACGCACCCACCCTACCCCTGCTCTCTCTACCCACCCAATGTACCCCCACTCTGTCTAACCCCAACCACACTATACCCACCCAACCTACCCCACTCCTTCTACAAACACCCATCCACCCATTCTTCACCCTCTCTACCCCATCCACCCAACACGCTATCCCCACTCTCTCTACCCTATCCACCCGCCCTACCTCCACTCTCCCTACCCATTGTCACCCACCATACCCCCAATCCCTGTATTCTCCCACTCTACCCCCACTTTTTCTACACCAACCCATCGTACCACCTCTCTCTCTACCTCTACAACCCACCCTACCCCCACTATCTGTCCCTGATCCCAACCATCCAGCCCCCACACTTTCTCGGCCCGACCCACCCACCTTACCTCCACTCACTCTACCCCAACCATCCAATCCCAACTCTCTCTATCCCCATAACCTCCACTCTCTCTACCACCACCCACACACCTTACCCCATTCTCTCCCCCACACCCTCCCACCCTACCTCAACTTTCTCTACACAACCCCCACTCTCTCTACCCCTCCCACCCTAACTCCATTTACTCTACCCCCACCCACCCTATCACATTTCTCTCTAACCCACCCCACCCACCTTACCTCCACTCTCTCTACCCCCATCCACAAAATCCCACACTCTCTACCCCGGCCACCCTTACCCCAACTTGTCTACTTCCACCCACCCTCTCTCCATCCACTAACCCCCCAACCCCCACTCTCTCTACCCACCCAACCTGCCACTGCGTTCTCTACCCCACCCACCCGACCCCCACCATCCCTACCTCCAATCTCTCTACCCCCACCCACCCTTCCACCACTCTTTCTACACCCACCCTCCATACCTCTCACTGCCTCACCCACCCTACCCCCACTCTTTCAACCCCTACCCACCTAACTCTCTACAAGTGGATCTACTTATCCGACCGCTGTTGTTTTTCCCACAAGGGAAAAATTTGCATGAGAAATGTACGAACAACAAAAGGTTTTTACATTTCCCATGCGAACATACATTCAAAACCCCTACACAAACAAACCCCTACCCACACCCACAACCACACCAACAACCCAAACTGCCAACATAAACAAACCCTACTTACCTTTTCTTCACGCTGAGTCCCTGCAGCGCCAGTTCCCTTTCACTTCTGTGATCGGGAACCAGCGCTGCAGGGTCCTTTTCTTTTTTTTTTTTCTTTTTTTTTTAACAGAAGGCTGCAGGGGTCTCCCCCGCAACACCCCGCTCACTATGCCACACAGTATAGTGAGTGGGGTGTTGAGAAGAACACCCCCGCAGCCTGTTTTTTTTTTATGTCACGTGTGCAGCAGGGGTGTCCCCTCCAACCCCCGCTCACTAAACTGTATATACGCCCCAGCATTCTTTTTTTTTTACTTACCTTCAATACATGCTACTACCAAAGGTTCGAACTTTTGGTGTTCGAACCTTTGGTGGTAGCATTTTTCAGACTTTTTGTGCGTTCTGACTTTGTTTCGGTCCGTTGGTACAATTCCCTACAAACACCCCCACTCCCTACCCTTGCTTATCCTTCTTCTTACACCTAGCTTTATTTTTTACCTCTCACTCTCAACCTTTCTCGCTCATATTTCCACTGGCTCATCATCAATTGCACCCTTTCTCAATCTTTTCCTCCCTTGCTCTAGTCTCTTTCCTTCTCATTATCTTGCACACCAGCATGCCTTATCGCATTCTCCTGTGAAAATGTTGAACTCTCCTCGTTGCACCCTGAAGCCTAAAAATGCAAAACGCAAAGAACAGCAGTAAATGCCAAAACTATTGCCCTTGACAATGCTTGTTCCTTTAATGATACACTGTCGGAGAGTCTTGGCACTGGCAGCAGGTGGCCAGACCAATGACCTTTAAACTAGTCTGGAGCTCATTTTTGTCAAATGTTATGTTATGTAATTTGTACAGTGCACCATTACCATTTGCATGGTCTCCAGACGCTCATGTGGCTCTGTAAGAAAGTTTGTGGGGTAGATTAGTGGGGGAAGAGGGATAGGAGACAGCTTGTGCTCTTCTGTTGGTGTTTTCAGAACCAGGAGAAACTGGCGTTTGTGCGTGTCAACTTTCTGAGTGTGCATTGATTGTGTGCACTGGGGTTATTGTGTCTGCAGGGGCAACGTCCAGTGTCTGGGTTGTTTGTTATTTGCAGAAGTTTGTTCTTGTGGTTGATGTGTGGCTTGTGTGTTTTGTGTGTAGCAAGGTAAGCCCATATTGGCATGTGTGGAATGTGGGAGGTATGCAGGAGAGGAGGAGGGGTGGTTAGTAGTTAGTAGTGTGTGGTTGTTTTATTGTTGGTTCCCAGATCCGTACTGGCCCATTATTGCCTTGAGTCCGGGTATTAGTTGTGGGAGGTGCCTGTTTTTATGCTTGTCTCGCTGAATTGAATGGCCAGGCTTTCAGTTGTTTTCTGAAGGTTTTAAGTTCCATAGTTTGGCTATGAAATGGGAGGATGCGGTTCTTCCGGATTTCCTTTTCTCGTGTTTTATTTCGATTGGAGGTCATTGCTCAATCTTTGGTTTCTTCCTAGTTGGTAGAGGTATGAAGTTAATGCATTTCTTTACTGGTAGCCATTGTAGGCTTGTCAGGGCTGGTGTGATGTGTTCTCTTCTGTTTAGTGTCAGGAGTAGTCTTGCTGCAGTATTTTGGATGCATTGGAGTTTTGACATTCTGACATTTCAAGGTAGAGGCCGTTTTTGTACAGTCTATTCTTGACAATCCCAATGAGATGATTGCAAGGGTTCTGTCTAAGCAGTTGAGGTAGGGTCGGATCCCTCTAATTAGTCACCGTAGGCAGAAGCATTTCTTTGCTATTGTGTTGCTAGTGAGAGTCCGTTTTCTATGAGTATTCCCAGCTTTTTCCTCACAGGGGATGCCTCAGTTTGAGTTCCCTTACATGGTGGTCAGCTCAGATGTGTGTGTGTTGCGTTATCCTCTGGGGGGAGATCATTATTTCTGTTTTGGCTGGATTTAGTTTGAGATTGATGATTTTCATCCAGGTGTATATATCCATGAGGCATTTATTGAGGGTGTTGTTTGGGTCTTGGGTTGAGGTTATCTTGAAGATGGGTTGGGTATCATGAATGAGTAATTTGGTGGCAGGGAGCCATAATGTGTTGACATACACTTAGGAGGCTCCTCACCGCTGAATGTTCATCGTTTGCATGGCGAAGTGCAAAAGCCTTTTGCCGTGGACTTTTGCACTCTGCCATGCAAACTGAGTAAATGCTGCATGGCATGCTCACATGCCAGGCAGCTTTTAATTTTAATTGTGAGGGCCAGTCGCCATGCTTAAATGTCTGGCATTGTTTACTTTTAATTTTTGAACACTGATTACCATGTGCACATGCTAAGCACTGTTCACAATAACAAAGAAATCTGTTCGTCATGCGGGCATGTTGGGCAGCGTTTAATTGTAATTGTACTCACTGACTGCCATGGAAACATGGCAGGCAGCATGTACAATGGATCCCTATGGGGCTGACTGCTTTATGCTGATGAATAAATCTGGCGGACCCCATATGGATCTCCAGCATTTGCAATGGCATGAAAATCCATTCCGTTCCGCCCCTCCTCTTTGCCAGACAAACACATGAAAATGTGGCATGGCGTGATTAAAAGGTGTTAAAGCCTTACTCAAGCTTTTATGCCTTTCAATCACATTATGCCACATAAGAATAAGAGTTCCCCTCGATCTTAAAGGGTGCACTGATAATGTGCAGCCCCTTTCACCTCCCTCTTTTAATCCTGGTGTCAGGGGAAGGGGGTTCTGAGATTGGAAGGTGTGCTTTGTGCTAGTCATGTGATTCCTCCATCAGAGCTTCCTGCAGTGCTTTGAATGACCTTTTCATTGTTTCTGTGGTGCAATAATTTAACATTATGTGCTGTCAAGGGCTGCCCAGCAGGCAACAATTACTGCAAAATGAGTCATGAGGGCAAGCTTATCTCCAGTAATCCTATAGTATGAAAAGTGCCAAACCTTTTTGAAACATGTTTGCGTTGTTAAGACCCTGGATATGAATTTTAAAGTCACACCAACACCACACAATGGAGTTGGCTTACCAATGTGTTGAACACATGTAAAATGACATACATTTAAAATGTATAAAAACAGTGGGCATGTTTCACAAAGTAAATGTTTACTTATTTTGCATCACTGCACATTTTTTTCACATAATGCATTACAACAAGTTAAATAGCTGTCTCAAAGAATTATGAAATCAGGATACTGTTGAGGGAAGTTTACATATCTCTCAAGCTGTCTTATTTCACTTGTGAATATCATACCCAGCTTTGCCTCCTTTCCTTGCATTCTGCCGAATTCAGCTTTGCATGTACAATGACAAAGCCAAACCACAAGTAGCAGAATGCAAAGCCACACACAGTACAGGATGCACAACTTGCTCCTCACCTTGGGTATAGTTAGATTGTGTGGGTTATATAACATTGCTGATCACACCAGCACTGCCACCTACTTTCTCGATTATCTGACCTATGAAGTGTGTGTATGTTGAGGCTTTTTCCGCCACTTTCACCCCCCCCCCCGAACTCCATTGACTGACTGACACCCTGACACAGCCCTTTGCATGCTCCACTCTGCTATATCTGATACTCTCAATGTTCTTGCTCCTGTCACGAGGAAACGCTTGAAACCCAAAGCCAAGTGCAACTCTTGGTACAACTCAGACCTCGACATCCTTAAACGCAAGTGCAGGGTGGCTGAGAGGAAATGTCGTGCTTCTGGTACATCCCCTGACAAACTGGCCTGCGGCTTGCTCCAAAGGCAATACTGTCTCTCTGTCCGAACCAAGAAGAGAGCCCACATCCAAGCCTGCGTCTCTGCGGCATCTAATAACTTAGCCAAACTCTTTAAAATCTGCAGGGAGCTGTCCAATCCTGCTGCAGTCTCTATCTCTCCTGTCCCCTCCCAGTCCCTCTGCATGGCCCTGGCTTCTCATTTCATCTCTTACACTTAGAACATCCTGTCCTCTCTCTCTTTCTCTCCTTATCCTCCCTCTACTCCTTGCTCTTCCTCTGGCCCTTCTGCGGTCACCTCTCGCCCTCCTTCTCTGCCTTTCCCCTGTTCTCCTCAGATGAGGTTTCTAGACAAGTCTGATCTATGAAAGTCTCGTCAAAACAGGTTCCCCCCTGTTCCTCCAAAACCATCAAGGACCACATTGACACCCTGGCTCCTGCTCTGGCTGATTTCTGCAACCACTCCTTCAGCAATGGAGTCTTCCCCTGCCCCCTGAAGCCTCTCTTGTGCTCCCACTTCTTAAAAAACCCTCTGCTGACCCATCCTACCCGGCTAACTATCATCCAATCTCCATCACTCCCTTCGTGGACAAACTCCTGGAAAAGCTGGCCATCTCTAAGCTTCAACTTCACACTGAATCTGTTGGTTGTCTCCATGACCATCAGTCTGGCTTCAGAGCTGCCAGAAACATGTAAACTGCTCTCCTGACCATCAGTGAAGACCTGCTCTCCACCCTGATTCCAACACCCCTGTGTCCTCATCTTACTTGATCTCTCTTTTGCCTTTGACATGGTCAACCATGCCATCCTGCTCAACCATCTCTGTCATAACCCTGATATCACCGATCAGGCCCTGGCTTGGCTGACCTCCTTCCTCTCCGATCGACCCTCCCAGGTCCAACTTGTGTCGTTCCTCTCCTCTATCTCTATCTCTACCTGTGATATTCCCCAGGGGTCTAACCTCTCTCCCTGGCTGTTCAACCAATACCTGGCACTTCTTGCCCACCTTATTGCTGCTCTTTGCCCCAACTTTCAGTGCTATGTGAATGACACTCAACTCATCTTCAGGCTCCCTTCCGCCACCTCTTCTCCTTCTCTCATCTCTGACTGTCTGTCCGCCATCCAGGAGTGATGTGCCGCCAATTATCTCTGCCTTAATGCCAGTAAGACTGAGATTCTCCTCATAGACACATGTGCTCCCTCCTTTCCTGCTACTCTCTGGCCGGTCTCTCTTGGCCCTCTTCCTGCTCCCACCTGTGAGGCTTAAAACCTCAGGGTCATCTTTGACTCTACACTTTCCTTCTCTCCTCACATCTCTAACGTCTCTAAGAAGTCACACTACCAGCTGCACCTCCTCAGAGGCATTCTCCCTTTCCTCCCCTTCCCCCAGAAGCTCACTGTCTCCAGAGCTCTGGATCTCTCTAGGCTGGACTACTGCAACAGCCTCTTTTTAAATTTGTCTGCCTCCATTCTCTGCCCTCTGCAACTCATCCAAAACAGGACTGCGAGACTTGTCCTTGGCCTCAAGCCCAGGGATCATATCTCTGCAGGACTGAAATCTCTGCACTGGCGTGAAGTGATGGCGAGGAGTAAGTTCAAAACCCTCTGCATTGTCCACAAGGCCTTCTGGGGCCTGAGACCTCAATACCTTCAACTCTCTCTTCCTAAATATCTGCCCTCGCGAGCTCTTCGCTCATCCACCTCCAACTCCCTCAGGGTCAGTCGCTTCTCACAACAGTGAGTTGGTGATAGATCTCTTTCTTCTGCTGGGGCCTCCCACTGGAACAGCCTCCCAGCCTCTCTGAAACTTGAGGAGAACCATCTCCGATTCTGGGAAGAACTCAAGACCTTCCTCTTTGCTTATGCTTTCTCTCCTACTCTCCCCTGCTGATCTCCTGGCTGAATCTCAAACTGCACTGGTTACCTGACTACCTTCTGATCTTGGGCTCAGGTCCCCTCCCCGCCATTTGCACACCTGCACTGACCCCTGGCAACCCTTGCACTCAGGGAATGTTCTGTAGCCCTACAACCCCTACTAGCACTTGACACCTGATGTCTGCACTTACCCTTGCCACCAGCTGGCCGCACATTTATTTACTGTCCTTCTTTATCTTACTGTTATCCTATGAACTGCACTGTCCCTTCCCCTTTCCTCCGCATTTTTCCCCTTCTCTCCTCCCCTGCACTTGTGCAATCTCAATGTCACCTGACCTAGTAGGATCGCTGTCTCTGTCTTCCCTCTGTTTCCCATCCCTAGCCGCGTTATAAAAGCCATATCATATCATATCATTTTAATTCTCACCTGTACTGTGACATGAAAAATTACAGGCAGCTCAAGTTGTTTGTTGTCACATGTGAGCAACCCATCCAGTCCAGATTTTCTAGTTCTTTGCATTCTGATCCCCATAGTTCTGAATTTATAATAGTACAATAAATTAACTGCCCTCAGATAGAGAATGGTAGAAAAGTCTTGATTATTCAGATAACTCCTAAAAAGATGCCAGCTTTAGCCCAAGAGAGATCCGTCCTCGAACTTCCAGGCGCTAGTAAAATGTTAGTCCCCATTCCCATGGGGTCCCATATGACTCTATGGGAGTGGGGACCCAGGAGAGCCGGCACCGTGTCTAACGGTGCCGGCGCTATTGCGAAGAGTCTGCCTACCATGGCCAATGCGCCCGGCAGGGTCAGACCTGTCAGGCACAGCCGACCCGGCAGGCAAACTCATAGTTTGTCCAGAAACAAGGGGGCAGGTGAGCTTACCGGGCCGGCAAACTTGTAATGAGGCCCATAGTCTCTCAATGTATTCTGTTCCATTGATTATGCCTGCCTGGTTCGGACTGGACACATTTTGCCACTGATTATAGAAGAGCATGTATTGCTGCCATAGCTGGGATTTCACCCCCACTTGCGCTGACTTTTCAGGCTGTTCATCATCTAACGCTGTAAAGCTTTCTGACTTTTTCACATTTTGTGGATGGTTATCTCCCAGTACTCAGCAATGCCCCCTTATCTAAAGGATACTTTTTGACCTGATCCTCATTACGCTGATGCATTACAACCACAACTTACCGCAGTGATCATGTTCCTCATTCACTTGAAAAGTCCTGTTTCCCGTGGGTGGGGAGCTTGAGTCCACATATGACGCCCAACAGGTTATCAACACAGATGGTATTTTCCCTTCATCAGCACCTTATGAGCTTTTCTATGCATTTACTGTGTCACCAAAGGACCCTACCAACAGATCTCACTTCAACAAAATTCTTATGCATGGTAGAGCCAGGTTGAAAAAACTGTTTGATGTCACCTGTATTGCCCACTCAGGATGATATCGAGCATGAAGCATAGCTGGAATGATTCTTGATGCTAATACACTTTACTTTGCTGTGCTGCTCAGTGTGCCTCCGCTCAATATAGCCATCAAGTCCCTTCAGCAGTCTGTATATTCAGCCAGGACTGAAGCAGCCTACCAAGCTCTGCTCATCCCTCTGGGGCATATACATTGTGTGTGAGGGGTCCTACATCCCCGAAAGAGAGAACTGTAGAAGAGCAGTTACATGCCCCTGCAGGAAATCCTGCCCCCCTACCTCCTATATGTTGGAGGTCTGAGATCGTACCATGTTTGACACCAGCATTTGTGCCAATACCTCAGCGGATATTCGAAAGACGGTATCCATTGAGAAAACCCTATCGAATGTATCCCCGAAGAGACGACAATCTGAAGGAGGAACTCCCTGGAGGAATATGAAAACGAGCAAAGAGAGAAGTTAGTGACGTCACAAGAAACATGTGTGACGCCTCGAGAATACTGGCTGAAGAGAATGCATGGATCTTACAGAAACTGATGACAAAGTTAAGAATTGAGTACACTTTCATGTGAGAGCAGAAGATTGCACTTGTGCGATGTGCTGCAGAAAATCAACTGTTCAATAATTGTACAGATGCTGTAACGCAAGTTAACTAAGTCATAATAGAAACTGGCTATATGTAGTGATTAGACTGCAGGCGAAGCCACAATTGTATAGGAGCTGGGCATCAGTGTCATGAATTTGTAAGCCCGGACCCATGGAGAGGAAAGGCTGAGAATTGTGTTGCAGCAAGAACAAACTGAGATTGTGGAAGCGCCTGGCAAGGCTGTCTGGTCTGGTATCAAAACTGAAGCAGCCAAGGTCGGTTATCTATTTTTGAAAGCAGTGAATGTGTGAAGGATGAATCATCCCTTGTTAAGGTGCAAGGAAAGAACACCAAGGGTGCCAAGTTTTATTCATTTAAGACATGTAAATGCTGCAAAATGGACCAAATCGTGGTATCCTGTCATGTGAGCCAAGGATGGAAATAGAGTTGAGCTTGGAGTCCTAGAACAATGAAAGTGAGAGCCTGCACTCCCATACATTGCCCCAGACAAGGATACTTGGCAAGGCCAAGTTCAAAGACAATCTTCATGGTGGAAGGCATGGGTGATGAGAAATGTTGGGCTAATTGGGTGGGGAGGCAAAGTCAATTCCACCTCCTGGCACCTGGGTCTGAGCTTACGTGCTGCTAAGTGTACCGAATGTTCCAGACATGGCACGAGTGTGTCGACCAATTGTAGATGGCCCTATAATGAAGGGCCTTATAGTTCGAGAACCAATGATAAACTGTGTACTTAATAGTGTTGAATATTATGTGTTTTAGAGGTAGGCATACTTTGTCCATCTGACAGTGGGCAGCCAATCACAATTTTAGTCCCTATAGAAAGTATGTTTAGATGTGTCCCAAAGCCAATCCCACCCCTCGATAGGTTTTCTATTATTTGACACGTAGTTTGATGTCACTTCTGACATATTTTTTGCATCTAAGGATGTTTTTATGGGAAAATCGTCGAGAGCCTGAGCGAATGTCCGTTGATGTCCGTTGTAACCTCCCTGCTTTAGATAATTGTTAATAAAAGAGTACCTTTGCCATCTTCCTGAGTTGGTTCGATTATTTGGACTCAGAATTACTCTGCAATCCCATCCATTGCATGCACGCTACTAAAGAGCCATAAGCTCAAGTTGTAGCAGTGCAGATCATTGAAAAAGATCCAAACTAGTTTGTCTACAGAGTTTTGGACGAGCAGGCATCCTCCGCCACTATCCTGAAGATTGCTGGATTTCCTATGGAGTGCGGCCGATAGAAATAAACTTGCAAGAAGAACCGAGACGGTAGACAGGTCCCCCTTTGATGAAATTCTTGCTGGCTTTCCACGGTCGATCTACGGACTGAAGGCAATGTGGGCGGATTGAAGGTGGAGTCGATACCAAAGGCCTCTAGTCGATTAACGAATGGTGAGTAGACTAAGGGGAATGGCAAATAAAAGGGATGGGATTGTGATAGTTCCTTGAGTAACGTAAAATATTGTGACGAAAGAGACGTCTCAAATCCCAGCGGGAGTAGAGCAGAAACATAAAACGCGTAATCAGGATTATGTAAGGTCACGTTTCAAACCCTGTATAGGGTATCAAATTAAGGCGAGACAGATAAGGTGAAAACAGTGGGCCTCATTACGACACTGACGGAAGACCATGGTGCTATTAGCACCATAGTCGATGCCGGAGTCCGCCATGGCGGAATGGGGAATTACCACCCCATTCCGAGGTTGACAGGGCGGTAATTCCCCATGCCGCCATGGCCCTTCCCCATTCCCATTTTTGACCCATAGGGCTCAATTGGAATGGGGAAGGCGCTAAGTACGGTGCCGCAAATTGCGGCACCGTACTTAGCACCAAGGTCCCTTTGCAGGTCCCTACTTTAACATCTGGTAAAACCAGCCGTTAAGGTTGGGTCCCGCAAAGGGACCTCGTAATTAGACGCTAATAGGTTAACGGCGCCACAGCCTTTTACTGCGCCGTTAACCCATTAGCGCCTGGGTCGTAATGAGGCCCATTGTTTGTAAAATGTGTTATGTCTACTAGTCTGAATGTTGTATGTTGAGTAAAAATATCAAAGAATAATACAAGTTGTGAAAACATTGAAAAAGTTGAGGAGCAACAGTGATTGAGCATAGCGAAGTGATTGGCGCCAATCAAGAAAATAGATATAGCCAATTATAGAAATAGATATATCAAATAAGAAAACAGTTAAACTGATGAAATCAGAGCCTTGAGCAGCGATTGATGGTGTGTGCTCATATTTGCTGTTTTAAAACATTGAAAAGTGGTGATTTAAGCAAAAGTATAAAGGTTATTTAACTGTCTTGTAAGTGGGACTTGTCATTATGGGAAATACTCCCCTAATGCACTTATGCAAAACATTACTAAAGCACATGCCCAAGCTCAAACAGTATAGTGCGGAATGGGTGAAAGGCACACCAGATAAAATATTCATGCCATGGCCACAAGGGGGATCATTATGAAAAGCAGTCTTACAACACATGACCACATACCTGCACGCTGCGTACACGGGGAAGAAATTAGAGAAAAGATTTGTGATTTTAGAGCTCTGGAAGATGTACCAATAAGAAAGAGAAGACCCGCCACCTGACAAGTGGATGCCTAGTCAGCGTAAGGAGGAAGGTGTGGAGCCTTCAGCTGCCCTTACCTCATCCAAAGAAAAAGGTGCTAGTACGGAAGAAATAGGCTTATATCAATTAAAGGAGTTGAAAGCACAGACAGCGTATTGTTGTCTGATATATGAACCCACAGCTTACAGTAATGACTATAACCCATAGGAGAATAAGAGAAAAGAAGAGCGCTATAAGATCATGCAAGACAAAGAAGAAATTAGTGAATGGTTGAATCTGTCGTCAGAAATAGGGATATTAAGAGATGGAAAGGAGAGAATGGCAAAGCTGATGAGATAGCGCTCATGCAGAACGAATGGATGGGAGGACAGATATTACTTAAAATAGATGGGAAAAGTACAAAGGAAGTTTGCCAAAGAGAAGATAAGGACGAACAAGAAAGAAAAGACAAGGAACTAGAGAAGAGATTGAAAGAAGACGAGCAGAATAGGAAGAGCATGGAGCGATGAGAACAGATATATCAGGAGGAGCAAAAGAACAAAGAAGAACAAGCAGAAGAACAAAGAAAGTATGATAATAGACAGAGAGCAATATAAGATAGGGATAGAAAGGAAAGGAAGAGAAAAAGAGGAGGAAGCGCAAAGATTAATGGACAAAAGATTACAGAGACGAAGGGAAGAAGAGGAAAGAAGGGATGAGAAATAGAAGAAGAAATTAAACAAAAAAGGAGACAACGAGGTCTTGATACCAGTCTCATTTATAAGGAATCAGTAGGGCCAAACCCAGAAATATGATGGGACAGAATAGAAGAGTTCCTTCCGATAAAGGAAGCAAGGCCAGCGGCATCTAGAGTAGTATTGGAAGAAGAAAGATTTGACGTGGCAAGCATTGGAGAAAGGATCCACAAGGTCTATCAATAGTTAAAGGAAGGTAGAACATATGGGAATCAAGGAAAGAGTGATCAATCCCTAGCATTTCAATTACGAAGTGAAGAAGAAATCTGTTCAGTCACGTACGTAGAGCATTGCCTTTAAGTAGACTGAATCTGGATACAGGTGAAAGGGATGATAGTCACACTAGTTGGGGAATAGACAGGTCGGACGAGGAAAGAGAGTCCAATCTTGGGGTAGAAGGAGGGAGCCTGTGTGCCCCTGAAGGAAGTCTGCAAATGGATAATGAAGTGAGATTGTCGGAACTGGAACAGCCTAAAGATAGGACACCAGATCCCATAGCATATCCCGAGCATACCCGAGGATGATCATATAGTTAGAAGGGAGAATTGCTGCCATATGTGAGCAGGATAAGGTTGTGCACATGAGAAGATAGACAGGGACGATTGTCCCTGCCATGGATAGACCAATGATGGGGTCTGACCTTATCGGAAAAAGGGGGTGCAAGACCACTGTATATCCCATGGCCACAGATGGACAAGGATAATTTAAGGTGTAAACTCCTGAGTTTGGCTCCGGGCGCTGGGAAATGGATATACGAATTCAGAAAAATGACAGGAGGAAACACGTTGGCCATAGGGGACATAAAATGTCTCCTGGCAGCTATTCTTGGGCAGCGGGCTGATGACATATTGAGAAGAGCAGGATATTCAAGTGTGATAGCACAGAATACATGACATCATGGAGCGCTGTTTAATAATTGTAGAGTAGATGTTTGGAGGGCACTGAGGGTTCAGTACCCTGATAGATCAGATATGGGTGCAATTATGACACGAAAGATGAAGGAAGATGAAGACCCTGTTGCTTACATTCAGGATATTCAGGATATTCAGGAGAAATGGCAACTTGAATCTCGTGAGCCAGGGAAAAAGACAGTGGCATTATTTTACCACATTTTATGTCAGGGGTTGCCTGAGACAGTGCAGAGGCAGATGAAAAAACAAGTAGGGCTGGAAGCAAAGCCATGGACTGAGATTCAGCTGATGATAGTGCACCATTGTCAGTTATTACAAGAGAAAAATAAGAAGAAAGATGAGAATAGGAAGATCGAGGAAGCCAAGTTAGTTCAGATAAAACTGTCAAAATTTGCCATAGAATGGTCAGTATTGACAAGCAGAGAAGGATTGGGAATGCAGGACGCACTGGGTGCATCACAGGTGAGTAATCTACGCCCGATGGATCAAGGTGCATATGGGTTTGTGCCACAAGGCAGAGGTACAGGTTATGGAGGAAGAGGAGGTGGATTCCAAAATAATCAAGGTGGGTTTCAAGGTACGCAGAATGAGAACCAGAGTACTCAAGGAGGATATAACCAAGGAGGGCTTGTCATATGGGCACCCCCAGTATGTTGAACTTGTGGGATGACAGGGAATATTGCACGCATATGTGGAAACTAAGGGAATGTACAAAATGGTTAATTTTCAAGAGGGGGGACAGCTTATAGCACACAGACTAGAGAGGGCTTTACCAAGGATCACGCATTTTAGCAGACACAAGCGCTGCGAATACAGCAGGTACAGCAACAAGAACGAGTGCAAATGAAACCACCACAAGGGCAGTCGCAAAAAGCCCCTATGCAGACACGGCAGTATGCGAACGAATGCAGAACAAGTATTGACACCCAGAATAAGAGGTGTTACTGTGGTAGGAGGAAATCCTTTCACAGGGATGGGGATGAGCCGGTACCCCCAATAGAACAGCTCACAGGGTATCTTGATGTGTTCAGTACTATCTGTGACACCAGACCCCCAAGAGGAACCAAGGGTCGATGTGACGATAGTGGCAGATCTTTTTCTTTTCTTGGAGACACTTGAGAAACTTTTTCGTGTATACGGGAGGGGAAATATCCAGTGTTAGGAATTGCCATGAATGCACAAGGGTTCTCTGGGGCTACAAGTCCAGTTCCTTTTACTAATGAATTACCAGTCTCTATAGGAGAATGTGACATGTGTGTTCCTTTGTTATACTCACAACAGACACCAGTTAACATACATTTTGGGAAGAGATTTAATGACAAAACTAAACATGACAATTTCATTTACCATTCAAAGAATAGTGTACTTGACTCCAGGAATACACTATTTAAACAAGGGAGAATGTATTCTGACATTCACAGGGCAAGTGACTCTGCAAGGCGTTCCAGTAGATCCAGAAATTGTTCTAAATGGGGTGAGCATTTTACTGACATGGTTACCTGGCGTGGTGGGAAAAATCGTGAGAATACCTGACAAGTTTTTGTTTAGACCGTGAATACCTATGGATTAAGAGGGGGGCCAGACTATCCCTATTGAATTGGAAGCAGCCATAGTATAGAAGGAAATGGCAATGCTCGAAGGAGTAGATGATGAGGGTAGGCCATGAAGAACAGTAATAGCTCTCGAGGAAGGGTACAGATTGACTGACATAGCTGATGACGTCATGTTCAGGGAAGACCGAACAGATGATGAAGTCGTGTTCTTCATGAGCATCACATATTGGATAAGGATAGAAAAGAGGGAAGTCCCACAACGAATGACAATAATGCGGCAATGTCCAGCATTTTTCCAGGAAGACTTGGAAAAGGTACTGAGCGTCTTTTAGTCCACAGGCGCTTATGAAGTAGATTTATTAAAGGGAATACGGGAAGTTAAAATAAAGCTTAAGTCAGGAGCGATTTTACCTCAAGCAAAACAGTACCCCATGTCTCAAGAAGCTGATGAAGGTATATATCAGAGCATTTCAGCACTGATGAAACAAGGGATTCTGGTGCCATCAGAATCATTGTGTAATAGCACGGTGTATCCCATTAAAAAATCTAAAGGAGGGTCATGGAGATTTATTCAAGATATGAGACTGATAAACCAGATTACAGATTCAGTTTGCTTTAGTTCTTAATCCGGCAACCATACTATGCAGTATCCCAGTGAAAGCTCGATATTTCACAGTGATCGATTTGAAGAATGCCCAAGGTCTCACAAGATTTGACTTCTTTTATGTTCCGCCAACTAAACTGAAACATACTAGGCTGCCCCAAGGGTACTGCGAGTCCCCATTCATCTTTAAAAGAATCCAACAGATGGATCTAGGCAATATCGATCTTGAAAGTGCAGTGATACAGTACATACATGACATATTGATTTTCAGTAAAACAGGATGAGTGCAGACAGGACTCTATCCGATTAATGACTATTCTAGCAGACAAGGGGTATAAGGTGACAAGGAGATTACAGTATTGTCAAGAATAGGTGTTATACATAGGTCAGTTGATTTCACATGAAGGAACGAAAGTGACACCTGAAAGAGCTGAAGCGATTATGAAAATCTCAAAACCAAATACAGTGAAACAGATGCAGCAGTTTTAGGGTTTATGCAACTGTGTTAGAGACTCGGTGTTTGATTACAGCTCATACACAAGACCACTTATGCAAGCATTAAAGAAAGCACAAGTGAAGAAAACAAAAATAGAATGGACTGAAGAGATAGAGCAAGGGGTTGAAGAGCTGAAAAAAGCAATTTGCACTGCTCTTATTTTAGAAATTCCCAATTATGCTGAGGAATTGTATTTGTTTTCGCACACAAATGGGACAGTCATGACAGCAGTGCTTACGCATAGAACTACATTGGGGTACAAACCTCTACCGTGTTACAGTGCAATTTTAGACCCAGTTATGAGAGGACACTTCCGTTGCGAACAATCTTTGGTTGCTGCTGCATTCACGATTGAGAAGTCTACAAGTATTTTCATGAGCTGCTCTATGACCCTCTCTGTGGAGAATGCTCTGTTTGCTATTTTAGAGAAACCCAAGGGCACATTGACATGCCAAAGAGCTTCAGTTTATGAGGTAATGATTTCTAACATAATGATTAAGTGTTATGAATGAACACAATACTTTACTGTTTAACAATCAAAAGTGTCCCGTGTAAGGAAAACATAGAAACGAAGTTCTCTCACCTGGGGATTTGGAGCCAGAATAGCAGCTGCGTATGTAGAAAACAAGGGTAGCCAGATGGAGATGATCTAGCTTCAGATGACAATTAGAATTCCCCCCAAGAAACACCCAAAGACCCTGCACAAAGGCCAGGGCAAAGGGAGGTTCCCAGGAAAACCCTCTTGGGGAATAAAACCCTGTGGAGCTGCTAGGGAGCGTAGACTCCTGAAAACGTCCCATAGAAGTAGATTACGCTATCCAGGGAGTGTGGTGATAAATAGGCGTGTCTTTAAAGGATAGGATCCAGAGCAGAAGAATCAGATTGGCTAAAGGGAAATAGCAAAACAAAGTGATTAGAAATGGTTCTGCCTAGTACTGGAAAAGATACTTCTAGAAGCGGAACCCTTACCAAGGGATCTGATGGTAACAAGATTTAGAAATGAGAGTAACTGACGATCCAGTATGATCTGAAAGACTGGATACACTGGAGGGTGTAGAACAAAGGAAAATGATGAACAAACACTAAAGAGTAATTGGAAGCAACCTACACACCAAGAGGGGAGTAGAGAACAATAGTTACCCAGAATAAACAGAGACCCCTTCTATCTTGATGAATGACTGAGGTTCGGAAGGGATGAGAGTACAGGGTGTTGTATCTGGATGACGAAAATCGAAGAGCAAACTCTAAGCCTGCAAGACAAGAAACCAAAATTCTTATAAATGCTTCAGGAGAAAAGGATGCCTACCAAAGGAAACCCTAGTAACCCACACCGGTCGAAGGCGGATGCCGGAAACAAATTCTCCCAAGGCGAGTTGCTTGGGCGGCTCTAATAGAACCCCAGAACAGGAAGGCAACGAGGCGTCCTAAAGTAAACACACATAAACAACAACAATGATCAATTAGTTTCAATGGTAAAGTGGCAATAGGAAAATATGCCCAAAGGTAAACCTGAGTAGAAAGAGGAAAGGATTCCCTGACACGGACTCACGTAGCGTTCGCAAGCTCCTTGGAGAGTAGCAACGCGTCCTTGTCCGGGATAAGCAGGCAGATAAGCTGTCGGCGCGTCGACCCGGAAACGTTGCAAGGCATTCTGGGGCGCGGCGACTAGACTGCTGCACACACTGCAGTGGTCTGCAGGAGCCGCCATGTCGGGGTCAGGCATCGCGTTATGAATAACGCAGATAGTCGTGACATTAAGATTGTAAGATGTAAAATAGTGAATCCTGTCATTTTTTAACTGAACCAATAGAAGAAGGTGACCATGTACATGACTGTAGTAATTATGTTGAATTTTATGATATACCTACCCCGTGTGAAGGAAAATGCTTTAGCAGGAGGGGAAATTCTCTTTATTGATGGTTCTTCAAAAATTGATCGGACTAGTGGGGAAAGACATTCAGGTGCCACAGTATTGAGGCATAGAAAAAATTGAGATTTTGAAGTTGTAGCAAGTGCCAGACTACTGTCTCACTTTTCAATGCAAGTGGCAGAATAAGTAGTGTTCATTGTCACGCTCGAGAAACATGAAGGCAGGAAGTGATGTGTACAGTGACTCTGCCTATGTGATGTCAACCGTACACGCAGGGTTAACACGTTGGAAGAGGAGGGGCTACCTCCATGCAAACGGCACTCCAGTGCAACATGCATCCTTCCTGGATCGGCTTATTGAGGCACTAGAACTCCCAATGGCCATAGCGGCCATGAAATGTGCAGCACATGCTGAGCAAACAGATTTTATCTCTTGCGGGAACGAAGCCACAGACAAAGAAGCGAGATGGGTTGCATATTTCCCAGACATTTTGAGTTTTGATACTGAGAGTATTAAAAAAAACATAGTTACAACCATGTTAGCTCAAAAAGAGTTCCATAAATTGTCAATAAACCAACTAATGGAGATTGAAGGGGTGCACCACAGGAAGAGCAGTAATTGTGGAAACGAAGGGGGTATTCTTTATCCCCCATGGAAGCATTATGGCAACAAGACAGCACTGGAAAGACGGTGATGCCAGTAGCATTATTAAAGGTCACACTTGAACAGCTGCCTTACCCTGCGGATGTAACTAGGGAGAGTCTTGCTGCTACAATTGCAGAATACTTTTTCATTACTAATTTGTTGGAGCACATTTCACTATTTATGGTAAACTGCATCATGTGTCAAATGTTTAATGCTGGCATACACTAAGAATGATCAGAAGAGTAAAACCTTGACCGAATGGTCTGTTTCAGCATTTACATATCGACTATGTCGATATGCTGCAAGTTTGTAATGGCTATAGGTATCTGTTAGTGGTGGTGTGTCCCTTCTCTATGTGGATCGAGGCAGGTCCATGTACACACCTTGACACCACTTTCACAGCAATGCTTTTAGTGCACAAAGTGTTCCCGAGGTGGGGTGTTTGTGAAGTGCTGAGATCCGATAATGGGCCCCTTTTTCTTAATGAACTATCCAAACAGATAGGGCTTTTATTGAGTATTAAGCATACGTTTTCTTCTGCTTATCACCCGCAAGCGAATAGGATATATGTGAGAGACTCAATGGTCTCCTTAAAGAAAGGATCACCAAGATGAAATTGGCTTTGAAGAAGGGTTGGCTATATTGCCTACCCTTAGCCTTCTATGCCCTTCGGAATCAGCCAGGATCAGACCACCACCTCACCCCTCATGACCTAGTGACAGGACATCATATGAGAATGCCACTTACATCTCTGTCTAGGAGTAGAAGTGATGACCAGAGTGTAGCTAAAACTTTAGGTGATGAATTGCATGACTATTTGACATGTATGACCTTTTGCATTTCTTTTATTTCAAATCAAATCAAGTGCATAGTGGGTTGGTCTCAGAACACAGAAGAAGACAATTCAACAACCAACCCAATTGAACTATTATCAACACCTAAGTTATATGTTGGAGACCTAGTACTCATTAAAAATGTTACTAGAAGGTGGCATGAGCCACCTTTCAATGGTCCTTTTTGTGTTGAGAATATAACTCCTTCGGCTGTGAAGGGCCAATGGAGAAGATCAGCTGGGCTTCGCCTGAGTGACGTAACGCCCTATAAAGGTGAGGCCCGCCCTCCAAAGATTGCTGGTACAGAAGCAAGACAAGAAGAAGAATTTCAGCGTGTGCAGACTTGATCGATGACTAAGAAGGACAATAAAAAAATGAGCAGTTCAACAGATTTTGTATTGGATTAGAATTCAAAGGACACTCCTTATAGATATTTTAGCAAAGAGTGCACAGATTTGCAGCGAATTCCAGGAATTTTTTTATTACTTTTTAGAAATGCATTGAAGCATCAGAGTTATGCCTAAACGTCAGTTCTCGATTCGCAATTGGAAACGAGATCAGTATCCAGATTCATTTCTTAAAGAATACCTGTTCTAAGCAGTTTAACATATGGTATTAAGTGATAGTGACGTTCACCGACGTGTGCTTGCTGTCTGTGTTTATACTTCAAGCCTACCCTGCTCTTGTGAGAAGAGACCTTGATATTCACACTTTCTTACCAGATCCTAAAAATGGCCAAGTGATAAGAAGGCTTCTTATCGCTTTAATTGAGCAGATTTTACAGTTTCAAGTATAAATAAATTTGATGATTGTATTAAACCTGATTAAAGAAGAAAATGGCATGGTTCTAGGTGAAGAACAAACGCAATGAGTAGTAGACTGATGCGAGAGACGAATGTCCTATGCATAATATATGCTTGCATGATTGTTCACTTTGTCTTTCTGTTCCTCATATTTCACAGTCTTTATCCTGGTAGCAGTCCCACTGTGGCAGAGGTGCGTATGGTTCTCCCTACTATGGGAACTTCTTTTAATATACTTCATGAATGGTACATGGCCTCTAAAAGACACAATAGAGATGTCGAGGAAGATAATGAGGGAATAAATGCCTATCTAGATAATGCAGCACACTTGGGGAATAACATGTGGTACCAGCACATGAGGAAAGTGGGGGTGAGAACATCTAAGGAGAGTTGCAACGTCTGCTCTCTCATCCCCAGTGCCATGAATACAGTGTAAAATTTCATCGCCAAAGAAGTCCCAGAACACGATGCAAGGTTCCTCAGTCATCTAGCAGCATGTATGACCAGAGGACAATTTCAGGGAAGTTGGGCCACTTTACAATGGAGATCAAAATGGTAATTTCCATAACAGGATGACTATATCAAGATCACACAGATGGAAAATGAACCTGGATGCTTGTGTATCCTGCAGCAGTATAGGATGAGGTGGTGATTGAAGAGATGAAGAAAAAGAACTGCCCTGATGTGACAGAAATAGCTGGATCACCAGGATGTTGGGAGCGAACTCAATTCTTAGTCTATGGACGAGTGAAGTCCAAGAAAGGATGGGAAGAAGGAATGATGTCCTGTGCAGCTCATCTACTGAAGCTAGAATATGTACAGGAGGTGCAAAGGGTGAATGATGGATGTTTGAAGTCATGGGCTAATCATGCCAAACTATTGACATGGGTAGAAGATGAATCGGGTCCAATGGTTGTAATACCATTAGCTAATGTGACATTGTGTTTCCGAAGACACGTAAAGAATCGTGTGGGAGATAACAATGAATGCAAAGCTATAGTTGACGTTTCAAGAATCAGAGAATGGACAGCCTTCCTCATGGATCGATATTGGGTTTGTTTGTCTAGAGCCTACATGAAGTTGCCCAAGGATTGGGCTGAGTATGCTCCTTGGTGCTCATCCATGTTCCAGCATTAGTGATTCCTCAGAGTGACCTGAACATTGGAGAATTTCCAAAAGCAGATGCCCATTTGAGAAAAAGAAGATCGCTTGAATTTCTCAATCGGACCACAAGAGAGAATTACTTCTCAGCCACATCAATAGAAGCATATGACTCCACTCCTTATGAACGCAGGTGGTTCAGCAAGACTGCTGCAATATTTATGACTATGTTCATGCCTGGAATCCAAACGATGACCAGCGCCAAGTGGTTGCAGATTACAAGATGGGAGCTTCTGCATACGATCAGTACCACCGTAAAGGGATTTTATGCTATCAAGGAATAGCTGAGGGCCATATGCCTAATGGCTCTGCAAAACAGACATGTCCTTGTCATGACCACAGTGAGGGGGTACAAGTTGTGCCACAATCAGGCTCTCACCAGAACCCTGAGGGCCTTAAAACCACTGCAAAAGGGCTCCTGGAGCCAGTCCTGGTGCTTTTGGCACCAGGCTCATATGTAGGAAGGAATGGCTGTTCAAACTGGGTCCCATTTATGTACATGGGCCTTTAAATCCAACATGGACCATGCGGTCTAGTGTTTTGGGTGTGGCAGGCCTGGAACTACTTTCCCTGGCACTGCTTTACCCGGGCTATATAAGCCACATCCTGACTGCAGAACATGCTTTGTGTTATTCTGCAACCAGCAGTGTGACGCTCACCGTGTCCAGCTCCTGGTCTTCAGCATCTTCCTGTAATCCTGCAAGAACAAGAACAAGATTATTCTGTCTTACCTGAGAAAACACCATCCAGCACTCAGCATCTCAACTGGGCTGCAATCTGTGGAAACCGAGAGAAGAAGAAACATCACTCACCTGTGAGTACTAGCTTAAGGACTTCCGGTGACCCGCTACCACAGCTTCTGTTTGAACATTGCGACCTGCAATAACGAGAAAGGGAAAAACAATATTAGAGCGCGCACTTCCAAAACATCGAATTCCATCAGTCTTACCTGAATTCCATCGCGCTACGCCACGCTTCCATCCTGAGCACCACAGCAACATCTGCAATGGAAAAGAGACATATTCAGGTTTGCTTTCAATATTGAACAACCGCACAGCACTGTACTACCTTAATGGATTCCGGGGGCCTGTTTTTCATCGCACTCTCATCCGCTCGAAGCACCACAGCGCCCTGTGAGGAGGAGAAGAGGAAGAAAACACAGGTAAGCTTCAATAGACAATAAAGGTGCTGCGCTTCGCGCTTTCTCTTACCTAGAAACGTGCCTCTCCATCCTGCACGCCAGCATCAAGATGGTTGCACCCAAAAAGAAGGCGATAAAGACATTAACAAATTCCCACCATAAACAGAACAAAGACTTACAATCAACAAACCTACCTGCCTACCAGAAGATTCAGGGTCACAGCAGGCCTGGGCCCAAGGAAGGTGTACTGCACCAGTGAAGCAACTCAGGCAGCTCGCCAACAAATGTCAACCGCCCCTGCACAAGAAACACAGGACAGATAGCTCACCCTACAAATAACCAAGATTCATTATTCAGCACTGGGGAACTACGCATCCAGGGTTCCAGATCTCAGAGCCTTCCAGACACACCCAGGGATATCAGGTGAGCGTAACAGTCCTTGACATGATTCCAAATAGAAGGAGGTGTTTGCACCAAAATTGGGCCTTCATGTTGCACATTCACACCTTCTCATGATGACGAGCATGGGACCTTGACAGAGGCCATAATGTTGTTAACAAGCCTGCATAACAGGATGGAAGAAAAGACAGAGGACAATGAGGATGACAGTTGGTTTGCCTGCAAATTCTCATGGATTCTGCAATGGTTGGCAAACATATTCAAGGTTCTTGGTGCAATACTGGTGATGGTGGTGTTTGGATTCTGTCTGATCAGGATAACGATTGCCCAATGCAAGAAAACAGCAAAAAAGGCGGTAGGAATGAAGATCATGATTGATGTTAATTCTGGGTTTTGAAAATATATATAGACCAGCATCGTAGCACCTGAAGGAACAAAGTTCCTGTATCCAAAGAATCATAAGAAGTACGGGGGACGATGGGTCTATTGTAATCCGATTGAACAATGCAACTACATGACCTGGAGGGTAGATGAACATGTCAAATCGGCCGGCACGCTGAGGGGGGTGATGAAGATCTGGACTCTGAATAAGCACTTCTTCAAGTGAAAATATCAAGATGTGGAGACAATTGAGAAGGTGGTCAAGGACTCGACCAGAGGGGGGAATATAGAGGAGCAGTTTCATGCCTTTTCAGGAAATCCCACCCCCTACCTCCCATATGTTGGAGGCCTGAGATCATACCATATTTGACACCAGCAGGTGTGCCAATACCACAGCAGATATTCAAAAGAAGGTATCCATTGAGAAAACCCTATCAAATGTATTCTCAAAGAAATGACAATCTGAGGGAGGAACTCCTTGAAGGAAAATGAAAAGGAGCGAAGAGAGAAGCTAGTGACAACACAAGAAACATGCGTGTTGCCCCAAGAATACTCGTTGAAGAGAATGCATGGATCTTATAGAAACTGATGACAAAGTAAAGAATTGAGTAAACTTTCATGTCAAAAAGAAGATTGCATGTGTATGAATTGATCCAGAAAATCAACCATTCAATAATTGTACAGATGCTGTAACGCAAGTAGACTAAGTCATCATAGAAGCTGGCTATACGTAGTGATTACACTGCAGGCTGTCTGGCCTGGTATCAAAACTAAAGCAAACAAGGTTGGTTATCTATTCTTGAAAGCATTGAATGTGCGAAGGATGAATCGTCCCTTGTTAAAGTGCAAAGAAAAAACACCAAGGGTGCCAGATTTGATTAATTTAAGAGATTTCAATGCTGCAAAATGGACCAAATGATGGTCTCCTGTCATATGAGCCAAGGATGGAAATAGAATTGGGCTTGAAGTCCTAGAACAATGATAGTAAGAGTCTGCACTCCCATATATTCCCACAGACAAGGATATTTTGCAAGGCCAAGTTCAAAGAAAATCTTCATGGCAGAAGGCATGGGTGATGAGAGATGTTGGGCTAATTGGGTGGCCAGGTAAAGTCAAGTCCACCTCCTGACACCTGGGTATGAGCTTATGTGCTGCTAAGTGAACTGACTGTGCCAGACGTGGCACGAGCATGCAAACCAATTGTAGAGGGCTGTATACCAAAGGGCCTTATAGTTTGAGAACCAATGATAAACTGTGTGCTAAATAGTATTGAAGATGACATGTTTTTAGAGGTAGGCATACATTGTCCATCTGACAGTGAGCAGCCAATCACAATTCCAGTCCCTATAGAAAGTATATTTAGATGTCTCCCATAGCCAATCCCACCCCTTGATAGGTTTTCTATTATTTGCCATGTATTATGACATATTTTTTGCACATAAGGATGTTTTTATGAGAAAATCGTTGAGAGCCTGAGCGAACGTCCGTTGATATTCTTTGTAACTTCCCTGTTTTAGATAATTGTTAATAAAACAGTACCTTTGCCATCTTCCTGAGTTGGTTCCATTAGTTCAACCCAGAATTACTCTGTGATATGATATGATATGATATGATATGATATGAGATGAGATGGCATTTATAACATGCCTATAGACAAGTGTTTCAAGTGGATCCCATCCATTGCATGCACGTTACTAAAGGGCCATAAACTCAGAACTGGCATGCTCCAGATCCTGTGCCACCTAACCATTAAAGACAATAAGTAGGTATGGTACACCCGCTACTCAGGGGTACATGTAGGCAGGGTTATACCGTGGCAGAGATCTTGTTCACCTCACCCGGTTCTAGTTATGTGGTGATATGTATGTTTGTAGGTATGGGATTTATAAAGTGTGAACCTATCTAGGAAGGAATGTAGCGTTGTACAAAGGGGACCCATCCAGGTTTATGAGTAGGATGCAGCTGTAAGCAGAGGAGTTATGAGGGGTCTGGGAAGCAGATGGGAAAGGGACTCCAGAGAAAGAGAAGGGGTTATGTGGAGCGATCAGTGATTGAAGAGATATTCCTTTAAGAGTAGGGGCTTCAGGTCCTTCATGAAGTGTTAGATGTAGGGGGCGTTATCAGTGAAAACCTGCTTGGTGTGCCGCAGACTTCCAAAGTCTCGCAGTTAGTGATTCAGCAGTTGGCAAAGTCTGTCACCCGAGCTCACCAGGCAACAGCCAGGCCTTCGAATGACATTGCTAGTTACAGTCCCAGCTCTCTGACACAAGCTAGATATTTAGAGTGCTGCAGGCTTCAAACACCACCACCACTATTACACCACAACACACTTCTAACATTCCTTTGGCACTGTCTTTTTTAAGAGTGTTTTATCCACGTCTCCGAAGCTTGTAATTCATGCCACCATCTTCTGTTGCGCCTCCAGTTATATGTGGTTTCACTGCAATAAATTACATTGCCGGCTGGTCAATGCAATTTTTAGGACCTCTACACAAGCTTCCCCATACATAACAGGACTAGTATTAATTACTTATCTAAAACCAGTCCTAGCATTGGGGAAAAAGCTGAGTAGTTGGTCTGGCCACCTAGGGGGAATTACATTGACCGCCATCAATGCAGTTTAATGCAGTGAAACTAGGGTACATTGCGGCTTCAGTGCCCCAACTTTCCTGTTGTTTTTTAATAAAAACTTAAGACCTGGCTCTTTTTCCTGGTTTTTGGCAACTGACCTTTTATCTGTTGCTGCTTGGTTCCAGTAGCAGAAGTGATGTGTCCGGTCTAGGACAAGAGAACCACAAAACTCAAAAACACAACATTACATAAAAACCTTCCAACACCGAGTTGCTTCCTACAGAACATGATAGTTTGGGGCTTAAGTTGCCATCCACACTGACACCCAGGTGTTAAAAAGACCTCAACGCCTAACAACCCATGAGCCAACGACATACGGAGACATGATACTCTACTCTATGGTCTGTAATGTAGTGCTGCTGCTCCCCTTCTGGGGAATTTCCATAAGCATAACCCATGCTTGATGAAACAGTGCTTTGTCTCAGTGATAGTCATCAGTGATAAAAAGCCATGGAAATAGTGAACGCTGCCTTTTAAAAATACTGCTTAACATAACAAAAGGCTTAGTTAATTGTCTAATAACAGCAACAGCTGTGTGGAATTGTACTCCTACAACTTATATTTTCCAGTGCAGTAGCATTCCCATGTTATACGCACAACCCACGACACACACAGATAAAACTGTGCAGTGACATCACTATGGCCCACAAGAGATGTCTGATACACTTCTACAACACGATGAGAGCCTGTGTTGTTTGACACCACACACACATACCATTGCATGCAGCATTTCTAATACACACGCCCCTGTGCAATTCCATGCTTCTAACACACACACACACACACACCTGTGCTTTGGCAGTCATGTAAAAAACCCAGCCTCCGAACATTTACCTCTATACCATATGCATCTATCTGCACAAGGCTTTAAGAGTTATACTGGTAAGAACACATCGCAAATGCATGTCACGGGTATACAGTGCTTTGCACTGAGCACATCTCTGCTATCACCAGTCACACACAACTTGCAGGACTGTATCAGTGATCTCCTTCCAGCACTGCCCTCTTAGTGCTACAGAACACAAGCATAAAAGATTATGATTCCAACAAAAGTCCCAGCTCTACTATTGAGCGACTTCAACCTCCCTCTGAGGTCCACAAGCTTCTGTTGGACTCCACTCTCTATCTGAGGACCACCACGTGGAACTGTCTCACAGCCATATCAATGCACTTGACCTGATCTTCATTTCTTCCCGCCTCAACTACCCAGCTATCATCATTGATCCCTAAAATCACAACCTCCTTCACTCCCACTTGCTCTCGACCACTTTCGCTTACTTCTGCCCTCACCATCGTCAAATGAAAGTTCAAATCAAACTCCATGGCCCGCTACCTCAAGTCAGGGCCTCCCTTAAGGACCTACCCTAACGTCTCCCTGACCACATTGAACAGGACGTATCCGTTTCAATTAAATGCTAAAAACTCCCTTTAAACACTATTACTCTGTGTGTTCTTTCATTTCCTTCTGTCTGCACTCCACCAAAAGTCATCCAACAGCTGGGGATTTCCATGCACCTCTTCCTGTGCCACTGGGTTGAAATCTACTCCCTTCGCCCTCATCGCTCCTTATAAGGGAGACCTCCTTATTCTTTCCATCACACTGTACTCTGCAAAGCCCACTTACTACAAAAACCTCTCTTTCCTCTGTTTCCTTCCTTGCAAGAGATAAATATACTTTATTTCGGTTTTTCACCATTAACAACACATAACGTACAGTTAACAAATGCTAAAAACAGTCATATTAAAATATACACACATAAAACCGGCCTAACATGTTCTTCCCATGCAATTAAAAGCTGATCATCAATAAAAACCCACCTCCACACAAGACAAAACAAAATACATTGCATCAGAAACATGCCTAAAATGACTTTTCAGCCAGATGCGCCTCAACTTCAATAATTTTTGGCAGATAAATAGAAAATTAATTAAGTCTTCATTAAACCCACATCCACCTGCGCAGAGCTTTGTGTTATACAGCCACGTCATCCGTGCCTCAAAGGCAAAACATTCAATCATGCCATTGCAATAATGCGTCTTTGCGCTGGAGAACGGATGGTGCTCAGAGTAAAGTTCTCATCAAAGTTACACATCGCCCTCATCAAATGTCCTAAAAACCGTAGCTTCACCATACTATTCATTGCAAGGGCAAAGTTTCTCTTTCATTTTTCTTTTTACTATTTAATTCAACAAACCAATTACAATTCAGAAAAGACATCCATAAGCAAGACAATCAGAGCAACCTGAATAAAAAATGTAGTGATTACATTAAATCAAATATAGAAAAACAACAGTAAGCAAAATAACATATGTTCTCTGATTGCCAATTCACTGCTAATCAATTATCAAAAACACACATTTTTATTTTACCAACAAAAATACAACATAGAAGACACAACAAACATCAACCCTCCCCTCCCACCACCAGAAAATAAAAACAAAGTCAAAAACCATTCTGACAGAGCATCAAGCATAAAACTCATTGCATTTACTCCATTGTTCATTATAGACTCCTTCTCTATGCAATTTACCTCATTTCAATTTCTCGAAATGTGAAAGAATTTGCACCTGAACTAGCCAATCTTCCACGCATGGCTTTTTCCTAGTCTTCCAGACATGCAATATTAGTCTAACAGCAACCAAAAGGACCTTATTAATCCAACACAACATCAGATATTCAGGATGCCGAACACAGCTCAAAGACTTAATTATCACAGCTAATGGATTTCTAGGAAAAGCAATCTTACATACCATATCAACCCTATCCAAGACTTAATTCCAAAAACCCATTACTTTCTCGCAATTCCGTAACATGTGTAACATAGTACCCTTTTCCTTCAAACACCCCCAGCACTTATCATTATCACAAAGTCCCAATTTACACATCCTCTTTCTTGCTTTTATACCTAGTTGACGCTTTGTCATCAAACCATCCCTCAAATCATCAAACTGGAACAGTCCTTATACCATGGGAAAATAGCAAACATCTCCGCCGTTGCCAATTCCTCCTTCACGTTCGAATATTTGGGTTCGTTGGCAGGGTGGAATACAATTTGTATAAACATTCTAAAAACCTACATGTAGCCTGTAGGCCTATGATTAAAACCCTTGTCTGAAGTGCAAGAGAATATCCTGGGGTGCCGGACATCAGATCTAACAACTTTCTTAGACAAATACCCAAAATACAATCCAACAATGCGCAGCTCGCAGTTCCCCACAATTCGCTGCCATACAATATGGCAGAATAGATTTGGCCTCAAGGGCTTGAATACATTTATCAAAGCGGAAACCACCACATTTTTGATCAAAGGACCTAACCCCACCCAGACTGGTCCTCAAGCAGTTCTTGACCAATGCTAGATGAGCAGACCACTGACAATTACTTGCAAACGTGACACCCAGGTAGCAGTATGAATCGACCACTGTTAAGTTCACATTATCTCTGCACCAATTATAGTTTTTCTATTTGGAGCCAAAACCAACTATCTTCGTTTTCTTTAGATTTAGGGCCTCATCACGAGTTTGGCGGTAACCCTTAAATGCGGCGGTAACGCTATTACTGCCGCATTTAAGGGTCTGCCAAATCACATCCTTGGTGGATTTCACCCCAGTGTAATTTTGCCCATTTTCGGTGCTAATACCGCCGGCGGTAATAGCGCGAAAATTCCACATTTGGCCCAATGGGGAATGGGAAATTCCCAAATGGGCCCAATGGGGAATGGGCACTAACCGTTCCGCCAAACCCGTGATCCGGCGCTAATAGCGCCGGGGGGTTTGGCGGTAGGGCTAATAGCGCCGGCAGTAATACCGCCGGCGTTACTGCCCAACTCGTGATGAGGCCCTTAAATATTAAGCCATTGATTTTGAAATAATTAGATACATATTTGAGGCTACTTGCAAGACCCTTGGGGGCCAATCACTATCCACCACTAAAACTCCCTACCGATGGACCCTTGGAACATTCCCATAATGCCAGGCATTAAAATCACCCTCAAGAGGAAGATATGCACGCAGTAGCATTATTCCTCCCCAATATTTGATTTAGGCAACTGTTACTGGGTAAATATGTTAAATATTGTTGTGTCTTTGTAATTGTCATTCTGTATAGTTCCCTTTCAATATTCCATGCACTTACCAATCCATCAACTGGTTTTTCTATCATTCATTTTACTTTTGCTTTCAATATTGAAATGCACCCAGTAACGGGATTGTTTCTGCTGCCAATATGGCCTACTGTACAATGTTTCTGTTGGGAGCTGTGATGATCCTTTAGATAGCATCACCATTGGAGAACCCCTTTGCATGTTGCTAGGGAAGTGAGTCCGCTAACCAATAGTCCCCCCCCGGGGGTAGCAACATGCGGGAGGATCTCATTGGGACAGGCTCCTCTACTGGGGATAGGGACGCAATTGGGAGGCACAACCACAGTAAAAGCTACCACGTGGGCTGACAATAACGGCCAAATCTTATCACCATAAGATCACTGCTAAAACAATGTGTACTGTGAAATATCGAACCCACCTGATGACATAAGTACTGAGATGAAGAATTGCTCAAAAATGCCACATTCAAGCGGGACAAAGTCTAGAGCAGCTATTGTCAATTGGAAGGACGTTACGCTGGGGCCGTCCACACTATTTAAACTCGACAGCAAAAAAGGACTGTGTTCTTTCTCATCCTCTGACCTGTCCGGGAATGGCCCGTGCGGTTCTGGCAAGCTAGAAGGTGTGATATGACCAGTGGGCGACCGAGGAGGCCACATTGAAGCCTGGAAAACTGGCGCAGGGCTTCAGGAGACGGCAACAAGGCTGTCTCCAAGGTTGAGAAGGGGAAAAGCAGGATGCCCGATAAGTATCTTGCAAGCTGGTTGGTAACCGGTGTGATAGTCTTGCAGACACTGATAGGTGGTGGCATGACCTGTAGTGGGTGGACCGTTCAGTCTGACAGCAGTGCAGAGACCGCCTGCCATAGCCTACAGCAGAACCGCATAGGTGACTATTATGAGAGAGCGAGAGACCCTGGTGGAGGCGTAACCTGTCACAGCAGGCCGAGGGGTCTGACAGCTATGCTGAGGTGGTCCACACTAACTATAGGCGGAGAGAGGCAAGGACTACCGAAGAAAGAAGATGAGGTTGGCATAGCGAACCCCCGACCCCTGGCGAAATCGGTGAAGAGTTCCCCGGGAGAAAGTAAAAGGAACACACACAAGTGTGGGAGGGGGTCGGAAAGATACGAGATTGTAAACCACAAAGAAATAAAGAAAAATGTGAACCATTTTGTTATACATTTCCCAGGCCAGTTCTGCAAACGTGTGTTACTGGAACGTCAAGGGGGATTCCAAGAACATCTTCATCGTCCCAGTGGGAACGGATCAAGAATTGGGCAAAACCTAGAGATTGTGAAAATCTCCCTCAGGGAGCTACAAACCTTAATGAGAACTGTGAAAGACATTAGGGAACCAGCTAGGAGTAATTCTCCTAGCCCCCCAAGAACTTTATGTAACTATTATACTTTATTTTGGGTTACGGAGAACCTAGAACCTTTATGGAACTTTTGCTTTGAACAGACTCAGAGGCTTTTGGAGCTTTGTATACAGGAGAAGGGAGACATACTCCTGGATTACGATCAGCAGCTGGACATTATGGTGTTTTGTTGTAGTGACAGGGATGCCGCCAATGACCTCTGCCTTAATGCCAGTAAGACTGAGATTCTACTCATCGGCACACCCACTCCCTCCTTCCCTGCAACTCTCTGGCCGGCCTCTCTTGGCCCACCTCCTGCCCGCAAGGCAAAAAACCTCGGGGTCATCTTTGACTCCTCACTCTCCTTCTCTCCTCATATATCTGACGTCTCTAAGCAGTCTAACTACCAGCTGCACCTCCTCAGAGGTATTCTTCCTTTCCTCTCCTTCCCCCAGAAGCTCACTGTCTCCCGAGCCCTGGTTCTCTCGAAGCTGGACTACTGTAACAGCCTCTATCTAAATCTGCCTGCCTCTACTCTCTGCCCTCTGCAACTTATCCAGAACAAGACTGTGAGACTTGTCCTTGGCCTCAAGCCCAGGGATCGTATCTCTCCAGGACTGAAATCTCCACACTGGCTCCCAGTGGCTGCGAGGATTAAGTTCAAACCCCTCTGTATTGTCCACAAGGCCTTCTGGGGCCTGGGGCCTAAATACCTTCAACTCTCTCTTCCTAAATATCTTCCTTCTTGAGCTCTTCGCTCATCCGTCTCCAACTCCCTCCGGGTCAGCCGCTTCTCCAAGCAACGAGTTGGAGGTAGATCTCTCTATGCGGCAGGGGTCTCCCTCTGGAACAGCCTTCCTGCCTCCCTGATACTTGAGGAGAACCATCTCCGGTTCCGGAAGCACCTCAAAACCTTCCTCTTTGCTTCTGCCTTCTCCCCCCTTCTCCCCTGCTGAATTCTTGACTGAAACTGCACTCTACCCGCACTGGGCCACTCTCCACTTGCACTGCCTCCCTGGCAACCTCTGCACTTCGGGACTGTCTCTGTATCCCAACAGCCCCCCTTTCCCAGCACTTGTCTGCACTTACCTTGCACTTGCCACCAGTTTGGCCCTATTATTTATCTGTTGTTCCACTACTCTGTACTGCACTTTCCCCCCCTCCCTTTGCCCTTGCACTTTCCCTTCCCTCCACCCATGCACTTGTGCGATCTGAATGACACCTGGCCTAGTAGGATCGCTGTCTGTCTTCCCTCTGTTCCCCCTCCCTGCCTCGTCGCACCTTGAAAAACTTGTGTATAGGCGCGTTACAAATGCCATATCATATCATAGAATAGGAGTCTTTGTGACCGGGACGGTGCATTTTTATTTTGACTCACACAGACTTAGACCCCCTTAGAGTTAGGGATAGATAGGTTAGGTTAATCATTTAATAAAAGTCTATAGCAAGCACTATTGCACCACTTGGTCAGTTTCTTCATTCCATATTGCCACAGAGCACATCCCTTTCCATACTAAATAGAAAACACAAATGCAACAGAGGATAGGACAGTCAATAAAGCATCTGGCATCCAAGGTTTTCTTTAGAGGTGACTGGCTGAAACAATCACTTTTAAAATGAACCTGCCTTTAAATTAAATTATGTTTTGTGGAAGTAAATCAAGATAGAAACAAGTGATATAACTTCTCAAACTATTTTATTATTGCGGAAGTAGGTTCATCTCTGGCACCCACAGTGAGCTCAAGTCATCTCTCCAGTCACTTGCGGCTCACTTGCTTGGATCTTACACGCGCTGTCACACATAGCCCTACACTTCATACGGAAGTGGTACTCCAGGGGGAAAACTGTTGAATCCATGAGGGGAAACCATGCTGGAGAAGGGAGGGACAGATCAGAACAGGACAACCTGGGTAGGTGAGAAGATGTACCACCATCTCCCTTTATTGAAGATATGGGAAATCAACACAGTTCAAAATCTGGATACCTTGGTCAGGATTTCCTTATTCTAGGTAGCCCTCTTCGTATACTGGTTTGACATTTGCAGATTAGGGCTTTCTTACATATATTCTCCGCTGTGTTCTGCACTGCCGCCATCTCAATGTATATTGGTGCCTGCATCATCCACTTCCACTTCATTAGAGCCCTTTATGTGGATGGTTTGCAGTGTCTTCTGTGTGTTTTCCCAAACCAGATAGTGTACCTGTGCTTCCTGCAGTCTCATCTCCTTTTTTATGTACAGTGCAATCCTGAGACTCCATATCATCTCTACATCCACTTAATAGAGTTATTGTATTTTGAGGTATATTTTAATTAATTGTCTTACTTTAATGTTGTAGCATTTGGGCTGCAATTTGACTGTTGTGGTTTTCAGGGTGTTTTCCTTGTGTGTAATTCACCCTTCCCCATGTTTCTTCAATGGGTATGGGCTGGTACCTAGACTATCGCCCACTTCAGAACTAATCACATTTTGGCAGGCAGTTTCTCATGAGAGGAAAAGGAGTAACTCATGTTGAGGAGTTGACTGTTTCCTTGTGGGCTGCTATGTTGTCTTAGACAGTGACTTGACAGTCCGTGCCACACGCTCTTGTAAATTGCAAGCTCTGATGAATCCTTTTACTCTTTCCACTTGGCCGTTTACACATGGGTGATATAGAGCAGGCTCTCAGTGTTGGTTTCAGTGAACCTGCACGCTTATCTCTGATACATTTCTGTCAACACTGCAGTGGTGGATTTGGATGTTATGCAGGTATTGCAATTCAGACTATTTTGATGTGTTAGCTGTGAGTGCTGCTGCACACTTCCTGTGGGTTGGCATGGTCTACGAGCCCTAATCGGTCGATAATGAATTCAACCCAAACATTTCATGTCCATTCCATGATCACTAGGTGGTTAGGTAGTTGTCCCATTTCGGTATGTGACATGTGGCAATGTTTTGCTGTACATCACTGTTCATGGCTGAGCTGGCCCCGAGACCTTTTCACAAAGCAATCTTTTGGATAGAGTGGTGCCCTGGTGGGCTTCATGCACAATCAGAGTATTTATAAGAGAAGGTATAACAGGGATTTTATCACCCTGCACCAACATGTCTGAGTCCTAATAAAAGACCTAGGTTTGATGTTTGTTTGCATTGGCCATCCTTACTTTTGCATAGAATTTGAGCTTGGGTTTGGTCACAGTGTGTTCAATTCAGTGAAGTTCACTGATGCAATTCACAGAGTAGAGGGTGGCATTGTGTATGATCTCCAAAACTAAGTTATGTTTCTTAGTTAGTTAAATCACCGAAGCAAGTGAGATTTTAGGATCCATAACTGCTTCTTATCGTGCAAATTGAACTTGAATTTGGATCTTCTAAATTACATTCCTCTTGCATGACTTGCGCCAGAGAATGAGTTTGTTCTTTTTCCAAGGTTTCAGAGAGTAGAAAATCATCTTGGATGTTGAAAGGACTAGATATGCCTTTGAGAAGATTTGTGACCTGGCGTTGGGAAAGGGCTGCTGCAGATGAGATGCCAAATGGCATTTTGGAATTCTGAAATCCCCCTTCAAGGGTGGCAAAGGCTGTGAAAGACTTTGATTCAGGATGGAGACTAATTTGGTAATAAATACTCTTGAAGCTGAGCTTCATGAATATCTTTGCGTAGTAGCGGCAGAGTAGCAGTCTTGGGCAGTGACTGCAGGCTGCTCTTTTCTCTACAGTCTGTCTACAGTGTCTACAGTGCAAACCGGACCAGACCAGTTAAAAACCTCTTGACTCCGCGGAGCGGCCGCGGAGTAGCGGCAGAGTAGCAGTCTTGGGCAGTGACTGCAGGCTGCTCTTTTCTCTACAGTCTGTCTACAGTGTCTACAGTGCAAACCGGACCAGACCAGTTAAAAACCTCTTGACTCAGGCGGAGCGGCCGCAGAGTAGCGGCAGAGTAGCAGTCTTGGGCAGTCATGGACGCCGTGGACGCCACTCTGTCCCCTATGCTTCACCCGCCGGAGTGCGGTAAAGACTTGCACCAACGGAGCTCCCGTTCCCGTACTCGAGCTGAGGAGGGCAAATTTCTGCCTCTGAGTACTGGGAAAGTGTTAACTCATTCAAAACATACAAACTTGACTAACACCAAGGAAATATTGGTAAATAAATGCACCACTGAGGAAACACTTTGCCATGACCACGATGACCAAATTGTAGGCACTGGGAGCCTTGGAGGCTCGTGTCAGAAAACTATTTGGGTCAAGGAACAGGTGCCGATGTCAGAGAATATGCCTCCACCCGCACAGGGCACCCAGACTAATACTACTAGCGCCAGAGGCGAGGACTCAAGGGGCGAGACAATTATGGTCACACTGGCCGCACATCGCAAGACGGAGCACAGAAATTACAACTTGCCTGTGCTGGAGGATATCCATGACCCTTCCGACGTGCAGGCCTCTGTTCGGCTGAGCGAAGCTGTAGTGGCGTCAAAGGGCGCTGAGTGCTCTTCCGCATGAGAGACATCGACTCGCCCGTGGGAAATGGCGCGGGTGCCGCCTCTCATACGCAGAGCGGCCCCCGGTCGACCGCGGACCCTTCACCGCCCGTCGGAGGACGGTCGGTGTCGGTTCCGGGGGAGACGGGAGGGGTGGACTTGCGGGAGCGAGCGAGAGAAGGCGAGAGCCAAGCGACTGTTTGGGACCGAGAGGTAACCGTGCGCCCTCTGGTGGAGACCCATGGGCCGAAGGTGATGGAGAGTGCTGCCGATTCCCCTGGGGCGGACGCCCAGGAGGGCTCCCCAAGGGGCGAGCCGCGTGGGGATTGCGAGGCTCGTGAATTGCCGAGGGATTTGGATGAGGCCCCTGATTTTGGGGGCCAAACGAGAAACATACCGGTGGAGGTGGAAATCCGCCTCCTGCCTCTCGACATACCAGGCGAATCATCTGTCTCAAATGAAAAACACCAAAACAAAGCCAGTGAGGACTCGAGCCAACAGTCGTTTTTAAAACCACCGATAGCCCAAACAGAAGACGGTCCACTCCCAAAAAAATTGAAAACAGCTCAAAACAATACGGGAAAAAATTCACCATCGGTTACCCCCCCAAGTAAACCTGCAAAACCAGCCAGGTTACGAAGGTTCAAAGGAGCTGACGCGAATAACATTGACAAACAGAGAGTAAAACGGATCATAAAGCGATCTCTGAAAACTACAGACAAAAAGTGTAAACCAGAAAACAACATCTTCTCATCACAAAACTTAGTGGAATTTTTTGGGAAATACTGCAAGAGAAAATTTGAGAACATTTGTGAAATAAGTGACAGCGATATGCTGGAAGTTGTCTATAGTTCAGACGATCTGCTGCTTGAGACACCTAGCACAACTTCAGCTGTACGGGGGTCTAGCCTAGAGGCTAAAAGTAATCTAACCTCCGATCAAATGGACAAAATCGAAGAACAAGAACTCTTAAACAAATCTGGGACGGAATACCGATTGGACGAAACTCCTTTAGTAAACCCAGAAAATGAGGTTTTGATGGACAGCAGTGAAGCACACAAATTTATAACAAATGAAACACAAAATGAAAAAGACAAAGATGAGACAAACAACGAGAGCCTTGTGACAAATGATGACATTATTGTTGCAAGTTTGATACCTGAAGTGAATACCTCAATGGCTGAAGATAGATATGCACCTATAACTACAACGCCTGCAAAAGAAAGGGATGGAAGCCCCTGCCAAAACTCTATGCCAGAGGAAACATCTGAAAAAAAAACGGACATGGTAACGCTGATGTGTGCAGTTGCAGTGGCCATGGCGCCCTTCACAAAATTGTACGAGTCCATAAATGATCCCTTAAAGGACCATAGCTCCTTACTGACAACTATGCACGCAAAGTTTATGTTTTTGGAGGGCTATGTCACTGCAGCAGAAAAAGAAAAAACAAAGGCCTGCACCGTCCAGCACCGACCAACATCGTCAGAGGAAAACGTAAAATCTTGTGCAAATGGAACCACCGAAAGGGGGTCACAAACTCTGCATATTGCGTCTAGTAAAACTCTCTTACCATTGAACGAAACGAAGACCACTGAAAGGTCGAAAACAACGCTAAACACGAATGTTCGGCTTCCGATAAACAAGGCCAAACCCTTCTACTTGTCACAGAGCGACATTGAAAAAAAAAGCACTACGGGTTCTCGCCAGGGACAGAAGGGGTTCCAAGCCAGTTTAAATGAGAAAAAAGATCATACAACGGGCCTCGATCAAGAGATTCATCCAACAAAGACTCTAAATTCCATGATAAACAAAGACTTTCCTATTTTCAAGGACCGCAGACAAACGTTCCAGTTATTAGCAGTGAGAGGCAACTGGTTTTCTGCCTACCGGTGGAGGAAAAAAGCCTTAATGATAGAAACAAGCCTCAGAAAGGTGGGCTAAGTTCGGAATCAAACTTAAACTGTTCAACTCCAACAAACCAGGAGGCCCAGACATCAGTGTGTATTGACCTAATAGAGACGTCGGGGGCCTCAAACACCTCAAAATCTACAGAAGACCTTTTGATGGAAGAGGTCCTCGAAAACTTAAATCATCCTTGTGAAAAATCTGCCTCTGATCTCGTGGAGTGTCAAACGAAAAGAGAAACACCACGTGAACATCAATCAAAAGTGATCTCGGACCAAGGCCTAATAAATCTAGGAGATTATTTCCCATTCGTTTCATTGGAAGATCGTTGCAAGAAGCTGACCCGAAAGGCAAACTGGGGCCTAGACAAATCGCTAAGGACGATAAAAATGCAAATCAAAGACTGCAACAGCTAAGCCACAGAAAAGCGTCAAAACTAGATAGTGGCACTGGGGCAAATCCCGTACACAAGGAAATGGAAAAAAGTAAGCAAATAAGTGATGGACATAGGAAGAAGGAAAGACGGGAAGACAGGCAAGAAAACGTAAGATCAAATAGAAAGGAAAGAGATCTTGAGGATAGTGGGGTCACTTTTAAACCAAAATCTGACCCGAGGAGGGGTGTTCCCACCTTTAAATTGGAACAAATTGGAAACTGTCGAGAGTATGTAATCCTCAACAGAAGAACGGTAATGGAATTGCTTCATAGCATCCCTAAATTGAGATCGGTGGAATCAAGATACTTATTACTAGTGGAACCAATACACGAAGGTCGTCAAGCAACTGCATATTTATTCATCTCATCAACATCAGTGAAACAGAAGTTACGTGATTCCCTAAAACAGCTAATGAAATTAGGATATGACCTAAGTGAAACCGAAGCAGCCAGAGCCACACAAAAATCTGAACGCTGGAAAGCCAGCCTTTCCTATCGCAACTTAAGGAAAAGAACAGACTCCTCTAAAGTCTCTAGATCTTGTGAAAAGAAGATTCAAAAACAAGTATTGGGGCAGAAAAACAACATAAAACCCCTACCACTAGACACAGAAAAGACATTTAGTGTGGAAAAGAGAAGTCCTCGTCCAGAAGCTGCAAGAAAACTGGAAACATCTCGACTATCTATAACCAACGATAAAGGAAGATTGAACGAGTCAATAACAAAATACGAAAGAAATCCAAGAGGTCCATCAATACAAATTAAAATAACATGTACGCAGAATGTGAAAACATCGCAAAAAGATGGAAAAGAAAAATCAAATCCTTTGCAAAATCTCTGGGCCTGGCTTCCCAAAGCCTTGACCACACAAAAGAAATAGCAACTCGTTTCCACAAAGCTCTACGACGACTCAACAAGAGGAACAAACATCGAACGAGCCAAACTAGGCTCGTGGAACACCCGTGGATTTAAGCACCTTACAGTACAGAGTGATGTTGACTTGCCTTCTTTCGATATCCTGTGTCTACAGGAGACTTGGTTGACTACAAAGCCTACCCTAGACGGATATGATATAGCCTTTGAAACAGCAAAAAAGGGATCAAAGGGGAGACCCTCCTCGGGGTTGTTAATCGCAATCAGAAATGGAAAAGGAATGGAATTGTTAAACATCCTGACGTCATCATTACTTATGATCTCAGTACAGATAAAATGGAACTACTGGAACACTATAACGACCAAATTAGTGACAACATCTCTGATTATCATAAACCTGTACTGGAATCCGGATGCCATTTCGGATAAAGACTTTCTGGACTCAGTAGAAAAAGAAATTGACAAGGCTTACATTGAATACTCCGAGGTCCATCTGCTTATCTGCGGAGATTTAAACGCTGTATGTGCTAAGAAATTTTCAGGCAAGGCGAGAACAAAGGCCGAACTGAGAGGGGAAAAATGGTCAGCTTTGATGAAATTAAAAAATCTTGAAAACGTGGCCACGTCATTTCAAATGATAAATCTGCCTCCAACATGGGAAGGTAGAAATGTTACGGCCACAATTGATTACATCTACGCTTCATCCGCACTACTGCCGATCATTGCATCCTTTGACATTCAAAAAACAAAGGCGAGTGATCACAGTCTGCTATGCCTAACTTGGTCAGTCACTGCAACCGAAAAAACAATGTGCGCTCCAAAGCTTAAAACGAATCCTAAAGGAAATCGGCTCGCCTTGAGTCAAAAAAACATTATCTCCTTAACAACCAACTACATTAAGCGAGATCTGCTGGAAGGCGCCTTTGCACAACCGGACTATAGTGACCTGTTAAACGTTTTCATGAAACCTAAAATTAAAAACGGTACATCTACAAACAAGTCAATACATACGTATGACCAAATTTTGGTCATCAGAAGACGAAAACTCAGAAAGCTAAAGAGAAGATACATGAAATCCGGTTTAAACATCGACAAACAAGACTGGACCTGTGAACTAAGGGCCTACAAGTCCTGGCTGATAGAGAGCCGACACATCATGTATCAAAAGGACTCAGAAGACATGCTACGGTGTGTGTCCTTCAAAAATCCTCGAGATTTCTGGGCTCTGATAAATGCGACTGATCAAATCAACTCAGATGCCCTGATCAATGGCATTTCGGAAACAAAGTGGAAAATCCATTTTGAAAATCTCTTCTTCGATGTCGCTGCAAATAACATCATTATCCAGGAACAAAACCAATCTTTGTGGGTGGAGCTCCACGATGCAGAAGATATTTTATACATCTTGAAAAAGTTGAAAACTCAAGAGCCCCTGGGCCGGATGGCCTGACCAACGTGCACTTAAAAGAACATCCGGAGGTCTGGTCAAAGTTTATAAGTGCAGTCATTCGAAGAGTGACCACAGCGAAAGCTCTACCAAAATCCGGGACAAATGCGGTGATTGTCCCTATTTTCAAGAAGGGGGTGAGAGACGACCCCAGAAATTTTCGACCAATCGCTTTGCTAAATGTGATCGGCAAGGTTTATGGATCTCTACTCCTTAAACACTTCCAAAAATGGGCAGAGAACGCGCCATGTAACGACCCGTTTCAATCTGGGTTCAAAAAGAACGTGGGAACAACCACCAACATTCTCACGGTTAACATCTTAAAAAGCAAGTCTCTTGCTGGTGGCCCACGAACTTACATGGCTTTCGTCGATCTTAGCCAAGCGTTCGACCAGGTAAATAGATCAAGGCTTTGGGAAAATCTAAGGGTCTGGAAGTGTCCAGCAAGCATATTACAACCACTCATAGCCCTCCACACGGCCACTAGAATCCAAGTGAGGCTTGACCACCAAGGAACACTCTCTGATGAGATCCCTACAAACCGAGGAGTCAAGCAAGGATGCCCGTTGGCCCCGGCGCTCTTTTTGACCTTTATAGGGGACTATAAAGAAACGGAGCACATGGTTCGATCCTTCCCTCCACAAATTGGAAACACGAAAATCTCAAGAATTTTATATGCAGACAATATCATTATTGTAGACCAGACAGCAATAGGGTTACAAAGACAACTGACCAACCTTGCTGCATATATCGCCGCAAATGGCTTGGACATAAACAAGCCAAAGACTAAGATTCTGTTCTTTGGCAAAGGAAAAATAAAAAGCGACCTTTTCACATGGACTTTGGAAGGAGAACCGATCGAGAAGGTGACAGAATTTAAATATCTGGGTATCATGGTGGATAACACGCCAAAGGAAAACGCTATGCAAAAACAACTTCTGAGAAAAACAAAGAGTTTAATAGCTCAAGCCAAAGCAATAGACAAGAAATTTGGCCGTTTTTCTCTCATACCAGTTATAGAATTTTACAAAACCAAGGTCATACCCACACTTGTGTATGGAGCTGAAGCTATGCCTGGCCTTCCAAAAAAAATCTGGCCCATGTTAGAAAGCCAATATTGGAGAGAAGTTTTAAATCTACCGAGTTCCACACCTCTGGTCTTAATAAGACGCGAAATGAGCCAGCTCTCGATGTCCGCATTAGTAGAAAGGAACACTGTGATGCTTTTCAGAAAATTACTCCTTGAAAAACGCTCGAAACTACTAGAAGCGATAAATGCAGAAGCTGAAAGTGGTTGCTCCGCTGTCCTGACCCAGTGGTACAAGGATCAAGGATTTGAAACTGGATAAAATCAATTGCTCAAAAAAAGACCTGGTGGAAAATCCAATGAAAATTCAAAAGAAATTAAACGAGCTTGATTGGGTCAACACCTTGGAACAAGCAGGTTCTTACAAACTGGTGGCCGATTTACCACTCATGACCTTTAAATTACATGAACTCCAACCCTTTGTGAAAAGATATCCCGATCGTAAATTGAGGAACACTTTTTTAAGAGCTCATCTTAACTTACTCCACACTAATGAAATTCTCAAGATAAGAGGTCTAGCAACAACAAACAAATGCAGATTCTGCAAAGACCCAGTGGTGGTAGAAACCACAAGACACCTACTCCTAACTTGTCCAGGCGTAGAGCTTACAAGAAATTCTTATCTGAAGACGATGTAAGCAGCGGCACATACCTTTGACGAAGAGATTTGGTGGGCCAGGTTAATCGGAGGTGGGCGTACTACATGGGTTACTGCAACCGCTAAAATCTTGGACACAATACTCGCGACTGCAAACAAAGAAGATGTGTAGAGTAAACTGTAAACTGTAAACTGTAAACTGTAAAAATCCAGAAACGAAGAGTTTGAACACAAAACCTTTTAAAAACCTTTTAGGTTAAAGAAAGTAAAAAAAAAAAAATAAATAAATAAATAAATATATCTTTGCGTCATTGAAGAAAAGCATGAATTCGGTAATGTCAGGAAGGAGGTAGCCGCCAGTGATTACATTGTTATTGAGGCTTACTGTGCAATGTCGACACACAGGCCTTTGCCTTCAGCCTTTTTCATGCAAACTATAGGATTGATCCACTCGGTCACCTCCGCAGATTCTATTTTCCTACACTTTACTCTGCTTTGAATTCTTGCTGATGTTTTTACCTTGCCTTAAAAGGTACTGGACATGCTATGTACTTCACTAGTATGGCATCTTGGCGCAGCATGATCCAATGCAAGTTATTCCTAATGGTGTCAGCTTCACTTGGGAATTGCTGAAAACTATTTTTGAAGAAGGTTAGTGCACCTTCCTCCATCATAATGAATACCCTTGAGTGGGTGAAGATTGAATGATTTCCTGCTAAACCATCAACTCTTCCTTTAGTCTTTTTCACAGAAAACATCAAAACAAATCCACTTGCTCTCGTCTCTGTTAGGTGCACTAGAGATGTGTTTACAAAATACTCAAAGTCATGGGTGTGGCTCGCTCTTGATTCACATTATCTTCTCTGTGGAGTAATTCAGCAATTAAGATACAGGGAAAAAGACTGCACTGGGAGAATTGGATCGCAAACAACATATTAAAAAATGGGAGACTTATTTCTGAACACATGAGTTACTTCATTCAGTTTGCTGCAACAAAAAATACAACTTGACTGGGAGGAAGCTCTGGCACAACCTGAGGCAGTGACTCTTTGCTTACAGCTGGCTGTCTCAAATATTCTTGAGGCTTTGTCAGATGCCTCCAGGAAACTGTGGTTAACAGACAAGAGCACTCACTGCCTACAGAAGTATAGACTGGATTGGGAGATCGAAGTTGGTTCCGGTTTAGCACAGATATTCCTGAGAAAATCCCGACATCACCCCAAGCAAGAGGATAATCTTTGCTCAGTGGAAAATATGAATGCATCTGTACCTATCTCCACAAAGAAGGGACAACATCATTTAAGTTAATGCTATCAGTACTAACATTGTGGATGTAATGGTACAGACATATCTGCAAATGTCCACAAATTACAGCATGATGGAATGATGTGTGTGAATGCCCAAAACTGAATTTTGGAGAAAGATTTTAAACATACGAGAAGGACTATGGTCTTTAACAATATGGCTGCACTAAGAGGTCTTGCTCCTCATGGTGCTTAGATTAGGAAAGGAATCAGGGTGGCGAAAAATAGACTTCTGTGATTCTGCAAAACACTCTTGTCCCGAAATAGATCTTTGGCTAATGGACATATCTTAATGGATCATTAAAACACAGCAACCAAAAGCAATGAGACACAGAGTTCATGTTTCAAAGCATCTGTGGGTGCTACCTGATACATATAACTGAACAATATTTATTTGCTACTTACATTTGTTCACTGCATTAGTTCATGTTCATATTTTGTGGAGTTTCTTCTTGTTTTATCTTTTACTGCTGTCCCTCTTGTCTTCTGGAATTATAGTGTAGCCGGATTCTTTGATGTCACGGTTAAATCTTCAACCCCAATTTTGTTCATTGGTTTTTTAATGATCTAGAGTAATCCTTAAATGCAATAAGACGTGAGCCTATTGTAAGAACATGCATCAAATCAAAGAAGGTTGTCATTTGCCTATAATCGCACGCAGGGTACCTGTTCCTCCAAACATGGACTAAGTCTTATATTTATCGCCATTGTTTGTGCCACCAATGGTTGGGAGAACCCGTTTTGGACAAGCAGACCTTCTCTTTGCCTAACCGAATGTGAAGTACATTTTCATAGATCCGCAGCCAAATGTGGTATCCCGCAAATGACCCATCGTCAAAATCTGGAATTGTTTGCAATGTGAAAAGTTTTAATTAACTAAAACAGATTAATAAATAAATTAAATATTTTCTTAAAAGTCTGGAATACGGGCATACAGAATTCTTTTGGTCCTTTGTAACAGAGACTCTGTGGTCAAAAATTCAATTTGGGCTTTTCTTTTGCTAAATTAAGTAGTCTCCTAAATATTTTCTGGCTTTTTGCTGACAGAGAGACCTCTGCCAACCAATGGTGATGTGTTGCCCTTAGTAGCCTGTATGCCCACCTGGGCAAGGGTGCTCTCAGAGCCCCCCATTTCGGTCCATTCATGAGTAGCCTTATTACTGTGTTGGTAGCCACTTTCTCCCTGGACAGGAACCTACATTCCAGTTGTATTCTTTGTGGTCCTTCTGGTTATGTTTTGACCATGAGGAACTGCCATTTTGGCTGTTCTGCTTATGTGATCTCCTCACAGAGCTTACAAAGACATCCTGATATATATGGATTTGGGTTCAAAGTGGAATGAGAGTCTCTCAGACACATTATTCCACATCTGTGTCTGCAAGCGAAAGTTGAGGTTAGGTAGGCAGTCCTGATTGGATGGCTGCCACAAATGTGAAAGGTGCATGGATTTTGATAGTGAGGGTCAGCATAACCCCCAGCCCATGTGTGTGTATTACTAGGGAGACCCCAAGCCATTCTGAAGTTTTCAATATTGAAGGCAGTTAAAAGAGACATCACTGAAGATCTGTGATACCGTCAGTGCTGCTACTGATCATCATGACAGTGAAATTCTGCCTCCTCATGCCTTGGAATCCTGCAACATTCACTTCTTCTCCTCCCATCCAGTGTGAACAGTTGGACCCTCAGGCTCTGAAGCCCTGTGTTCACCCCCAAAGCTTCCTGGACCTGTGGTATTCACTGGACCAGAGATGGAAACCTTTTCTGCCTGCTGCAACCCAAATTGCGATGTTGCTGTTACACCTAATCCTTTTTTGTACATCCTGGCTCTGACCTCTGCATCTGCTCCTCTTCATGGGCATGTCCTGCATCCAGTCCTGAAGCACGATTTCTCATCATTCTGACCTCCAATTCGCCACTGGTCTTCTTCTCCAGAGTCTTGGGGCTTGGACGGCAGTCATTCACCAAGCAACCACCCACCTGACTACAACATCCAATGGAACTGTAATTTCTGCAGCTCTGCTTCTCCTGGCAGCTGGTCGACAAGCCTGTGCCTGGAACTTTTCTAATGGGGTCCACCATCCTCTCCAGACTGGTGGTTGCCTGTCAAACAGCTTGTGTGATATGCAGGTAATACTTATATCACTTTCCCCAATAACCGTGAGCTGCCTACAGGCTTCATCTTATTTGAATCTATGGACAAAAATTCGATCTAAACCTCAATCTAACTACCTAATAATTGTTCTTGCAGCTGAACTTGTACTAAATACTTGTTTAGATGGGGATTGAGATTTTTAGAGGCACTGGGGTCATTACATGTTCCCCGGTCTGGAAACAATGATGGTAAAATTAATGGTAATTCTGGCACCAGCATTTTTACCGGACCAGGAAACACAAGTTTGACTGTGGGGGCCATGGATCTACCTCCAGGTATGACCTGCTAGTAGATCAGGCCCCCACCGGCAAAAGAATACTACCATTACCGGTACTTGCGGCAATCCCCTCCATGGAGTCCTATGGAGAGTTACCAGCATTCCCGCCACCTGTAAATACTTGCTTTTACTTTTTAAAGATTTTGTAGTATCTAGTCCTGCTTACCTGCATGTGTGTGGAACCCTGGGTGAGTGGCAGCTGGATGTCGTCCTTGTATCAGTGGTCTATTTCCAGATTCCGGGTCCTAGAGTTAGGAGTTGCTTTCATCTAGATTGGGTGTAGGATGCTGTACCTGTATGTCTTATAATAAAGGTTCTCACCTACAGAAGAACATCCTTGTCCTCGTAGACTTCAATATATTTCAGACATGTTTGCCATTTAATTTTTTCCAAACATGTTTGAACTTTTAACTCACCCATTTTGCTCACCTGTAAAACTGTGTGGTACTGCTTTTTGCTCATATCTTTAGGTAATTGCACACACTGGGGATATTTCTTAATGTTGGAGTTTCTAATAAAGACATTGGGCATCATTATAAGTTTGCCGTCTGGGAAATACAGTAGGTTCCCGGTCCGCGAACTAAAGTAGCGGCAACCTTACCAGTACCGTAGTTCCCAGACAGGCAAACTAAGAGTTGTGCTTGCGGGTGTCTTTCTGCCGGCACCCGTGAGCACAGCATGTCAGATGCACCGGCACCGTTATAAACGGTGCCGGTGCATCCGACCTCCCCATTCCCATTCAGCCCTATGGGGCCGAATGGGAATGGGGAGCATCTTTTTTCCGGTGCCTGCGAATGGGCAAATACCGGGTCCCGCTAATTGGCCATTTGCGGGCCCCAGAAATGTTCTGATGTTTGGCGGCAGCCTGCCGGTTTTACCGCCAAGGCTACCGCCAGACCTATAATGAGGCCCATTATTTTTCAGTAAATATTCTATATAAACACACTTTTGTTGAGACCTGATGTATAGCTAACTGTATCTCAATATAAAACCATTCTTATCCGATCCCAAGGGTCAAGTCAGTTAAATAATATACTACTGTGTGAGTCAAACCCCCCTGCACATACACTGTAGACTGCTCTTCACAAGCCCTCACCGGAGAACTTGCAGAAAACCTATATACAGCAGCAAAATACATTAATTCAGGTACTTGGTACAGTCCAAACAAGAGTTAGACATGAATGTAACATGTGTAACATCAACAAAGATTGAGCAGAAGAGACTGATTTTTCTATATTGCTGATCAGTAGTTAGGTTTTGTCATGTAGGTATTCATCACTTTCCGTGGCATTAACAGTCTTGTTGTATTTAGTTCGGCACATCGTCGAGAAATGGCCTTTCTTTCCACAATCAATGCTGTTTTTACCAGGTTCTGCACGGTCTTTGTAGTTGACTGCCTGTGATCGACTTCCACATCTGTCAGACTTACTGATGTTGTCTTTGTTACAGTTTTTCCTTTTGCTTCTGCCACTGTCTTGTTTTGCCTTAAGGTAATCAATTATGCTGTCATGGTTGTTTACAGTGTTTTGCCATCATGCACACCTTTCCCTTAGCGTAAACCTTCTCTTCAGGCTTCTGAACTTCACACATGCAGAGCAAGTGGGTTGTTTTATTTTTGCAAACGTTATCTCTTCCTCAAGCACGTGATCTCGCCTTAGCAATAAGGATTGTAGAATTTTAAGCACCCCACTAATTGTAAATGTTAATTAATCCCTGCAACCCTAAATAGAATGCTGATAATGAGAGCGATGTCGTGGGGAATATTCCCCACCTGCAACCATCTAATGTACACAATTGATCCCATACTGATGAGCAGCAAAGCTAGGTTCACACTCGGTAAACAAAATAAAATAAATTGTCATGGATGCTGCTAAGTGCATGCCTCTTTGTCTCTCAAACGATATAGGTCTAATTTAAGCTCACTTCCTGGAAAAAGGTCACTGGAAACAAACTTGTGTTAGTCTGTGATACATTGACATTAAACGTCTATGATGGCTGAGGCATAATCTTCCAATTTCCTTTTGTGCTCTACGCCTCTGTAAGTCTTAATGTTCAGGAAGTGTATCAATGCATAAACAAATGTTTGATTACTGCATTTAAATCACACTCACTGGACACTCTTTTCTGACTGCAGGCGGACTTGACCCTTGGCTAAGAGGTCTTCTGGTTAATGGTGCCAAGTTAATGAAACACAGCGCCATGATGTCTGAGGAGGTCCGCGAGAAGCTGTTCAAAATCACTAAAGATCCTGGCCTAGATCTGGCTGCTATAGACCTGCAAAGGGAAAGAGACTTTGGCCTTCCAAGTAAGTTATGGTTTCTAAAATTCAAAATAACAATCTAGAATCAGTAAAAGAGAACACCAACAATAACTGGTGGAGCAGGGGATGGTATGACTGAGCTGAGGTAGAGCCAAGCACAGATTGGTAAGACAAATGGCAACTGTAAATCACCCTTTCCCACCTCTTACCTGTCTCTCCAGGAAGCTGCTGTTATTTGTGTACCGACAAGGGGTTGTGCTGAGGCATGGATGGAAGGTAGGTGCGAGAAGACAGGGAAGCAGGATGGCAGGGTATTGCAATGGTCCCCAATTCCTCAAGTGGTAGAAAATCCATTGTTAATCCATTGAAAACCAGGTCTGTGGCTCAGTGGACTAATGAATCCACTACAGGGACCTGTGTTTGACTATTTGACCTCATGGTCCCACGTTCGAATCCCGGCAGGTCCACTCAGCCCTTCATCCTTCCGAGGTCGATAAAATTAGTACCATTAAGTTTGGTAACAATAAACATCTGTTATTAGCACCAAAATGCCCCTTCGGGGGTGAACGTGCGCTTTACAAATACACCTGCTATGTTACGTGTTATGTTATTTACACCATAGTCTCTGGTGTACTGCTCTTCAGTGGATTTGTGGTAAGGGGATCGGTAGCTTTGCCCCAGAATGTCAGAGACAAAACAGTTCTTTTACAGTACACCCGGTGTTGTTACTTTTATTTGTTCTTAAACAACACAACAAATATGTATAATACCAGACGTATATTACGTCAGAAGGCATCAGCGACCTGGTGAAGGGCTGGACAAAATGCAGGTTGGCGGCTTCCCGACATCGGAGGGTGAAGGTGAATGCCTCCATTGCGGTGAGTTTTGACCCACAAAGGTTCTATTTTACATATTTTGCCTTCTAATGGTATCCGTTTCTGAGCTCATTCCTTATCCATAATTTATGGGATATTGATATGCTAGGAGCAAACACAGTTTTAAGCAGATAAACCCTTGGTCTCCACACAATCCTGTGCACACTACAAAAAGACATCACAAGCGGATCGCGAAAAATGCTCGCAGGGAACAGGCTATCTCTCTGTTCAGCGAAACTCAGTCTATCAACAGCAACACTAAAGAAAAAGGAATAACCGGGGAAGTCTCTGCCAACAATGAAGTAAGATTATTGAGAGAATTGGAGAAACTGCAGAAAAGAGAAATTAGCAAGTGGTGGGAAGAACACTCACCCTAGAATTATATTGATGTGGGCGGAATTCCCAGAGGCTTACGTATTTTAACAACACCATCATTTGAAGAGCAGGATATTGCTATGCTGCAGGAGTGGGGCGAATCCAGTAATACATGTTCTGTCACCTTCTTGAAAATGTTAATCAAATATGCACGAACAGACAGGCTCAAAATATTGGCCAAAATTCAGGAAATTGAAGAACAATTGTTGTCAATTACCCCGAGCGAGGAAGGTCAACTGATTCGCACCAATATGGAAAAAAGGTGCAAGATTTTTAAGGACAATATTGAATTAAGAAAACAGCGGAAATGTATCCGCGATAAAGATGACTATGAAAAAGGCAGGGTATTTACATTTGCCAAGAGATTTGATAATCTTCATCGTTGATCACGAGTTGAAGGGACCCTCGTTTGTGCAAACAATGCACATACGAACTGATATGCCAGACACAAGGTTGTATTCCCAAAATCTAGGGTTTATTGCAAAGCAAATAGTCTCAGTTAGCCAACTGGTCCCACGCCCCGCGACGTGTGCCTACCAGACCTTGGGGGATGCAAGAGAGAGAAATTCGTACAACAGTTATATTTATACAAAGCAAGCATCTAGTAATCAGTAGTGTCACAACTTATACCGCCCCTACTGCATTTCCTTTGAACTAGGCACAATGATTGACAATGGTGACGAGTATGACACCTTCAAACATTCATTTAGTAACAGTTTGCAATTTTGTAAGCTCACAGACATAAGACTTTGTTTTAAAGAATACAATGCTTCTATTTCTACAAGCAAGCTGTGCGTAGGGAGAGTCACATTCCAGACCTTGCTATCTCCTCGTTTTTATTCGTGTACTGGGGGTCAACTTGCTCTCCAGGTCCCTACCGGGCTCAGGAAAGGAGGGGCCGCAAAGAAGAGCATAATTCAAGTCATTTAATGTTCGCTCTAGTATTTCTACTGTGCTTACCGAGACTAGCTGGCACCTGCTGTACTGATTAGAATGCCTTGCTGCTCACTCTCCAAGGATATGCGAGGGAGGGGACCGGGCATTTCTGTCCGGGTTACTGCGTTATGTTTCAACATGCCCCTCGCGACCTTGCATTGTGCACCAGTGAAGCAGAATAATATTTCAGCAAAGCAGTTTTACATGAGGCAAAAAGGCAACGCTAGAGAAAACAAGAAGAAAACAAAATGGCGATTTCAGTCACCTTAAAATGGCCGCACCATGGTTAAGCTTTTGCTACACCTTTCTATTACTAAACACATGAGGCGATTGGTCTTCGCCCAACAAAGTATAGTGCCTTACGATCGAGGGGGTGTCTATTCTTTCTGGACTGACGGAGTGACCAAATACCTGCAAGACCAGCACCATCATACCCATCATCCTCTGAAGTTGACACAACTGAAAGTGAGCAACCGTTAAGAAAACTCAATTTTTTAGAGAAGATGAGACTATTAGGTATAGATGGCCAGAACAACAGCAACAAAAAAAACAGAGGCAACGGACGAGGCAAAACCATGGGTCAACGTGGAAGAAAAAAACAAGGTGGGGACAATGCCTCAAGCGCATTAGAGATGGAGAAATCCGAGAGGGCAACTCGCTCTGGGACCAAGAAATTATGAAAACAGATATGGCAAACCCTGACACATCGATAGTCAATTCTTCATCTCGTTCCTTTTCTTCAGTCGAATTGACAATCCTGACACTGGGCCTCAATTTCTGCCCCACTGCACCTTATGACTATGCTGAAACAAGAATAGATCTTGACAAATACAGGCAAAAAGTTAGATTGAAAACATTTTTTGCTTTGAATCCGCCTAAGCCTAAATCTAAAGATCCACTATTAGGGCACCCACTGGTGCCCATTGCAGACATGCAAACTCTCACAGATCTTATCCATTTGGAACATGAATGTCTCCCTAATCAAGAAATCAGTGAACAAGAATGGAACACCATGAATATCCACACAAATTGGCCAGAGACTAGTAAACTCAAGTCCAAGTCGAGATTCAATCCTATGTTCAATTCAGGAGGACACATTGAAGCCTTCCAAGATTTGGTCATCAGCGACTTAAAGAAGATTAAAAAAAAGAACTTACATTATAAACACAATGTGAGTTTTCCGCAGCAAAGTACTTTGAAGAGGTTAAACTCATCGGCTGATGTATCATTAAACCCTCAGATAAGGGAACTAATGTGGTCATAATGAATCGACAGGATTATATCTCCAAAGCCAAAAGACAATTGAATGACAGAGCATGTTAGGCCAAATAAAAAGCTGACCCATCTGAAGATATGAATCTTAAACTTTCTGCCCTTTTATGAGTATGGCAAACTAAAGGTATTTTGGATGAGCACATGTGCAAATTCCTTCAACCCAGATTTCCCATAACACCGACCATTTATTTTTTACCAAAGTTACATAAGAGCATCAAAAAACCACCTGGGAGACCCATTGTAACCCTTTGTGATGCTCTCCTCAAATACACCTCGAAAATGGTGGATGAAACCTTGGTCTCTTTTGTTCCATCTCTTCCTTCATGTTTAAGCTATACCAAGGACTTCCTGAATAAAATAAATGGTATACCTTGGGAAGACACTTTCCTGCTGGCAACACTCGATGTAGTGTCACATTATACATCGATCAGACATGTTGATCGTTTACATGCATGCAAATTGTTTTTACATATTAAGTCCATGAATTTTCTTCAAAACAGCACTATGATTCTGGAGATGATTTCCCTTTGTTTGACTAACAGCATTTCTTTGTTCAACAAAGAATTTTATGTCCAACTAGAGGGTACAGCCCTGGGCACCATGCTTGCGCCTTCGTACACAAATTTAACTATTGGATGGTGGGAGCAATTTGTGGTATGGTGCCCGGAGAACAGTATGTACACAGAAAAATAGCCCTTTGTCTTAGATACATTGATGATTTATTCATCATTTGGGACGGTACTACCACTGAATGGTTAGACTTTGTCAATGTTCTTAATGCCAATGAACTGAACCTTAAATTCACTGAAAGCCACAACAAGATTTCTATCACATTTTTGGATATTCTTCTTACAGTGGCTCAGAGTGCACTAATGACAGCATTATACCGTAAACCCACTAGCTCCAACATACCTCTGCATGCCACTAGTAATCATCCCATGTCCCTGAAATGGAGCATACCCTATGGGAAATTTATATGAATCAGGAGAAAATGCTCCGACATGCAAAACTTCGACAAAGAATGTGCCAGATTTTTGAATCGTGGTTATCCAAAGAAAATTCTAGAGAGAGCCTACATTAAAGCCAAAGGCAAAGATCGCACCTCTCTTCTCTCATCCAATCTCACAAAGAAACCCGATGAAGACAATAAGGACGCACGCCTTATTTTAACTTTTGGCAATGGGTCTAACAACATCCTCCGTATTGTTAATAAACATTGGCATGTCTTGAAATTGGATCAAGACGTGAGGGATATTCTGGGCGATAAAATCACAATCACCTTTAGGAAATCCATATCCCTGAAAGACAATTTGGTGTCTAGTTTTATGAAGCCTGTTGTTGAAACATATGGGGAACGTTGGCTAAACAAAAACACCTCAGGTTTCTTTAAATGCATTAAATGCCAGGCATGTCAACACGCCACCAATAGCGTTTGTTATGAACATCCTGTTCTGGCTTCAGACATCAAAATAACATCTAAGATCACATTCAATACCGCACATGTGGTCTATGTACTTACTTGCCAATGTGATAAATGGTGCATGGGCAGTACCATCGGCAAGCTTAAATTAAGGGTGTTGCAACATATGAGGGCTATTAAAAATGTGGATCCCTCTTATCCAATGGCGCTACACTTCAAAACTAAACATGCTAGTAAATTAGATGGTTTGGTTATTTTGGCGTCTGTTCAGTACCTGAATCTCCTAGAGGAGGCAATCATGAACTCATGTTGAGACAACTGGAGACTAAATAAATCCTAGACCTGCAGAACAAGCGTCAAAGAGGACATAACTTGTCTGAGGAACTTTATACCTTCTTGGGCACTTAATTTAATGTTGATATGCCAAATTCCTGTTTTTATTTCTTTCATGTATTTCTTGGTTTGCTGGTGATAGATATACGCATGATCATCTTTTTCTTTTATAGGTGTCATGTTTTTTCTTGTTTTATTCAGATAACTTTTGATATAGTTGATTAAGCTTGGCTTGGTCTGTTCTCTTGGAGGGTTTAAGCATAATTTATATATATATATATTTATATATATATATGTCTCTACAATGTATTGCACTGTCCAGTTTGTGTCCTAGCTTTTAGATATACCTAAGGTTTTGCAGCGATAAGGCGTTATTATCCAAGTCAAGTACAATTTGCCTCAGATCAGAATTCCTCTATTTTCTCTTGTAAATGAACTATTTTTAGGTAATATGTTAACATGCTTTCTTGTTGTGCAATTGATATTGTGTTTTGAACTGATGTTTTTAACATGTCTATACAAAAGGCATGCCCTTTTGATATGTGGATGTTATGAATTGTGGTTCATTTTATTAATTTTTCTAATAGTGAGATTTTTGCACTAGTCACTTTACTGCTATGCACATAGCACTTCATCGTTGCTTATTTGCACATATGCTATATAGCCAGTACCTTGCTCAATATTGCAATTCTTTGCACATAATTTCGTATTTTGCACATAGCAGCTATACTGCTGTTTTGAACCCTAAAAGGCACTTACAAATGCCTAAAGAACAAACATCCACATATAGCTTTCAATTTATACTTTATGTAGACTTGTTAGCCATCGCATTAGACACTTTGCATTTCAGCATATTTTAGGTTTGACGTAACCCACTCGGGTTTATTGATATGCACTGTTTGTTTCCTTGGCTTGTTTTGACTTTATTTGAAAGTCATTATTTATTATGACATCTTGGATGGCAGCACACTAAATCTGCCTCACGTGCCATTCCAGTTTCAGCTTCTTAGCAGTTTATGGCCAAATCATGAAATAGTTTGAAATTGTATAGAACTAAGGCAGTGTTTTCATTAACTGCATTCCATGAGATGTGCAGAGGTGATTAACTCTCTGCACATGTGAATATATGCTTGACTCACAATTAGTGGTTTGGCAAGGTGCCATATGTATACATTCATTCATATATTTTCCATAGTGGTTTATTATCAATTACATATACAGGATGTTTCTCCATGCACTGAATGTTTCCCACATTATCAAATTGGAGGGACAGCGTTTCACAAACTACGGCTGTCCCTTGCAATTATATGTTATTGAAGAATATCAACGCTTTCGGATATTAGTATTTATCTAACGGTTAGGCTAACCTGCAGACATTCTGGCAGTGCAATCATAGAGATGAAGACAGACTTATTAGTCCTGTGTTTGTGCGCTTGACCTTCCAATGTGAACAAGCGGTTTGTTACAGTGAAACACGTCGTTGGCTGCAACTTTCGTTTTTCCACAGCACATTGAAATAAAGGAAAATGTGTTGATGTGGATACCTTGGCTGTTTTAGATATTTATCTCTATTGCTGCTCCCAGAGAGGTGTCCGTCCCTGTACTTTTGGTACAAGCTTTTTTTTAATATATATAGACTGTGAACAAGCCACTGGGTAGTGGTGAAACGCATCAAATAGTAGTAAGATGGGAGATAATAAGTCACTAAGCAGCATTTATAAGAGCCTGCAAATTGGTCCGGACTCAATTAGAGGAAGTAGTTCAGGAAGGCGAGCTTGCACGTAAACAGTTGGAGTCTCGATCCGTGTTCCGGAAACTGAAATTGGCACATGTTTAGCAGACAGGTCCGCACAGGCTATGCTCAAAACTAAGCAACATTACTATATGCGTAGTAACAAGTGAACCAACTGTTAGCGTATCATTTGAAAAAGTTTAAGACACAAAACAATATATAGACGATCAGAGATAAAACCGGGGCCATTCACTTTGAGGAATCTGAAAAGCTGGTGGTGATTCAGAAATATTTTTTTGCCTTGATGACAAGAGAATTCCTTCAGCTGATGGGTTAAAAGCATTACGTCTCAGGTGCGCACCTACACGGATATCTATCGACCTTGCACGGGATCTAGACTCCCCAAATCAGGGGTCTGTGGTGAAATGGGCCATAAATGCCCTTAAAGATAAAGCCCCAGGACTGGATGGCTTTACTACAGCCTTTTATAAGAAGTTCCATGTCCAATTAATCACCCATCTAACACAGTTGTTTATTCCATTCTTGGTTGTGGGTAGGATAGCTCTGTCTATAGAGGAATCTACTACTATAACATGACAATACCAAAACCATGTATAGACCTCACATGTTTTGAGTCCTACATGCCAATTACTTTAATGAATAATGATGCAAAAATATATTCCAAAATGTTGGCGCATAGACTAATGAGGACCCTCCTGGGGCTGATAAATGAGGATCAAACTGGGTTTACAGTATATAGAAATTTTCATGTCAATAGTTTGGGAATAAGGACTGGATTGTAATGGGGGTTGCCTTTGATGCATAAAACGTCTTTGATAAGGTGGAGTGGGCTTATATTCAGATTTTCTTGAAGGCTTTTGGATTTGGCCTTAATTTCAGGAGGTTGATTTTGGCAAACAGCCAGGGGCCATCTACAGAAATCATAATTAATGTTACATTCACACCGAAGATAGCTCTTACGAGGGGCACTACACAGGGATGCCCCTATCCCTGCTGATCTTTCATTGACTATGGAGCCCTTAGCGAAAAAGGTTAGAGAAAATAGAAGGATTAAGAGGATAATGGGGGGAGGGGAGGAATAAAACATATTCCTGTACACGGATGATGTTATTATGGTAAACATACTAGAAGTAATGGCATTGCTGACTGCATTGCTGGCAGAGTTAGGGAACTTCAGGCTGGCCTCTAGTATTACAGTTAATTATCACACGTCATGTGGCTTCAATGTTTCCATACTACCACATGAGGTGTGGCACCTCAAGTCAATCTGCCCGATAAAATGGGACCGGGTGGCTATACACTATCTGGAAGTACAGATTCTGAGTACTACGATGAAGATTTTTCGGATACATTTCCTGCATCTATTTAAGGAGTTTTCTGAGGATTAATACAGATGGGGCAAACAGGAAATGTCATGGTTCGGAAGCAGCACCGACAGACCTTGCAGGCTACATTGGCAGCGCCGCAGGTCCACAGGGGACCCGTCACGCAGATCGGATGTTCGCACAGGACATCTAGCAATCGACTATTACATTGTGCACACAGAGTCTTCATTGACTATTTCAAATTACAGTCTGCTGCACATTCAAGTCCTTTTTTGGAAGTTGCTTTACTTCATACAACAAGACACCATCAGGCTCTCTGTTCCTGACTACACATTCAACTCTCAGGAAGCAGATGTGTGATGTCTGAAACCCTTTGAACTTGATGTGTTGTGCTCGCTTGTGATGACGTGGACCTGTGTCAAGTAATCTGGTCCGTGGATTTCCCCAGTATCATTGGGGATTATTCTTTTTCATTCTTCCCCGAGGAAGGCGTTTTCAGATTTGGAAGGCTGACAGGTGGCCAACCGAAACGTAATCTCAGGCCCTGGACAGTTGGAACTTTTTCTTTATGTTCCCTGAACTCAATACATCCGGGAACCTTTTCCAACATTGGTTTGGACATTTACTAATGTAGAATTTTACATAGGCAGACTTGTTACTTTACATTTATAGTTTGTTCTTCCAATATTCATCTACTGGCAGACTTGTTTAATCGACATTCATTGTTTGTTTTGTTTGTTTTTCTTCCTCGTGTATTGAGGCACACTTATTTAATTTGATCACTCTGCATCTAAATGGTTTTGTGTTTAAAGTTGGTTTTGTTGATTATTCATTTATTGTCTAAACACATTTACCCTATTCTTTGATTGTTTCCATGATTATTGTAAACCATCATATTTTTACAAATCATCATATTTATCGAAATAGAACATTATTATTTTGTATGCACCAGTCCTTTTTGTTTCCTCATTTCGCTCTCACTCCGAAGTAAGTTTTGGTCATAAATGGCAATTTAATTAGGATATCTTTGGATACCAACTTAGAATAAGTATGAGGATTTAATTCTGAATTGACTATACAGCTTTTTGGATTCTTTGCTTTTTGATGATTCGGAAGGATAGCAGCGGTGAAAATGAACTTAGTTCGCAGATTACTATAACATAGTCTTCCACCACCCGTCATGATCCACGATCCGAGCTTGCGAACACTCCAGGTGAGGATTTTCCAATTCATTTGGGGGAAAAAGAAAGCATGCCTTCCTAGTAGGGGAGAGGGGGTGAGGATTGGTGGTTTGGGGTTCCCCCATGTCCATCGATACAATCTGGCTGGGCAGGTGTCCCATATCTTGACTTGCTGGACAAGGGATTTTTAGCCTAAATTGAAATTAATAGAGCAGGCAATGTCCCTGATTCCCCTCTCCCAAATTCCCTTTCTAATACAACTAGATATAGAGAAAGGTTCCCTGTATTTACCTCAACTACAAACACAATCCATTACTGGAATAGAGTGACCCGCAGGTGGGGACACCAACTGGGATGGGTCCATTGACACCCCTATGAGATAATCCGGAATCCAACCAGGTATGATTAAGGAACAATTTAGGAGATCAGTCACACTTGCAGCAGTTATAGAAGGAGGGCAGACGTTTGACATTCGTAGAATGTAAAAATGTGTTCCAAGTGGATAAGAACGAGTGATTCCACTATGTGCAATTAAGACATAGGGCCTCCCACTCAAATTCTAAAGTGAGGGGCACCAGTCTATCAAAAGCATTGAGCTCACCTGCAACACTGGCATAACAAAACCGATGATCCCAACCTGTAGAGCTTTTTAGATAGATTGGACTCCCAGGAACGTTTATCATAAATGATTAAATGGGAGTGGGATCTGGGTGTAGAAGAGTCGCATATAGTACTGAACACATAGATCCTCAAGGTGCACCACCGACAAAGAATGTGTGGTTAAAGTATGCTATAGGTGGTATCTAACCCCACAGAAGCTGCATAAGATAAATCAGTCTAACTCTCCGAAAATGTTGGCGGGGATACTATGAGGAGGGCTCACTGTTACACCTGTTGTGGACAAGAGGCAAGGTGAGACACCTTTGGAAAGAGGTAGTGTCACAAATTAAAGAGATCACTAGAGTTCAGGTACCAATGGGCCCACTGGTAGTACTTTTGGGCAATACTGGTGAGGGTGTACTCCCCATGTCCGGTCCCTTGGCTACTCTTATTAATCACCTTCTCGTGGCGGCTAAAATTACTATCACACACAACTGGAAAAATGCAGAAAGGCCTGATTGTCGAAATGTGGTGGGTAAAAATCTGGGACATTTTGGCAGCAGAAAAAATTACAGCAATATGTGGTGGGAGATATGAAAAATTTAAGAATATATGGATGTCCTTTATTGATCATTCAGAGAGAGTTCTCGCTGTGACTGTGAAGCAGCCCATATATAGAAATGTGTACGTGCTATGATTTTATCCAATTTGGGTCATATACTGGTGAATCCAGCTGAGTCTTCCAGAAGAGCATGTGCCCTTACTGAAAGGGCATTAATATCAACATCAGTGTGCCTAGGTCTGTATTGTAAGTTTAGATTTTATGTGGACAGTGCAGCGAGCACCAATATCCTGTGGCATCTAGCTTTTCTGACTCCAACGTACATTAAGAGTTATTGTCTGTCCTCACCATGAACATGTAGCTAGAGAGATAGTCTTGGAATTCCCTCATGTTGGCTCACTTCAGTGCCTGGAATTCCAAATTATATATTGTGTTTTTCCCCCCTAATGCATGCAGACATCGGCTGCCCTAAGCAATAGGCCTTGTCTCACCATTGTTGTCATGGTACTGGACAGATCCCAATCCCACCAAACTCACATCAGCATGTAGGATGTAAGGCTACTGAGGATATGCATGCTCAAAGACTGGTGCTGTGGTGAGGATCCAGTTTAGGGATTTGAAGGCTTGCTGACACTGGTCTGTCCATCTGCCACTGGTCTGTCCTTCGCTCACTGAAGGGGTCCCAGGGACAAGACAAAGGTTCCTTGGCACTGGTGTTGCTCCACCTGCCCTTCTCATAGACCGGCAACATCTGGTGAGCTCTGCAAGTGGCTGTGTGATGTTTGCAAATTCAGCTAAAAAAAAGTCCAGTAATAAGTGCAGAGCCCCAAGGGGCTCTGCAGCTCCTTCAAGTTCTTTGGCCTGTGCAACTTGAGGAGGGTGTCCAGCTTTGCTGGGTCCTTGACTATCCCATCCACATAGACAATATATCCGGTATTTGCTGCTTATCAGCAAAACCACACTTGAGCACACTGTCTTTTTGCCCTTGGTTTGCTAGGCTATCTAGCAACTTAATGAGCCTCCTTTTGTGTAATTCCAAAATCAGTGATTTCATAGAGGTATCCCAAGATCTCCAGGAGGTTCGTGTTCACTATTTTCTCCATTAGGCACATGAATGTCACTGATTTACCACAAAGGCCCTAGGGCATCCTTCTCATAGACGCCCAGTAAGTAGATGAAATCTATCTTCTCCCTGTTCACCAGATGAATTTAGATTTGATAAAAGCCACTTCTAAGGTGCAAGACTGAGAACCATGTACTGCCCATCAGGTAATCCAGTGACTGGATCACCCGGGGAAGGGGTACTGGTCAGGTGTGGGGCGAGTATTCAATTGCTGGTATTCAAATACCATCCTGACATCCCCATTCTTCTTGTGGGTGAATGCAAATGGAAAATCAGGGGGTTCTAGGGCTCCGGATGATCCCTGCTTCCAATATTGCACCCAGATGGAGGTGGGCATCCTCTTTGTGTTCTGTAACAGGCATCATAATCGCTCCCTTTCATTGCAAAGCCGGATCTGTTGTTCCACATCGTGGAGTTTGCCCATATACCAGGATCTGGTGGAAAACACTTTGAAGCACTGGGCAAGTTCCCACACCTGGCCCTTGGCCCTTTTAGAGAGGAGAGAGTTGCAAAAATGGAGTAGAAATGTGCAAAGGTGATGCATCCCAGAAGGTGGATGGTTCCGGTTGGTCACGTTGATAATGAGAACCTTAATGGTCTTTAGGTCTTCACCATCCGCCATTACCTGGATCTGCTTTTCAAACAATACCCCAGGGAGGGCCTCATGCTCTGGTGCCTTTATCACCGTGCATCTCAGCCAGTGGTCTCTACTTTAACTGGTACCATCTGCAGCAACAGTGACTTGCCTGAAGCTGGTGGCATGGGCATCCCCAACCCATGCATCAGGTGGTGTCTTGGACTTGATCTCCCTTTGCAAGTATGCCTGTTGGTGCCAGGGGTGCACAGACAGCATTCTAGCCTATCGCAGTCCTGACATTTCCCGACACAATATAGCCAGTGCATCAAACATCGAGTAGTTGGTTCCAACCACCAGAGACATTTCAGGACCTTCACTTCAACTGCTGCAGACCAGGGCAAAAGTGTCAGTAGGGCCGTTGACTCCACCTACTTCCTGAGATAGTTGTAGCCTGACCTGGATGCGCCTCAGTTTCAGTCCTGTCAGTGACTCCAGTGGTAGGAGCTCTTTCAGTCAGTATTGTGATGAATTGCAGGATTCCGTCGCTCCTCCCGAGGGGGAGCCTTTCCTTATGAGGCTAGAGAGGCGAGCCTGCTACGCAATACCCTCCGTAGGGGTAGAGGCAAGCAGGACCTCAACGGGAGAGACTCACCCTCTGGGGACAAGGACTGCTGTTCTTATGAGGAGCTCCATTAGCAACATATCCCTAAATCCCCCTCAAAATCATCCATGCAAGAAAAATGTGAAGAACTAGTCAGAATCTGTTATTATCATCCAAGTACTCCAATTGTGCCCTCTGTAGGAAAACATATGTGGAACTGAGACGAAGAAAAGCACTGGAAGAATACAGAGCATGGATCAAACAAAGAAGAAGGTCTTTGACACTAGGCTGAGGAAATCCCATGGCAGCGTCATAAAAGTTGGAGCAGGTGACATTGTGGAGGAGAAAACCTGTGAGTTTTTGAATCAGCTTGCAGTGGTATACTGAAGGAAACGTGGCCGTGCAGTGTCCGATGCTGTAGGGATGTCCAAGGGCAACTTTTAATGTGCTGCATTGGAACGGAGAGGGGAGACGAGAAGCTGAACTGGACGAAAGGAGTCCTGAGCAAGAGATAAGTGGTAGCAAGACATGGTGGACCAGTGGGTCCGTGAAGAGTGCTGATACCACTTCCAATGAGGTGTCATTTATCAAATCGACCAATGGAAGAATGGAGAAACCATATGTGAGACCACAGAAGAAACAAGAATCCAACCCGACAAATGGAAGAAAGGGTTCAAGCCTGGTCGGAGTCCCGGGGACATTATCCCTGAACAATTCAAGTAACAGGGAAAGCGGGAGACCCGAGAGGGGGCCGAAGATCATTATTAGTGTCAAGAATAAACAAAGTTAGTGAAAATCATTACTGGAAGGCTCATACTCATCCCAATAGAGATATAGGGCCTCATTACGACCCTGGCAGAATGGATTAACAGATGCCGCAAATGGGTGGGGACCCGTTAAACCCATTCCGCCTGATTACGAGGTCCCCTCGCGGGACCCGGTAAGGACGCCTGGTAAAACCAGGCGTCCTTACAATCCAACTTACAAGGCCTCATTACAAGTATGGTGGTGTGGTAATGTGGCTGTAATTCTGTTACCGCCACATTACCGAACCACCGTACTACAAGTTTGATGGTAAGGTGGAGGATTTACCTCTGACAAAAAGATGGAGGTAAATCCTCCAACTTACAACCAAAAATTGGCAACATTCGCAGAATCATCGCCATTGGAATTAGCAGCGGGAGCAATTCCACAGAAACCCCCACAGAACCCTATGGACTCCAACAATTGGGACTTATATTGACCTACCACCCCTTCTAATAACACAGTAAATCTGTGGGACCAGGAGGCGGTAACAGTAATGGAGCTTGTTGGCTGTTTAAGGGATTTACCGCTGAACTACTGCCAAACTTGTAACGAGGTGGTCAGACTCGAAATCTATAGACTGGTTCACCTGTGGCTTCTTTGTTGAAGACTTATTCTGGAACTTTTCTTGATGGGTGTTCCGTTTGGAGCGGGTTTCATGCAGGTAGGGGCGAGCCTCTCCAGACGCCACTTTGACTGTAAGGAAACCCCAGATTAGGTGACCTGCGGAGGAACTGCCAGCTAATCCCAGGAAAAACCTTCTAACAGGAGGTAAAAACCTGGATGAACAGCACAAAGGTGGATCCAAGAGCGTGCAGAGCACATCCAGTGAGGCAGAGCACAGGAGGCACAAGACGGCAGGCAGACAGGAAAAAGGGGGGGGGTTCCCAGAAAGAAGCTATTTAAAGCAAGGAGGCAGTTCCAGGAAGAGGAATGGAGGAAGGTAGCAAGGAGAGGGAGCAAAAGGAACCAGGAGGAAAATGAGAACAGGGATAGCAATTATTCAGAGTGCTGAGTTTACCGAGCGTTGAGACGTGGAGAACAGCACCGGTTTGCAGTCTTAGTTCACGCAACTTGTGCTGTCGCTGGCAATTGAAGAATAAGTAGATTGCTTTTGAATGGAATGGCAGGACGCCATCTTGGAAGGAAAGGAGAGGAACACAAATGGTGGAAGCAGGTTCCTAGGACGGTTCACTGGGAGGTTAGCCCTTCCAATCCACTAGGCATTGGAGACAACCTCACCAATAACAGGAGTCACACATTCCAGAAACCTCAAATTCGACTTGTTGATCATCTGAAACCTGAGGTGGCAGATTTCTTGGTTTCTGTGAAAAAGACAGATAAGGTTTCAAAAGGGAAATGTGGAATGCTGGATGGATTCTCTTCCAAGTCTGAGGTAGGTGGAGACAAAAGGTAAAAGGGCTGTTCCGTTTGACTATAGAAAAAGACCTGTAGTATCTGGGAGCGAGTTTGCTCGGACAAAGATGTCTTGGGAGATACTTACAAGAGAGCCACACCAAGTCACCAACAGCATACCTGGTACAGTCATTTGTCAGCAAAGCATTTGATCGATTCCCTTGCATTGAGCAGGTGTTCTTTGTATCGAAGTCTGGTTGGCGACCCACTGATAGACCGCAGGAACATCAGTAGACTCCATGGGGTTCGAAGGAAAAACTGAAGGATGTTATCCAGAAGTACAGAAAAAAGGACTGGTCTTTAGAGAAGAATGGTGAGCGTTCTTATATGCAAATTCTGCAAGGAATATGAGAGAAACCCAATCATTGCTTACTTGGGCAGAAAGACAACAAAGGGACTGCTCAGGAGTTTGGTTAGTTCTCCCGGTTATCCCATTACTCTATGGATGGTATCCATAGGAAAAGGCTCGTTTCACCCCGAGCAATCGACACAATTGTACTGACTCCCGATAACAGAAATGATGGTAAAAGGCAGACCTTGTAGAGGGAAATCTCTGTCAGGAACACATTAGTCATTTCAGCTGCCGAAGGGAGTTTAGCTAATGGAGTGAAATGTGCCATCCGAGAGTATGAATCAATGGTGACCACAGCCGCTAGAAGGAGGTAGATCGACAATTAAATCTGTGGCGATGATTTTCCAGGGTCTGGTGGGTAACTCCGGCTGATGTAAAAAGCCAACAGGTTTATCCTTGGTATGCGTATTCTGCACACAAACGTTACAAGACATGTGCAATCTTGTGATGTTTGTGCGCAGAATACGCATACCAAGGATAAACCTGTCGTCTTTTACAAAACAAGATATGGCTGGCCACCAGAATTGTCTTCGTAGAGCATGTAGAGTGGATGAAACACCCACATGACCAGCAGGTAGAGTGTCATGGCATAGGTGGAGGACTTTTTCCCAGTTGGTACTGGAGGGTAGAAACATGGGTTGGAGTGAGGATATAATCCCCATTCAGAGGCCCGCAGACTCTTTCCAGAAATTGGTTGATGAACTGCAGGAATACCCTCTCCTGAAAAATCCTGGGAAAGGGAAGTGGTTAAACTTCCATCAGGTCTGGACGACGGTAAAGGGTCTACACAACCAGGTTTTGAGTACCTGGTATGTATGAGATGTGGAAACAAAACTGAGGAAAGAAACAGGCCATCAGGTCTGTCTACTGTTCCAACATTCCATAGATTGAAGAACCTTCAGGTTACGATGGTCGGAACTAACCTGTACTGGTTCCACCGTCCCCAGGAGCAGTTGTCACCACTCTAGAATGGCTTGTCTGATGACCAGGAGTTCTTTCTCAAGTACTGAATTATGTATTTTGCTGTCGGAGAGGGTTCTCAAAAGGTAAGATACTAGATGGTCCTCGTTGTCATCTTGTCATTTATGGGCGGCTCCAATAGCTGCATCTGATGCATCAGTTTCAACAATGAAATGGGTTCTCGTGTCCGGTTGACAAAGAACAGGAGCTTCCTTAAACCTTTTGTTTAGAAGGCGAAAGGCGTAGTCCTGTTCACTAGACCAAAGAAACAGTACATTTTTCATTAAAGGTGTACAATGGGTTGGACAATGGCCAAGAAATATGGTATTAACTTCCTATAAAAATTAGCAAGTCCCAAGAAGGATTGGACTTGTTTGACAGATAATGGCTGAGGCAAAGAGGTGATGGCTGTAACTTTGCGAGGGTCCAGGGAGAAACATGATTGGAAGATGACAAATCCTAGATGAGAGATGGAGGTAGCATGGAATTGGCACTCTCTGGTTTAGCCAGTAGATGGTTTTCTCAAAGGCAAGTTAGGACATTGGTAGCGTGTACTTGATGTTCCTCTGGCATGCAAGAGTATTTCAAGATATCATCGAGATATACTATCACATACTGGAAAAGTATGTCAGAGAAAACCCAGTCCATAAATCCCTGAAATAAAGTGGGGGCATTCAGAAAAGGCAAAGGGCATTATAAGGTACTCATAATGCCCAATGGGCGTCCGGAATGCAGTCTTCCACTCATTCAGATGAGGTGGTAAGCTCCTTGCAGATCCAGTTTAGAAAATAAGGCAGCCCCTTAAAGGGCTTCAAGAATGTCAGGGATCAAAGGCAATGGGTAGTTGTCCTTTAGCGTAACTGGATTGAGCATTCAATAATCCAGACAGGGGTGCAGCTCAGATGGATCCATTTTAGGAACAAAAAAAGAGAAGCCGCAGTTGAGAATTCAAGGGACGAATCGGGCTATTTTTCAGGTTGATATCTAGCTACTGTCGTAATGCCTCTTTTTCTGGAGTGGAAAGTTTGAACATCCTCCCAAAGCAAATAATGGCATTGGGATGTGTGTCGATAGCGCAGTCTTCCGGCCGATGACAAGGAAGGGTTTTTTCAAGTGACTCGCAGAAGACGTCAGCAACTGTTATTCCTTAGGTACATGCTTAACATGGGAAAGAGATAGCCTATGTTCGTTACCTGGGTCCATTTGCTATTGTTTGCAGATCTATCCATGAGGGTCCACTTGGTAGACGTAGTCAATTCAACCTTCTCCTGGAGACAGTGGGATATACAGTATTCGGATCCGCGAAATAGGGTTCCGCTGACCAGTAAAAATAGGGGTTGTGTCTATGCACCCATGGCATTCCCAGGACCATTGAATAATGTGCTACCCTTATTATATCAAACTGTAGGTACTCAACATGGTTGTTCATGATCAGTCTTACTGGGTTCGATCTTTGAGTAATAGGGGTCAGAGGAAAGTGGTCTGCCATCTATCTCTTCAACAGTTTGTTCTTGGTCTTTCTGTTCTTGAGGGATTTTGTGGCTTCTTGCCCACTTGTCATCGAGACACAGACCCATTGCCTCACAATCAACTAAGGCTTGTACCGTAACAACACCCTTGTCTTCTAACTGCATAGCCACTCGGAACACCACTAGAGAGGTTCTTGTCAGAGACTCAAGAGTTGTTGAAAAAAGGAACTGTTATTTGCCTCCCGTTTCCTATCTCCATTCAGGAATGGGAGAGGGTGTTTTCTTAACGCAGGGGAGGAACAATCAGAACATTCCAGACCACAGGTTTAGGTGAGGCATAGTACAAGCACAGACCCTGTTCCATCCTTCGGTTTCTCTCGTAAGTATTTGGAGGGCCTCGCAAAGAACCTAATTGCTTGGGTTCTGGGTCTGTGGATGAAGGTATGGTGGAACCAGGAAGCTTCGGGAGGCACAGATGAAGATCTAGGCAGCGGCAGGCAATGACGTCTTTTCTCTGTCTTTCTTTCTTGTACTCTAAAGTCCATCTGGATGGCCAAGTCAAAAGGAGCCTGAAAGCTGTCAGGTCTCACCACCCAAGCTAGTTCATCTTTTATTTCTTTGTTCAGGCCCCTTCTAAATATTGTGAAGCAAGCATTCTGTGACCAATCTGCCTCCTTGGCCAACTGTTTGAACTTGGTTACATAGGTTAACATATCCTGGGAGCCTTGCTGGAAATCAAGCAGCTTTTCTTGTGCAGAAAACATCAAGTCTGGGTGGTCAAACATCACTTGAAATGCACCTAAGAAGGCTGCATAGCTATCCAACAGAGGATCCTCATTAGAGACCAAAGGAGTCGCCCAAGAAAGGGCATTGCCAGTCAGTTGTGAAACAATAAAGCCCACTTTGGCTCTATTCGTGGCATAGAAGTGAGTCTTAAAGGTGAAATTAACTAAACAAGAGTCCAAAAATGAACGTAGGGCCTTCTTGGGCAAGGAGACCTGTGGATAATATCATTTGGTGCAAGGCAACATTTTCTGCATTCAGGGCTTGCATTTCGGTGCTGAGGTCCTGAATTCTGAGTAAGAGGGCTTGCACTGGGTCCATCTTCACAGGTTGTATGGTTTCAGGGCATCTCAAACTGTCAGACCCCTCAAGATCTACAGACTGGCTCACCTGTGGCTTCTTTGGTGAAGACTTCTTCTGTACTCTTTTGTTGGCGGGAGTTCCGTTTGGAGCGGGCTTCATGCATGTAGGGGCAAGCCTCTCCAGACACCACTTTGCCTGTAAGGAAACCCCAGGCTATGTGATCTCCAGAGGAATTGCCAACTAATTCCAGGAAAAACTTTCCAACTGGAAGTAAAAACCTGGATGAACAGCACAGAGGTGGATCCAAGAGCATGCTGAGTGCAGTCCAGTGAGGCAGAGCACAGGATGCACAGATGGCAGGTCGACAGAGAAAAGAGGGAATCCCAGAGAGAAGTTATGAAAAGCAAGGAGGCAGCTTCAGGAGGAGGAACGGAGGAAGGTAGGAAGGAGAGGGAGCGAAAGGGACCATGAGGAAAACAAGAACAGGGATAGCAAGGATTCAGAGTGCTGAGCTGGGTAACAGTTTACAGACCGTTGAGGATCCCTCATTAAAACCCTGCCTAAGGTCTCCTCCCAGGGGGGGCAGGTAAAGGCTGCCGCTTCCTGAGCCTGACCTTGGGGTAGTGTACTGTGGGAGGATCACCTGGAAGGAGACAAGGCCCGGGGTTGTGAGGAGTTCCCATGTGATGAGACACAGTATTTGTCCTGGAAAGGGAAGAACCTTTCAAAAATGCCAAAACATGTAATGTCCTATAGTCGTTATAATATATCTGATCCACATATTAAACCTGTGGTTGTGGAGAAAGCTGGTGTAAAATCTTTAAAAATCCCAAGGAAGGAAAAACCATTTGAGACCTCCAAGGATAAAAATCCCCCTTACTCCCAAAGTTACAGTGAAAGGGAATCTATAAATGTTGGCTTAAACACACTGCCTGCCTCTTTACAAGTGAATTCATGTGATTTGTCCTCAAATGCTACATTTAAAACTAGGAAGTTGATAAGAAAACGTTATTTTGTTGATTGGAACTACAAGTCCCATACTCCCTGAAGTACTGGGACGAGGAAGAGGTCTGAAGAGCAAGGTTGCAGTAGTAGTCAGCCCATTAAGCCTAAGTACCCACACTTGAGGGCTGGCAGAGAAGCTTAAATGGCCACCTCAGGTGCAGCGCATTAGATGGAGATGTAGCTGTGACTCGAGTGCTTGGAGCAGTGGTAGCAGAAAGAAGAGAGCACAGTGTTGGCAATCCAAGCAGAAGTGTGAGAACCGAAGGGTCACCGGGACTTTGAGCAAGCAGATTTCAACTGCCTATCCTGAGAGGGTCCTGTTTCCCCAAACTCTGAACTGCAGAGGTTACGCAGCCAAAGGCTTGAAGGATGATTGCCTTTCCCCGTGTGAACCTAATTGCAGAGATTGCGCACCAGAAAGCGTGCTGGAGACCGTGGCTGGAAGGTGTTGTGAATCCGAGGTTCTCAGGAGCAAGAGAGGCTCCTTAATTGCGTTGCCAGACCAAAGATACCTTCAACAAGGAAGGGTATGGGTCCAAAAAGAAGCCAGAAGCCGTAGAAGCTCTGCAACACATGAAGAGAGGAATACAGACACCATTGAGTGTTACCCAGTGTTCTGAGCCCTTGCGCGACCAATTGCAGGCAACAGTATCCAAACAGAATCACTCACGTATGATTAAAAGCGATGTGAAACTGACCGCTGATTGTCAAACAATGAGGAACCTGAAAAGTAGCACTTGCACATAAGCAAACATTATTTCTTCACTCACGTAAGAGAGAAACAGAGTAAAATCTTCTAATTGAATATTAAACTTGCTGAAAGCACAGGAAGGAATGGTCGAGTGTGCCTAAAACGATTCTGAGATGAAGGGTAATCTCTGAATCAATTGTAAGGCATTTGAAAAAAATATAACAATAAAGTTAGGTGACTGAACGTTAACATTACAAGATATAGAGAGCAAACATTGCCCAAGCCAAGAGGGAAACAAGTGTTATTTTGGCCAGGAGTGAAACAAGCCTTTCCCAAATCCAACGTGTGGGTCAACCATTACCATAAGCCCAGCAGACTAACAGCATTGCCCAAGCCTAAAGTGTTCAGACATTGCCTAGAACCAAAGTAGACTGACAACAAGGTTTATGAGTAAACTATCTTGGTTTGCAGGATGTAAATTGGCAAAGGCAAAGTTGGGGAAAGGGAATCTGGTTGCTTGTGATTGTTCTCTAAAAGCTGATACAACCTACATTGCCAAAGTCAATAGGAGAAAGAGAGAATTAGATTCTAAGTGCAATTTTGGGTTGTTGTTGTTGCAGATAGACAAGAGTGGCAAAGAGGCTGCTCTTCTGGAAAGTTAATGTTCAGAGGAAAAGTGCCTTGCTTACTTGAAGGTGTTGAAGTGCACTAAAGTGAATCTTGTCGGATCTGAAAAATTGTTCAAAGTCACAAAGATAGTAAGCACTGAAGCTGTGGTGGTGCTTTTGGTTGTCAGTAGATTTGAAACTTCAGTAGCACAATTGGATTTGGAACACTATGGGGCAGACAAGTAGGCATCATGGTGAAATCTTGCCGAGGTCAACCTCAGGTGGAAGTAAAAGTACTGTGAAGACATCCTGACAAAGATAAACTCTGACTCCAAATACTACTAATAAAGACTTAATAAGTGTTAACCAGAAGTGTTTTTCCTTAACCTTATCAGAAGATGTGTCTATTTTAGCCTAACAAGGAATTGTATTTTTTCTTTGGCATTTATGAGTTGTGACAAAGCATCTTGGCCTGAAATAACATTGATGCTCTTTGAAGTGGAAAACCATTTTTCAACAAGGAAGAGGAGCTTTTCTGTTGTTGGAACTTTGGATAACAGAACTTCCCTTTGACACATTGAAGGAGCCAAGAACTGAATTGAGACTTTATTGTAAACCCGGATTTCCTTGTTCCTTTTAGTTGAACATTGGAATTTAATTTACCCTAAAACCTGGGCAAGAGGAGTTCACCCAGGTTACCAAGAAAGACTGTGAATATCATTGCGATGTTTGTTGTAAATTGCCATATATTTGTGTATTTTATGTTTAAGTGTGAGGGCCAGATATCCTGTGTTAGAGTGTTTTCCTTTAGTTTTGATAGGCAGGGAAATCCTCCTCAGAGTAGGGATAGTGAGGCGTTTGATGAAACTTTAGTAAAATGGCAACATTTGAGAAATCATCCAAACGTTGTAAGCCTCACCTTTCTGACCACTCATATAATGCATGTTCTCTACCTTTCCTGGTGTTCTGCCAGTGTAAACCTACCCTCATACATGGGGGTTAAAATAAGAATATGCGTTTATTATTTTGTTAGATAAAACTTAAAAAGGAAGAGGCAGCACTACTTCAGTGGTACAGCCCAGGATCCCTTGGGTTGCACATTGTTTCCCTTAGGGCCCGTGTTTGCGCTGCAATGGGACACCTTGAAATGTAAACAATAGAGTCAAGACGATGACAACGGAACGGAGTGCCATTGACCCCTCACCCTCCATTCAGGTGTGCTATTCTGACGTGTGCTCTGCTCCGTTACTGAGAGGCCATCACTGCAGGCCCTGCTAATTGTAAAAGTACCAGCGTAAGACTGCTAGCAGTCTTAATTCCAATGGGCCCAGCACCTAAAGATGACAGTACATTAAGCTATGTATGGGTCACCATCACTGGATGCAGTTTCGGGTCAGAAGAAGAACTGATTTGCCATTGCACTGCTTGTATTCATTAAATGAAAGGTAAAAACTCCTATATCTCACTATGGGGTGATCCCTACCTAACAAAACTAACTAAGGTGCTTGTCAGTGGTCAGTGAGAGTCCAAATCAAAATCAGTCCACTGTCCAAACTAACCTATCCTAACCCTAACCCTATTAGAACAACAAAAGCACAGCAGAATAATTCCCTTCTCGGGTGAACTGGTTCTTCACCAGGTTCAGTTAAAAAAAAAGTATACTTAGATAGTTCTTGGTAACTAGTTTTTATAAAATTACATAGTTCTGATAATTGGCTCGTTAAGGTTTAATTTGTCCCTTTCACTTGATCACTCTTTCTTTCCCTCTTGTTCTCTTGTTGTTTTATTCTAGTTGTGTTTGTTCCTTTCCTTTTGTGGGACAAGTTTATTCCTTTCTCTTCCTCACATTTAAGATTGTTCCCTTATTCAATGTCCACACTTTATCTTGACTAGGACAAGTTTGAGCGTTTCAGTATTGATTCCCTTGTCTTTCATTAAATTTTAATACTATGGGCCTCATTACGGCTTTGGCGGTAGCCATGCCGCTATTGGTGGCATGGCTGCCTCCAAAACCGGGTCCGGGTTCCCTGAATGGGGAATTACCGGGCCATTCTGAGTTTGGAGGGCCCGGTAATTCCTCCCTCAGGGAACCCGGGCCCGGACCTTCCCCATTCCCATTCGAGCCCCAATAGGGCTCAATGGGAGTGGGTGCAGGGAGCTAACAACGGGCCGATTACGACCGGCCCGTTGTTAGCTCCCGGGTCCCCTCGCGGGACCCGGTAAGGACGCCTGGTAAAACAAGGGAATCGATCAAATGCTTTGCTGACAAATGACTGTCCCAGGTATGCTGTTGGTGACTTGGTGTGGCTCTCTTGTAAGTATCTCCCAAGACATCTTTGTCCGAGCAAACTCGCTCCCAGATACTACAGGTCTTTTTCTATAGTCAAACGGATCAGCCCTACCTCAGACTTAGAGGAGAATCCATCCAGCATTCTACATTTCCCTTTTGAAACCTTATCCGTCTTTTTCACAGAAACCAAGAAATCTGCCACCTCAGGTTTCAGATGATCAACAAGTCGAATTTGAGGTTTCCAGAATGTGTGACTCCTGTTATTGGTGAGGTTGTCTCCAATGCCTAGTGGATTGGAAGGGCTAACCTCCCAGTGAACCATCCTGGGAACCTGCTTCCACCATTTGTGCTCCTCTCCTTTCCTTCCAAGATGGCGTCCTGCCATTCCATTCAGAAGCAGAACAAGCAATCTACTTGTTCTTCAATTGCCAGTGACAGCACAAGTTGCGTGAACTAAGGCTGCAAACTGGCGCTGTTCTCCACGTCTCAACGCTCGGTAAACTCAGCACTCTGAATAATTGCTATCCCTGTTCTCATTTTCCTCCTGGTTCGTTTTGCTCCCTCTCCTTGCTACCTTCCTCCATTCCTCTTCCTGGAACTGCCTCCTTGCTTTAATTAGCTTCTTTCTGGGAACCCCCCCTTTTCCCTGTCTGGCTGCCGTCTTGTGCCTCCTATGCTCTGCCTCACTGGATGTGCTCTGCACGCTCTTGGATCCACCTCTGTGCTGTTCATCCAGGTTTTTACTTCCTGTTAGAAGGTTTTTTCCTGGGATTAGCTGGCAGTTCCTCCACAGGTCACCTAGCCTGGGATTTCCTTACAGTCAAAGTGGCGTCTGGGGAGGCTCGCCCCTACCTGCATGAAACCCACTCCAAACGGAACACCCATCAAGAAAAGTTCCAGAATAAGTCTTCAACAAAGAAGCCACAGGTGAACCAGTCTATAGATTTCGAGTCTGACCGCCTTGTTACAAGTTTGGCAGTAGTTCAGCCACCAAGCTCCATTACTGTTACCGCCTCTTGGTCCCACAGATTTACTGTGTTATTAGAAGGGGTGGTAGGTCAATATAAGTCCCCATTTTTGGAGTCCATAGGGTTCTGTGGGGGTTTCTGTGGAATTGCTCCTGCTGCTAATTCCAATGGCGATGATTCTGCGAATGTTGCCAATTTTCGGTTGTAAGTTGGAGGATTTACCTCCATCTTTTTGTCAGAGGTAAATCCTCCACCTTACCATCAAACTTGTACGGTGGTTCGGTAATGTGGTGGTAACAGAATTACAGCCACATTACCACACCACCATACTTGTAATGAGGCCTTGTAAGTTGGATTGTAAGAGGTTAGTCATCTAGGATGGATAGGAACCAGAGGATGACTTCTGCAAAACATGGCTGGAAGGTTTGGAATTAATCCTAACCTCTGGCATTGCTCTGGGCAACCCTCCAGACCATCATTGTTCACCTGCCAAGCCATTACAAAAGGGAAAAGACCATATGCAAATCAGGCTGGAGGTTTGCCAAGAGCAATGCCAGAGGTTAAGATTAATTCTAAACCTTCCAGCTATCCATCTCTTCTTTTTTGCTATAGTCACCCTGAGTGGGACGGGGATGCCCAGATGTGGGTCCTGTGCGTGCTAGACCTAGAGACTCAAGCTACTCCTCACTGATGAGGCGTACAGGGTCAAAACATGTTTGGGGATGCTTGTGGTCTTGTGCAGAAGGGCTGTTACCAAGCAGTTTGGGCTGGTCTGCCGAATTTGGGTGTGACCAAGCCTAATTTGCATATGGTTTTTCCCCTTTTTTAATGGCTTGGCAGACGAAGAACGATGGTCTGGAGGGTTGCCAACAGCAATGCCAGAGGTTAAGATTAATTCTAAACCTTCCAGCCATCAATCTCTTTTGTTTTGCTCTAGTTACCCCGAGTGAGATGGGTATGCCCAGAGGTGGGTCCTGTGCATGCTGGGCCTAGAGACCCAAGCTACTCCTCACTGATGAGGCCAAACAAGGCCAAAACATGTTTGGGGATGATTGTGGTCTCGGTCAGACGGGATGTGACCAAGCAGTTTGGGCTGGACAGCCCCTTTTGGGGTGGGACCAAGCCTCATTTGCATATTGTCTTTCACGTTTTATAATGGTTTTGCAGGCGAAGAACGATAGTCTGGAGAGTTGCCCAGAGCAATTCCAGAGGTTGAAATTAATTCTAAAGCTCCCAGCCATCAATCTCTTTTGTTTTTGCTGTAGTCATCCCGAGTGGGACAGGTATGCCCAGATGTGGGTCAGTGTGTGCTGGGCCTAGAGACCCAAGCTACTCCTCTCTGATGTGGCTGAACAAGGCCGAAACATGTTTGGGGATGCTTGAAGTCTCGCGCAGAAGGGATGTGACCAAGCAATTTGGGCTGGACTGCCCCTTTTGGCGTGGGACCAAGCCTAATTTGCATATGTCTTTCCCCTTTTGTAGTGACTTGGCAGGCGAAGAACGATGGTCTGGAGAGTTGCACAGAGCAATGGCAGAGGCTAGGATTAATTCTAAACCTTCCAGCCATTAATCTCTTTTGTTTTGCTCTAGTCACCCCGAGTGGGTCGGGCATGCCCAGACGTGGGTCCTGTGCGTGCTGGGCCTTGACACCCAAGCTACTCTTCACTGATGAGGCCAACAAGTTTGAAACATGTTTGAGGATGCGTGTGGTCTCATGCAGAAGGGATGTGGCCAAGCAGTTTGGACTGGATGGCCCCTTTTGGGGTGGGACCAAGCCTGATTTGCATATGGCCTTTCCCCTTTTGTAATGGCTTGGCAGGCGAAGAACGATGTTCTGGAGGGTTGCCCAGAGCAATGCCAGAGGTTAAGATTAATTCTAAACCATCCAGCCATTAATCTCTTGTTTGTGCTGTAGTCATCCCGAGTGGGACAGGTATGCTCAGATGTGGGTCAGTGTGTGCTGGGCCTAGAGACCCAAGCTACTCCTCTCTGATGTGGCTGAACAAGGCCGAAACATGTTTGGGGATGCTTGAAGTCTCGCGCAGAAGGGATGTGACCAAGCAATTTGGGCTGGACTGCCCCTTTTGGCGTGGGACCAAGCCTAATTTACATATGTCTTTCCCCTTTTGTAGTGACTTGGCAGGCGAAGAACGATGGTCTGGAGAGTTGCACAGAGCAATGCCAGAGGTTAGGATTAATTTTAAACCTTCCAGCCATTAATCTCTTTTGTTTTGCTCTAGTCACCCCGAGTGGGACGGGCATGCCCAGACATGGGTCATGTGCGTGCTGGGCCTTGACACCCAAGCTACTCCTCACTGATGAGGCCAACAAGTTTGAAACATGTTTGAGGATGCGTGTGGTCTCATGCAGAAGGGATGTGGCCAAGCAGTTTGGACTGGACGACCCCTTTTGAGGTGGGACCAAGCCTGATTTGCATATGGCCTTTCCCCTTTTGTAATGGCTTGGCAGGCAAAGAACGATGTTCTGGAGGGTTGCCCAGAGCAATGCCAGAGGTTAAGATTAATTCTAAACCATCCAGCCATTAATCTCTTGTTTTTGCTGTAGTCATCCCGAGTGGGACAGGTATGCCCAGATGTGGGTCAGTGTGTGCTGGGCCTAGAGACCCAAGCTACTCCTCTCTGATGTGGCTGAACAAGGCCGAAACATGTTTGGGGATGCTTGAAGTCTCGTGCAGAAGGGATGTGACCAAGCAATTTGGGCTGGACTGCACTCACTCGGAGGGGAGGCCAAGGCTGCCTCCTCATGATATTTGTGAGCCCAAGCTCCTCTTGTCCAATGTCCTCTTCAGTAAAATGGAATGCTCCTGTGTCATCAAGCAAAGCCTGGATGTTGTTCCACGTTCTATGTTGAGCCAATTAGTGAACCAGGATCTTATTAGCCTTGTTTCCCCTAGTATAGTAATATTGCTTAACCTTGAGTAAGGCTTGGGAAGTATGCTCCGCAAGGTGGGCATCGAGTTTGGCCCTCGCTACATTCAAGTGAGCCATCGATCTGAGGGTAACCGAAAGCTTATGTGCCGCTTAATTCAGTCAAACCAATCTTCCAAGTCGTCCGGAAAATGAGCACTATTTTTCATGTAAGATGAGGTGAGACTCAATACCTCCCCCTGATGACCGTCTTCATAGCGTCGCAAACTGTGCTAAGGGTAACATCCCCAGTGAGGCTATTATCAAAGTATGCGGTGATGCACGCCCTGATCTCTCTATGGATAACAGTATCTTTAAGAAGCAGGTTATAGAGTTTACAGGGTCTCTGAGTCCGAGGCGGGAATCCTGAGACCGAGAGAGTAAAGGAAACCAGAGCATGGTAACAAAGTGGTGACATGGATCTCGCTCTGCGGGATAGAAGGGGCTAAGGAAGAAGACATCAAGAGCATGTCAATGCGCGAATAGCCCAAGTGCACGTGAGAATAGTGTGTATAATCCCTCAGTCACCAGATATCTACCAGCTGTAGCTCATGCAGGAGCTGCATGAGGACTAATGAGTTCCTGAGATCGGTCCTGGTAGCAGGAAGGGTCTTATCTATGTTAGGGTCAGGCACAACGTTAAAGTCCCCCCAATGGCCAGGCACCCTCCAGTAAATGAGAGGAGCTTACTCCGGTGGTCATGTAGAAATAGGTCTTGGCGATCGTTGGGGGCGTAGACCGACACAAATGTAAACAGTTTACCCAAGTATGATCTCTTCATCCCCAAGTACCTGCCATTGGGATCGCGCAGGACTCCAGACTTAATGAGGGGAGTGGATTTAGAAAATATGATAGCTACGCCCCGTCTCTTGGAGCCACTAGTGGCCAAGAACCCTAGTGAAAACTGCAAGAGTCCAAACCTTTTTTCATTGGCCCTCAAAAGGTGAGTGGCTTGTAAAAAGACCACAGACAGGGAGAGGCCAATGAGCCTAGCCACAATGGACTTGCGTTTGATTGGTGCATTTAAGCCTTGGGCATTCCACGTAAGCTTTGACAGCGTGAGATCCTGTGAAGTGTGGAGAGTGCTAGCCATTAGGTATGTGGTGTAATGCCTTAAAACCAGTAGCCGTCATATCTGCCCTAAAGTGAACTGCACAAAGTGCTGTCTGCAATCTGTCCAAGTTTTGATCTCCTGTTAAAAGACTTAGCCCTACCTCCCAAACTCCCAGCAATGGAGAATACCTCCAACAAACCATGTGTTACAATCAAGAATTCAGGCCGATAGGCGAACAAACTAAATATAGGGCAACCTGCCACAGGTAGAAGCCCACAATCAAACTGAAAATCTGCTCAGCGTCTTTCATTGTGGATATTGACCGAGACCGGTTCTGGAAAGTAAAGTGGAGAGCCATGGGAAACCCCCATCTGTGTCAAATATCCTTTTCGCGAAGGAATTCTGTAAGCAGGTGAAGCGATTTAGCTTGAATAAGTTCACTCCTGTAAGATCCTGATAGAGGGTCAGGGTGGAGCCTAGAAAACAGATATCAACAAGTTGTCGGGCCCCGGCCAGGATCTTTTCTTCCAATTTATAGAAATGGATTTGCGTGAGAACATTCAGAGTAAAGAGCACAGCTCCACCTCACTGATGATGCCCAAAAAATCTGAAACACGTGTATGGGGTTGCTGTTGGTACTCTTGTTCAGAAGGGAATTGCCATAGCATTTTGGTTCTGGACGCCCATGTGGGCAGGACAAAGACTGATATGCAAATGGATATTTCCCGTCTGTGAAAGGTACAGTGAGCTAAAATGGGGCTGCAGACTCTAGAGTGGGTACCATCCCATAGACCAGGCCATTTTTGCCAAGTTCGTTCTCATAGAGGGACTACCATTACTAATCTTTTGATTTTTTTCAAGAGCCTTAGGTCTAGTCACCCTAAGTGTCCTAGGATCATCCAGACGTGGACCCCTTGCTCACTGTGCTCAGAGAGACACAGCTCCACCTCACTGATGATGCCCAACAAGACTGAAACACGTGTATGGGGTTGCTGGTGGTACTCTTGTTCAGAAGGTAAGTAGTTGCCTTTTCTCTGGAGCGTTTCATCAAGTGCCTTTCAGTACATGGTTTCTTCTCCTTTCTATAGGACTACCTCACTTCTCCAAAATATGTATTTATGCATATGGAAACAGACTAACAAGTCTTCCAATCATTTATTTCAATTATTAGACTGAAAAATGAGAAAAAGACTCACAACGAATGGCTTTGGAAAACACAGCAACTTCAACTCTTTCGTACTACTTTTTCTTATCGATCATATTTCTCATATTTTCCCATATACCTGCCCCAGACTGCTTACTACTAAATCTTGCAAACATACTTTTAATTCTCTTAGAATGTTTTGCAATCTACCAACAGTGACGAATATGGAGAATTGTCCCTTCTTCCCAATGGGAGCCACCCCCTTTGAGTTTATGGCGGTGAGTCAAGAAGGAGAGAGTCGGTTGTGGCGTAGGCCTTGAGTCGAGAAGGAGAGAGACACCACCGGGCAGACGATAAGCTGTGCAATTGTGGCGAGGCCAGGACGAAGCAAACCTGGTCCCAGCTGGAGGCAGCCCCGAAATCGACAAGCAAAGAGAAGTCGAGACGAATGAGGTACAGCACTCCGGAGAACACAGGAGAGCAGCAACACTGCGAACGAGTCAAAGCTGCCTCACTGGCACAAGTCCCATGTCAGAGAAGGTACATGGGTTGCTTGTGGTGGAAGGGTCCAGAGGAAGAGAGAGAATATCTTAAGCAGATACTACGCAAACCAAGGGAAGAGTATCTGATAAAGTGTTAGCATCAACCCTTAGGAATAAGTAAAACTATGCGACTGAGAACCACTAGCACCAGAAGGGCTCAAAGGGATAAATATAGAACGGATGTAAGAGATCAAAAGACCCAAGTATTATAACCAGCCAAACGGCGTACAGATGCTATCCAGAACCAAGAAACAAGTATCTGATAAAGAGTTACGAACACCCATTGGGAATAAGTAAGACTGTCAAACTGGGAGAGGCACAAGCACCAGAAGAGCTCAAGGAGATACATACAGAACGAATTAAAGAAGAGCCCAGGGACAACCAAAGTGTGAATACAGGGAAGAGATGCCCAGCGAAAAGGCATTAACGAGATGTTGCTCCATCTACACCAATTCAGGATCTTCTGCTTAGTTTAAGTTACGTTTTCTTCAGTGGTAGGGTCAGGTAGAAAACTTTACTGTTTTGACTATTGAAGAGCAACCTTAATATAGTTTTTTAGGAAGGGAATCCCTGTTTAGCGATAGGGATAGAAAGGCTTTTTTCCTTTTATTTGAATAAACACGTTTTAACACAATGTCTTCTGGTCCAAGTCCTTCTTCTGGCTCGCCACACAACACAGACAAAAGGCTTCTAATACCCAGAATGTCATAACAGGTGAAGCCCGGTGGAGTCAAGGGCGGTGCTTAATTTATTTTGCAACGTTGTTTTGCTCCTGTGGCTCTGGTCAGAACTAAAAGACCATTGGAATTGTGACCCACAGCACTTTTACTACGTGACCTGCATATTGCTGCAGACCTGTTCTACCTAAAGCCAGTGGTACCGTAGTACTGTTTCATTTACATCAGAAAAGGAGCCTTTCCCTTTAAGGCACTCCGAGGAGCAGACCACGCCCCCTGGAGCCAGAAAGTAAAACACAGAGCCCTGCGCCCTTGCGGCGTGAAGCCCGGTGGAGTCAAGGGCAGTGCTTTGTTTTTTTTGCAACGCTGTTTTGCTGCTGTGGCTCTGGTCAGAATTAAAAGACCATTGGAATTGTGAGCCACAGCACTTTTACTACGCAACCTGCAGACGTGTCCTCCCTGAAGCCAGTGGTACCGTAGTACCATTTCATTTACAACAGAAAAGGAGCCTTTCCCTTTAAGGCACTCCGAGGAGCAGGGCACGCCCCTTGGAGCCAGGAAGTAAAACACAGAGCCCTGAGCCCTTGCGGCGTGAAGCCCGGTGGAGTCAAGGGCGGTGCTTAATTTATTTTGCAACGCTGTTTTGCTGCTGTGGTTCTGGTCAGAACTAAAAGACCATTGGAATTGTGAGCCACAGCACTTTTACTACGCGACCTGCATATTGCTGCAGACCTGTTCTCCCTGAAGCCAGTAGTACCGTAGTACCGTTTGATTTACATCAGAAAAGGAGCATTTCCCTTTAAGGCACTCCGAGGAGCAGGCCACGCCCCTTGGAGCCAGGAAGTAAAACACAGAGCGCTGAGCCCTTGTGGCGTGAAGCCCGGTGGAGTCAAGGGCGGTGCTTCATTTTTTTTGCAACGCTGTTTTGCTGCTGTGGCTCTGGAGGCATGAGGCAACATAATAAGAGCACAGGAGAGGTGAGCAGCGGAGGCAGCGCAATCGGTTGGTGTTCAGGAAAGGAGCGCGTACTGAAGGTAATCTGTGGCGGCAATTACAAACTTTAATCAGTGACTTGTTTTCAGTCATACAGCTTCTTTGAGAGCTGCTCCCGTTGAACCACACGACCGTCCCAAAGTAAGGCAAAGTATTTCCAGGTAGGGGCTCGGGGTAATCCTGTGGCAAGTGGGGTTCCCCTCAGAGGCGTTGGAGATCATTTTGAAGGAAACCCCTCCCGTCCATACTCTTTCATATCCTTTGCTTGGTCATCAGTACTTTATTGGTAGTAAAATAAAATTTTAAAAAATCAAATCATTAAAACATACCAGAACCTCGCCGGCGTCCTACTGTACTGTCCGGGTCGAGCTCCTTTTGTGTTTCTTCGACAGCAGGATATTAAATGAGACTGCGCAGTACCACTGTTTTGGAAAATATGCCTGATCAGAAAGGCTCATACTTGGAGCTGGCTTGGGTGAAGGGGAAGAACTTGGGACAGTTGCTTCAAATACACCTGCTCCAAACTCAAACCAGCCTGCCACCATTACTATTCAAGCTCCCATTCATACACATGGTCTTCAACCAGCTGGGGATACTTTGCCTATTTCCCTCATACAAAAAGGATGGAAGCGGGGTCTGGAATACACCATCACGGCGAAGAAAATCCAGCGCAGAATCAATGACCATTTCATTAGAAAAAGAAACAAAAGTGTTAATGATATAGAATACATGGCAGACAGCGTATGGCAATCCCTTTATGGTGTTCAAGAGGGCGAAGCCATGGCCCCTCGCTTGGAAAGGGATTGCAGAAAAAATACTGCACAAAACATTAATATTCAAAGTGAGGTGAGCCCGCCCATAATGCAGGACCTTCCAGACAGATCTCCTCAAGTCAGCCAAGACGCCCCTTCTCAAGCCAGCAAAAGCACATCGTTGGCTCTAAGCTTTGTGTTAAACTCCTTGGTTTCGGTATTCGAACTTTTAAAAGCTGAAGTTCAAACTCAAGCTGGTGTTTTGCTGGAACTATCAAATGAGATGGCAAAGAGCGAATCAGCAATGGTGGGTTTGAGCAATATCATGAACACCATTCTGATTCCAACTCTCAAGGAGACCCAAGTAGAAGGTGAGAAACACGGGCTTGAAATTGCACAAATCTTCCATTTACTTAAAGAGGGGAAAAAGGAGAATGCTATTACGCATGAGCTCCTAAAAGATCTTTCGGCGAAAATCTCAAACTCATTAACCCCCGGTTTCTCCTCCATCGAAGGGGTCCCAGATTGCAACCCAATATTCGATGATACCCCATTATCCATATCAATCCTAGTAGAATTTAGGAGATTGGCAAATGTGGTCATCGATGAAGACGTAGTGGTCATAGAAAGTCCGCTAACAATCAAGGATAAGGACGTTCAAGGAATTACTTGCACTGAAGCAAATTGGACCTCAGCGTCCTGTCAAAACTACAAGGGAAGAAGGAGACTAAAAAGGAAAAAGGGGAGTAGAATACGGTCCAGAACACCACTGCCACAGCAGAGAAGAACACAGAAAAAGACAAAACAAATCAGAACGATCCTGGTGTAAAAACCTATTTCTGAAAAATGTGTCATTACCTGTGGATGACAAGTCTTTGGAAGCCTCCTCTTCCGTTACCGGCGCAGAGCACAAGCAAAATCCAAAATAGGCCGATTGAACATGTTTTGAAAAAAATGGCGAAAAAGAAGGTCCAACGGATGCAAAGCACAGATCCAAAGGGAATTAACTCACAAAGCACTAGTATTGGTCTGCAAACTGACCCAGTGAAATCCCTGCCAAATTCCCTGAGCAAGCAATGCCATAAAATGGGTCAAGCCAGCACTAGAACAGCCCCAATTTTTTTGAAAAACATTGCATTAAGGGCTCAAAGAACCATTACAGTTCCTGAAACCTCAAAGGAAGCTCCAAAGATCCCTGTGAAACTGGCACCGATCTTTCTGCGACCAACTGAAAAATTAGCGTCACTCTCGGGAACAGGCACTCCTAGTCAACCTTTACACACCCGAGAGGAAGTACTATCAAGGTCCATTTCAAACGTGAATGACTCCTGGAACGGCCTAGGAAAATGCAGAAACCTGGAGCCTCCAAGCTGTAGGAGCATCACAGAGGAGCAAGACAAAAGAGCGCTCGTAATGCCAGCTGAAAAGAAAGATCTGGATGTCTCTGATTCTACAATCCCAAAAGCATGGCTAAGGCTGTCCAGACACAACAATAACACATCACTTAGCAGATCAGTGATATTGTCCCAGGTTAAAAAAAAAAAACTTGTTCCTATTTTCAAATGAGGACATCGATTATGTGCAATTCCCGCATAAAGGGGACACGTTTTTTGTGGAAATTGGACTTCAGTCGCGAAGAGCTCAGCAAGCATTATTCAATAATAAAAATGAGCTGGCTCGAGGTGGACTCATGTTTTATAAAACCGAGAAGGAGGACAGACCTGAAGGCCTTTCTAACATGAAACGCTCTGGGGCAGGAGAAGGCTCTAAGAAAGATGGCAATGCTGGAGAATTAAAAGCGATAGACACGAGCCTTGCTCCAGGTTCAAGTACAAATGGTAACATTATAGCAAAACTTCCAGAGATCATCTCCCAAATCATCTTAAAGCTAGGAGTGGAGGAATATTGCCTTTAGGCAAAGGAGCCTGAAATTAGTTTCCTGGAATACGCGAGGTCCTAGCTTCCTGAAAAAGAAAAAACTGAAAGAGGACCTTCTTGGGCAAAATGACATTCTACTATTCCAGGAAACATGGTTAGTCAACCAATTGAGATCGAGGGCTTTACAATTCAAAATCTTCGGGCTTCTCAGAAAGCCAAAGGAAGACCAGCGGGAGGGTTGATAATCGCCCTCAAGAAATCCTTCATTCAAACGATTACACCATTATGTAACAACGAATTGGGAATTCAAGCTTCTAAATTAGAACTGAAAATGGATATTCCACATTCTAATGTGGTAATTATCAATATATACTGGAATCCTGCCAGCTCAAAGCTCCAGCATTTCTTAGAAGCATTGCATTCCCTTTTAACAGTGGTGAAGACTGAGCATGTGGGAACAAACATTTTACTTGCAGGAGACTTCAACGCAGATCACATCACCACTCATTGCGGCAAGTCCAGGCAAACAAAAAGGAGCCCATCGCAAAAAGGAAAATTGTGGAGGGATTTCTTGTCCTCTTGGGATCTCGAGATGCTTCAAGAAAAGCCTTCGGAAGGTAGAAAGGCCAGAGTAACTTGTCGTCAAGGGAACTTAAAGTCCACCTTAGACTACAGTTTTGTCTCTGTGGGACTATCTGGCCTCTGCTCTAGTCTAATTATAAACTGGGAGGGGGCAGTGACCATGCAAGCTTGGAAGTCTGTTTTCCTGATATGCAAAAATATCGACACATCAAGAATGACCAAGAACTCGAGGGTCTGAAGAGAAAATTGAGAGTGTCAAAATATAAGCAAGGGGGCAAAAGACTAAATAAATTACTAGAAGATGGTCCGTCCTCAACTTGGAATGATGAATCCCATCCTGAGAAATTTGGAAACTTTATTTGGTCCATACACCCACCAAGTGAAATAGGTGTCTTAGGTAAACAAGAACATCTTCATATCTTTGATGAAGAAACACAAAGGAAAAAGAGAGATCTCACAAAAACACTGTGTCATATAAAAAATAGGCATTACGATCCCAACACCCTGCGCATGAATTTAAAAAAGCCAAACAGACCTATAGAAACTGGTCAAAAAACCAAAAACACCAAAGGCTGCAAGAAGATGGTGAACGTATGCTCTACTTATTTAATGCAAATAATTCCAGAAACTTTTGGGCGGCGATGGGGCAACTAGAGCTTGGGTTTAACAGTTCCCTGTGCAACTTGGTCCCAGAACAAAAATCAGTTGAATACCTGTCAGAAAATTTCAAACCAACAGGGTCCACAGAATTTATTTTGCCTACAGATCCCCCCTGGCTCCTTATGTTTGATGAAAATGACATCCAGGAATTAATATCTAATTCCTCTTTATCTAAAGCTGCAGGCCCAAATGGCCTAACCTGTCTGGTCTTAAAAAAACAACTCAAAAGTTTGTGCGAAGATTCTAAATCGTCTCTTCCAAGAAATCTTAAAGACCAATGTTTTTCCTCCATCATGGTAGAACGCATTAGTAATCCCATTCTTCAAGGGGGGCGATTGGCTAAGCCCGGAAAATTATCACCCAATCGCCCTCCTCGACATTGATAGTAAACTTTTCATGCAGCTTCTATTAAGAGAGCTTTCACATTGGGTGGAGTCGAGGAAGATACTATCACATCATCAAACAGGCTTTAAAAAAGGGCTCTCCACTAGTCTTAATGGGCTTATAATAAATGTACTCAGCGAAAACTCAAATGAGAAAGAGGGCACCCCCCTTTATGGGGCATGGGTAGACCTATCTAAGGCATTTGATCATGTGGATAGATTCTTACTCTGGTGCAAACTCCATAGTTGGGGGATTCCAGCCTCCCTGTTAGCAATGTTAATTGACCTTCATAAGAACACCACCATAAGTCTAAGGCTTGACGACCAGGGACATCTGTTAGATCTAATACAGGTCTTTAAAGGGGTGAGGCAAGGATGTTTAGGTGCGCCTTTGATCTTTAACCTGTTCTTGTCAGACCTAGGATACTTTCTGGTTTCGTCGGCGCTGGCCAGCCCAATGATCAAAGGGAGGAGAATACATTGGCTCACCTACGCGGACAATTTAGTCATCCTGGATGGATCGGCAATCTGACTTCAACACCTCTTAAACAAACTTGGGGAATATGCTACCCTAAATGGGCTCTCAATCAGCCCCTTGAAATCCAAGATACTTATATTCAACCATCCAAAGAAGAAAATAGGCTATGGAAATTGGGTCTTGGATAGCAAAGCAGTCCCCCGCGTTGAAGAACTTATCTATCTGGGCTACGTGATTTTCGCCTCCCCCGCTAACAACAAGGTCAATATAGCAATTATGGAAAAAGTCACAAAGATCATTCCACAAATGAAAAAACTGAACGCAAAATTCTGTAAATTTTCTATTCTCCTACTTATTAAGTTCTATATGGCCAAAGCAGTCCCAGTCCTACTCTACGGCCTGGAAGCAAAACCTCTCCTATGGCATATAAATTTGAACAAACTAGAGGGTCTCCTATGGAAAAAATGTTTGGCTCTCCCAATGTGTACCCCTCTGGTGAGCCTTTGCTTTGAATTAGGTCTAGCTTCTCTTGGATGTCGAGCAGACTGGAAAATTATATCACTATTTTGTGAAATAACGATAGCAGGTAAGACCTCTCTCTTCTCTGACGTGAATGAACATCTCAAAAACTCAAGATCTCAGCTACTTCTTGGTTTGGAGAAGAAAGTCAGAGGTATCCTGCGCATGCTGGACTTGACATTAGAAACGTTAGTGTCTAACCCTTTGAAAGTGAAAAAGACACTAGAAATAAGTGATTGGATTGACACCATTGACGGAGTGAGGCATCTCAACCCCCCCTAATCAATTCTTAAAGGTGGACAAAAAACTAGGTTCTCTTCCCCGCTATCTTCAAAAGTTTCCAGAAAGAGGAATAAGAAACAATTTCATGAGACTTAGGCTAAACCTAGCCCACACCAGGGAAATTTTGGCTAGAAGAAATCAGGGGGACCAAGCAAAAAAACTCTGTTGAAGCTGTGACTCTCCAAGCCCACAATCCCTAAGACATTTATTAATGGACTGCAAAGGAACATGGGAAAAAAGACTGTTGTTACCTAGGAGATTTGTAGCTAAAGAAGAGAGTCTAACATCAGAGTTCTTCTGGGACAGGCTGATAGCTGGCCAAGAGATCATGTTAACGGCAACAATACTAGAAGTCTCAAGAAAATGCTCTATTCTATCACATTAGGAAGACACTCGCCTTCCGATAGAGTACTGCTGGCTGTGATTGGTCCTCTTCTTAGCCCCCCTGGTTTTTCTTGATTTCTTTTTCCTGTATTCGTGTTATTTTTTTGCTATACGTCTTCCTCCTGCCTGGTTGCTTTGGTTTCTCTCTTTTATCTTTCTTTTAATGAGATTAATTTGTGAAATGTCATTCTTTTGTAAAGGTTTTTCTTTTTAAAACCAAAACAAATAAATAATAATTTTAAAAAAACATAACAGTTGCCAATTACGTTAACTCTTGGAATGCACATTTAGCCTCATAATAAATGTTAACTTGTAATCACATATTAAATAAAACAGGAAAAATACATCTGTACTTTCCGTCCATGTGTACAGTGACTTGAAAGCAAAAGAAGCCATCACAGTTTTTGGTATGTGAGCTTCCTTGTCCTGTTGCCTACTCATGTGTTTTTTAGGAATGTGGTCCAACACTTGGAATCATAATTATGGGACTGTGTGCCCTGCCACCTTGAAGCGCTGTGCAGCTAGTAACACTGTTGTCCACCTCATCGACCCTCCTCTTTAATATTGAGAGAGGAGGGTGGGTGAGATTGTTTCCCATTTTGAGAAGAGTAGGTGTGGCAGCATTCCCTACTCTGTGTAGTCAAGCGAGTAGGTAGTCAACAGTGCCCACATTTAGATTGTTCTCATAATTTAATATACAGATCTCAATGGCAATAATCACTATTTCTGTGCAAAACCGACATAAGAGACTATTCTTGTGAGAGGTTTCAGGTGCCTGAATTATTTTTTGGCTACCTCTGTCATACGGCATCCCAAGCATAGGTGTTGTCCAATAGAATAGCAAGATTTGCAGCTTGGGTGGATGGGGTGAGGGAGAGAGATAAATTGCATGAGCTAGCTGATTTCGAAGAGGCCGTGAGAATACCAATACAAATTATTTTAGTTTTTTCCGGGTTCAAAAGGAGGTGATTGAATGCCAACCTTCTGTTAATTGCAAGAATGGAGGCAGAGAATTTAGTCATGGTTACATCTTTACTTGAAATCTTGAGGATTATCTGTGTCATCAGCATTTCCATTAGTTGGAATATCTTTAATTTCTCCAAGAATCAATGTGATTTTTGGGATTTATTCTGGAGTTTACTTTGTTTAAAATGTGCTTTTGAGTTATAGGGATCCAGTGATCTAATCGTCAAGGGCTTGAAATCTGTTGTGTGGATCTGCAACGTTGTAATCTACAGGTTGAGAGCTCTCGAATAGATACAATAATGATTTTAAGCGTTTAATTGGTTCCATGTCATATCAATGCTAGTAATATGGGATACTATTTAATATTTGCCCCCATTCCTGTAGGGGAAACTGCACTGGCGGGAGGTACTGAGGAGGATGTGGGAGTTTTAACCAGCTGCAAAGACTGCACAAGCTTACGAGGACTAAAAGGAGGTGCACTGTTATGTCAGTTGCTTCCGTGTTCACCAAATGGATATATTGTCCTCCGAGGTTAGGGAGTAGCCACTTCATTATTCTATTATTAGGTTATTTGATCCATATATTAAAATCCCAAAGGATTCTAATGTTAGACTATTGAGCAAACAAACAAGCTTTAAACTCCGCTAGATGCTCTCCGAATTGTGCATTATCAGTGATGGGTCTATAAATGTGGAGGAAGGACAAGGAGACGGTCGGAGGGACTCCAGGTAGTCTTTATGAATTCCGAAGGAGAGGTGTCCAGTTCTGGGAAGGAAGTGATTGCAAGGGATTCTTTTTAAGCCAGCATGGTTTACAACATCTCTTTTAGTTCTGTGTTTAGGATGATGTTATGACCCATAGGTATAGCTTGTGCAATATGATGTGATAACTATGTTTGAGTCATGAATTGTGTAAGGAAAATCAAAGAGGCTTTGTGTTCAACTGTGAAATCCTAAACTTTGTGACCATACTTGGCTTGGGAACAGACGTCTTTTAAGGTACATTTGGATAAGAGATTATTGGCTTCGGTTTAAGGTAAGGCAGGTCTCAAAATGATCTCTGCCCTAGAGGTTCACCTCATGTTGGAAATCGAGACGACATTGCCTTCTGGGATCAAGTTAGTTATTTGTGAGGGAGATATGTAGACTGATGAGAGAATATCTTGATATGGTCGGGGTAGGAATGTTTGTGGATCGTTTATCATGTGTAGCATTATTTGTGGACATGTTCCCTCTCGTGGTTATCAAAGGAAATGAGAAGTGCCCTCCCTATGGGTGACAGGCATCTCTTCTGTGGAGGAGATATTTGGGTACCTAGAAATTCTGCAGATTCCAAAGAAGATAGTCTCCACGAAAGCTGGGCTACTGCAATATTTGAGCTAGGTAGAAAGGGAGTAGTTGAGAAAAAATCACCAGTAAAATGCCTGTTCCCTGTTTGGGATTACGGACACATTATCTAGAAAATCAGACTCCTGCAGGAAGATGGCTTTGGCAGGTGATGCCCATGGTGTTGATTCTTCCAAGTAAGGAATTGTGGAAGGTATGGGTCTGTCCCAAGAGATCTTGCTCAGAATCAGTGAGACCCAAGCGAATACCTGCAAGGTAAGGAGTAGGCATTTGAATATTGGCAATTATTTTAGCAATGGTTTGTGTGGTAGGGGTGATGTGAGTGATTACATCAACACCAAAGGGGATGCAGGTCTGGTGTGAAGGAGTGTGTGATAGGGGCGGGTTAGGTATATCATGGGGAAGTGTAGCAATACTCAATAGTGTTCTTGATATCCTCAATGTTGGAAGATATTTTTGAGGGAGAGGGAAAGAGCGCATGTATACGAGTGGACAGAGGTACTTTCCAAAGGGAGAGGCTGGACAGACAGGGTGTTAGATTGCTTAAGAGTGAATGATCTGACACTGGCATGCAGAGTAGTAAGACTTTGGTGACTGAGCAGAAAGGGAAATGAAGCCAGTTACACCTTATTGGCTAAAGGATGGTGCTGGGATTCATAAGAAACTCCTTTTGCTAAAGGGAGAGCAGAGCGATTTCTTATGGTGGCCACAGCCATTGTAGTCCCAAGATATAGAGAGACCAGTGACAGGGTGAAGGCGAGAATGGATGCCCTGGGCATTAGGGAGTGTCATGCTGCTCCTTTCATGATATCACTTGTCAAAGAGGGAAGGAGAGGGGCCCCAACTAAGCTGTGTGATCTGAGGGGCAATACTTATGTTTAGGAAAGGAGGTGTGGTTGTGTCTTTAGTGTGAGGGGAGTCACATATTTTGCCATGGGAGGGAGGAATGGAGAGCTGAGAGTTGGATATAGATGTAAGTATGGTGAGAGGAGGAAGAGATGTGCAGGATCAATCAAAAGGTGTAGGACGAGGGAAAGAGAAAGGAACAGCATCGCAGGTGTGATAGGTGGAAAGAGGCAGTGATGAGGGAGGAAAAGGAAGGTGATTGAGATGGGTGGAAAAAGGCAGTGAAAAGGATGGAAGCATGGGGCAGAGTAGTATGGTCTGCACAGCTAGGGGGAGGAGAGTGTAGAAAAGGTTGTGGGGAGGGTTAAGTGGATATTGGGAATGAGCAGAGGAGGGAGGACAAAAGCTAATAAGGAGTTTGGGAGTGGTGAGAAGGAGAAAAGATGGACAAAGGGGAGGGTAATGGGGAGAAATTAAAAGGGTGATGAAATATTGAAAGAGTAATCTTGTAGGTAGTAGAATAGAGACTGTGCTAGCCTCATGGGATCGCACTCTAAGATCCTTCCCACTTTACTTCTCAAATCTGAATCTACGTGCCTTGGATATTGACTGTCCACAAGAAAACTCCTAAAAGGTATTTGCAGGAGGAGAAAACTAACGGTACCAGGAGGTTGGCGAAATATGTGTGACTCCAAAGAGATTCAAAGGAGTGCATACCCTAGAAATGTGGTCCAAGTAGGAAGGATGGACCACCTTGGCTGGTCACTTTAGAAGGCAGCAGTTCTAGAATATGTCTCAGTGTTGTTTTAATCCACAGGATTTAGGTCTACGGAGATATTGATGATATAAGCAGTGCTGCCTAGATATTTGGAGGAATCAATGGCGATTCATGTACTCGGAGAGTAGAAGGAGGGAGTGTAAGGGACGCCAGTTGTAGGCAGCAGGGTGTATATTGGTGGTGTTGGGGCCATATTGCCCAGTGGCAAGACATACCTTTTGGGAGCATTGAGGCACTGTCAGTTATCATTCATTCAGTTTTGGGTGGGCATGAAGGAGGCAAATATTAATTTGTTTGCTGACCTTTGCTCTCTCTGTTACGTAGACAGAGATACAACAGAGTCTTGTTTGCATTCATGTAATTCCTGATGAAGTGGGACAGCAGAGATAAGTATACGTTCAAAGGAATGATGCAGAACCCTGTGGTGTCCACAGGACATAAGAATTTGGTGGCTGATGAAATTAAGGATTAGAGTTTTAGCTTGTGGGTGTCTTTGGCTTGTAGAGAGGGGCACCAGCACAGCATGCATCTCCCAATCACTGCTGAAGTAATGCATGATAGCAGCATCCAGGTTATCAAAGGCAGCAGAGAGGTGATGGAGGAGAATTCAAGGTGCATGCATGGCCTTGATACTGGACATGAAACATTTAGCAAATGTTTTGAGTGCTTCTGCGCTTGCTGAATCCTAGGCACACAACAAGTTGCTGGATTCAATGTGCACAAAGAGTAGTGGTGTGTTCAATGTTTCAGGTACTTCAGATTTACATGAGATCATCCATCCCCTCTACTGTGCCTATCTTGGTCATAGTATACTTTCCATGACAGGCACAGAAGATAGGTGGGAGTTGGGCAGGTGGAGCTTGACTGTGGGCAGAGCCACCTGCCCAGGTTTCTAAGATGTGTCTCCTTAAAGTGATATCCATTGGCTCATTGACCTACCAATGATGTATGGTTCCATACATACCACTCTAGGAATGCAGGACTATAAATGTGAAACCTGTTACTAAGTATGAGCCTAAATGTTTTACCCCATTTCTTATCACATTCAGCAGCAAAACCCATTTGTTTTATCTCTGTGCACTATTCCTATGTAATATGGACTGGAGGGAAGCATATCTGCTGAATTCCCTATTGTTCAAGTAGCCATAAAAGTGCAAAACAGATTTGCTCCATTTTCTCCACTGGTGTAAACTTTGGGTACCATGTCCCACTGAGAACTATTTCTTAGTAGTTAATGTAAAGTATGGAATTTCCTTTCTAATATTTTCTTTGATATATTTGCCTTTAGAATATAATACCTGGAGGCGGTTCTGTGGTCTCACTGCACCCCGTGACATGGATGAGCTCACTGCAGTCTTTAAGAGCAAACAGCTTGCTACGAAGCTCTTGGACCTGTACAAGACCACAGAAAATATTGACATGTGGATTGGAGGAACAGCTGAACCCTTTGTGAAGAATGGACGCGTTGGCCCCCTCTTTGCTTGCCTAATTGGAAGTCAGTTTAGGAAAATCAGAGATGGAGACAGGTACATTTGTGAAGTCAAAATGTGGTTAACCCACAGAATGTAAACAATTAGAAGTATATGTAAGATTAAATACTTTAAAAAGCTTCATTAAAAAAAATGCTATGCTCAAGTAATAATGTACATATAATTTGGCCTTGTGCTCTTGGGGTGTAGCTAAGATTGGTTCACTCATGTTGATCGAATAAATGATTCTCTGGGACAGAAATGAGCAGAGTGAGTGTACCTGACCACCACCAGGAATCCAATTAGGAATAGGATGGAACTGACTGGTCATAGAGGCACAGTTGACTAATACTAAGCTAGCAAATCAGCCATGAGACAACTGTGGCTGCTACTGAAGCTATCATCTGGAACCAAGTTGTGCATTGCCAAGAGGTGTCCATGTGGCTCAGAAGTGATTACAGGGCCCAGATCTTAGTGATAATAATTGAAGTGACAAAAAGGCAGCTGCAGTGGGCATCAACCTCTCTCTGGCACATGAGGTCCCAAACACTACATGAGCAATCATTTGACTTATATTTAAGCCTGGTGCTGGTAGGGTCCTCTCCTTTGAGTTCTACAAATTACAGATTTTATGTGGCTCCCCAAATACAGCATTAGACAGATACCGCAAACAGGCAATTGCATTATAAGTAGCAAAGGCTGCCCAACTAAAAGATCAAACACAATATATCAAGTTTCTACCCCTCATGGTAAAATATATAATCAGAAGAAACTTACGTCCCCCCAAGCTCACCAAGAATTTAGGGTGCCTCAAAGATAGATCTGAGATCAACCAGGACTCGGAGTGTTCTGCTTATTGGCAGATCTAACCTAGAAGCGTCTGAGGAATTCCCTGAGCAGAGACATATGTAGGGTGAAATATGTAGGGTGAGTAACAATGTGATCGCCAGCTTCCGATAGAATGGTATATGGAATAGGCAGACGAAAGGCACATTTTAGTACCTCCATGAAGCATGGATGTGAGGAGGAGAGTGTGTGGAATACTGTGTGCTTCAGAAGCCACCTTTGGTAGATGTCCGACCTGAGCAATGTTATAACATCTTATTTCTGGTCACAACTATGCTATGCTCCCAAATTTGAAATCAGTTTTTTCTGATCTGCGTATGAGATTATTTAGACCCAAACACATCATTCCAATTCTGTTGGCTGTCTCCATGACCACCAGTCTGGCTTCAGAGCTGCCAGAAGAACGGAAACTGCTCTCCTGAAATTACGTGAAGATCTGCTCTCCAACCTTGACTCTAGCATTCCCTCTGTCCTCATCCTCCTCGATCTCTCTTTTGCCTTTGACACGGTCAACCATACCATCCTAGTCAACTGTCTCCGTGAAAACCCACGTGTCACTGATCAGGCTCTGGCCTGGCTGTCCTCTTTCCTCTCAGATCGACCCTCCCAGGTCCAACTTGGGTCCTTCCTTTCATCTATCTTCCTCTCTACCTGGGGTGTTCCCCAGGGGTCTAACCTCTCGCCCTGGCTTTTCGACCAATAACTGGAAATTGCAGCTCTCGCCCACTGCATTGCCGCTTTCTGCTCAAATTTCCAGTGCTACGCTGACGACACTCAACTCATTTTCAGGCTGTCCTCTGCCACCTCCTCTCCCTCTCTCATCTCTGATTGCCTAACTGCCATTCAAGATTGGTGTGCCGCCAATGATCTTTGTCCGAATGCCAGCAAGATGGAGATTCTCCTCATCGGCACACCTTCACCATCCTTTCCCCTCGCTCTCTGGCTGGCTGTTACGCTCACCTGGTTCCACGGGGGCGCCACCCAGCAGTTAGGGTTCAGTTGTCCCTCCTTGCGATGCCCAGATGCGACCAGCGGAACAGTTCTGCCTGGAATACAGGTAAGCTATGTTCAGGACTGGGCAACCGTGGTAAACAGCTTCTGGACTTCTCCTCACCTTGCTTTAGAGGTTGGCGGGTTCTCCATCCTGCTGTCTTGGCAGAGGCGCGTTGTGCTTGGTGGGCAATGGCGATCGAGTTGCTTCACTGATGCCGGCCCGTCTTGAGTCTTTCAGGTAGGTCTTATTGCTGTGAATATTGCTGTTCTTGCATGCCTTTTAAACAATGTCTTTTTCTTCCTAGGTATGCGGAAGTCTAATATGTGGCAAGGCAGAATCTGTGTTTCGCCAGTAAGTATGGGCGTTTTTGGAGCGCCTTGATGCGGTGAGTAGGCGCTATGCGCTGCGCTCAAGATGCCTTGCCTTCGCTGACCTGTTATCTTTTCCTCTCCACAGGTCGCGGTACTCGGCCGGAGTATGGAATTTCCGTAGTGATGCTGATTGAGGAGCGGCTGGCGAGGTAAGCCTTTCGGCACAGTTCGTTAATTGTACAATGTCTAATGCATTGTTTCTTCTCTTTTACAGGTCCGTCGATCCGAGGGAGCGCTGGTTCCAGGATGATGGTCAGGAGAGCTGCGGACCGCTGGCGATGAAGTTCAGGTAAGCTGCTGCCTTTTCACACGATGTCTTCTCCTTTCCTTTGCAGGTGCTGTTCTTCCAAGGTTCGTGGCTGAAGCTGAACACGGTGAGTGTTATGTTGCGGAAATGCAAACTAACGCGAAGCGTGTCAGTCTATTCGGGTGTGGTTTAAATAGCTTCAAGAAAGAAGTCCAGGTAAAATAGTCCCCATGGTATCACACCCAAAAACACTACACTGCAAGCCTGTTTTCAAGGAGCCAGGTTATGAGGATGCTTCCACATGACTGGCATTAATGAAAAGTAGTTCCCAAGCACAAGTCCATATTCAAACATGAGCCTGGCGCCAAAGGCGCCAGGACTGGCCCCAAGAAGGCCTAAGAAGGCCTAGGCTGCAATTTCTTGGATTTAGTGGGGACTGGAATCAAGACTCTCCCTGGCCCATAGTTTGGCCAGGGGGTCTTCAGAGTGTGGGTCGTGACAGCACTCCCCCCCAAGGCCACTCTCAAGGTGTTCCTTCTGTCCGGCCCAAGCTTAGTTGGGAAGTTTCGATGGTAGCTTTTGATCAGACGCGGTGCGTGAACATTTCCACAGGGTTCCCAGGATCTGTCTTGGGGTCCAAAACCTTTCCAATCTATTAGATAGTATAGTCTCCCCCTTGAGTACTTAGAATCCAGTATGCCTTTAACTTCGAATTCAAGTTCTCCGTCGACAAGAATGGGTTTCGGAGCTGCTTCAATCCGTGTACCAGGTTACATTGGTTTTAAAAGGGACACGTGAAATACCGGATGGATGCGTAGATTGGATGGTGAATCTAACTTGACGGCCGCTGGACTGATAATCGTCTTGATGGTGTAGGGTCCCAAATACCTGGGTTGAAAGGTCCGGGTTCCTTTGATGGGTATAAACTTGGTGGCTAGCCAAACCTTGTCTCCTACTTGATAATCGGGGGCCTTCGTCCTGTGCTGGTCGGCGAATTGTTTTTGCTTGGCTTTGGCGTGAATCAGATGTTCTCTGGCCTTTTTGAAAGCCTGAGTGATGCTGGTGTGAAGGGTTTTAACCGCAGACATTTCCAAATTGGTTGGGAGATCCAATTCTGAGGTACGCGGGTGTCTACCATATAAGGTATAAAAAGGTGTTTGCCCAGTACTGGAATGTAAGGAGTTGTTATATGCATACTCCGCTATCCATAATAAGTCCTTCCAGTCTCTCAGCTCGTGATGCAACATACACTGTAGGTATTGCTCAAGGGTCTGGTTGGTCCTTTCGGTCTGACCGTCCATTTGGGGGTGATGGCTAGTGGATAACCGGACGTCAATTTGCGCCATTGCACAACACTTTCTCCAAAAGTTGGAAATGAACTGACTACCTCGATCAGAGATCAGGACTGATGGGAATCCATGTAATTTAATAATATTGTCCAGAAATACCTTGGCTAGACTGGATGCATCTGGAAGGTCTTTGAGTGGAATAAAGTGGGCCATCTTCGAGAATAGGTCTACGACTACAAGAATGGTGTTAAACCCTTGACTGGTAGGCAGATCCGTGATGAAGTCGAGGGAAAGGGTGTGCCATGGCGCTGGAGTAATGTTCAAAGGTCTCAAAAGACCAGATGGTTTGTGTTTTTGCGATTTGTTTTGTGTGCAGACTCCACAAGATTGAATGTATTGGATTATATCTCTCCGCCAGATAGGCCACCAAAAGTTCTGTTTAACCTTGGCTAAGGTCTTGGTGATTCCATCGTGCCCTTCGATTAGGGAATCGTGGTAACCTGAAATGACTTGCTGTTGTAGGTTCTTGGTGGATATGTATAGGCGGCCCTTAAAAAGGGGTAAGCGCTCTTGGATGGAATATTGTTCTCCTTGCGCTTGCCATGCAAGGAGGGTATCCGGATTCATGATTTGTTGAATTTCCTTTTTCAGTTCCATTTGTGTTAAGGCTGTAGTCAGGCCTAAGAGTTTGTCTTCTGGTATGATGGGGAATGGATCTGGGGCTGTAAAAACCAAGTCATCTGTTCCAGTACGAGAAAGTGCATCAGCCTTTCCATTCTTGACGCCTGGTCGAAAAGTTATGACAAAATCGTATTCAGCGAAGAAGAGAGCCCATCGCAGCTGGCATGAAGATTGGGCCTTTGCTGTTTTAAGATACTGCATGTTTCGGTGGTCGGTAATAACTGTAATGGTGTGTCTGGCTCCCAGAAGGTAGTGTCGTCAGGCTTTGAAGGCGGATTTGATTGCCAAGAGTTCTTTGTCGGTGATGGGGTAGTTATTTTCTGGAGGTGAAAACTTGTTTGACCAGAAGGCCACTGGATGTAGCTGGGCAGTTTTGGGATCTCTTTGTGAGAGGATAGCTCCCATTGCTGTATTGGAAGCGTCCGTCTCTACGATATATAGGAGGTCTGGACGTGGAAGTCGTAAGATCGGTGCTGAGGTGAATCTTTTCTTTAGTTCCTGAAAGGCTTTTTCTGCGTCTTCGGTCCAGGTGAATTTCTTGTTATTTTTCGTAACAACACAGTGATTGGGTGTACAATTTGGGAGAAGTCTGGTATGAACCGACGATAAAAATTCGCAAAGCCTAACATACTTTGTACTCCCTTTATTGACGTCGGTGATGGCCATTTCAGAACGGCGTCGACCTTGTGCAGGTCCATCCTGATGCCTCCGGGAGTAAGGATGAAGCCTAAGAACTGCACTTCGGTTACATGAAAAAAGCACTTTTCCAGTTTAGCAAATAAACGATGTTCACGGAGCTTGGCGAGGACTGAACGGACGTGCTTGATATGATCTTGTTTAGAAGTTGAGTACACCAGGATATCATCTATGTACACTAGGGCGCAGACATCAATTAACTCTCTCAGGACGTCATTCATGAAGTATTGCAATGCTGCCGGTGCGTTGCATAACCCAAAGGGCATGACTTGATATTCGAATAACCCATATTTAGTACGGAAAGCGGTTTTCCATTCGTCGCCGCTTCTGACCCGAACCAGGTGATACGCTCCCCGAAGATCCAATTTGGTGTAAATTTGAGCGTCCTTGACCTGGTCCAGCATTTCCGGAATAAGTGGCAAAGGGTAACGGTTCTTCACCGTGATCTGGTTTAATGCGCGGTAATCAATACAGGTCCTTAAATCCCCTTCTTTTTTCGGCACGAAGAACAAACGACTGGCTGCCGGGGACTTCGATGGACGGATGAATCCGTTTGCGAGGTACTGGTCTAGATAGGACTTCAGATGAAGATTTTCAGGTTCAGTCAAAGCATAGATTCTCCCACAGGGGACTTGGGCACCAGAACAAGGTCGATTTGACAGTCGTAGGGCCTGTGGGGCGGCAGGATATTGGCTTGGTCCTTCTGGAATACATCCTGGAAATCATGGTATTCCTCAGGTAAAGTACTGGTTACACCTAAGATATATGTTGTGGTTCCGGAAGTCGTGGAATTACTGAAAGCAGTCTTCTGTTCTTGATAGTAACAGGCTGGAGAGCAGTCACTGGGGAAGGTTTATTTCCTGGCTCGCCAGTTAATTGAAGGATTATGAGCGACTAACCATGGCATCCCTAGTATAAGCTGAAATTGAGGTGCCTTGATGAGGTCGAACCAAATGAGTTCCCTATGCCCGTCCCGGCACAGCATTGTTATCTCAGCTGTGCATTGGGTTACGGGTCCGGAAGCGATTTCAGTCCAGTCCACTGTAGTCACCTTATCTGTAATCAGCTTGGCACATAAGGGAAGTCCCATCTCTGCAGCCAGATCTTAATCAATATAATTCCCGACTGCCCCACTGTCGATGTAAGCTTCTATGGCATGCATTCTGGACAACCGTTGGTTATTGATCAAGATCACTGGTATTGCAAAGTGTGAGGTCGGTGGCTCCTTTCCCTCACTCGACAAACTGACCTCTACGTTTGCCTGCCGAGCTGGGTAGTTTTCCGATTGAAATTCTTTCTCTTGGTCTTTTTCCGTGGCCCCAACGACCTTCCTAAAGGGTTTCATCAGGCAGTCCTTCAGGAAGTGCCCAGATTTTCCACAATATAGACACAGTTGTTGTTGCCTTCTTTTATCTCGCTCTTGTTTTGTTAATGGGGGTCGCACTCCTCCAAGTTGCATGGACTCAGCAGGGTTTTCTTGTGCATGAGTTATATTGTCTCTAGACTGAACATACACCGCCCGTGGATCCATTTTGGAGCGATCTGCTTTTCGGTCTTGCAGCCGGTGGTCTAATTGTACAACCAAATTGATTAACTCCGAACAGTCTCGAGGAGGGTCCACTACTTGAGCTAGAACATCTTTTAATTCGCCTTGTAAACCCTGATGAAACAACGTGGTTCTTTTGTTTTCAGGCCACCTAGCTTCAACAACCAATCTGTTGAAAGTAGCAATGTACGTTAACAGGTCCTGATTTCCCTGTCGGAGGGAAAGGAGTTAATTATCCACTGCTTGTTCTCGGGTATGACGAGCAAAAAGTTTCTCCATTTCCCTCTGAAATCCCCCAAAGTCATGTAACAAAGGATCATCATGTGTCACCAATGGAACTGACCAGTCTGCTGCGCTACCACTCAGGTATGACAAGACAAAGGCCACCCGAGCCTGGTCGTTTGGAAATGCTCCAGGCCTGCAAAGAAAGTGAAGGCGGCATTGATTCATGAATGTGGTGTATTTCCATGGATCACCTGTAAATCTCTCCGGTGGGGCCAAAGGAACTGTTCCTGGTAGAATGACTTGCACCGGAGTAGAAGAAGTGGATGGCATGGTAGTATTCTGCATCGTTGGGTTACTTCCCGGTAGGGGGGTCTGGTCCACTTGTGATTGCAAGTATTGTCTGCTAATGTCTTCAGTGCGCTCCTTAGTCACTATTAAATCTCTTCAGAGAGCATTAGTCTCCTGACGGGCAGAATGAACCTCGGCGCACAGTTCTCCTGTTAGTTGGGCCAATTGGTCTAATTCTGAGGTTTCCATGGTGCCCAGGTGGATTTAGTTTTGGAGGCTTCACGTTCTGTTACGCTCACCTGGTTCCATGGGGGCACCACCCAGCAGTTGGGGTTCAGATGTCCCTCCTTGCGATGCCCAGATGCGACCAGCGGAAGAGTTCTGCCTGGAATACAGGTAAGCTCTGTTCAGGACTGGGCAACCGGGGTAAACAGCCTCCCACCTCTCTGTAGGTCTGCAACCCTTCTGGACTTCTCCTCACCTTGTTTTAGATGTTGGCGGGTTCTCCGTCCTGCTGTCTTGGCAGGGGCGCGTTGTGCTTGGTGGGCAATGGCGATCGAGTTGCTTCACTGATGCCGGCCCGTCTTGAGTCGTTCAGGTAGATCTTATTGCTGTGAATATTGCTGTTCTTGCATGCCTTTTAAACAATGTCTTTTTCTTTTTAGGTACGCGGAAGTCCAATATGTGGCAAGGCGGAATCTGTGTTTCGCCGGTAAGTATGGGCGTTTTGGAGCGCCTTGATGCGGTGAGTAGGCGCTATGCGCTGCGCTCAAGATGCCTTGCCTTCGCTTACCTTAATTTTTCCTCTCCACAGGTCGCGGTACTCGGCCGGAGTATGGAATTTCCCTAGTGATGCTGATTGAGGAGTGGCTGGCGAGGTAAGCCTTTCGGCACAGTTCGTTAATTGTACAATGTCTAATGCCTTGTTTCTTCTCTTTTACAGGTCCGTCGATCCGAAGGAGCGCTGGTTCCAGGATGATGGTCGGGAGAGCTGCGGACCGCTGGCGATGAAGTTCAGGTAAGCTGCTGCCTTTTCTCACGATGTCTTCTCCTTTCCTTTGCAGGTGCTGTTCTTCCAAGGTTCGTGGCTGAAGCTGAACACGGTGAGCGCTACGTTGCAGAAATGCAAACTAACGCGAAGCGTGTCTGTCTATTCGGGTGTGGTTTAAATAGCTTCAAGAAAGAAGTCCAGGTAAAATAGTCCCCATGGTATCACACCCAAAAACACTACACTGCAAGCCTGTTTTCAAGGAGCCCGGTTATGAGGATGCTTCCACATGACTGGCATTAATGAAAAGTAGTTCCCAAGCACAAGTCCATATTCAAACATGAGCCTGGCACCAAAGGCGCCAGGACTGGCCCCAAGAAGGCCTAAGCTGCAATTTCTTGGGTTTAGTGAGGACTGGAATCAAGACTCTCCCTGGCCCATAGGTTGGCCTGGGGGTCTTCAGAGTGTGGGTCGTGACACCGGCCTCCCTTGGCCCTCCTCCTACCCCCACCTGCGAGGCTAAGAACCTCGTGGTCATCTTTGACTCCACCCTTTCCTTCTCCGCCCACATCTCTGAGGTCTCTAAAAAGTCAAATTTCCGACTGCACCTCCTCAGAGGTACTCTGCTTTTCCTCTCCTTCCCCCAGAAGCTCATGGTATCCCAAGCTCTGGTTCTCTCTAGCTTAGACTATTGGAACAGCCTCTTTCTAAATCTACCTGCCTCTACCTGCCTCTACTCTCCGCCCTCTGCAACTAATCCAGAACAGGACTGCGAGACTTGTCCTTGGCCTCAAGCCCTGGGATCGTATCTCTCCAGCTCTGAATTCTCTCCACTGGCTCCCAGTGGATGCAAGGATTAAATTCAAAACCCTCTGCATTGTCCACAAGGTTTTCTGGGGCCTGGGTCCAAAATACCTTCGCAAATACCTCCCCTCTCGAGCTCTTCGCTCCTCTATCTCCAACTTCCTCAGGGTCAGCCGTTTTTTAAAGAAACGAGCTGGGGGTAGATCTCTGTCTTGGCTGAGGCCTCCCTCTGGAACAGCCTCCCTGCCACTCTACAACTTGAGGAGAACCATCTCCAGTTCCGGAAGCACCTCAAGACCTTCCTCTTTTCTTCTGCCTTCGCTACTCCTCTCCCCTGTTGATCTGTTCTCTCTTGGCACCGTGCACCTGGCCACCCTCTGTCCTTCGGGCCCAGGTACCTGCTCATCCTGCCACCCTCCTGCACTGCTCTGGGCCACCTCTTGCACTGGGGTCTGTATCTGTACCTATACAGCCCCCCTTTTTCTTCCTGCACTTATCAGACCTACCCTGTCTGCTGCCTTAAACCTAGCACTTGCAAATTGCTGGCTGCATTACCACTGTATGTTGCCTTTATTATTTATTTATTGTTATTTATCTGTTTCTCCTCTGCATTGCACTTTCCACTTCTCCCCCTTACATGCACTTTTCCCCTTCCCCCTCTCCCATGCACTTGCGCGTTCTCAATGTCACTGGGCCTAGTAAGATCGCTGTTTTGTTCTCCCCTGTTCCCCTCTCTTGCCTTGTCGCGCTCTGAAACACTTGTGTACGAGCGCGATAGAAATAAAATATCAATCAATCTATCAATCAAAACATAGTCCCCTAATTAAGAGGTGTTCCCTCTAATCTAAACAGATCCGCCCAAATGAAATTATTTTGGGTCAAAGTTGAACTGGTGAAAACCCTAATGCTCTGGGGAAATCATTGGCCCTCCCTCCACATCTGCCCCCTCTGAACCCACTGCATGCACTGGTGTTGAATTTTGAATCAGAGTAGTAAAATAAGATTCTGATACGTACTGAGGCTGCCTGGGGGAAATACTATCATAGTCTGCAAGTCAATATAGCCCTTAGCCACCAGTGCTTTCTAACAAACACTCACTCTTGGTAGTTTTGCATGCCCCCAGACAAAGCGAATGCAAAGGCTGGAGACCCTCTCCTTTCTCGCCTCACTCTCAAACATCAACTTGATGCCTGGTCGCTGTGTCATCAGGGAAACAACACTGCTGGTGTTGGCTGCATCATACATGCACATCTGACCAATATGTCTAGCAACTCCCATGTCACCTTTGTTCCAAGATGCAAAGAAGACACTAATGATGAAACAGGAGTTGGTGCAGGGAGACTGCAGACTGCATTCAGGACTTACTATTTGGCGGAGCAGTGCAGTTGCTGAATGCACACACAACTGTTTGTGCATGCTTCTTCGCTGCATGTTTGTAAGCTTCTGCTGCAACTCAAAGTGTAGACTATTTGTAATATTTAATATTGGAATTCCACCCCAACATTCACTAATTTGCACCATTTCATATTCTATATTGTATTTATAGTCCCATCATCAGCACTTATGACTGGAAACATTAAGGGTCATGCCTTCATACCACTTTCTAGCAATTGTACTTTGTATGCGCCAATGTGCACCATTTCAGATTTGATAACATTATCTGGAACTATGATAACTGAATGATGTAATACTTAAAGGGGACATCACACCTTCAATCATGTGTGCAGTCATTTTGGAGCAGTCTTCTGGCAACTCTATTGTCAATAAGAACTCATGTTGGTCCACTTGCCCAGTGTAGAGGACCTACTGTGCTCAACCCTCCCAAAAATGCTGTTACTCTTTTCCCAAAGCCACAGCATTGAAAGATGCACAGTCCTTCTTGTCAAGAGCTAACAGTACAAGTTCCACAGCTTCAGCCACATCCTCAGATGATCCACAGATACTGGATGTTAATGATCAATCTCTTCCACAGACCTGCCCCTTCCTGCACACAGGGTTTCAGATGTTCCTGCCTGCACGCTGCCTGCACACCATCCTGCCTGCACGCTGGGCTGGCAATGTTCCACAGACCCTTGTCCTGGAAAATTGTGACTATCTGTCCCCAGAAATGTCCTTCCGGCATCAATGGCCTCAGATATTCCATATAACGTTCTCCTTGTAGTTTGTGCTTCTGATGCTCCACAAACCCTTGTCCTGAAAGCCAATCTATTGTATAGACATACCTCTTCCTACTTCTGGGTATGCAGATGTTCCACACGACCTTGTCCTAGAAGTCCTTTCTCAGTATGTTCCACAGCTACGTTCCCTTCTGCAGCCAGGGCTCCAGATGGTCCACAGACCGCCGAGCTTGCATAATGAGTTTTCAATTTTGTATAAATCCTTGACGTGGAATACAGTGATCCATCGATTGCACAGACACATCCCTCCTGCATCCCTTGCTTCAGATGTTCAGCATACAATGGTGCTTGTTGGTTTGGCTTCAGATGGTACACAAACCCTTGTACTGGAAGCCAGTCTATTCTACAGTCATGCTCCTTCCAGCAGCCAGCCAAGCATGCAGTTGAGCTCTAAATGTTCTACTAGCCATTGTCTCTTCAGGCCAAGCAGTCAATGTTTCACAGACTCTTGGCCTTAAAACCTGTGATCAATTTGTTCCACAATAATGCCACCTTCTGCTTCCCTGGCCCCAGATGTTCCACTATCAATATGCTTGCAGGCTGGGCTTTCAATGTTCTGCAGACCCTTGTCCTGGAAGTCAGTGCTCAGTCTGTTCCACTGACATGTCCATCCTGCAGCTAGGGTTCCAGATGTTTTAGAGAACCTCAAACCAGAAGAATTTTCCACTGACTGGCTAGGCACCTGTACCTGTGCCTTTGGGAGGTCAGGATGAATATGCACACCATAGTGATTTCTAGTTCACATTGTAATAACCCTTCCTTTGTATTTCAGGTATTGGTGGCAGAATCCTGGTGTTTTTACACCCAAACAACTCTCTGCATTGAGCATTATTTCCCTCTCACGAATTATTTGTGACAATAGCGGCCTGAATGAGGTTCCACGGAATGTTTTTAAGGACAGTGAATACCCAGAGGATTTTGTGACTTGCAATGCCATCAATAAGCTGGACCTGTCTGCTTGGATTGAAGTAAAGGGACAAAAAGGTAAATTGTATTTAAATTTCTCTGGCATTTTTTAATGTACTTTAAAACATTCTGATACCACTTCAGCATGTAAAACGCCCCAATGTAGTCATTCTTCAGCACTTTCTTTTGGATAAGATATGTCAGCATGCTGCATGGTCTGGGGTTTGTAACACATAGAGTCCCAAGCTTTAAGTAACCCACAGTCAGTAGTACAATCTCAGAAACTTTACACTAAAAGCAGGTCTTTCAGCTCCTGTGGGAGGAAGGAATGTTGGTTAGACCCTCCATCCCTATTCCTCTTCTCATAGGAACCATTTTCATTCATATTTTCATTTGTCAGTGGATGTTTCCTGATTAAGGAGGCTTACCTTTTTGGGACTACCTTTGAGCTTTACTTTTCTCTCCTAGAGATATTTTGATATCTCTTGATCTGTTTTACTTGTTATCACTTTTTTCCCGGACCATGAATTTGTCAATTTTTACTGTCACTATTTGCTTTCATGGCTAGAAGTTATGGTATATTTTTAAAACTCATTGTTATCCTAATCACCTATTTTTATTAATTCTTTTGTAACATTTTCATAGTTAGGGTATCAGTGCCTTTCAAGTACTGATAGGGATCTCAAAGGAAAAATGCAGATTCATGATATTTGCCCACTCTATGTTCTCCATCTGTTCACGGGACATACAGAAGTGAGCACTGGAAGATGTTAAACCCTATGGAGATACACCCGATTGCTTAAGCTAGGAAGCCAACAATCACCTGAGAAAGGCTGAATCCCACAAATTCTTACTGACCTGAATTACAAGTACAACAGGGTGGTAATCAAAAATCCTTCCAAGTGTATCATGCAAACAGCCACAAGTGCTGGAATTCTGAAGAACTAGGTTTGATGGTGCACTTGAAGATGAAGGAAAAGAAAAAAAAAACATTAACCAACTTGATTGCAAAGGGTCTGACTCCAGACCCAAGTTTGAAAGTAAATGCAGGGCCTAAACAGAAGCTATTGGTCCTCTGTGACAAATCTTGACAATTCATCCCTTCTCCCTAGAGGCGATCCACCCCCTGGGAGGCTAGGGAGGCGAGCCCGTTCTGCAAAACCCTCCCTAGGGGTCTAGGCACATGGGACCTCACTGGGAGTGACTCCCCTCTCAGAGATAAGGATTCTCACTCCAATGAAAACCTCCCTGAAAGGACTACTGTGTCCGACCTATATGGGACCTGAATGAACTAGTGTCTCTCACATTTCAACTACAAAGACCAGGGATCCTCCTCCTGTTGGCTTCAGGTAATGCTGACTGTCATCCGGAGGCCACCATAAAGGAAGTAAGACACACCTTTCTTGATTGTGATGATATACGTAAACCCAATCAGAAGTAAGAATGGCAAGAGACCTTGAGAGAGCGAGTTATTGTGCATGACTCCACCTGAGGGAGGAGAATCCCCAATACCCAGAGGCGACCTTCTGTAGACACGTCCTGGAGGGGTGGATCTATGCAGAGCCAGCGGTGCCATAGTGAGAGAGACCCGCTAGCTGGAGGCTATGAAGCAGGTACGCTGACCGAACAAGAGGCTCAGGTCAGGAAAGGAGCCTAGACAGGATGCAAGCTGGCTATCCTGGTGGTGCCACCAATAGGGCAAAGTGGTGGGCCAAGCGGCCAGCAACAGATGCTGAAACTATGGGAAAGCAAGGAGCCTGAGTCCCTGAGCTCCAGTCAGTGAGTGTCAGTGTTCAGGAGAAGAGTATGAAAAGGGAAGCAAATGCTCCCACTGTGAAATGACAGCAAGTGTTGTAACTTGTGGAATCAAGGCCAAAGCCGTTCCAGTGCAAGGAGCTGAGGAAATGGACAAGTATCAGACCCAAGTAAAATGAGGTGAGAAAGATGTGAATGGTGCATATCAAGGTTGGAGAATTTGCTGTCAGCATATAAGCCGGAAAGAGTGGAATGGGCATACAACCCAAGTAAAGCAGAATACAAGCAATATGAATTCTGTCTGTGAAGCCTGGGGAAGCTGTTTACAATATCCAAAAGTGAGAGAATTCTATGCACACACGTCCTATGAATCACAGAGTGGAAGGTGCACGTGTGTTTCATATCAAGGCTTTAGAAGCCAACAAAAGCATTACAATAATTGGATAGAAAACCAATATTTTTTTACCTAAGAGCCACCAGACTTTGGGGAGTCCTAGTGCTGCAAAAGTGAAATACTGAAAACTATATTTAAAGAATTCCTAGAAGGATTTTTACTGTTGGATAAAGAACCAAAGAAATCCTGGAGGGATTTAATCAGTGGTAAACAGAGGAGCTATATACAGAATTTTAAATCGACAAACTAAACACGAGGACTGTACATAGTCTAAACACTTTTGAACAGTACTTTGAGACTGTTAATAAGTCTTCTAAGAACTGGGCCAGGCAGAAGCCCATGCTGAGGCTGTTCTAAAAGCCTCCTTCTCTTTTTAGTTAGGTTTTTCTAAAGTGGTGGGGCCAGTTAGTGAATATGAATTTGGACTCAGTGCTCTTTATTTTGGACTATGATGAGCACCCTTAAATTATAAGGCCAGTTAAGCCTTCTTCTTTTATTTTGAAAAAAACCAATCTATATCATAACCCATTGTAGTCTGAGTCTTTCTTCTGGTTCACCATAGATGGTGTCAGAGTGGGATGCTAGTGAACTGACAAAGTCAAACCCTCGCTCATAGCACATGGCCAGTCCCATCAACCACTGTCCACCGATAGGCCAACTGGGAATCAAACCAAAGTTGATGGAGGTTGTGAAAACACAGGACAGCGATCATAACATCTTAAAAGTCTCCTCTGATCACTGGCCTAAGCATAAACTGACATAAACAAGGCTGCACATAGAAATAAACACAGGTCTCTCAAGGCTCAAAATCATTCCAGAGAATATTGTAAGAATGACAAAGGTTATGAAGGAAAAACAAGCTAGTGGGACGATAGATGTAAGAAAGCCAGAACACTACACGGCTGTCCTTTCCAAATTTGCTGAAAAAGATCTTGGGGCTTGAAGTCTACATTTGTGACATGTCATACCTTTGATCCAGAGGTGGCAATCAAGAAATTAAACCTCTGTAGACAAGTGAGGCGGCTGGGTAAAAACGACTTAACAAACTGCAAAGAAGAAATCAAAATGTATAAGCAAGCCCATAAAAACGGGCTCAGCTCGCATAAACACCTTATGATTCAAAGAGAAGCTGATAATCATCCGCTTTTTGTAACGTGGTGCCGGCTGAAAATTGGGCCGACTATTATAAGGCACTGTTTGCACTACATGGGCTAGTGGAGTGGTTGAAAACTCCTGTCTTTTCAGATCTCTGGCTATTTAACATCGATAAAGGCAAGATTTTGACTTTGATAAGCTCTGCTAGTGCATCCAGAGCAGCCGGCTCGGACGGCATTACAAACAAAATGTTAAAGTCCGATCCCGAGGAATGGGCCTCATTCATCGCGGAATTATTTCTCCAAATCAAAACAACAGAGAGGATACCTAATTCATGGTCCCATTCATTGAACCAATTTTTTAAAAGGGCGATAGGTATAACCCTGTTAATTTCAGGCCTATCGCCCTATTGGACGTTATTGGTAAACTTTTTGTCGCAGTAATCCTAAAAGATCTAATAGAATGGAGCGCCTCTAAAAATTACTGGGACATCTGGCAAGACGGCTTCGTGAAGAGTATAGAGACGGCCCTCAATTTGTTGATAATAAACTTGTGACAAAAAAATAAGGGCTAAACGGAAGGCAAAAAATCAAATATACTTGGCATCTATTGAACTTGCCCAAGCATTTGACAGAGTGGATGTATTCTATGGTCAAAATGTGTTGGCTGGGGCTGCCCGAATAGCATACTTCAACCCAAACAGGTGCTACATTCCAAACCAACAATTGCAATAAGATTGGATAGTGCTGGTAACTTGTCCCACCCAATCGGAACAGAGAATGGGCTCAGGCAACGATGTAGGCCCCGGTTATCTTTAGCATGTTCATCTCCGATATCGATACAGCTTTCGTGAACCCCAGATGCTTTCCACCATCTCTTGCAGGTGACTCTATAAATCGACTTCTATATACAGATGATTTTATTCTGATGGATCAGACCCAGATTGATTTACAACGCCAACTTAACTTAATGACTTGGAACTATACATTGAAGCCAATGGCTTAAAAATCAATGTGGGCAAGTTGAGGATCTTCACTCTTGGTGGAAGGTCGGGAAGGAAATCTAAATGCTACACTTGGTATGTGAAACGGGAAAAAATCCTGGAGGAGGAATCTCTAAAATATCTAAAGAATTGTGTTTTGAGATAACAGCTCGCGCTCTGGATGCAAATGTTACAACTGGTCTATGGGCCTCATTACGACCCAGGCGGAATGGGTTTAACGGCGCTGGTAAAGGTTCTAACCCATTCTGCCCTATTACGAGGTTCCCTTGCGGGACCCGCTGTGGACGTCTGGTCAGACCAGACGTCTTTTGCGGGTCACGCGAGGGGACCAGGGAGTGAACAATGGGCCCATTATTAGCTCCCTTCCCATTCCCATTTAGCCCTATGGGGGCTCAAATGGGAATGGGTATGTGTTCCCTGAATGGGGAAATACCGGGTCCTCCAAGGTTGGAATGGCCCAGTATTTCCCCATTCAGGGACCACAGACCCAGAACCGAGTTTGGAGGCAGCCATGCCCTTAATAAGGGAATGGCTGCCTCCAAACTCGTAATGAGGCCCTATGTCTTTAAGTTCGATGTCCACAAAGCACATTTGTTAAATGTAAATGTTTTGTCCAAAGAACACAAATTTTGTCTTCTTGGCTTAAGTAGCCAATTTTATTTCTTGTCAAAAAACAGCCGACACGTGTTTCGACCACCTGGTCGTTATCAGGGCTGTGAGATGTCATTGTAAACATAACAACAAATATGTATCACATTACAGAAAAAATACAAATTAACAAGTATAAAGATTGAAGCAAACCAAACATACCACATAAAGGGTTTCAATCAGAGATTTGCAACGTCATGGTCAGGAATTATGGGAACAATACATTTGAAAGAAATGTATAAACATATGATATCATGTATTCATAATAACATGTGATTGACAAATTGTCACTTAAAAAAATGTTTTTTTAAATTCCTGAAACAATAGAAAAGTCATAGAGAAGAGATAAGTTTAGTTTAGTTTAGTTTATTATGTGATAATGCGCTCCAAACCCAGGGGTAGCCGGGCGCAGCGGTTACAAGAATACTTAGGCTTAGGTTACATACATACAGAGGATACATACAGAGGATGCATTATGTAAGTTATTAACATATATACAATACAGATATACAAATATACATGAAAAGCAAAAAAAGTGCATCCCTCTCATTGGTCTGATGTCAGAAGAATCAAGGTGGTTCTGCGCAATGATAGGACTGGGTTCAGTAAGTTAATTGTTGTTGGTCCAGAGCCAACTTTTCACCTTACATCTGAATCTGGAGATGGGTAGGTTAGCTCTTAGTGCCGTAGGGAGTGCATTCCAGGCATAGGCAGCTCTGACAGGGAAGCTTGCTCCACCTGCTTTAGTTAGTCTAAATCTGGGAATTTCAAGTAGGGAGTGGTTAGAGGCTCTGGTGTGGTGAGTAGAGGATTTTCGGGTCAGTTTAGCCAAAATGTATGGGGGTGCAGTGTTGTTCAATCCTTTATGTGTAAGCGATAGCGTTTTAAGGAGAACTCTGTCATTGATATTTAACCAATGGTTATCTTTCCTAATGTTGGATATGTGTGCTCTGCGGGGTATGTCCAAGGCTGCTCTGAGAGCATTATTCTGCAGTATTTGCAATTTGTTTGTGACAGTTTTATTAGCACCCGCATATAGGGCATTACAGTAATCCAATTTGGACATTACTAGGGCATTGTCTAGAGTGATACGATTGGTTTCAGACAAGTAGGGTCTGCAGGCCCTGATTAGTTTGCAGGTATAGGCTGTGGAGGAATCCAGGGAATTGACTTGTTTTTTAAGAGATAAAGTGGAGTCGAGGTAGAAACCTAGTGTTTTTACCTCTGTTGCCACTTTAATTATATTGCCGTCTATATTGAAGGCGCGATAGTTGGGGCTAAGTTTTTTGACGTTGGAGTCGGAACCCAGGATCAGTATCTCTGTTTTATCGTCATTCAGGCAGAGGCCGTGAGAGGCCATCCATGCCTGAATTATGAGGTAAATCTTGTTTACTAGAGCTGTGTCTTCAACAAAGTTGCCAGATAGTGGTAAGAGGATCTGCGTATCGTCCGCATAATTGGTGTAAGTTACCCCCAATCTGTCAAGTTTGTCGAAGAGTGGCTTAGTGAAGATATTGTACATAGTGGGGGGGACACATGAACCTTGTGGGATGCCACAGGTGATATGTATTGGGTCCTAAGAGGCTAAGGAGGAGAACACTCTCATCGTACGGTTGGTTAGGAAGGATTGTACCCAAGCTATAGCTTCACTTGAGAAATGGGCAGCGGACGCTAGATGGTTGCATAACACTGTGTGGTCCACTAGGTCGAAGGCCGCCGATAAATCAAGGAGGAGGAGCATGGCTGTTTTACCTTTATCCTTCAACTCGTCGATTTGTGTCTTGAGGTCGATTCGGGCCATTTCAGTGCCATGTAATGGTCTGAAGCCAGATTGGCGGGTTCCTAGTAGTTGGTTTGTCTCCAGATAACTTTGGATCTGGAGGTAGGCTACTCTGTCAATTATTTTAAGGAGAAATGGGACCGTGGTAATGGGCCTATAGTTGGTCGGGATGGCTGGGTCGAGGGTCTGTTTTTTAAGGAGAGGCAGAACCCAGGATTCTTTGAGGTTGGTGGGTACAGTATTGGATCTGAAGGATGAGTTTATTAATTTGGAGATGAAGGGCGCTAGGTCTCTAGCTGCATCCTTAATAACATGTGCTGGGCAACTGTCACCTTGGCAGTTAGATGGTTTCAGGGATAATATCACCTTTTCAGTTTCCAGTATGGATATGTTGGAAAATCTGAATGGTTTGCAGTTTGAGTGACTGTTCTAGGTGTATCTGCTATGTGGGAGGTATGGGTACCAGTGGGATTCAGGGAAGCTTTCTTCTTTGCAATTTTCGTTGGTAGGGTTGTAATTTTATTAGCTAAAGCATTTCGGATGCTAGTGCACCATTGTTTGTCCTTGGGGACATTATCTATAGGTATGATTGGGTTTTCCATTTCCCGGAGGATGGAGAAGAGTTCTTTGGAGTTGGAGTTGGCTTTGCTAATTCTCTCATTAAATGTATTCTTTTTAGTTTGGATTATTTCCTTCTTATATTTTTTGGCAAGGTTGTCGAGTAAAGTTTTATTCTCAACTGAAGGTGTATGCCTCCAAATAGCTTGGAGTTTACATTTTTGGATCCGTAATTCTTTGAGGTGGGGGGTGAACCATGAGTTGAGATGAGATTCTCGTTTACTTTTGCACAATTTGATCGGGGCAATAGTATCCAATGCTTTGGACATGGTGTTGTTGAATGTCTCTACTAGCGTATTAGGGTCAGAATTAATAGCGCTAGCAGTGAGGGCTGGTAGGAGGAGTGGAAGTAGTTTTTCAGCTGTGATTTCTTTTTTGCTTCTAGTAGGCATCGGTGGTGCTGTTTCAAGCTTATCTAGTTTAGGTGGCTCTATGGTGGATGAGAAGCAGATGAGGTGGTGGTCAGTCCACGTTTGTGGTAAGATGTTAGAGATGGTAGTGTCGCAATTTTGGTTAGCTATCCAATCTAATGTCCATCCTTTTATATGGGTAGGGGCTGAGACTTTTTGGGTGAGGCCGTGATCTACTAGGATTGATTGGATGGAAAGGGACTGTTTGTCCGTATCGTCATTGAATCCCAGGTTAAAGTCGCCTAGTAGCAGGAGCTGCGTGGTGTCTTTGATCAAATTCGTAAGGAAGCTAGATAGGTCTTCCGCAAAGTTACCTAATGGGCCTGGTCGTCTATACACCAGAAGGACAGTCAGTGTACTGTTGTTAGAAGTAGGTATTTTAGCAAAAAGAAGTTCACAGGATGTGATAGCTGGGTGTGGGGTGAGCCTTACAGCTAATTTCGTTTTGGCAATGATGGCTAGACCACCTCCCCTAGAGTTAGGCCTATCGACTCTTAGTATGTTGCAGTTGCCTGGTATGGCAATCATGCGTGCGGGGCCAGCAGCATCATGGAGCCAGGTCTCAGTGATAGCTGGGATATCTAAGTTGTCCATGGCCAGTATGTCGGCAATTTCCATATTGTGTGCTATGAGGGGCCTCGCATTGATGAGGGCTCCTGATAAAGTGGGAGTAGAGATTATTTTTTGGGTAGGTCTGAGATTAGGAAGATTAGGTCTCTTCTGGTTGTGAATGAGGTCAGAGTGTATTTTAAGGCGTCTTTCTGCAGCTAGGGCAGAAGGGTTGGAGTCAAAGGCAGTTGGAGTTAGTGACGAACCAAAGGGTCTAGTTCTTTTGTTTTTGAGGTCGTACAGACGCGGTAGTCTCGCTCTAAATCGCATATTTCTCTCTTGAAGGTTACAGGGTGTGGCGTTGGCTTGGGCCATTGTTATGTTACTAGCGAGAGTGGTCCAGAGTAGGGAAAAGAGTATGTATATAAGGCAAAACGTAGTAATGCACATGTTGGGAGGCGGGTAGCAATGGCACCTAAGTGCTGCAATCCCGTCAATGACTAAAAATGCAAAGAACAGAGGCGGCACCTAAATGCAACTATCACAACAATGATTAAGAATACAATGAACAACGGCGGCACCTAAATGCAACTATCCCAGCAATGACTAAAAATGCATTGAACAAAGGCGGCACCTAAATGCAACTATCCCAGCAATGACTAAAAATGCAATGAGCAAAGGCGGCACCTAAATGCAACTATCCCAGCAATGACTAAAAATGCATTGAGCAAAGGCGGCACCTAAATGCAACTATCCCAGCAATTACTAAAAATGCATTGAACAAAGGCGTCACCTAAATGCAACTATCCCAGCAATGACTAAAAATGCAATGAGCAAAGCCGGCACCTAAATGCTACTATCCCAGCAATGACTAGAAATGCAATGAACAAAGGCGGCACCTAAATGCAACTATCCCAGCAATGACTAAAAATGAAATGAACAAAGGCGGCACCTAAATGCTACTATCCCAGCAATGACTAGAAATGCAATGAACAAAGGCGGCACCTAAATGCAACTATCCCAGCAATGACTAAAAATGAAATGAACAAAGGCGGCACCTAAATGCAGCTATGCCAGCAATCACTAAAAATGCATAATATAACACCTTGAAGCAGGGTATGTGCCTACATAGGCAAGAAGGTAGTTTATGGTGTAAGCAGGCGTCTGGAATATCATGAAAGATTAATTGGTGCAACCCAGTAATCCATTAGTGTGAAGACCACTGACTTGCCACCATGAGTTAATGGGTTATGAGCCCTGTAAGTGATTAAGTATCCTTGAGAAAAATGTCTTTGAGAACAAACAACCCTGAGGTGTGTTGCCCGAGGAATAGAAACTATAAACCAAGTGAGTAATTATATTGTATCCATATGGAGAAAGAGATTTGCCACGGAATAAAGTAAAAGGGGCTTATCCTATTTCTAACTCGTACACTTCCGTTGTCTAAAAACATATAATTGAAAGCCAGCTATGAGTTGCAAATGTAAAGTCAAGACTACATGTAAACAACAGTCATCTGGGTTTTCTCACATTTCAACTACAAAGACCAGGAATCCTCCCTGTTGCCTTGAGGTAATGCTGACTGTCATCTGGAGGCCGCTGTAAAGGAAGAAGGACACACCTTTCTTGATTGACATACGTGATGACATACGTGCACCCAATAAGAACTGTGAATGGGTAGAGACCTTGAGAGAGGAAGTCATCATGCCTGGCTCCTACGGAGGATGGAGAATTCCTGATACGCAGAGGCGATCCTCTGCAGACCTGTCCTGGAGGGGCGGAGCTATGCTGTGCCATAGCAAGAGAGAGCAACCCGCTAGCTGGAGGCTGCAGAGAGAGTAAGGTGACCGAAGAGGAGGCTCTGGTCAGGAAAGGAGCCTAGACCGGTTGCAAACCACCACTACCCCAGGATAACTTTGCAGAATATTCTGGCCAGCAGACAGGTTAGCAGAAGTAGCCATCGGGGAGAGCTGGAGAGATGTTTTCTTAGGCTTGACCTAACTGGGGCCCCTTTTGCATCCTCCCTTCTCACCTCTCTGGTTTTATGCTATGCCTTTGGCCTTCCTCTCCGATGGACCCTCCCAGGTCCAATTGAGGTACTTTCTCTCCACCACCTCTCTCTCCACTTGTGATGTTATGATATGATATATGATATTTTATTTGTATCGCGCTTATACACAAGTGTTTCAGAGCGCGACAAGGCAAGGGAGGGGAACAGGGGAGAACACAACAATGATCTTACTAGGCCCAGTGACATTGAAAACACGCAAGTGCATGGGAAAGGGAAAGGGGAAAAGTGCATGGAAGGGGGAAAGTGGAAAGTGCAGAGCAGAGGAGAACAGATAAATAATAATAAATACAAATTAACAGATAATAGAGCCAATAAACAGTGGTTGGGCAGCCAGCAAGTGGCAAGTGCTTTGTTTAAGGCAGCAGACTGAGTAAGTCTGATAAGTGCAGAAAAAGGAGAAAATGGGGGTGGGTGGGAACTGTATGGGTATAGATACAGACCCCTCTGCAAGGGGTGGCCAGGAGGCAGTGCAGGAGGGTGACGGGGTGAGCAGGTACCTGGGCCCAGGTGACAGAGAGTGGCCAGGTGCAAAATGCCAAGAGAGAGCAGATCAGCAGGGGGGGGGAGCAAAGGCAGAAACAAATAGAATGGTCTGTTCCCCAGGGTTCTAACCTCTCACCCTGGCTCTTCAACCTTTACTTTCCACCTCTTCCCCACCTCATCTCTACCTTCTCTCCTACCTTTCAGTGTTATGCGGATGGCACTCAGCTCTCCTTCAGGCTCCCCTCAGTCGCCTCTTCTCTCTCGCTCATTCCTGAATGTCTATCCGCAATTCAGGAATGGCATGTATCCAACGATCTCTGCCTTAATGCCAGTAAGACTGAGATGCTTCTCATTGGGACCCCTGCTCCCGCTTTTCTTCTCTCACTCTGGCCGCCCTCCTTGGGCCCTCTACCTGCACCTTCTTGCTAGGCTAAAAACCTTGGTGTCATCTTCGACTCCACCCTCTCCTTCTCTCCTCACATCACAGACATCTCTAAGAAGTCCCACTCCCAGCTGCCCCACCACAGAGGTATTCTTTATTTTCTCACTTTCCCCCGGAAGCTCACTGTCTCCAGAGTTCGCCCTTTGCAACTAATCCAGGACAGGACTGAGAGACTTGTCCTTGGCCTCAAGCCCAGGGATTGTATCTATCCAGCCCTGAAATATCTCCACTGGCTCCCGGTGGCTGCACTGATCATGTTCAAGAACCTCTGCATTATCCACAAGGCTTTCTGGGGCTGGGGACCACACTGCATCTAACTCTATCTTCCTAAGCATTTTCCTTCTCAAGCCCTCTGCTTATCTACCTCCAACTCTATGAGGGTCAGATGCTTCTCCAGGCAGAGAGTGGGGGAAGAACTCTGTCCTCCGCTGGGGCCTCCCTCTGGAACTGCCTCCCTGCCTCTCTCAAACTTGAGCAGGACCACCTAACGTTCTGGAAGAAACTCAAGGCCTTCCTTTTCGCTTCTGATTTTTCTCTCTCTCTCCCCTGCTGATGTACCTGCCTGCTGCGCTAATTGGTTACCTCGCCACCCTCTGAGTCTGCCACCCCGGCAGCACTTACTCAAGCTTACCTATTGCACTCTCCCCCTCTTTCCCCCTGGCACTTCTCTTCTCCCCTCACCCGCACTTGCAGGATCTGAATGACACAAGGCCTAGTAAGATTGTTTGTTTTGCCCTCCCTTGGTCTCCCCTTCCTTGTCTTGTCGCGCCTAGAAACACTTGTGTACAGGCACGTTATAAATGATGACTTATATCATATCACTGATTCCTCCTCTACCTTCTGGTGTCTTAATGGGTTGCAGGGCTACCTTCCTCTTTTTTCTGAATGTTGTTGCCTACTAATGTTATCTCCTTCTCTTATCCAATAAGTTCACCTGCTGATTTCTTCCCCTTCGCCTCTCTAGATGTTATTGCCTCCTCACTGTCTCTATCCCACCTACTCCTTCACTCAGGCAGGTACTGCCATCTACTTTCTGCCATCTGCAGCTCCGAGCATCAACATCCCTTCACACAAGATGTTACCACCATCTCCACTATCTACGTTTTACCCCCTGATATTTCAACATCTACCTCCTCTGTATGACTTTCATGACCTGAGGTTACCACAGTCTCCTTTGCGCTAGATGTTACCACCTTCACTTTATCACCTTCACCAAAATATGTTTTTATCTCCACCCCGTCTGTATCACCAGAGATAGGGGAGCCAGAGAATGTATGGGTACAGCCAAGCCATGGGCCCTGGCTTGGCTCTAAGAGTCAAATGTGAGTCGAGCCGGCAAAAGTTGACTATCGTGACGCCTGCCTCTCCACCCTCAAACACAAAACCCATGCCTGTCAGGCTGCCTTCTCAACCCCTACAGCAAAAACACAATACTTGATATCCTCTTCCCTAGATCCCACACCCCACAACATAAACATACATGATATCCTGTCTCCCTGTCTCCCTGTCCCTGCCCCATAACAGAAAACCTACAGCTGGCAACCCAATTTTAGGCAATATGGTGCAGTGAAATAAAATTATTTGTCCAGGATGACACACGTTCTGTAACATGGTATTTGACCCCATTCTGCACTTTAGACACGTGACCGCATATCTTCTCATCTCTGCTTGATATAAATGTGTGTTAATGTAGAATTTTAAAGAGATAAAATAATGTTCTTTATTATTATTATTATGATTATTATTATCAGGGTAATTATTGAGTGCAGACCTAGCTTCGGGAAGCAACAGAGTGCTTTACCATCATGGGGGAAGAACAAGGTTAGCCTGCAGAGAAACAACAGAATGGGGATCGAACAGGGGAGGGAGGGCAATTTGCCAACAATGGATCTACAAGCAACCATAGGAGGAAACAGTCTCAGGTAGGATGAAGAGTGGACGTTGCGTGGACCTAGGTGTTAGGGATGAGCCATTTCCTGAAGAGTAGGGTCTTTAGATCCTTCCTGAACTATAGAAGTGAGGGGTGAGTCAGATGATAACCTCTGGGGGAGGTTCCAGAGTCTTGGGTTGTAGCCAAAGAAGGCCTGACTTCTTTTGTTTTCCTTTCTGCACTATCGGAGGATCATAGGCCAACGGAGATGCTGAATTTCTCGCTTAGGGACTTTAGGGTGACAGCTTGGCAGTAGGATTTCAAGATGGTTCGGGCTTGCAGTGGGAGCCAGTGCAGTTCGATGAGCGTCAGGGTGTGTGCTCTCTTCATAAAGAGACTTGAAAGTACACATATCACAATATAAACCAATCTGAAAGATATGCAAACTTTTATGTTAAGCAAAAGGAATGAGTAAGCTTCATTATCACCATCCTGAATGGAACTCCACATGTACTAGAATGCAAAATAAGGTTAGTCTAAATAACTGCAACTGAACTTTCAAGACTTAGACAGATAACAAAAAACTGCATGAAAAAGGCCAGCTACTTGGAGGCATTGCTTCACATGGACATGGATAGGATTATTGTGCACAATTTCTAATGGACTTAAACCCCAGGTCTTCTCAGTCTTAGTCTACTCAGGCCTTCAGCAGGCACACCTTTAAGCAACAGGCAACACCTACACTTCCTGGATGTTGTGAGACTGAGGACAAACACTAAAGAGCTGTGTGGCAGGTGGGGAGCTTCATGTCTAGATAAATACCTCCACCTTAATGTCTAGGTAAATTTCTCCACTGCTCATGACCAGTGTGACCTCCCATTTCCTCATTGATAAACTGGGTAGTGTGTAGCAAGCCCAATGGCCATTGCCCATAGCCCGGTGGAGAAGGGAGGAGTAAATGTAATTGTCCTGGTAGGTTCTTCATACAGTAAATGCCCCAAGCAAACCCACTTGCTCACCACAAATTGTCTACTTACGAGTGAAACATGGCTCATTAATGAAAGAGCAAGTTAAGGGATACTTCAGCATGTCGCGTGCACATTATAAATTATCTATTTTTTTTATGTTTGCATTATCTTTGGAGCAAATACTCTAGTTTAATAATGTAGGAGTGTGGCTTTATGTGTAGTGTACATTTAACACTTCTAAGTGATTCCAATTGTGGCAGCTATAGAAATTATGACCCATTTGGGTAGAATTATTTGCCCAGTATTGCATAGATTGGTCAAGTGTGGAAGCCAGGTTTTCTGGTTGCATAGCTTGCAATTTAGCAGTTTTCATTTTGCAGCACAAATGCTCCCATTGCATCTTTTGTTTTGCACCAAAATGCAATTCCTGGCAAGAGATAAACAAAGTACTCCGTGCAAATAGATTATTGTATGCAGTTCTTTTAACTGTCACTGGGTGCCATTGTCACTTTAATTTACTCTGTGAATGTAACAGAGGATGAGGTAATGCTTGGCTCGGTTCCAGTTGGGCTCCTCTTTCACAAAGGCACTTGAGCTTGAGCCAGGCATTGTCACAAAACAGGCTTGAACCAGCTCTGGCTCCCCCACTGCTATGTAGCACTCATCAGAAGAGGATACCACCTCCTACTGTCTCCTTGGTCTTACCACCACCTTCTGACTACTGCCTCCTCCTCTTGATATTGCTACATCCACCTGCACTCCCGGTTTTACCACCTCCTCCATCTTCTTAGCTCTCATCCCCTGTTCTCCAGTGCTGTCACCTTTGCAAACTTCTGTCTCTTCAATGTCTGATTTGACCAATGCTCTCTAGCTCCAGCCACTGACAAACCTGTTCCTCCAGCCTACACTGCCTGACTGGGGCCACTGGTTTTTATAGCCGTCTCCCTCCTCCACCTGGGTTGGGCGTTCAGTGAATACCTGCAGATATGTCTGTTAATTTGAACAGGATGGGATTGGTTGATGCTTCTAAAATGTCTCTCCCGTTCCTGACCTCCTATAGTGCTGCCTTGACAGGATCCTGCTCTCCAGCTCCCTCAGTGTGCATGCAGTGACTTGTAACCTATCTAAACTCTCTAAATGTGCTGAGAGTGTTGACATGCGATGGATTGACAAATTAAGCTCATGGAGCATCCCAACCTTGCAACTTTGCATCAAGTGTGGGGATCCAGAGCTCCTGAAGTCATCAAGCATCCAGGGAATTACAGTGGTAGTGACCCTTTGAAGAAAAGAAGTCAAGTACCTTCTGATACTACTTGTCGAGGTTAAACAGTATCAAGGCAAATGTTGCTACCACTATGTGACTGTAATGGGCTCTGGATAAAGCAAAGCCTTTTACTTTTACTTTCAGGGCTTTGGGTCTGCTTAGAGAGCGCTTTTAGCTCTTGTAGTTGGGGTAAGTGTCTACCAAAAGGGGTGTTGTGGTTGTCCCCTGTCATCTGGTGCAAACCAAGGGAAGGTGCCCATAGTCTCTGACCCAGACCACCCTGGGCCAAACATCCCCCCTGCTCCCTGTGTCACCTCCTTGGTGTGCAGAGCCAAACAGGGGTACCTTGTCACAGTAGTTGGAGTGGGAGCTGGTGGCAGGAGCTTGGGGGAGATTGGCAAGTGATATAGGAGTCTGGAGGATGCTAAAGAGAAATAAAGGAGTTTGGAGGAAGTTGAAGAGAGAGGAAGGAGTTTGGAGGAGGTAGGATGAACGCTTTTGGTTAATGTTGAAGACTGGAGGGCGAACAAGAGCACAAGGGGGGAAAGGAGAGTATCAAAAGGTGGTTGGTAGAAAATATGAGCAGGCAGAAGGAGGAGAATATTAGCAGGTGGGTTGAAGGAGAATATCGGGAGGTGGTTGGAAGAGAATGTCAACAAGTTGAAAGGCGTGAGAATCAGGAGGTGTCTAGAAGTAAATATCAGGAGGTGGTTGGAAATCAATATCAGAAGGTGGTTGGAGGTGCCTATCCAGAGGTTGTCAAATAACACCAGGAGGGGGTGTTATTAGAATATCAAGAGAACGTTTTAGAGAAACACACCTCCTTCAACACACCTTCCAGCACTTATCAGACACCCGTTGTCTACACCTTATTCTTGAACATAACACCTGCTGGCTGCACTACTGTTGTTGTTCTATCACGTGTTCAGCACTTTCCACTCCCCCTTCCCCTTGCACTTTCCCCCTTTCCTCTCCCCTGCACTTGCATGCTCTTAATGTCACTGGGCCTAGTAAGATCATTGTTTTGTCCTCCCTTGCTTCCCCTCCCTTGCTTTGTCGCGCTCTGAAACACTTATGCATGGCCGTGATACAAATAAAATCTCATATCATATCATGGGAGATCATCTATCTGGTCAGATTAGGAAGGTGCAGAGGTTAAGCTTGGCCAATGGCAGGAGTTTGGGGTGAAAACATGATCGGAAGAAGTCGAGCCCACCATTGAAGGAAGTACAAGCAAGTAGCATAGTGCCGAGGAGAAGCAGGAGTGATGTTCTGATGAGGGCAGGCAGAAGGGGACAATGGAGGCTCTGAAAACATTTACAGCTGTAGGAAGAATGTGTGTGGGAACCCCTTCAATCCAAGACTGATCGTCAAGAAGAAACTCTGGCACTACTTAACTTGTGTTAGAGATCCAGCAATGCTGCATGCGAGGGAGGAGGGTCTTAAGACTGGAAGTGACAGGGGAGCTCACCATATACTAAAACACTGTTGAAAAGTTCAGAAGAAATAAGATTGATACACTGAAAAGATTTTGTGCAAATGAAAATTCAATTTTACCTGCACTTTGTGTTCAGCTTCTTTGTGGACCGCACTCACCCGCCTGGCAAATTGGGACTTGCTGTTTCATAATGTGAAATTGCGGATTCCAAAAAAGAATCAAAAACAAAAAATTATGTCTTGATGCTATGATCATCCTCCTGCAGGGCACACTGAATTCTGAACCATAGGGTTTGTATAAAAGTTGGCATGGTGGAATGTACAAATAACAGCATTTAAAGAATGTGTCCACATGTTTCACATGTGCCAGATCCAAAGCAGATCACAGCAGACCAGCAGGAATATTGCAACCTGTACTAAAAGGTCCTGGTACGGGTCAGAAGAAGGATGCAGACAGGCTGAGGACGTTTTCCCCATATCTTTATTAAATAATAGGAATAGGGCCTATCTTTCCCTATCACTATTGGGTGTTCCCTACCTACTTTACTAACTAAGTTGCTTGTGAGTCATCAGTGAATGTCCAAAAGGAATAAGTCAGCTGCCCAAAACTAATATTAACTGACCCTACCACTAGTTTAATCAACTAAGGCCAGGAGAATGACACCTTCTCCTGATGGTTGTGCTTCTGCATTTGTCTTCCCTTCTTTTACAGTTCTTGTTAATATGCAATTTAGTCTCTTGTTATCCTTTGAATCAGTTCCTGTAATGGGAGTCCAGTATTGCAGCGGAACCTTTCCAGTGCCTGTGGATACTGGGGATCTCCTCCTTCCTTCCTTGTGCTTTTCGGTTCACTTTCCACGCCGTCTGTTTCTTGCAAGTGTCTCTCTCCTTCTCAGCTTCTCGATACAGCTATGGGTAACTGATCCATTGGTTGCTTCCTCCATTTGGTGGTGTCAGCGTTGTTGAAAAGTCAGCCTGTCCACCATGATTGCTTCGTGATCATGCCACCAGCAAGCTTTCCGCTCCAGCTGTCTCGGCTTTGGGCTTTTTGTACATGCTGGGCTTCCACCACTTCCATCACCTGCTCACAGCAGTTCTGAACTTCGCTGGACTCGCGGTCTGCTTCAGCTCCAACTCCTTCAGGTGTTCTATGCATCGGAGACTTCTCCTGTCAGTGTCTGCCTTCCTCTCTCTCTCTCTCTCATTCTCGCTCATCTTCCCTTGTTGTGTCCTCCCTCTTCAACACACTCCTCGCAGTTAATTGGAGATTTTGATTTAAAGGGACACATTCTCTTTCTTTCTGGTAATGACATAAGTTCACTTTATCTTCATGCCAGTCTTGGAACTTGTAGTTTTTCTGTTAATTATATAGTCCCAAATATGCCATCATGGGAAGGGCATCAGGGAGTTCCTCATGAGAACAGGAGTCCTTGTCCGCAAATGGGGAGTCTCTCCCGGTGAGGTCCCACTTGCCTTGACCCCTAGGGATGGTGTTGCGAAGCAGGCTCACCTCCCTAGCCTCACAGGGCGGGGGGGCTCCCCTTTGGGAGAAGGAATGAATTTTCTCAATTCATGATAGTCCTTTGCAGATAATTGGGATGGATTGCATCACAGATGTGCCCTTATCTCAGGGTATGATGGTTATTTGAGTGGTAGTAGATCACTTCACAAAAAATGGCACATTTCGTTCGTTTCAAATAATTGTGGTCTGCAGCAGACTTGGATGATTTTATTTAGTCACATCTTTAGACTATAAAGGTTAACATAAGCTATTGTGAGTGACAGGATCACAGTAGATTGTTAAACTTTTGGAATTGCCTACAGAAACTACAGGCAGTGGAACTTTGTCAACTATCATCCTCCACAGAGGGATGCACTCAGAGAAAGGGTGAACCAATGCCCAGAGCAGTAATTAAGATGTTTATGCTCGCAAGATGAAGCTGAATGGTCATTACATCTGTCCTTGGCTGGATTTGACTCTAGTAATGTGTATGATCCTGCATGGAAGCAGTCACCCTTTTTTGCTCCTTTGGGTGTCATTTTAGAGCACCTCAATCAAATGAACTGAAACTGCTAAGGTCCTAAAGGTTACCCATTTTGTGTCGCTGCTTCATCATGCTCAAAAACAAACCAAGGACAATTTGTTGCACGCAAATATGCTGATGAGCATGGGAAGCAAGTTCCTGTATAATAATGGTATACGTTTGCATCCGTCATTTGCAGTTGTACTAGATTTCAACAATGTTGTGTTATTGATTGAGTCGACAGCCGTACATCTTCAATTAACAAAACATGCAAAACAACCCAGTTTTACATTTTTCTCTATTGAAACTAGTAGTCACGTCTGACATATTCTTCCTCAAAACTCTTGCTCAATTGTGAAACCCAGAAGAGGAATTTGAACTCCACAAAATCCTGGATTCCTGATTTCAGGGGTCTCATCTGCATTATCTGAATGACTGCAAAGGATGAGGTTCTGACAAAAGAATCTGCTGCTACTGTCTCTACCCACAGATAATGAGAGCATTTTTATAAGACATTTCCTTACAGACATCTTTGAGGGGGGTAATATAAGGAATAGGAGAGTATTTTTCCACGATGGGCCAGGAACTATACAAGGGTGATTACACATTGTGTTCCTACCGTCAGATTAGGAAACACAGTAGAAGAGATTGGAGCAAGAAGTAATGGAAAACAGTAATATTGATTAAAGGCAGTCATTAAAATGATGAGTAATTTAACCTTTCCAACATGGTGAACTGAATTCAAGAGGAGCCTCAGTTTTATGAATTTGGAAAGAGGTCATTTTCAGTCATGCTACAAAAATACCAGCTAAGACTTCACATCCAGATCTTCCCAATTTGTTGCTTTAGCCCATGGAAAAGTGAACCCTTCTTTTTGTATGTACGTTGATTTTTGATCCCACCAGATGTGGCAGGGGCACACCTTCTGTTTGAGAATGTCAGATTTGCTCAAGTTATTATTTGTTACCTTCCTCTTGATTCTTTCCAGACCCTCTGTTGGATTGGTGCTGATATTTATTTTTCTTTTATCCATTGATGCTTATTCGTGCAGTTGCCCTTACGAGTCTATGACATTTCTCTGCCTATTTATTGGGTGGTACTATGACGAGTATTGAGTTCCCCCCTTTCTCTGGATAAATATCTGCAACATTTCTGTCTGTCCAGGGACCTCTTCACACCTACTCTAGTCCTTAACTTTGTCTGTTCTTGGGCCTGCAGCTTCCCCTGTGAACTGTAGTATACACCAGGTACTAATATGTTTGGTTCTAACAGGCTTCTTCGAATGGTTCAATAACACCATAGCATGGTAGTTGTTTTATCTGTTTGGTATCTTTGTTAGATCGTATAAGGAAACTATACAGAACACAAGCACAGTTTCCTCTCATGGTAAAACTTTTTTTTCATCTTGATGAAGGTTAAGGTGGACTAACCCAACACCACCTGGATAGCCGAAACACAAGCGATTTATGTCGACGTAGACACATTGGGGTACCCAGCAATAATTAACTGTGTGAATTTAAATGGTCATGTGAATTCAGTTCCCAAATTAAAAAAAATTATCTGGATGATATACTTTCACGTATATATTGTTTTGATAATTTCAGTGTGTTGATTATCATGTTAAGTTGTTGTAATGACCGATAATGGTTTTCTGTTCTGTCTGTATTCTTTTGTATTGTTTTTGGATTTGGTGGACACAACTGTTTGTTACATACAGTTTGTTGTTGTTTTTATAATAACATTCACATATTTCTTTAGAAAGTTGTTTGTTTTTGGTTCTTTCTCTAATTTAATTTTGATGTGTTGAGCAAAATGAGACTTATTCATATGTTTTTTTTTTGCTTCGCCTGCTCTTGCATGCTAAGCTTCACAAGGGACTGGAGCAAGGGCTCAGGAAGGACTTCTACCAGGGAATAAGGATCCTAACTCTCTCTGTAGCTGCGTCCCCCTTTTCTCCACTTCCTGTGGTGCGATCAATCATCACAAAAAACCCACCCTGTCGACCTGACCCCTCTTTGCTTGTCCTGAAGCCTATCCCCAGCCTCTTTGACATTCTCCTCTAGTCCTTCTCCTCCACCTCTCCCACTGTACTTGTCTCCACTTCCCTCCTGATTGTCCTCCTCACCGTTAACTTTGTACCTCCACCTTTTACATTCCCAAAGCTACTTCCACATGCCTGTCCTTCTAATCTTCTCTTGGGTATTATTTGCACTATCTTCCTTATTTCCTCAGTCATCCTCCTTACCAAGGTTTCTGCCTACCTGTTCCTTGCTCTAATCTTTCCCCGCCCTTTCTCTTCTATCCATACCCTTTTCACACCATGGCCAACTTGCTTTTCTCTTCTGTCCTTCTCTGTCTCACATCTCCATAGTTCTTCATGCGTCCCATCTCAGGCATTTTATCAAACCTCATTTCTTAGCTTTGTTCTCCACCTCTTGGATGTTTCCCACCAACCTCCCTTTTAATACACCCTCCCAGGGGTCAAGTCTTACAAATTAAAGTGGGGGGACTCCTCAACAAACGCAATGGGATATGACTTTGCCAGCATATCAAGGTGAAATATGCACATTTCACTAAATTGGCTTTGCATAACCACCCAAATTGAACAGGACGATTGGCATTTGCCTTTCGTAAAATCAACACACACACACAAAACCAAGACAGAATATTTTCTTCTAATCGAGTTTTTGAAAACATTAAAAGGTGTGCATGTTTTAAACTCCAAGAACCAATACAATCGTTTTCCCTGGGACTTGCAGTACCGAAATGGGATATTTCATCTTTAGTTGTTGGTTATTTTTCATCAGGTTATATAGTGCAGTGGTGAAGCGTCCGGCCTACAAACCTGACGACTGCGGCTTTGATTCATAAATTCAAAAAGCACACCCAATGTTTCTCTTTTAGCGGGGGGGCTGAGTCCACCCTCTGAATAAAGTGAGTGGACTATGTCCCCCCGCGTGTACCCTCGACTTGAGCCCTGTACCCTCCTGCCACTGCCACCCTCAACCAGCCATCCTTCTACAGCAGTCTCTTCCCACCCGTCTTCTTTCCACTTCCAGCTCCTTTCTGCCAATAGCATTCTCTCTCTCTCTCTCTCTCTAGTACCTAATGCCCACACCCAACTAAGCAAGTCACCACTAAGATGGAGTGTTTGCTCCTCTCCCTAGGCCATACTTCTTCTAATTGGGTGCACCTGTGGGGTGGAAATGTGTTCACGATTGCAATTGTTGGACTGATGAAGTCTGAATCACTACAGCTGTGAAAACTGCTGGGAAAGAGTGTTCCTTTGACCAAGCCTTCATAATGTTCAACCGGAATTATGGAACTCACATACAATGTGTGAACACCAATGGGTAGTGTAAGGAAGGCATGGTATCAAACAGTGAAGACAGACACAAGTGATCACAGTTCAAGAGTGTTTATTGAACTTCAATAGGTTGATTGAACGCCTATCTAACCCTGAATCTAATGCTGCGAGCTAGCTGCGACCAATAAATAATAATAATGCAGTACTAATGGAGTCTCTGTCAAAATGAAAGGGCCTATACTAATAAACCTATTGACAATCCTTACATCTAAATACAAATAGAGTGGGAAAATGATGTATGCAAAAGAAAGGTGTTCAAGAAACAATATGTCAGGATGGTTGAGCAGTTGGCTTCCCTTCCCCATGTTTTCATCACAGGACAAGGGGGCACACTCGAGCTTCACACACACTCAGGCTTCTCTGCACCGAGGATGCAGTTCATAGGTATCTGGGCCTTCTGCACCAAAGTCTCTTTCCCAATAAAAGTCTCTTATTGCAGAGTGCCTGGCATAACAAACAAGTAACAAAGTTCCTTTCTAATCAGGATTTTCACATTCACAATTTATCGGGTTTACTGTTCACGACAGGTCTCCCTCAGTCAGGCTTGGACCCCCTTAAACACAAGTTCACAATTGGTCTCCCTCGATCGGGCTCGGACCACGGTTCTCCCTCGATCAGGCTTGGACCTCTTTGCTTTCTTTTTGTTATCAAAATTCGAGGACTTTCAACTGTACGATGGATTTTTCTTAAACCATTGCAGGACCACTTCAATTCACTTCATCCACTAGTTTCACTTTATTGCTTTTGTTTCTGCCACTTCTTATCTGGGTACATCATACAGAGACCTCCATTGAGCACACCCGCAGTGCTGGACCACTCTGTTACTTGTCTCGTACCCTCTCTGATTCATATTAAAGTTCAAACACCCATCTGCAATAGAGCTTTACTTGGCCTCTTTCATCACACACGTTAATATTCTTCACTCTTGCGCTCTTCATACAACGTTTCCGCTTGCAACCTGGACTTCAACACAGACCTGTCTTGCATTGGTCTCCCAACTCACTGGCTGTGTTGATTTCTCTGGCGCTGCTTTGATCCCGGAGCCAAATACGTTACCATAGCAGCTGCTGCTCATCCCCGACTCAGCCAGCCATGCAGGAGGGACCCGGGTGTCTCCTACACACAATGCAGGATTTTTCAGTCTGGTTTCCTGGCCTTATGCATTTTAATCTGAAGGTCACAGTTTCTTGCCGGAAAGGTCAGGGGTATCTTCCCTCCTTGCTCTCGCTTCTCGGTTTTCTGCCTTTCTCCACTCGTTCAGCTGCCATCTGGAAAACGCTGTTCCTTTGTGTGCTTTTCCTCGCTCAGAGTATGCTTTCATGCTCCACCTTTTATCCGTGTGGGGAAGCTTAATGGAAAACAGGTTTGAGTTATTAACAGTAATTGCCTGACTTTGCCTGACCAGAGTACTGGGACATGTCAGGTACAATGCTCAGATATGAGTCTGTTTTCTCCCAGAGTGGGCTGTCCGTGTGAAAGTGTGTGTGTAGGGAGGGGATGGGAGTTACAGTTCTCAGGTATCCTACCGAGGAGGATGGAGTAAAGGTGTTATGGGGGGGATACCGCGTCTCACCATCAGGTGTCCCACTCCCCGAAGACCCCTCACCCAGGTGATCCTCCCTGCAGGGTCTGTATCCAAAGGCGATGCCCGTACCCTGGCCAACTGAGGGACTAGTGGGTGAGACACCTTCTGGTTTCTCATATAAGCCAATCCTTGCACAGCATGCCTCCAACAGAGGGCTGCTGTGCTTGCACTGCTTTGCAGACTTCCACATGGAAATATTTGAACTCCACCACCAAAGGGGTTGTGCATTCTTACCACTTCAGACAACTTGTATAACAAATAAGCTTTCCTAATGATCAGTTATGAGCATATGCTCTGTGACACTAAGGCTTTTTCATTCAGAACAAAATTCATAAATACATAAACATATTATTTCATCTTTCTCATTTCCTTGCTTTGTCATTTGCCATTCCAATAAAGGTTTGTCTCGAGAGTGTAATGAGTTTTTATCGATAGATTGCACAACTAGCAAGACATTCAAGTGTTTTTATATTGCATGTCTTACCGCCTTCGATCCTGCTCAGAGTTACTTCTGCTCAAAGAGTTTCATGACATTTTATCCGAAACAGACTTCTCGACTCCTCCATTTTTGGGTTAGTTAGTTGTGACCCGTTTGGGTAGCTTACTCTTGATTTGCTAAACATCCGTCGCTTTTCTCGCAAATTGGTATGTAGTGGGCACACAGTTAATGATCCCTATGCTTTGCGTTGCTTCTACTTCAGAGTCCGTGGAAATGAAGGAAGATCAGAGGACACAACTGAACAATGTTGAGATGTTATTTTCTCACATGTGTCATTAAGAAGAGTGAGAGCCAATGAGACACAAAGACCAAATGGCAGTTGTAGCATGCTTCCAATACTGATGTATGTAAGGGGGCTGGACATTGCATTTTTGTCCCACTGTCTGGTCCCTCCTGAAATCCTTAGGTCACCTTTGACAATAAGGTGACCTGAGCATTTCTGAAAGTAGTGCAAATGAAGTGAGCGCATTGGCTGCCCTCCTCTGATTTGTGGCACCTTTTGGCAATATGGCCCTCAGACATTAGTACATGGACTTCCAAGACTTTTTTCTTTTGATTTTCCCTTATAAGCATAGACCCGGCATGTAGAAAGCTCCTGTTTAGGAGAGAAGGACTGGCTGAAGGTGTGTCATGCATGAGAAAGGATGGCTTGGAAAATTGGTGCCTCAAGGTGGTGCTTTTCTGTGCTCAGCTTTGACTTCCATTCTTCCAAGGGAACGGCGCATGTTGCCAGTGCTGCATCAGCTGAGTAGTCCATTACAAAGGGTCCTTTTGAAATTGAAGTCTATAGCAATAGTTTCCTAGGTAAAATTGCTGTTGTCATGGAAATCCTGGTAGAAATATATCTAACAGTAGTGTTGCAAGAGCAGGGCACTACTGTGCATTTTCATTAATGCACGATGGCTGTAGCTGGTGGAAACAGTTGCAGGATGTAACACCGCTGTGCCTGTGGAGCATGTCTACACAGTAATGTTTCTATGGATGGATCACAAGTTCGTTTTGGTAACGTGATCCTTTAAACTGGCACTTCCCTGAAGAGAGCAGGCACCTCAGGGATAAGTAGAAAAAAGTACAGTGATAGCAAACAAAGGACAGACAAAATATGTAGTGCCAACTTTTATTCACTGGGGGTTTACAAGGTCAATTAAAGCACATTCTCTTATAAATGTGCATAAAGGTTTGGACAGGATGAATTTTCTCCAGGACATGTTCATGTTTAATGTCTCAAGAAGGTTAAAAAACAAAAGGTCTCTTAGTTCATGTTAGATGATGGTTTTGGTTCCACCTGGCTGCTTAACACAACAAAACAAATGTGGGGGTAGGTGCAGGTTTATTTAAGCAAACCAAAGAATTCCAGGGAACATGTCTTTCACAATTCCTCTCACAGCTTGAAAGGGTCCCGCCCTATTAGTTTCAGTCTTTCAGCAAAATAAAGTTTCAGTCTTCAGAGTTCAGAGTTCATAGCATCTTTGGTGATGCTCTTGTGCAGCTATAGGACAGTGAAGGGGCCTCTACATCAATAATATGAAGAATGCACTGGAGCTGAAAGGTTGTGCTGGAGTGGGAGTCACATTGGAGCTGGCCTAACTCTCTGGCCCAGAGCTATAGGAAGACAGACAGCCACGCTAGACTGTCTCTGGAGATCCTGTTGGTAGTCTTGCAGCCTGCATCCCTAAGGGTATTTTGTCTCTGGCTCTCTGAACCAGTTGTCGCTCTCCTCTTTGCTATCTCAAGCTGTTATAGAGGGGTTTCTTCTCAAATAGCTATACCTTTTCCTTGAGCTGTTCTGTCTCCTATCACACCTCCTCACTGTTACATGGCTCCCTCACTCTCCTCAGCTTTTAATTACTCCACTTCTCATCCTTCCTTTTAACCATCTCATGTTCAACTCATGTTCAACTATTTTTTTAGGCACTGTGGTGCCTGTTATTTTAATGCATACTCCTTAACTTGCCTTTCCACGACCTCCTAAACTTCTCTTAACCTCTCTTACATAACTTCTTGCACCACTATCTCCTGGGCTCCTCTTATCCCCTCCTCCTTATTCTTTTGCTCCACCTCTTAAATTCCACTCATCGGTTTCTCTGCCTCAGACACTTCTGTACTCTGTGGCACTTTCACTCCTTGACTTCTTGGTGCTTCCTGTCTCCAGCCTCCTAGGTCTTCTTATACTTGCCTAGATCTTCCTCTAGCCAGACTCCCCCGCCCCCTGTGTCTGCTTCTCTACAGCCTCCTTGATCTATCTCTCCCTGGCCCTCTGGGTCTGCTTTCCCACATCCTCATGCATGTGCTTTCCACCAGGCCTCTGTTTTTTTCTTTCCACACAGACTCCTGCGTCTGCTTTCCCAAAGTGTTTTTGTCTGCTTCCCAAAACCTCTTGAGTCTGCTTCCCCCCAGCCTCCTCGGTCTGCTTACCACAAGCCCCCTGGCGCAGCTTTCTTCCATCCTCCTGGATCTGCTCTTCCCTAACCTCTTGGGCCTGCTCTCCCTAGTCTCCTAGGTCTGCTCTCCCCAGCTCTCAGGCCTGCCCCTCACTAACCTGCTGGGTCTGCTTTCCACTAGCATCCTGGATATGCTTTCCACCAGCCTCCTGGGTCTTCCTCTTCTTGCCTGAATCTTCCTCTCACCAGTCACCTGGGTATTCTTCTCCACAGTTCCCCGGATCTTCTTCACCACAGCCTCCTGGGTCTGCTTCTGTCTGGCCTCCTTGGTCTGCATTGCCATAGCTTCCCTGGCCTGCCTTCCTAAATTTGCCTGTGCTGCTTTCCTGCAGCCTCTTGCATCTGCTTTGTTGCAGCCTCCTCCAACTGCTTTTCCCCTGCCTCCTGCATCTGCTTTCCCCCAGCCTCCTGCATCAGCTCTCCCTCAGCATCTTTCATCTCCTTTCTCCCAGCCTCCTGTATCTCCTTTCCTCCAGCCTGCTGGGTCTGCTCTTCCAGTCTCCCGGGCCTGCTCTCCCCTCAGCGTCTCTGGTATGCTCTCCCCTAGCCTCCTGGTCATGCTCGCCAACAACCTCAAGGGTCTGCTTTCCCACAGCCTCCGCTGAACACTTTCCCTGCAGCCTCTGGCAGGTTTTCGCTGGACTCATGCTCCAGCTCCTTTTGCTTTCTTGACCAGCTGTCACCAAATAAACTCCTCCTGACTGCCTCTGCCTTCTGCCACAGGCCCTTCTTTTAACAGGACCTTGACTCTACCATCCAAATTCTCTCTCCCCTCAAGAAACTCTGGTGTGTCTCCCTAACAGCTGGTATGGGGATTGATTGATGGACCCTGCCCCTGGAATGGTTTACAGCTCTGGTCTGGGACTTGGAGTTGACTGTGTATCGCTGGTCTGCTACAACCTGGCCCAGCCCTTGGGGTGGGCTCCCTTTATACCCAGTCTTAGGGGTATGAGTTTTGGTGACTGGTGCTTGGCCCTTTGGGAGTAGCTGGGGGATCTTTCCAATGGTTTCCTTGGGTCCAGCATCAAGTGGCAGTACCCGGCCCCTTGGAAACTCCATCATCCACCATTAGGCAGGGGGTCTGCATTACAGGTAAGGGAAGTAGGATGACGAATGAGAAGATCACTTCTGATGTGGTCTAAAAACCGCTGTCACCAACAGCTGACCTCCCACTTCTCAGATACCTGCATCAGACAAAATTAAAACTTGTATCCTGTTTCCAATTTTTCACAACATGAACACTCTGTGAGGTTTAGTGTACAAGAAATTGTATTTTACCCTGTACCTCCTGCATTTTTTATTGTGGGGCTTCCAAGAAGAGTTTCATGCCACAATGAACTGCCAAATCTGGTGTCAGCAGATTGCAACGTAATAATAGGTTTGTGGCCGTCTACTGCTTTAAAATGTTTGTGTGCTTTTGGCAGTTTACTTACATCCAACATGTTTTACCATCATTTCTATACTGCCAGGCTCTATCTAGATTGGTTACACATACTTGCAGTTAATACATTAATTAATTTGCCTTTACAACATATACAGGTCTGTTTTATCAATATTTTTAACTATAATGAATTCACATCCATTTGAGATAATATCAGAGCCCATAGGGAGAAGGGAGTTAGAATTGTTGAGTTGACGATTAAGGTTTTCATAAAGCAGATCCACAGATAATCAAATATATACTGGATAATAGTATAGGAATGCAAACTGATATGAGGATAAAGATGTTGTAGTTTTTAATTGTAATTGAGGGAAACAAATACTTAATATATTTTTGATACATAACAAAAATTGAAAATAAAGAAAATATGCATTTTTATTCACAGATCAATTTCAGCCTGCCATTCAGTGAATAGTAATAAGGATTGGAATAGGTGGTCACACTCAGTGAGCTGAGACCATGGAAGCAAGATAGTGGAAGAGGATGATTCAATTGTAAGCATAGACTTAGGTCAGCATAGTCTATGTAAATATATACATATAATGAGAGAATAATATACAGATATGTAGCGGGAAGAATATGCATACAAGAAATGACAAAGGGGGCACTTGGGTTGGGTCTACTTCCAGGGGGAGAAGATATTAGGGCAGATTTAAAGGCAAGGATAGTAGAGGTATTATTGATCTGAGCCTGGAAGGAGATCCATTGGAGACGGCCAACCAAAGAACTGGAGTAGACATGGGAGGAGGGGCAGGAGGCGGCTCGACTTCAGGGAACAGAAGTTAGTGTCAAGGTGTTGGACCTAAGGGTGTGAGATGGGGCGTGGTGGGGGATGGAGGTTGTCAGATGGGGGTCAGAGGGCAAGTCCATGCACTGATTGATAATGAGTGGAAGCAACAAGATAACTCTGAGCTCAGTCCAGCTACCACAAAGTAAGTACTTTTGATGGGTTTCAGAAAAGTTACTTTTCTGCGTGATTGTGCTCAATCTGATCTTACGTAACTTTTCTGGGATGTGTTGGAAGGAGTGGTGGTGACAGATCGACCTAGTTGAATGACACTTCAAAGTCCCTTCTGTTGTGCCTCCAGTTTCAAAAACATTCCTCTACAAATCTTACAGAATGTACACGCCTTCACACCTCGTTTCTCAGTGTTTGGACCATTATTCATGATACTCTATTTTAGAGAAAATTTCACGTTAGCAATGATGTGTTTGAAATGATAATTGTATTTGTTAACAGAACGTTTAATTAATCCTTTTTATGGTTTATTCACAGAAAAACACACAGAGCTCTGAAGGAAAAAGAGTTTTTTCTGGATATTGTGGATTTTTCCAATGCACTAAAAATGTCAAGCCCACCCACCGCCATACAAATATTTTGAATGGATGAGACATTGTGCGTGTCCTGTGTGAGAAAGTATATACATTGACATCAAACTGTTCTTTTCTACTGGAAGCTGTAATTCATGGGGTTCTGCTAGAGACTTTCTACATCTTGAAGGAGGTGTTTTATTTATTGTTATTTATTTGAAAATGTTAAACTGTAAAGATACAATGTGTTGCAGTAAGGGACCTGATTATCAAATGTTTGCAAATTTTCAAGAACTACCTAGTTGAGTCGAGTTCTCCCCTGGAACTTGGATGGATGAACATCTGTACGGAGATTTTAATCCACATTTCAGCTTTCTTGACCTTTAAGTTGCTAGACCTCATTAAATAGGTTGACTTTATATGGAGGGAGGTGGGGATGGAGTAACAGTTCGGAAGAAGAGACAAAGAGGGAAAAAGGGAGAATTGAAAAATATGTTGTACGGAAAATTAATCTCAGCCCATACAGCAACCTGGAAACAATAATGAATGATTTCAGATATCCGTTGTCTTCAATCTATGCAGTCACTGTATTTAGTTTGGCAACACCTGTAGCAGGTCAATAATGTATTTTGCTGGCTATTGAAATGCATAGAAAGAGAGAGAGTGGGGGAGAGAGCGAAGGGGAAGAAAGGCAAGAAAGAGAATGATGCTATTCTTTAAACCATGCAATTATAGCGATGTATTTGTTAAGTGCAAATAAAAATATACTTTACCGGCTGCGTGCATCCTTCGTCTACAGACTTCATTTTAGTTGAAATGTGAATTTGGTTATTGGCTGTGCTGCCATCAAAGAAAATATGAAGTCATGTAGGCCTCCTGCACCATGCAATTACGATTTCTACAATGTAGCAAACGGCTATTTTCCTATACTGCCTCTAAGTCCAGAAGTGGCCCTAGGGAGCCCTGGCAGGGTCTGCATCCCTCACTGGAGGGAAAAGCTGTAACGCAGGCCAGCCAGAGGTCAAGGACGGCCGGGGGTGCTGCTCCTGGCTTTGGGCACCTGTCTGTTTATTTTTTAATTTGTTTATTGGCATTTAGTAATAACGTAGGTTCAGGCAAGTATTCCTTTATGCAATAGTTTCAAGCATGTTTTAACTTAGAGTTCAAGCTATCTGCCAATTCACTTAACATGTAACAGAATTAACAACAAAACAAATTCTCCATGCACGTGAACTAGGTCTTAGTATTAAATAGTGTCGCGTCTTGAGTATGTGGACAATCCAGGGGCCAGGAACGCTTGCCCGGGGCAGGTCCTGAGCATGTGGTTAGTATAGGGTACTGGAGCACTCAGTGGGTGATGGGAGAGCCGTGAGCTCAGAAAAAGAAAAAACGCAACACTCTCAGGAGTGGTTTATGGTGGTTTATCACCCGAAGGGTGAAACTGTGGGGTGCATTTAAAGGCCCTAAACAGAAATCCCTGTCACCTGAAAAAGCTGCATTAAACATTGCCACCAAAAACGGCTGTGCTTTGCTTTCCCTGGCACATGTGTTGCAAGCATTTGAACACTGCAAACCAAGAACAGCCCTGTGTTTGCTTTTATCCATCTGAATAACAAAAAGTTAAACATTTCACCAAAATCGGCCCTACGTTTGCTTTTATTCCATCTGAATGACAAAAAGTTGAACATTTTACCAAAAACGGCAATGCATTGCTTTTATTTCATCTAAATGACAAGAAAGTATGCGCTACATCCAAAAAATGGCCTTGTTTGACTTTTGATTCCCATGAGGGGCAAGAAATTCAACACTCCAATTAGAAATGGCTTTGTTTTCCCTGTCATGTGAACAGCAGCACTTTAAACATTCCAAAAGAAAAATGACTTTAAAAAGTCACAGGGAAAAGACAGCGCTGCTTCAGAGAAATATGTTGTGGGGGCGCGTGGTTGACTAAAGCAAGGTACATTATGTTTTCCCCCACAAGACTTCAATCACCTTTGATGAGGCCCACAACACCGGAAAAAACAGTTTGAGCTAAAGCAGGAATCTTCACAAGGAAAAGCCCAGCTCTCCCTGAAAGTCACACCTACCAGTGAACCATTCCACAGTGACATGTGATGTGATTAAGGATGTCATAATTCCCTGCTCCACAAGACTTGAAGGCAGTGGCTCAGGGAGGACAAAGAAAGCGAAGTGTGGATGAAGCATGACTAGGAGGGGTGAGCCCTTCCTGCAACCCCTACTAAAAATGTACCGACAACTTCAAAGAGGGTCATAAAAATCTGTGGTTGCAAGCTGACCCAGGAAGACATTGGGCTGTGGGGGAATGAAACGCCCCTCCCACAGAGAAGGACAAATCCTCCCAATTGACATTTAAAGATTGGTTTCAATTTAGGCATTTTTCGCAGCACTCAGAATAAAAAATAATTTTGTTTTATGCTATTTTTCCATGAAATTTCCAGGCTGTTTTTAAGAGACTAAGGGCATGTTCCTAGGACTTTGTGGACTAAAATGGTCAGTAAAGACTAGTTTCTGGCTGATTTAAAAGTGGGACAAATATGACAGTTGGTGAAAAGATGGAGATGGAAATTATGAACATGATTGATCATTTGCAGAGTTATAACTGTTATACATTGTGTGAAAAGGACAAAAATGTGCCAAATGGCCATGCTACATCGTACGGATTTGGCAATCGATGTATCTAATTCACCATGACCGGCCACAACTGCATATCTGGTTCACATGGCAGGGGCTAGTATAATTATGAAGATTTGAGGCATAACTCAGTTTTGCTAAAAAGTTGACCTGAGAACAAAGAACTGTAATAAATGCCAAACAGACAGATGGTGCTCTCTCCCCTTGAACCAATAATGCCAGGGGGTGGAGAGAGGAATGGTAGACTGTCCTATCCGAGGGTAGGGGTAATTATAGAGTAGGGGGAGGGTAGGGGTAATTATAGAGTACTCCCCCTAGATTGTAAAGTGAGTGATGTCATTTGTGCTAAAATAAGGGGGGACTGTACTAGGTTGAGGACACACACAAAAATAATCCAGGGAGACAGGAGAAAGAGGAGAGAAAGAAGGCAGGAACCTTACCATCTTGGAGAGTGCAGTGACCTGAGATCCAGCTGGCTGTCCAGAATCCCATCCATGCAGATCGCAGGGACCAGATCCCTTGCCCTAGCTGTCCAGAGCGTCCTGAGATCCAGTTGACTATCCAGAATCCCATCCAAGCAGAGCGCAGTGACCAGACCCCTTGCCCTAGCTGTACACAATCTCCTGAGATCCAGCTGGCTTCCCAGAATCCCAAACACAGACTTACTTTGTAAGTAGCAAACAACGCCAGCCCTAAATTGCATAACCCTTTCCCTTTTGTAACATTGTCTCCCATATTTCATTTGAAACCCCATTGAAAATCCCATTGAAAATCCCATTGAAAGCCCTAAATTGACAGTATAATTCATTCACCTTCCCATAGAAGAATCTGTATTAGCCTGTTTATGTTAGCGTATTCCCTTTGATAAATCTCTCAGTTGTCTCTATAAATCCTTAGTATTATTTTGAAGTAAATCAATGAATTCCCCATTGAAAGTCACGGTAAAAATTGTTGCCATTTGAAATCAACAATCTTTCGAGTGTTTTTATTGAATTATTATAGTCACTAATGTATTGCCTCAAAAGAATGAGTCTCTGTGTAACTGAAAACCGAATTTGCCCGTGTATTGTGTGCATTACCCCACAAACTCCTAACTCCTAACTTGCATCTGTCCTATTAAAAAAACGAACCTGTAGTCGCATAGAGAGCAACCCATTTTGCCTAGAATCCTGTCTGTTATGTGCCTCTGTCCTTGAAAACCGATTTCCGATTTTTAAAGCTAAACCACTTCCCTTAGCTGGTTGTCATTGTGAACCCCAGTGTAAAATGAATTTCCATTTGCCACAGTATTTTCCTTTTGCTTTGTTTCCTCCCAAAACCGATTTTTCAATTTTCTTTCTATTTTGCCCTGGTGTGCTGATTTGTATTCTATGAACTTTCCCTATCTCCTCAAGTGTAAGCAAAACAAATTTCCTTTCAATCTGTCCCCTAGTAGTTGTGAGTAACAATCAAAATCCCATTCTGCCGTTTTGCTCCAAAAACAGGTTTTCACTTTCTTTTCTGGCTTTCCATTTTAGGGTGGTGGGCTTTACCCCAAATCAGATTTTCTCTCTCTATAGCCTTACTCCTTCCCATTGCCTTCCATTCAAAGGAATTAAGTCAGCTGATGTATGGGGCTGAGCGTTACAGGAGGGAGTGCTAAACTTTGGTGCTATCACTTGATTAAAAACTGTTCTTTTTCCTGTTTTGCCATTAAAGATCCATCTAAACTGTGATAGGATTTCTGAACCAATTGTTCTGCAGGAATCATTGAATTTGTGTTTCCACATATTGGTGGCTGTTGTATTTAGAGTATTTTTCCTTTGTCATTAAATAATAAATTAATAAATATCTTATTGATACATACTGGCCTGGTTCCTAGTCCATTGTGAAATGGGGTGTTTGTGGAGGTTAGGTGTGAGACGGGTTGGGGGACTACTCAAAAGAACTAGTGGTTTAGGAAAGATAGAAAGCACTTTATTGTGGACCACAGCCATTGTAGTAGAAGGAGTTCCCTAGCTGGTGTGTGCCGTGTTATAAACCGTGACAAAACATGTCCCATATTAACATTTTCCAAGACTCATGTGTCTTGGGTTGAACTAGCCCATTACCAAAAAACAATACAAGTTACGTGACTGCTGATTGTGCCAATTGACACTTCCTTGGATTCGCTGTGAGTCCGGATTTTCTAAATGCCCTGGTAACTAAGTATAGGTGGTGTAAATGTTCTTTCCACGTCCTACTGTGGATGATGATATCATTGATGTATGCTTCACAGAAAGATGCATATGGGCGGAGGACTTGGTCCTTTAACCTTTGAAAGATGCCTGGGGCCCTGTGTAGTCCAATAGGTAATACCTTGAACTGGAAGAGTCCAATGGGGCTGGAAAATGTGGTTTCTCCTTGTCAAAAAGGGACTTGCCATCATCCCTTTGCCAGATCAGTCATGGAGAGGCAAACGGCGGCCCCCAATCGATCAATTAGATTTTCAATCTTGGCATAGGGTAACTGTCGAATTGGAAGGCTGCGTTCACCTTCCTGAAATTTAACTCTTCCTAGCTCTGTTCTAAAGACATCACAGAATTGTTCTAGGATGTCCAACAGCGCTTCCCTCTGATTCTGAGGCATGTCAGAAGGAATCAGATAATTTCTATTTGATTCATCCGACAACAAATGACTCAACACTACGGTGGTATCTTCAACTGGATTTTATCTCCACTCCTTGAGGAGATTTATATGATAGATATAGGTCTTAATTCTTCAGTCAGGTTATGATACTCGATAATCATAGTGCCCTGTTGATTCTATCACTTCATATGGACCATGCCATTTGGATAACATTTTATTCTCAGATGAAGGAAGGAGAACAAGTACTTTTTGTCTAGTGGAAAAGGATCCAAGTAAGGTCTTTTTATCAGGGCAACCTTTCTGCTGTTCTTGGGCTTTAACCATATGAGTTTGAACTATGGTCCTGACCGTAGCCATGTGTTGTTTGTAATCGCTGGGCTGTTTGGGAAAGTTGAAAGATGGTTTCCTCTGGCTCTTCCAAACTCTCCCACATAATGTCAAGGACATCTTGTGGTTCTCTGCCATATAATAGTTCAGATGAAAGAATACTGTTGAGAACTGTGGGGTCTTACAGATGGCAAAAAGGGTGTCATGACATCCCAGTTTTTGCTGTCAGCTGCAACTAACTTCTTTGAGATATGTTTTAAAGTCTTATTAAACCATTCATCATTGTATTACAAGAAACCTGGCTAGTTAATCCACTTAATATTGAGGGATATACAGTATCATGCCTTTTAGCATCCCAAAAGGCACAGGGTAGACCTTCAGGTGGCCTTCTTATGGCTTTAAAAAATCAAATATTCAAAAATATAGTCCCAATATGGGAAAACCATATAGGAATTCAAGCATGCAAAGCACATACAGTTTATGAGGGTAAGTCTTCAATATGGAATCTCATTAATATTTACTGGAACCCTGCCAGTTCTAAACTGATCAATTTTTGGGAAAATCTAGGTCTCCTTCTCGAAAAAATAAAAATTGAATCGACCTGCAGCCATATAATTCTAGCTGGAGACTTCAATGCAAATTGCATTCAACAAAAAGAAAATACTTTGAACTCTCCCAGAATTGAGAAATCAAGAAGGGGAAAACTGTGGCTAGATTTTATGAAACATTGGGATTTGAGAATGGTAAATGGATCCACAGATGTAGGCCAAGAACCAGTTACAACATGGCATAGAGGAAACTCTGCCTCCACCCTGGATTACATCTTTGTTTCCCAGAGACTATTCACATCTTCTTTAGTATTTGGAATAAAGCAAGATGGGGGTAGTGATCATAGTAGATTGGAGCTCACCCTTCCTAATATTTTTAGTCGCACACCAAATGTAAATATTCAGAACCTTCAGAACATGAAAGGCAAGGTGAGGGTTATGAAATATAAAAGTGGAGGAATAAAGCTCAATAAACAACAAAAACAAAATCCAAACGCTATTCGGGAAACAGAATGCAATCCACAGAGATTTACCAACTTTCTCTGGGAAACCCTTCCCCCAAGCGAAATAACAGGTATAGAAAAGCAAAAACATCTACATGCATTAGATGAAATAACTCAAAAAAGAAAAAGAGAACATAGAAAAGCCATAAGGGAAATTAGAGCTCAAGGACTTTCGGATGAGCTATATAAAACAGAACTAAAAAAAGAGAAAATTAATTATAAATCCTGGTCATATCTGCAGAAAGAAGCACGAATGCAAAAAGATGGGGAGTGTGTCCTAAAAACCGTAATAAAACACAGTTAAAAAAACTTTTGGGCAACGATAAGTCATCTAGAAGGGGGAACAGGTAACTCTCTCTGCAATCTGGTCCCGGAAGAGGGTTGGGTGAAACAACTTACAGAAACCTTTAGCAGCCAAAATATTCAACAATTATCCGATAAACCCAGACACACCCTGGAATTTAGATTTTGATGCAAAAGAAATCCAGGAGATCATAGTTAAAGCTTCAACCTCTAAAGCAGCAGGCCTGAATGGCTTAACTTACCAAACACTCAAGAATGAACCAGAACGATGGTCACAATTGCTAACATGTCTCTTCAGAGAAATTCTGAGGAATCAAACAGTTCCAATCTCTTGGAAAACAGCGCTGGTAATACCACTCTTTAAAACTGGAGATCGTCGAACAGTGGCTAATTATAGAGCAATAGCCCTGCTCGACATAGAGAGCAAAATTTTCATGAAGCTCCTCCTAAACCATATCCTATACTGGGTTGAAGAACATGTAATACTCTCACGCTATCAAACAGGCTTCAGGAAGGGAATGTCGACCACAATAAATGGTCTAATTCTAAACCTCTTAAATGAACAGACAAAAAAAGATAACTCTCCCCCTTTATATGGAGCATGGATTGACTTGTCAAAGGCTTTTGACCAAGTTGAAAGAGTTCTATTATGGCAAAAGTTGCGAAGCTGGGGCATACCAGAAACGCTGCTATCCATATTGGTGGAACTGCATAGAAAATACAAATCTCAGAGTTCTGTTAGATGAAATAGGTCACCCGTTCTTAAGGGGAGAAAAGAAACTTGGAAGTCTCTCAAAATATTTGATGAAGTCTCCAGATAGGAGACGTCGTTCAAATATTCTTAGATTGAGACTTAATCTAGTCTGTTGTGGGGAAGTGCTGGAGAAATGAAATCAGGTTCATATGGCCAAAAGATTGTGTTCGATCTGTGCAAATCCGGCCAAACAGACGCTAGAACATTTGCTAATGAACTGTGAAGGTTCATGGAAATACCGACTCTTATTCTTCAGAAATTTTGTCCGAAAAGAAAATATTATCTCTGAGTTTCTTAAGGACAGAATCATCTCAGGCTCAAACATCATGCTCACCGCTGTTGCAATCCAGGTATTAATAAACTGTGAAATAGACATTTAGAGTGATTGCATGGTGAATAGGAAATTGGGATTAATCCGACTAGAGATCACTCAATATTAGTCAAAGGACAGGGGATCAAAATGGAACTAGAACTTCAGCTCTTCCCAATGAGTAATATCACTGGCTGGTACAACTGAATGATTAATCTGAGCTAGATTTATTTTATATTTAAATGTATACAAATTATTTTCTTGATTGTTATGGTATGTTTTGTAAAGACTCCTCGAGTCATAAACAAATTAAAAAAAATAATAATTAAACCATTCTACTAATCTGTCAGTCTGGAGGTCATAAATAGAAGTTCTAAGTGTCTTTATATGTGGAATTAACTTTACCTCTGGCATTAGCCTGCTCTTAAAGGTAGCCCCCTGATCCATTAAGATTTCCTTCAGGAACCCAACTCATGAAAAATAGGGGATTAAATGTTTGAGAATTTGTTGGGTTGCATTATTGCGTAAAAGGAATGCTTCAGGATAGCGAATTGCATAATCCACTATTACCAATATATTTCGGTTCCCTAGCTTTGATGGTTCAAGGACTATAACTATGCCCATGCCTATCCATGAAAAGGCACATCAATGATTGGTAAAGGTTGCATTGGAGCTGGAGGGGGCATTTGAAAACTAGTCTTCTTGCATGAAGCACAAGTAAGCACACAGTTTTCCACATTGGCATAGATCCCTAGACAACAACAACAGTTTACCGTTTGTGCTTGGGTTTTAGCTGCTCCCAAGTGACCACCCATCAGATGGGAATGACCAATCTCTAACAATATTTTCTTGTGACTCTTAGGGACCCTTATTTGTGACCTATGAGTACCATCAGGACCAATGTCTCTTCTATATAGCCTAGTTTTTCAGGAAAATAAATGCCCCCCCTTTCTCTCTGCCTTCCTCCTCAGGCAATACCTGAAGGAAGGGTTCTGCAAGTAAGGGGTCATTCCTTTGGGAAAATACCAAGGCAGAAGAATTGTGATCTCTTCTCCAAGGGTGTTAGGTGGAACTCCCTCAGATGTACTGGGGGTATCTACATCTGCCTCTTCAAAGTCTTTGCTTGCCCTCTCGGTCTTATTAGAGGTTTTCATTTCCTTTGTCTTGGGAATAGAGCCCTCTCTAGAATCCCCAGGGGTATTTCTTCTCCTGCCTTTACTTGATATGCCTCTTTTCCGCTGTTCTGAACCAAGACTTTGTTGTCGCCCCTGTAATGAGGATCTTCAACGCCTGCTAAAACATCTAGACCATGACGCAAGGCTAAGCCCGATTTAGAGGTGAGTCTAATATAAGTTCTGGGTGGGGGTATTAGGACCAAATCAGTTGGTATTAAGACTCTGTCTCCGGGTTGTATCACTTCTCCCTTGCTACTACATAAATCAAACCCAAAACGGTTTTTCAGTTCTTGCTGATGGATCGGAAGCTTTACATTTCCCATGCCCATGCCTGTGCGAGCAACCACAAGAGCACTCACTGGGCTCATGGCTTCCTTCGCTCTGCATTGCTCGAGTCCTCTTCCTCGTCCCAGTACTTTGGTCATTCTGGCAAAGGATGTCCTGAATAAACATTTTCAGCAGTCTCAAATTGTGAATGAGTCCTGGATGATTGATAGGAGGAACTGGAGAGGGGGATTTCCCTATTCTTCATGGGAGAAGGAGTGGATGTATAACAAAAGGCCATGAGGGTATTAGGTATGGGAGAGTTATTTTCAAGATAAAATGGGGAATACCATGCCACCACCTGGCCACATGGGAGAAGGTCACCACCAGGAAATCAGTGGTGACTCCATTGGTTTCATCACATCCAATACACATACATGTTGGCTGAGTTATAAGTGAGCGATCACGTTTAAAGGACACGGCAGAAAGGTCATTACAATGTAAAGTTAAAGTTCCCAGTGAAATAATTGCTTAATGCGAAAATAGCTTTTACATTTATAGGTCAAAACCACAGGAACATTATCCTTTTGCAAGAAGTTTTACCCACTTGCTTACTGAGTGAGAAATAAGGGGTAAATTTATGAATGCAACGCTGCAATGTACAGACCATTTGCGAGTGAAAACTCTGTTCATTCAGAGTTAAAACACAACATTCCTTGATAAGGCCAGGGATGTAACTCGAGTCTTCAAGGGCTTTTTCGAACTGTGGTCACTTAAACCGTCGCCCAAAGGAATGTTTAACCGCGCGAGACGCGAGGAAAGATAAACATGGTTGGTTCCTCATAAAGCATGAAAAAGGCAGCACAGTTAAGGCTAGGAATCGGTTAGAAAGCAATTCAGACACGAGGATATAAGACGTGTAATACATATTCTATGTAGCCAAGCATTTTATTTTTTTTGAAACACTGGGACTTCAAGCTTTTGTTACAACTTGTAGTTCATCATTTCATTAATTCACAAGGGTCCTTATACATAAAAAAGGGTCTAGCGCCCACATAAGCTCACAGTTCTTTAGACAATAAACTTTTTCGTCAAGCCTTAATGAATCCATAAAGTCTACTACTGCACAACTCAATTTAATGCAGTGCCCAGCACTCGCATAGGACCACCAGTCTCGATTGCTTGCTGCCCCAGGAATAAAGTCACCTAAGTGCTTCGTCCGTTTTGATACGATGTGCATGCATTTTGTTAAGAGATGTTCAGTTGTTTCTGTTTCGCTGTTGCAAAAGCAACACATGTTAAAATTTCCTTCGCTTATATGTCGGTGCCACAGCATTTCTTTTGTTTTTAAGGCATTTTAGCGAAGTCTCAGAAATTGGTCACGATGATGACGAGAAGGATAGTTTATTAGGTATAAACATGGCACAGTTAGCTTGTGGGCTCCAATTCCTGAGTCGAGCGTGTTCGACATTCGTAGACGATGGTCGATGTTCTGGGTCCAGCACCAAAGTTCAAATTTCTTTTTTGTTACTTGTGGGCGCATAATTAGGTCGTTTAAATTTAGATCGGCGTAGCTAGAGTTGAAATCATCCTCTGCTTCCACTCCTCTAGGAGCGTCGATGATCCCAGTCATGGGCATGAACGAAAAATTCGAAATGCTGGTGCTACAGGGGTCAAACTCATATTGCGTAGTGCCATTAATGATTTCCACAGGACGCAAGTGTAGCATTTGAAATTCAAGTATCACCTGTAAAGGCCCCATGGGCTTTTAGCAAGATTCCTCGGCCTTTTGTACAATACACACTGGATACGCTGTGTCAGTTTGGAAGAAAACAGATTAGAGCGTTTCAGAACAATGCAGAATATTCGCAGCAATCAGTGGTTTCCCTATACTACGATTTCTACCTGAATTAATATTATGCACACAAATAATATAGGAGAACTTGGAGACCATACATCTGCATAAAGCTCTGCATGGCACAGAGCAATCGCTGCAACACTTCACAAAAGGAATGCTTGCATTTGAAATATGCAAATGAACTCCCAAAAGAAGCGCCATTATATGTTTCCTACATCTGAAAACTGTGCATGAAACGTGCATTTTGATGTAGAAGACACTCAAGTGGACCGGCCAGAAAACTTGGAGAATGCATATACATATACATATGTGTGGCATAAGGCAAAATAAAATCTCACATGTAAATACCTCAGGTAGTTTGAGTACTAACCGTGGGGCGCTACTCCATTCTACTGGCACTGGACAATAAAGCAGTATTGCTCGCTAAAAGCAACATGTGATATGTGCAAATGGCAACAAAACCAACAAAAAAAGCGAAATTGAAAACACAAACACAGAGCTGCATGTACCCTTAACATGTAAAAAGGCATGTTAAATGCTAACTCACACACCTAGGTTTCTGATTACTGGAAGGATTAAGAGTAATGCCTAGTGGAGATATACTCTGATGTTAAATTAGACAGGTGTTGGAGACTGTTGTTTTGGCCTATAAACCTAGAGCAGGGCCTAGAATCTGGTTCACATAATTGATACATGTGGTAATTTAATGTAGTGAATATTAGATAAGCTAGTACAGTCCCTGTTGCATATACAACCACATTAAGCAACTAGCCAATTCTGATTAGGGCATGCAGGGTCCAATGGTCAAGACTGGAATGGGGTCAGATTTGGCTGCAAGTCCTGAGGTTTTATATGGTTTAGTCCTTAATTGAAAATACTTGTGGATACTTTCCTCCTTTTTGCCTATAGGTAGGCACACAGTTTTTGATCCCAAAGCCAGAGCAAACAAAATTATATTCAAATTAGTTGAAAATACTGTCGCATACACAATAAAAGCAAAATGTGGACAATTGAAAATCGATTTTGCAATTATTGTTTTTTCCAATCAGCAAATTGACATTTTTGCAATTGATAACCAATATCAGCTTGCCGGTTTCATTGGCCAATTGTGTATGTTCAAAAGATAACAAATTCCAATGCAATCACATTTGACACAGTCCTAGTGCTTAGAAAGCCTAGAAAAACACAAGGCAGCCCTATAAATTGTACATGTTTGAATCACACCTTCCTGGAACCATAAATAGGGATGTATAATTGATTCATGCTTGCCCCCAAGGGAGACCAGTTATCATAGCACGAAACAGAGTTTTATGTACCTGCCAAATATTCTCTAATGACTGAGAAAAGCAAGCAGTTACCAACGTGTAATCTGCACTTTAAACACTTTAAACACACGTGAAAATTAGTTTTTGTATTTGTGACAAATTACTAACCTGTCCATAATTATTTGTGCATATGACAATAGTTAAGCTCCAGAGATCCTCTAGTAAAATATGTCTTCTCTTCTGGGAAATGGAAAAGCAAATCATGACAGTGGTTATGACATATGGTAAGCATACATGCATGCACCATTTACATAAAGGTAATATAAAAGACATTACACACTCGTATACTTTGAGACGAGATCCATAGGGCCTTCAAGGGCACTATATTTATATGGAAATCGAGGAGTCCAACGGAACGCTTGCATTGGCAACCCTTGAACCTAGCACAATGGAACACTTACAATGTGAGTGTGGAGAGAAAATGCACATAGAATTGTAACCAGTTAGTCCCTACAACTTAGGTGGACTATAACAATCCATTGCATTGTCAGCAAAATAGCAGTGGTTAAGAGGTGGTGATAGGACAAGAGGACAGACCATATAGACATCTAACATACATCCAACATGCGAAGCTGCTGGCAGACAAAAGGGCATACACTTTAAATATGCAACAAGGAAAATGAAAAGACACACATTCCAATGTTATGATTCCCAGGAAAAGCATGTGTGGTCTTGGGGAAATCTTTTTCTCTTTTCGTATCTAGATAAATCACTAGTATACCATGCCAGTCAAGTCATGTGAACAAAACAAAGACGTCTTTTTATAGAGAATTGACTTACAAATGCCTTATAAATCATCTTCTAGAAACGACGCATCATCGAATCCTGTTCTGGTGCAAAAGCGGCTTGCACCTGTGTTGTGCCGAGCTTGACGCCGAATCCAGCTTCCGCTGACGTAAAGCAACCAATACGTCTGCAATCCGAACATTTTAAAGTGCTCCAGCCAGCCAGCATTGCTGTGGTCCAGATAGCATCGCCAGCACCAGCAGAAAATGTGAATGTCCATTCATCCTGGAAGGAAAAGTGTCCCAGTGAAGGGCAGACAAGAATTCCTCCTGTGGTCCCAATTCAAGACAGCAAGTATTGAACCAACAAGCAGAGTTAGTCACACACATTGACAGTGTACTACGATCCAGTGGATAGTGAGCCGAGTAAGCAGAGCATCTTTGAGCAACGTGGAAGGGCATTTCCACGTGTTCGTTGCAGCCTTGTATTTTGTTGTGGTCCAGAGAAGTGTAGATAACAGCAGCATTATCGTGCCAGGAAGAGCAGCCAAGTGCTCGTGAATGCAGAAAGCACAAGAATACTAGCGTGTACCTAAGTGTGGCCTGCATACATGAAAGAAGGTTAGAACGGTTGTAACACAGTGTGAAAAGCAGAACCCTGGACTGTGGATAAGCGTTTTAGGTTGAAGTCGTGTATTGAGCAGCGGTAACAACGTATTACCTGATCCTCACACATTTTATTATTTTGCAAAGTCAAACAAGGTTTGTCTGGCCTGTCTGAATAGAAATCAGACTTGTAATATGCAAAAAGCGGTCTTCGAAAATCCTGCAATAGCAGTGTGGAGTAGAAGAAAACTGGCTTGTGGATGTCTACAAGCTGCATTGGGTGGCGACATGTTAGACAAAGAAATCCTCATTAGAAAGGAGCTCTGGAACCCAGGAAGGTCAGAGGTTCCTTTGATGGTAAACTAATTTGCAAGAGATGCTCCTTTAAGATAACCATCCTGGGAAGTCTTCCGACTTGCACCTTTCCAACCAGATGGAATCGGATGCATTGTGAAAACAAAATCAAAATATCAAGGCTGAGTACCCCAAAAGGAAATACACCGAACATGGGTTACAAAGGAACATACAAAGTATTTTATTTTATACTGAATCCAGTTACTAAGAACAGAGCAAAATCAGATAGCTATCGTCCCTCAGTGCAACACAACGAACTCCAGCGTGGTTCAGTGTGTTCAGTGAGAGACGCTGTATATTAGAATGCAATGGGTTTTATACTCTTTGTGAGCACGATGTCCAGCCCCACTTCGGGTTAATATTCCACTAATACATCACCGATCTAGGGTTCATGCCAAGTCTAGCACATCCGTATATAACTGGTTTGCTTTTAATACATATATCAACAAGCCTATACGGCAACTGTGTATTCTGGGATTTTCCATGCAGGTCTTCTCAAACATTAATACAATGTAGTTAAACAAGTGTTCAGTATTTGAATACATTGTTCTTAACGTATGCTCGTGGATTAGTTTCATTGCACGAGTAATCCTTTACACACAGGTCAACGAAGGACAAGATCTCAGTTCACAACCTCAACAAGTGGCCTGGAGGCAAGTTACATAGTAGCTACATACAGAGGTGAAGAGGGCCATGTTGTATTTTGGAATGACATCGTCCACCATTTTAACTCACAGGGTGACTTTTACAAAGCGAACCTAAAATGGCGGATTGACCTAAAACGGCGCCTTACATTGATTTTGAGGTCAGGACCTTGCAACACGGATTTCTTCACAAACGACTTGTGAGCAGCTTGGCGTAGGCCAATATACATATATTTATTGCGATAGGAGGCACGATATAATTTCTCTTTTGACAAACCCTCCTTTTGGCCTCCGCCAAGTTCTAAAACTACTTTGGATCTCCTTGCAAATAACTCCATGCATCATCGTCCATGCACCCTGAATCGCTGTCGAAAATATCTATTGCCATTAGGGCATTCGCAAAAATTTCTTTCAACACATATTCTTTGGAAGTTTTATCTGGGGCATACACTTTATGTCCTATCGTACCTATCGCTTGTGCGTAACATCCCCCTAGCATCGAACATACACTAGGTAGACACTGAATACAGCAACAAAGAAACAACAGGATTCCCAAAATAATCAGCAAGACCGAAAGGACTTTCCAACCCCAAGAACCAAGCGCTAAGATCCCAGTTTCCCTCAGGAACGTGCACTTCTGAACTAAGGACATGCAGATTCTGTATTGCCTTGAAGATGGTTGGGGAGGAATCTGGCACAAAACACAGCAAGCGGACCCCACTAATTTGCACACTCCACCATGTTCAGCCAGAATGGCATCTAATGCCATCCGGTTTTGAAGTGCTACTAGTCTTATCGCCTTCTGTACTAATGTCATATTATAGAGTATGTCCGTGGTCCAGTTGATGGTTCTCTCCAGTACTCTCGCTAGTCTTCTGATATATTCAGAATTTGCTATCTGCCCCCAAAATGGCACAACTGATTTTTCTATATCTCCCAAGATTTGTGCTGGGGTGTCACCATTCTCGTCCCGCCGTGGACGAGCCTTTGAAACTTCTTTTGTACTAGCTATAAACACCCCAGGTAACAGGCTCCTTAAATAACAGGTACCCTGCCAATCCCTGGGCAACCATGGAAATGCTACATTACCGCAGACGAAGTAGACAGGTTTTTCACCAGTCAAATTTGCAACGTTGGCACAACCTAGAAAATCTCCCATTGACTGAGTTCCATTCCTCTGTATGCAAAAAGAAAATTAATCGGGGCTATGATTAACAGTGTAAGAAGGAAAGCATGGCATCCTTATTGCCTATTGGAGCCATCTTGAAGGAAATCAAAGATTGAAAAGGACCAGACAGTCTATCAGAAGGCCTAATGGAAGCAACGTTAGGTTTACTCCTGTTTGCAAAAAGCGAGCATCCCAGGGGAGTCAAAACACGTTTCTCAAAACTATTCAAATTGGTGCCATCAAAGTTCCCTGAGATGCTATAATTCCAACGGCCAAAGAACAGTGCTCTAAGAGAAGCATAGCAAGCAGTTGTCAGAGGTAAAGGATGAATATACCAACCTAGCCCCTTATCCCTGTGTTGCGGTAAATGTGAGCAGACCCAACAGTTAGACTTATTAAAAATGGTATGCATAGCATGCATGATAAGTAGCAGAGTATTATTGTGGTACCTTTGTCTATGCTGAGAGTCCCTATGGGACAGAGTATGCAAATGGTCAAAGGGAGTAGGAACAGTAGGTATACTTTCAGTAGGTAACAAAAATTCTAAAGAATGAGTTTCCTCAAGGTACCACAACCCTAAGGCAGCGACTATTAAAAACCCAAATATCATTATAAAAACACAGCAATAAGTTTTCGGGGCCCAGGCATTTTGTCCATTGTCCCGGTTGGCCACCCCCTCATTTACAAGTCCCATACGAGCGGTAGCAGGCATTGTAGTCTTCACACGGATACCCCCAATGTTCATTGCTGGCGACCTCCCGGTCGCGCGACTTCTTAGTCCTTCCACAACCCTAGCCAACAGAATCCCCTTTCTCAAATGTGGGCAAAAACAAGCCCTCAATGATCCTTTTCTTCTTCGAATGCACAGCCAAACCGTGCCGTAAGTCTATCAGATGCACAGCAAAACCGTGCCGTAAGTCTATTTTCTTGGATGCAAATTGTACCTTACCTTTCCCGGTACTGATTGATCCGGAAACAATATGTCATCACCTCCCATTGGAAGCAATGTGCCAGAGACAAGTGAAGATGCCGAATTTGAAACAGCAGTTTCCGGATGCAAACCTTTTGGAGAGTGTGGAGACAAAATGGCGGCTTCCCCAAGCCTCACGGGCTCAGAGAGATTCTCCGACACACTCTCAGCGCTATTTACTGCTTCGGGATAATTGGTTGCAGCATTAGCGAGGGGTTCTGTTTCTTTTGTAACGGGTGGCACTGGGTGAGGAAGTTTCTTGACGTGGGACGCGTGGATCCAGTTCTTTCTTCCAGAGACCCGCACCACTGTTTGGGTGACCAACAGGACTTGCAACGGGCCACGCCAACGAGGCGCAAGGCAGGAAGAGCGCTCAAATGCATTGATGAGCACCCAACTTCCAGGCCGTATGCTGTGGCCCGGGCCCTCGTATCGCACAGGTAAAGCTTCTCTTACCTGGTGATAAATCAAATACAGGTTTTTAGTCAACGGGCTGCAATAATCTGAAAGTAATACATTTTCAACATTTCTCAATGAATTGCATTTAGGAAGGTTCCAAATATTGGCAGGTCTCCCCATTACCACCTCAACTGGAGAGAGCCCAGTCTTAGTTTGAGGGGTTGTACGGATGGATAATAACACAATCGGTAAGGCGTTCAGCCATTTTAGTTTGGTGCCGGAACACGTGTTAGCGAGCTTGTTCTTGATGATACCGTTGTGTCTTTCTACTAGTCCGGAGCTCTGAGCATGTCTGGCCGAATGGAACCATTTGTCAATTTGTAATGCCGCACATATCTGCAGAATTACAGCAGCGACAAAATGTGGACCATTGTCCGACCAGATAACTCTTGGTAGCCCGAACCGCGGGAAGTATTCCTTTAACATGGTTTTTGCAGTAGTCATGGCTGTAGCATCTTTAACGGGGAAAGCCTCAACCCATTTACTAAAAGCGCAGGTGACCACCAGCACATATTTTTTATTGTCACATCGCTCCATTTCAATAAAGTCAAAGTGGATAACTTCAAAGGGGACAGAGGGTGGCCCAAAACTACCCGTTGGAGTTACTGTCCCCTTTCCCACATTGTGTTGTAGGCAAATCATGCAATCCTGGATGTAGCGCTGGGCAATTTTCGAAATTTTGTCATTTGCCCAAACTTTCTCTAACATTTTTGTCATCTTCTGGGCACATACATGCGTAGGAGCATGGGCCATGACGACCATCATCATTATAAACCCGTCAGGGAGTAGCCATTTCCCTTCAACTATGTCCACCCAACACCCGTCATCATCAAGTTTCCCCAAGCATTCAGCCCACCTCTTGGATTCTTCTAACATGGCATCAGCTTGGATATCCCGTACGGACCCAACACCTTCATCCATTGCATAAGCATTTACAGTCTCCCTTCAAACATACATCTCTGTAAGGGGATCAGTAGCAGTTTGTCTAGCTATCTGATCAGCGAAAGCATTCCCTTTCCCTATGTCATCTGTAATCTTTCGATGTGCTGCACATTTCATAACTGCTAACTGAGTAGCGAGCGCAAGCGCTGAGAGTAGTTGTACTATTAGGGAGCCATGTTGGATTTTAGTGCCGTGGGAAGTTAAGAACCCTCTCTCCGACCAAAGTCTTCCAAAGTTGTGAACCACCCCAAAGACATACTGTCAGTATATATATTTATTGCAAGCCCTTCAGAAAGTTCACAAGCTCGGGTCAATGCTATAATCTCTGTGGCCTACGCAGAATGATGCGTGATTCTCTTAGTTTCCACAGCCGTGCTTAATGTGGTGATTGCATAAGCAGCTGTGGATGTACCATCCGGAAGTTTGAAGCAAGAGCCATCACAGAACAGCTCTCCTAGCAGATTTTTCCAAAGGAGTGTCTTTCAAATCAATTCTACCCTTTGTCTCTTGTTCGGTAGTATACAGAGAGTCATGTGACTCTTCATCGCTGCAAGTAGTATCTTGCGGGAAAGGTAGGAGTTCAGCCGGATTAAGAACACAACACCCCTTAATTTGAATGTGAGGAGCAAACAAGATCAATTCATATCTTGTCAACCGTGCAGAAGTGAGGTGTTGCGTTTGGGTTCGGTTCAGTAGAACATCTACAGAGTGAGGCACCATCAGGGTTAGATCATGGCGTAGGACCATTCCCTCACTCTGTTTTACAGACGCAGCAGCCGCAGCGACAGCTCGCAAACATCTTGGCAAAGCGCATGCTACTGGATCAAGGGCGGAAGAAAAGTAACCGCACGGCCTATTCTTCCCTCCATGTTCCTGCATTAATACAGCCAAAGCACATCCATCACATTCATGCACGAACAACACAAAGGCCTTTTCATAGTTTGGTGTGCCTAAAACTGGTGCCGAGCATAATGCAGTCTTATGCAAGTCAAACGATTGCTGGTGTTACGCGTTCCACGGCAATGGCGAAGAAATGCCCTTCTTTGTCAAAGCCAGCATCGGTTTGATCACTAGTGAAAAATTTGGGATCCACAACCTACAGTAAGAAGCCATACCTATCAAGGCTCTAACTTACTTCCGTGTATTTGGGACAGACATGCCAGAAATGTGTTTTATTCTTTCAGGTGTAAATCTTCTTCCCTCCTTTGACAGGAGATAGCCTAAATAGGCGACCTCTTGGCAACAATATTGACATTTTTTAAGCAAAGCTTTGTGACCATGCTTAGCTAGATGGATAAGCAATAACACAGTGCCCTCCTTACAGGCGCTCTCAGAGTCAGCAGCTAAAAGCAAGTCATCAACATATTGAAGCAATGTACAAGTAGAGGGCAATTCAAGGATATCAAGCTGTTCTTTCAAAGCCCTACTATAGATGCTAGGACTCTCTGTGTACCCTTGAGGTGCACGAGTAAATGTGAACAAGCGTCCCCCTAAGGTGAACGCGAACAAGTATCTACTATCCTTGTGTATAGGAATACTAAAGAAAGCATTCTTTAGATCCACTACACTAAAGTAAGTAGCTGTAGCTGGAATCATGGTTAAGATTGTCGTCACATCAGGCATAACTCGAAATTTTGGAGCGACGACTTTATTAATGGCACGTAAATCAATTATGAAACGGAATGGAATTGCATTATCGCCTTTCTTGTACATGGGTAAAATCGGACTATTACACAAACTTCCTGAAATTTCTTTAATCACCCCGGGATGCACAAAATCGGAAACAATGCATTTCAAAGCTTGCTTGCCCTCAACTGAAATCTTATACTGGGGAATGCGTGGCAGCGCAATTCAGTGTTTCAAAACTATCTTAACAGGTTCAATCAGTAAAACACCGACATCATTGTCGTCAACAGCCCATAAACTCTCTGGTACATTAATGAATTCTGGCGGCAAAGGTCTAGTCAAAAATTGCGAGACAGAAAATTGCTGTGGTGAAATCGTCAAGCGCACTCCATCAGAAGAACAATAAATCACTGCATTTAATTCTTTTAACAGATTCAACCCCAGCAAGTTCTCTCCACAATTTGAAGTGAACAGAAATGGACAGTGGTCCGTAAAGGGACCCAAAGAAATGGGTACCGGCGAAGAAACCGGACAAACAACTGGTGTGCCAGAAAACCCTACAGAAACATTGGTTTGCCCTGACAGTGGAATGTTTGGAACCCGTGAATGATCAATGGAACACTTCTGTGCTCCAGTGTCTATCAAAAACTGATGTTTCCTATTTCCCACCACCATTTCAACGTAGGGACCTTTCTGATTGACGGGAATAGGTGTAGGATCCAAACCCTGCTTCGTGCAATCCTAACGCAACAGAATGTCATCAAAAGGAAGCTCTTCAGATAAATATGCAGCGGAAGGATGATCAAATATGTTCCTGGTGTCCACACTCGAAATCTGATTATCCTGTGAAAAAGGTCGCTGAGGATCCTGTGTAAACTGACCTCTACCAGGGCCCCCTACACCCGGGCGACCTCTGGATCGTCTACCCATATTCCCGAATGTGTTATTCGACCTTTGTCGAAGGACTGGGCATTGTGCACGCCAATGACCCTCTTGTCGACAATAGGCACACTGGTTAATGTTCACAGGACCCAAGGGCACATTCCCTTGCGGAACATACTGATCTCTAATCTGAGAACTACCCCCTCTGGGGCCTGTAACAATTTGCTGTAACAGCACTTTAGTCTTCAAATCACCTTTTCGTTTTTCAACTCTATGTTTTTCATTATTGACACGGTTCTCGTTGTACTGAGCCATGTGCAGTACTTCTGATTGGGACTTCGCCTGCCAAGCGCTCTCAGAAGACATAATTTGTGACTGGATGTCAGGCAGCAATCCACGCACAAATTTGTCCACAAATAACCTTTTCCCAGACTCTGTGCCTAGGTCTTGTCCACTGAAATCCGAGAAGACTTGTTCAAACCGATTAAAGAACTCGGTAGCACCCTCAGACGTTCCTTGGACACAGGGCGTTAGTTTGTCCCAAATAATTCTTTTCTCTGGAATGATGATTTTCAATTTTGCAATGATTCTATCAGGCAAAGTTAATATCACCTGAGGCGGTCTTTCACCAGCTAGTTTTTCTCCATCAGGTCTAGTTATATTCACCCATGTATCTCCCAACCCTGGCACATCGTCTATAGTTCTAACTTGTTTCCACAAATCTACGGCAGGAGTACAGGGAATAACAAATCGATATCGCCTAAGGTGAACACTGAGGATTGCAAGACGGACTCTATTTCTTTATAGAATCCTGTCAGATTTTTCCTAATATCAGGAATAGATTGCCTAATAGTATTCACTTCCTGTCTTGAGAACGGGACGTGAACGAACTGCGATACATAATGTGCAGGAATGTTCACAGGAACTATACCCTGTGCAGCATCGGACGCAACCTCAACCTTCGGGACAAATGTCGGAGGAACCTCTCTCATAGGCAAGTGAGAAGTAGGTGGCTCCGAACGTTTACTAAGCAACAGAGCTAAGTCGAGCGCTAAAGCAGTCGAAGAAGTGTCAAGTGAAAAAGCTCTCTTATAAATACTCAATGACTCTGTGGGACAACTAATCTTTCTTTTTACACAATCATCCTGTAGGTACTCTATCATTACCTGTATCACTTTCCTCTGCATTTCTGGCGTATACTGACTATATGTGTCATATACTTCAACTGGAGTTATCGACATATCCGAAATCCATCTAAGTGCGTCCTTCGTACAAATTCGTGCTTCCTCAGATATCAATTTACAACAAGGAAGGAACTGTTCCTGTACATACATACTCTCCTCCTCGTCATCCTCATTCTGCAACTTTTCTAACTCCTTACTATACCCAAATAACCTCTCGACATGCTCATTTACTTTCTCCACAGTGTCTCTAGAAAACGCTACCCTTGCGGGAGATCTGAATTATTTAATTTTCCCCACATTACACATAAATGAATCCCTAAACCTTCAATAAAAATATTTTTCTCAGGAAAATTATTCACATTACAAATTGTGGCGCGCACACGGAAGTACGCTAAAGTACGCTGTTGGCTGGTGAGAACGCTTGATTTGGACCTGCCTGCTCGTCCGGCGTTACACCCTTGCAAGGTTTCTCCTTGCCGTGCAGTGTGTCAACGCCGAAGCGGACGTCATTTCAAAGAACACGGAAGTTGCCTGACCCTCTATCCTTTTAAGTAAATAATCATTATTGACTTTATTGACTTTACTGGCGTAGCGTGAGCAATCACGTTCAGCGTTACACCACCCTCTGTTGCCTGCACTAACGCTTTCCCCTCCCTTTATTTGCAGCTTGTCACTCATTGGGCTAGCTCCATCAAGCCCGCCTTTGTCCACGCCCACAACCTCTTCAAATTCTGTGTGTGCAGCACACACGCGCGCGCACACGGAAATACGCTAAAGTACGCTGTTGGCTGTTAGCTGGCTAGCTGGTTGTGGGTTGTCTTTACAACTCTATGCATAAAGTGTGAATTTAGGGCTAGTACGTATGTTTATGTGACCATTTACTGCTTTTTCTTTTCCTTTATCCATCATGTTTCTACGTGTCGTTGATTTAACATCTCAAACACATTTAGCTTAATCGGTATTTAAGCTCTACTAACCTTGTGCATGAGACTCACGGTTCTGACGTTTCTGTAAAAAAGAAAAAAAAAACACATGGCTGCGGGACTGAGGAGTGCAAAGGGAAACCTGACACCTGCGCTTCCACTGTCTGCAATGACCATTGATTCTTTGATCTGCAATGGCAACCCCTCATATACTGAGTCGGGCGCCATTGCACCGTCTGCGGTGTGTCTTCTAGAAGAAGAAATGCATACGCCTCGATTAGGTTCCCATGCTGCACAAATTCATGAGCAAGGAAATTCTAAGGTCCATAACTGTACACCTCCGTTAACATCGACTGTAACCACTGAAATTACTAACACTATCAGCCCCGAAGTCCGGAAAGCCATCCAGGATTTCAGAAGCTGTTCTGAATTCCCGCTGTCTTTGGAAAGCAGCAAAAGGCAATTCGATTTAACTATGGAAAAAATGGACACACTGGACCAAGCAGTATGTTGTTCCATTGGTTCCCTTACCCCTGTGGTTTTCAATTCTGTCAGAAAGCGGATGTCATTTCATCCACACCTGATCAGACATACCCAAAATGTGTTGGAGTATCGACATTGCCGACGATATAACTAAAGAAGTGCCTCCATCCCAGTTCACTTATTCTCCTGAAACTGATGAAGTGCAGGATGTAGCATCCCCCTTAAAGTCTTCAGCAGTATTGAATGTAACTTTGAATGGAAATGAAGATGTTGCGCCCCATTCGCCGAACACCTTTCCGGTCATCATTCGCATTTTGGATCTCCTCGACAAGGGACACGATTAAACCCATTTGGAACTGAAGGAGACCAAAGTAATGCTTTCGCTAATGACTTCTAAAATGGATCGTATTGAGGGGTTCATCATGGCCGCAGAGACACTAAAAAATCTGAGTGGGGAGTCAAGCTCTAAATTAAACCCCACAACTCATCCGAGTGTAAGAGACAAAATTACCCAATGCAGCCTTGATCAATCTCCAATACCCGTATTAATACCTCAAGAGCTGCCTACGTCTCCAACTACCTGTAACTGCCATAATGAGGTGAAAGAACTCAAAGTAACTATCGAAGCAATGAACAACATGATCATGCTCCACTTTCCACAACCGATTCAATCACATAATTGTCCTGACAGCCCAACTGAATTGCTCAAACTGCTGGAACATATGAAAACTGAACCTAGTGATGAGCCTCCACCTGAAGAAAATGCTTGCTTCATGTCCAGGAGAGCAAAAAAAGTACATCTCAGAGCAGTAAAGAGATATGCGAAACGACGCAAGGACATACTTTTAAAGGGTTCTATACCACATGCCTCACTAGGCATATCTCCGACAGCCCCGTCCTCTGATACAACTGCTGATGATGATCACATTGATCTCCAACAACTTTCTAAAGAAAGTCAAGAAGCTCTAATTCCAGCTAAACAATCCTTGCCTAAAAACCCTCAAAAAATAACCAAAAAGAAAAAAAATGTCAACTCAACCAATATGGCAAACACGGGCAATGTCAATCAATCTGACAATTCTAACACCAACAACATAGAAATGATTGCATCCCAATTTGCTGAAATGCCAACAATAACAAACGCGGAAAGCCAAAAAATCCCTATGTCAGGAAGCATTTTGATCACGTCTTTAAAGCCACTGAAAACTGACTTACCCATTCAACTGACGGAATGAAAACTAATTTGGCAAATTTTTTTCCAGCATGCGGCAGAAGTCGGACTTCTCGCCTCGACGAAGCACCTTTGCAGGAACCAGCAATCTGTTTAATGAAGAAAACCTATAGCGAAGCTTGCACCAACGCACTAAATGGCTCGCCTATCCGGACACAAGCCACAGATCCTCCGACTGCAACACATCCGAGGATAGTGGTGAATGGCCAAAGGAAAGAACTAACCATAATGTCAAATCCTTCTCTCATAGATACAGTTCTACAACCGAAGACCCAAGTGCCCATCATTTCTAATATTCCATCCCCTTCAACCGATAATCGTATTTCGGTACATGGTCTCGCGTTGTCTAAATCTATTCCAGCAGACCGGAATGCACCTGCAACAAATTATCATGAGATACTAGACCTACTGCGGAAAGAACTCCACGAAGGTCTTTTGAAAGTTGAAATAGCTAACAATCTAAGGACCTCAACCTTGACATGCTTTGAAAATCAAACTCAGCCCAAAACAACAACGGATGAATCTTCTACCATTGTCACAGATCAATCTTCCGACATAACACAAGAAAACAAAACTGATAAATTTCACTTACTAGGATTCGAAGGCAACTGCAAATTCCTTGGACCGAACAGAATTAACCGAGCTTTTCTCCTAGAATTATTCACACGTATTCCTCAATTACATATGTTTAAAACAGAAGACCTACTCAGAGTTTCACTATCTACAGAAAATAATTATCGCGCAGTGTGCTACATGAACTCAGAAGCTGCCAAGAAATTCCTATGGTTCAACAGAGATGGAATTAAACATGAAGGTCTCACTTTAAGCTCTATTGCAAATGAGATGGAAGCAAAGAACTTCATCCAATATAAATGCCCACATGCTGTCACTTTACCGCTGCAATTATCCTTGGCAAAGAACTCTCATATTGATGAAAACAGTGCCATCAACGAGCTATTGAGCAAGATGGGCAATTCCAAGAGTCTACCCTGGCTAGCTCCAATGCTCAATGCCATCCTAACATCTAATGAATCTGGACCTAGCACGTAGCCACCCACAAAAACGTACTTAACACTCTTATCATGGGACTTGTGTGGTTACTCTAATCTTATGAAATGGCACTCACTTTTACAAGGTCACAATCGCCCATCTATCTTGATGATTCAAGAAACTATGAAAACCACAACATTTACGTTGCCTGACTACACCACACATTCTACTCCGGCCTCTCGAGCCGCTTTTGGACGTCCATCTGGAGGACTGATGATAGCAATAGATAATGCCTTGATGTTGGAATCAAGAATCATTTGGAAGGCCGACAACCTGCTAGGGACATTATTGAACACCAACACCAATAAACATCGCCACTTTATCATAATAACGATTTATTGGAATCTAGTGCATATTCTAATAGAAGATATGATTGATGCAGTCAACAACTGTCTTGAATTCATAACTCATGAATACCAAAATACTGATATAATTGTTGGAGGTGATTTCAACTGTGATTGCAGGAAAAACGATGAACTAAGAGGCTCAAAAAGAAACACCCTATCTAAGCGTAGAGGAACGACATGGAGGAATTTCTTCCATGAGTGGGATTTGGATATCATCACAGACGACCAATCCTCCCAATGGTCCACTTGGTCAAGGGACATAAAGTCTTCTACGATAGACTTTATATTTGCCACACACAATCTGCTCTTAATCTCAGCCCCATTAATAATTAACCAGATGCCATACGGGGACCATGCACAAATGGTTTGTATGATGAGTCTCCTTTGTTCTCATTTGCCGGTCGATCATTCTACTGTATTGGTAGAACTAGACCGCCCGCAGACATCGCTTAGATGGAGTCAAGGCTTATGCAAGCAATTTGTGAAATATGTAGCCCGAAGCACTGCTAATTGTACTATTCATAAGGAAATCTTGACAGATGAAAGGGAGAAAATATACTCTGACCTCATCCACGCAGCGTTCATATTTTTCAGCAAACAAAGCGTGAACTCGACTCATTTACATCCCTATGACCCACTATGTAAAGATCTGAAACGTGCAAAAAATAAAGCATTAAGGCAGTTGCGGACAACTGGCCTATCGCATGAGATGCATCATACTCAGCAGAATCGTATTATGGCCTCATACAAACAAAGTATGAAACACGCAAGAATTTCAAGTTATAATGAAGCCAACTGCAAACTCATCAGAGCCATAGTGGGACATGACACCCGTACTATATGGCGCACCATCAAAAATAATCAGAAACAAATACTGTCACCGACACCAAACTCTATACCAGAAGTTGTGTGGACCACCTATATCACAGAGAAATACAAGCTTCCTCTCAAATTTTTTTACCTTCTCCCGATCTCTCTGTCATATAACGAAATCCCTCATTTAAAATGGACAGTATCAGACATCAAGTGGGCCATCTCCAAACTTCATTCTTCAAAATCAGCTGGGCCTGACAGATTTCCTCCTTGCCTGTATAAAGCAGACCCTGACTTCTGGGCCACGATACTACAAACTAAATTTCAAGCCATCATCAACCAAGGTGCCATTCCAATGTCCTGGTTATCTGCTAATATTATTCCAATATACAAAAAGGGCGATCCATCTCTCCCGCAGAACTGCCGACCCATTGCCCTAATAGATACTGAGGCTAAACTTTTTGCGAAACTTCTGCTTTACGATCTAGAAAAGCATATTGAAAGATATGCTTTATATTCAAAATATCAAACAGGGTCCCGCAAGGGGATTAGTACCACCGTGAATGCTACAATTATGGCATTTGTCATTGCAGGATCTAAAAAAACATTGGCTAATCCAGTTTATATCGCACTCATTGATATGTCATCAGCCTTTGACAATGTCGTCCGCAATCTATTGTGGATTAAACTCATGGATATGGGAATCCCAAAAACCTTAATCTACTGGTTCATAGCATTACACTCCAACACCTCTTACAAAATCAAACTCACAACCGAGGGCAGTACGACAAAACCGATTAGCACCAGCTTGGGTTTGAAACAAGGTTGTAACCTTGCAGCAACCTTCTTTAACTTGTACCTTGCAGACCTCGATAAGAACTGGCATGAAAAAAACCTGTTCTCTGTCAAAATTGGTACCATCCAACTTAAATGGATCAACTTTGCCGACAATATTATTATATTCGACCCTACGCCGGCAGGCCTTCAAACAAAACTAAGGCTATTCAAAGAATTTGCATTAAGGCACAACTTAACACCCAATCCTACTAAAACGGCAGTTATGAAATTTGGAGTTAAAAAAAGTACTGGCAAATTCCAATGGCAAATCATGGGAACTTCAATTCCTTGCATTGAGGATACCATCTAATTAGGCTATTACTTAACAGGGAAATACTCTATAAAAACATTGATGGAGTTACTGAAAGATAAAATTAGACCACTCCTATCTCAATTAAAAATTATCCATGCAAAATATTGCAAATTCTCTTTAACTCCTGTCATCGAGTTTCTAAGTTTGAAAATTGAAAGTGTGTTATTATATTCGCTGGATATATGTCTTTGTGAAATGGGACCGACCTTAGACCAACTTCAAGGTTCTATCTTGAAAAGCGTAATGTGCTTCCCAATGTCCCTCCCGAATGCTCTGTTAAGACATGAACTAGGTCTAATAGCATTATCCACTCGCTGGAAATGGAGGCTTCTTACTAATTATGTAAAAATAATCTATCCGCTGCATAACTCACTATTAATGGACATGAGGACAAGCATTGAAGCAATGTCCTCACCACCCTTAAATCAATATCGAGCTAAATTAGAGGCTATTTCAACTGACGCCAACATTTCGGTGGACGATGTACACATCAGACCAGCCTATGCAAAAAAAAAGCTATTTGAAATGGATTGGTGCAAGACTATTGAACAAATAGGGCACTACAAATTGCACAAAGAATATTACCTGTATACCAAGAAGCGTTTGCCCAGATATGACCATATAACGCTATTTCCCTGCAATCATACACGGAAGGCCTATTTATGGTTTAAACTATATCTCAAATATACAAGAGAAAGGACATCGCACTGGGCTGTGAGATCCAATGGAACAGCCAATAAGAATTGTAGATTCCCTTTGTGCACAGAATCTATTGAAACTCTGAAGCATCTAGTCCTATATTGTCCACACTTTAAGCACCTGAGATCTACACTTCTTATGGCATTTGTAAATATCAATTATGGCGATTGTCTAATATTCCCATGGACCAGAATGATGCAAGGCACCCACAAACCCTTAATTTACGCAGTAGTGAGATTTTGTAAATTAATAGCTAAAGAACTTGCGTTGTATTCTAGTAACTGAAATGTCAACTGAGATACATCATTGTTATGCTTATCTAATTTCGAATTTGCCTTGCTGGTTATACTTTTAAAAAATCTTAAAATTCTGAAGTTGTAAATATTAAATACTATGATTAACAAATCTAAGGAGTTATGTGCAACACTGATACTTTTATCTATTTACGTTCTTAATCACGATGATAAGAAATTGTATAATTTCTGCACAACATCGTATGTGATCTAAGAACTCTTACCAAGTTTTATCGAAATAATGTTCTTATTTTTCTAAGTTGATATTAGTGTTGCACTTTTAGGAATATGACTCAATGTTTTCTTATTCTTTGTAAAGGTTCTGTTATGTTATAATTGAACCAAGAACAAAAAAAAAAGAAAAAAAAAGTGTGGCAAAAACATTAGCTTGATCATCCTTCTCCATACAATACTTAGCCCATGCAATCAAATCACGTTTCTTCTCTGGTGGTACAGTATTCCGAGTGACAACCTTTGACCCTGCGCCTCGATCAACTACAAGCGGCTCAGAACCACTTGGAAGAGAGGGAGCAGGCAAATTCAATGGAGGTAATGTAACTGGTACGATAAGAAGAGGTGGAGGAACTGGAGGAAGGGGAACATTAGGAGGAGCAGGAACAACTGGAACAACAGCAGGTAGAGAAGGAATAGCAGGAGGAAGAGGCAAAGCAGCAGGAAGAGGAACATACGGAGATGGCACAGAGGCACCAGGCCTTCGTTCATTTAACAATTTGTCTATAAATTCATCGGAAGCATGGAGGTCTTTGGAAGGATAGATTTTTTGAATTCCAAGTGAGAAAGCCCTATCCATATTCCTAGTCGATTCCAAATGTTTATCTTGGTCATACAATAATGCTTTTTCGGCGTTCGTCTTTTGACGGCGCGCATGTTTTTCTCTACTTTTAAGTTGCTGCAATGCTTCTTTTTTCCAATTCTGCAAAACATCAAATGCTGCAGGTCTAGCCTTTTTCTTTAATATAATTGACTCTAAATACTCAATACGAGGGATTTCAAAACTACCATTGATTGGCCACTGAAGTTCGGAGGCATGTCTGGTTTGTCTGTGCCAAATGTCATTAAATACTATACTTCCAATGCCATGTTTACAGTACATAGTACATGCCGGCGACCCCTCCTGTGGTGCGGGATGGCTAAATTCCAAAGATTGTCTATCGCTGCGGAACAACGCCCTGAAGTAGGTAGACAATTTCCCAGGCATATCAAATTATTGGTGTTACCTGGTCAATAATTGTGTCTGCAGATACAATGTGCCAAATTCAAATTATCAGGGTTGAATTAAGAGTCGGGTCACGACCCACCTGAACAAACCCAAGGAGGTCCGATCGGATTTCAAAGAATGTTACCTAACTAATCTTACCTCGTGTATGGTGATTTTGGCAAATCTGACCGCCTCAATAAGTGGACCCTCGTCAAGATGCTGTCTCGGACCACAAGCTAATCGTCCACGGATCGGGTCGTGCAGCGCTGCTGAGGTGTCACGTCTCATTCAGTGGGGCCCCCTTTTGTCACACCGTCCGATCCCTGTCCGATAGCCTGCGTCAACCTTCAATAATCCGGCATCAAACTTGAGGGTCCCTATTCGGGCTCCAACTGTAAAAACAAAATCAAAATATCAAGGCTGAGTAACCCAAAAGGAAATACACTGAACACGGGTTACAAAGGAACATAAAAAGTGCTTTATTGTATACTGAATCCAATTACAAAGAACAGAGCAAAATCAGATAGCTATCGGCCCTCAGTGCAACACAACACACTCTAGCGTGGTTCAGTGAGAGATGCTGTACATTAGAATGCATTGGTTTTTATACTCTTTGTGAGCACGATGTCCAGCCACATTTCGGGTTAATATTCCACTAATACATCACCGATCTAGGGTTCATGCCAAGTCTTGCACATCCGCATATAACTGGTTTGCTTTTAATACATATATCAACAAGCCTATACGGCAACTGTGTATTCTGGGATTTTCCATGCAGGTCTTCTCAAACATTAATACAATGTAGTTAAACAAGTGTTCTGCGTTCAGTATTTGAATACATTGTTCTTAACGCATGCTTGTGGATTTGTTTCATTGCACGAGTAATCCTTTACACACAGGTCAACAAAGGACAAGGTCTCAGTTCACAACCTCAACAAGTGGCCTGGAGGCAAGTTATATATTAGCTACATACAGAGGTCAAGACGGCCATGTTGTATTTTGGAATGACACCGTACACCATTTTAACTCACAGGGTGACTTTTACAAAGCAAACCTAAAATGGCGGATTGACCTAAAATGGCGGCTTACGTTGATTTTGAGGTCAGGACCTTGCAACACAGATTTCTTCGCAAACGACTTTTGAGCAGCTTGGCGTAGGCCAATATACATATATTTATTGTGATAGGAGGCACGATATAATTTCTCTCTTGACAGCATGACAGGTCTGACTGGATGTAGGATCTGGAATACCACGCCAGTCTCCATCATGGCCCTGACATATACATTAATGATATGACACTAGAGCACGAGGATCTTCAACCGGACACCTCCAATGTCTCCACAGTTGTCCCAGAGGGCCACCCACAAGCGAATGAACTGCTCAGTAGGAGTGTAGTGAACGTTCCTACGGATCAAGATCCATGGAGTGTTCCTGGAACTGTGCTATCAGACCTAGGGATCAATGAGGACATGATTCCTTCATGGATGTGTCAGACATCATCAACGTTGATGTCATTTCAGCTAGTGCTGGCAATAATGATAATGAAGATAAATCAGTAACTGTTTTAGAAAGCCACCACCAGGAGAATGAAACATCATTTTAAATTAGAGATTAATCTATACCTCAAATTGATGCTTTGGATCCAATGGAGGATTCAGAAGATGTAATATCTGCAGACATAAATGACAATGTAGCCGATGCGTCCTATAATGTTGATAGTAATTAACTGTATTTCATGAATGATAACATGATTTGTTTGGAAACAAGGGGGAGCACCTCTTAGAAGACAATGATATAAGGGATGAAGTTAACATCATTGATTATGTTTTAAATAATGTGACAGAGCAGGGAGCGCAAGCTCCTGTGGAATTACACAATATACTGTCCAGCCACCACATGTGATATACAACAGTGTACACATGAGAATGTGAGATTGTGGATACACACCCACATTAAGGAGGGACTGGCTACATTTAGCTTTTTGAGTATAGCTGAACTTCCTAAGAGTTATGTAGATCCATTTGATGACTATCAAACCAAACAAGTGGAGAAATTAAAATTGCTGAAGAGATGTTTGAAAACTCTTATAGGTGTAGATGGATAGTTACAATTAGGATCACTCTTCCATTCTATGGCACCTCAAGGGGATAAGTCATGTGGTAGGACCCATTCTGCCCAGAAAAGGGTAAAATAGCACATAAGATGCCATTTCATGTCAGCGTTCGACTTTTCCCCTTAACCTAATAAATAAGAAAAACTGGCCTAGGCCTGTACAGAAACGAATGCTTAGAAATGAATGCCTAAGAAGCTAGATTTAAGATGCCTAAAAGTCAGTGGCTTATTAAGCCTCATATGCTGAAATGTAACCTGTGAGTTTGCTTTACCTTTTCGATACATCCTCTAAATGAGGTATGTGCCTTTCTGAAAATATTCATAATTTTAAACATAGTTCTGCATAGAATTCTGAAACGTGTGAAGTGAACACAGCCAGCAATTGGCAGAGAAAAAAAACATTTTGTTTTTCATTCCTTCCAAAAGGGATTTTACAGTAGCTCTCAAAATAAGCTATGTAATATGTCTTTGTCCTTTATACAGGGAAGAAACAAGTTGTCAGTGATAGGAGAATGATGGCACTTAATCTCAACAGCTTCTTCCTAGGCACAAAATAAGTGCATTTGTTGGCTATTTGAAGGCAAGACAAGGCCGTTAATTTTGCATCAGACAGATATGCCTTCTAAAATTCAAAACTGTTTACCAATCCTAAAAGTTGGGGAACAACTTGTAAGATTAGGGGTGTCACAATTAAATGTTGTTATACATCATAACATAAGGGGCAGGGTTCAAAGTCCCTGCTTCATAAGATTGCATTAGGAATACCAGTATCAGAGGGATGTCCATCATATGACATGTAAGTAGATTCCAGGGGGGTTTACCATAAAAAAAGGTATGTAAATGGTATGTCATCCTTCTTTATATAGACTGGCAAGGTAAAGGATTGGGAAGCTGACCTGATGACTACCCTGATGGTGTGTAGCTGAAGAAGCAGTCTGAAGATCCTGTCTTGCTGCGACTGGCCTCTTCCCCTGCCCCCCTAACACCATCTATTCACACGCAATGTTCTTGCTTGACTTAAAGGCAGGCATTCAATAAGGTGCTGGGGTAGCAGCCTTACTTGAATTGAACATGTTCCAACACTTTATTGATCTTTCACTATTGCTATTGTGTTCCATTGCATTCCAGCATTACATGTATGGATTTGAATACTCAGGCCTTTCATACTTAAATACTTGCTTGCATTATTGCATTTTTGATTAGTACATTGCTGAAATAGTGTGTAGTGTACACCATTGGTTATCATTGTTCATACCTTTGGGGTTTTTGCAAAGAAAACATTATTATGTAGCTATTATTGCTTTTGCATTACAAGGTTGCATTTCTCCAGCATTGAGAGAAAGATACATGGTTTTGGTTTAGTTCACCTTTCGATAGGTAGCAAACAGCATTTCGCAGATATCCTGGTATTTGAATTTATAATGGTTTTATCTTTGCATTTCAAAGAGAAATTGTGCTTTGCCTATTGCAGACATCATGAATAGAGCAGCGGAGTTCGGCAGTGAGTTCAGTCTGCCACAGGTCCTGTTGGTGTGAGGAGCTGCAGCGACTGTTTGCATTTCTGTCGGACCAATCCCCATTTGGTTGCTGTAACTTTAATTTTTGAGGCCAACCTACATAAGCTACTGCCGGGCGCGGAACGCGGCGCAGAGTTCGGCAGTGAGTTCAGTCTGCCCCAGTCCGCCCCGGTTTCCGCACCGGCAAAATGACACGTGGTGCTCTGGTCATTACTGCTGCTGCGGCACCCCCAAAAACAGCTTTTGCCATTGTCATCGTCATCTGCCCCCAATCGCGCCATAAAGTGCTGCAGCTGCGTCGGAATCTGATTAATGGAGCGGAGTCAGAGGTAAGCAACAATTCCATTACTGAAATATATGTTGCCCCCTCCGTTAATGACATTTCTGTAATATCAACATTAAAATTCTTAGCAACGGTGGTAGTAAACAAGTCAGCCCTTGTTGCATTTCAGGCCTTAGACGCAGAAGTGAATTACGATCCTCGACTATCACCAAACGCGAGAGCTACTGTGTCTGCTCTATCACGCGGGCTCCCAGAAACTAGTATAACGCCCTTGGTTCCAGTCTTACCTTTGCCGTCAGTTTACATCGATGCCAGCGAGTCTCCTTTCGATGTAACTGACTCTGAGCTGCTGGCGTTGCGCATGGTGAGCGAGTTCAGTGCTGAAGAGGTTACCGCGATGCGCACCAAAGCTGCGGATTCAGTCAGCGTCCCTCACGTTCTCTGTTGTCCAACTAATGTCCTGGTTGATGACCACCACCCCACCAGGCTGCGAGTGGGCACGTGGTCAACACTGCAGGCCAAATTATCGAGTCTGACGTCTTCATATTTCCACAACCTTTCTGCTCGAATGAGTTGACTCCAACAACACAAAAAAACATAGAAAGCAATGAAAACTGTTCCCAGACTCCATCCATCTCGAGAATTAACGCGGAATTGATAGCTGCCCCAAGACTCATAAAATGGCTGCATGTCGATGGATTAAGGCCCAAGGACTCACCCGCAAAAAGGCTTGCGAGGTTGGATACAAATAATGAAATGCCAAAAAAAGTGGGAAGTGGCTTTGGAAGCCCTGTCGCCACAGCGAATACAATCCCAAAAAACAAGGAGCTGCCTGCATCTGAGTTAGCCGTGAGAGAAGCGCGTCTAAATGAAAGATTAAAGGCAGACTTCCTAACAATGCGAGAGAGACTTGAAGAGAGCTTCATTCACAAATATGGAAAGGCTTGTGATACGATCAACTCTGACAACAGAATGGGTCCGAACTCTCCGCTCTCAAAGACAAGCACGCCACAAAGGAAAATATCTGCTGGAGGCAAAATTGCTAATGAGGATAGAAGGAAAACAACCTCATATTCTTAAACAAACGAGACTCCCAAAGTGAGCATGCAATCTTCCAACGCCTCGGCTGTACATGGCAGTGATTCAGACACCGATTCTAAGAATAAGGTCCATCTGCCGGCGTGCAAATTCATAACAACGTTCTAGCAGCAACATCCATTGCCATGCTCCCATTCATGAAGTTGTACGAGGCCATGCATGATTCTCTAAATGACCAGATATCATTGCTGGCCACAATAAATAGCAAACTGTGCAAGATGGAAACGTTGTCGCAAAACATCACCCATAGACTTGACTATGAAGCCGACGCCTCACGATGCTGGCAATCGCGTCTAAGCGATATTGCCAGACAAGAATCTAATGATAAAGCTGATCTTATGCTGGCCGTCACTGAATGTACAAAATGGATGCGACACAATATGACATCGAAGTACGACTCCATGGCCGTCACAGCACATAGATCAGCCTAAAAAATGCCCACAAGGAAGCCAACGTTAAAATCACATGGGCTACATGGCACTCCCAAAGAGCTTCCAACTATTGAGATCCTCGATACACAAGTTGCAATAAATTCTTCTGGCCCCAATATAATGTCAACGAAACAAGTGACATCAATGATCGCTCCGGCCTCAAAAAAGGGAATTGATCCACCGCGTTCAGAGAAGACAACCCCAGAGCTAGTTCCAACGTGCTATGCAAAGAATGCACAATTGATTGACGATGCTGAGAAAGCAAATTCAAATGAAACTATAGAATCAAATACGAGGGACTCTCAAGCATCTCCTGATCCAGGCCTGCAAGACCTGACCACCAAATTATCCTTTGGAATATTCAGAGGACAAGCAAAAACGATAAAGATACTAGACAGGCAAAACATCCAACCAAGAATAAAAGCAAAGGTAAATCTTCCAAAGCGAGACTTGAACCGAAAGCAAAGAGACCAAGAACCAATGAGGCAAAAAGATTCATCAGGAACATCACAACCCCTCCTCCCCTCAGTATGTTCAGCCGAGCGACAAAAAAGGGAAACATCTCGAATGAATTTAAAAAAGTCAATAAATCGAATATGGTGGCAGCACCACACACCAAGAGAATGAGGGAAGAGCAAAGTGAGGAAGAAGACGCAGAGAGCGAATCTTCGATCGATCTCTCCGATCTTTCGACTTATTCTGTTGATGATGATGACGACGATTCAACAGAGAGGAACGGGGATATTATAACCAGAGAAAAAAAAATGTGGCTAAATTGATTGATATGAAGTCTGGAAAGAGGTCACAAAATTCGCCTCCAACAAATGCAGAGATGAGGAACAAAATCATCAAAAGCCAAGCCCCGGCGGGGACTGCCAAAGTAGAAAGTATAGATACTTGCCGAAAAGGAAACAAGGTGAGCAATAAACAGACCTCACTTGCAAATTTAAATCCAAAACAGACAATGGCTCAAAAAGCCAAATGAGTAGGACAAAATAAAATAAGCTCTCAGCAATTTGATAAACCTATAAAGACCAACAGTTGGAAACTACAACTTGAGAACATTCTAAATGAACAAAATTATGTGAACTTAAACCATCACAATATTATTAAGCTTTTACACAGCATACCCACTCTACGTACAATCGAATCCGACGACATTGTACTCATTGAATACATGTCGGAGGCACGACTAGACGGAGTTACTCTACACCTCAAGTCAAAATTAATTGGCAGGCAACTTCTTGACGCCAAAGAAGACCTGTTGTTCTTTGGCTTCGATGTACAGTACTTAGAGGAAGGTCTATTTCATCAAAGTCGTTCAAATGCAAGTCAGCTCGTCCAACGGAGCGACAAACAAAAACATGCAGATCTACAAGACCAGTTTAGAGCTTCACCTGCGCCTGTCCAAACAGACTCCTCAAACTCACGATGGAACTCTCAAGGGCAGAAGAGAGGTAACCACTAGGATAAGACCCCAGGAAAGACCGTTATCCACCATTTGGAATCTTGGAACACAAGAGGCTTCGCCCACCTATCCAAAGAGAAATGGCCACAATTAGACAAATATACACCTGCATGTTTACAAGAAACCTGGCTCAGGCACAAACCAACAAGTGATGGATACACATTACTGTTTAATGCAGCTGGTAAGAATGAGTTTGGTCGACCATTTGCTGGCTAATTACGATGATTAAAAATAATCTAAATCGGACCATTGTAAAGGCCGTAAATCCGAACTTGTTTACTCAAGCAACCACAGTAAAACTCCCCGTGACCAATGAGGGTCCTAGGTGCCACTTGCTAATAATCAACGTGTATTGGAATCCAGCGATGATCCCCCAAAACAAACTAATAGCGACTGTCACCGCATCAATTGATGAATGCCTAATTACCTACAACGATCCAATAATAATTATATGTGGTGATCTAAACTACTCTTGGGTTAAGGAGCGAAGCCCACTCTACAAAACAAACACTCTGACAAGTACTCAATCATTAGACAGAGGCATCCGTTGGATGAAGGAGATGACGATAAGAAACTGTACTATGTTAAACGGATGCACGTATGGAGATATCCCAGCTGCACCCACATGGCACCGTGGATCCAGTTCCAAAACACTTGATTATATTTTGGTGTCAAGAAATTTAAAAAGCAAAATCACTTACTTGACAACAGCAAAAACTACAAAAAGCGATCATGATGCATTAGTGAGGACGTGGCATGAGATGGAGAATCGAGCTCTGAGGTCAAATATACGGAACCCATAACAACAAACCACTCAGGTTCAAGGTTGAGAATTAACACCAAACAACTGAACAAGTTTACTGAAAAATACGTGACAATCCCTACACTGGCATCAAACACCAACTACAGCCTGCTGTTGATGCAGTTCAGAGTGGAAAAAACAAATCAAAGGACACATCAAATATCCAACAGACATTCCTTTAGTACAATTCTTTACCAAGCAAAGAAACAATTGCACAGTGATCTAACGAAGATAAAAAAAAAGGTAAAGGCAAAGAAAGTGCCATCCAAATGAAAAAACGACGGCTTCAGTATAGAAATTGGCTAAAAGCCTTTAATATCAAGCGTGACCAGGAGCAAGCGGAAACTATGCTGCAGCTCATCATGCGGAAAGACACGAGATTGCTATGGGAAATAATCAACACCGGCTCAGTAAAAGCTGCCTACAACATGGCAAACGGGGTAAACGATGCAAGATGGGTCTCCTACTACACTGCTGTCTTTGACTCACAGAGTACTGCATGCCCAATACCAGAGATTGAAAGTACCTTTAATTGGCTCATCGTTGAAACAACACAGGACATAAAATGTGCAATTCAAAAATTAAACAACTGCAGAGCAGCCGGCCCAGATGGCATTTCCAACGTAATGTTGAAAACAAATAGTTTTCTATGGGCAAAGTTCATCGCCACATTGTTTGAGAGGATCGCAGCGAGCAAGACTCTACCTGAGTACTGGAGTACGGCAATAGTCGTGCCCATATTCAAAAAGGGCGACCGTAACGATCCGACGAATTATGGTCCTATCACGCTTCTCGACACAATAGGAAAAGTGTTTGCCGCGTTCCTGCAAAAGAAACTAGCGCTCTGGGCGGAGCAGGCAAAGGTAATCGACAAACGCCAAACAGGTTTAACAAAGGGGGTCGGTGTCAAAGTGAATTTGATCATCTTAAACACCATTAAACTAGAATCTGTGAAGAATGGCAAAAATGTGTTCCTTGCCTTCATAGACTTGAAACAAGCCTTCGATACCATCAACCGCCAGAAATGATGGGGAAAATTACTATCATGGGCATGTCCTCCGGAGATACTGCAACCTATTATGGCACTACATTCTAACACTTCCTTCCGTGTAAGATTGAACGCAAAAGGTGATCTATCTGACGTGATCTTTACAAAGAGGGGAGTTAAACAAGGCTGCCCACTGGCAGCTTTACTGTTTAAACTTTTCATATCGGACTTACCCATTGCTTTAACGGAGCCAAGGACATTCCCCCCACAGATTAACAACCATCATGTTTCCTGGGTCACGTATGCTGACGATATTGTCCTGTTGGATACCACACAAATTTGGCTGCAACGATCGTTAGATGCACTTCAAAAGTATTGCAATAATAACAACCTATTAATAAACACAAAGAAATCAAAGATCATGTCAATTATCAGCGGACGCTCACGAAGTAAAAAAAACTTCAGGTGGTACTTAAACAATGAAAAATTAGATGCCACAAATTCCATCCGCTATCTAGGAGTGCAATTCAACATCTCAATACGTGAATGGAACTGGACTCAAGAGTTGTTAATGCGAATAACAATGTTCGCCTTGCAAGGACTGAAACTGCATGAGGCATACGGCAAATTCACGTTAAAACTGTTACTCTCCTTCTACTTACAAAAAGTTGTACCGGCCATAACGTTCGGCAGTGAAGGTGGATGGAACATACCTGCAGACATCTGGTGTAATTTAGAGGGTAAATTTTGGCAAAAAGTGCTACGCTTAGCACAGAACCTCTCAATAACAGTGATCCGCTATGAACTGGGCATAGATTCATTATACGGCACAGTGCTGTGGAAGTCCATTTCTGCATGGCAGAAAATGAGAATGGTTCCAGTAGCTGGCCCTTATGAAATTCTACAAAAAAGCTCTAACACCAACACGTCGGATCTAATAAGCATGTGGGAACAAACATTATTTGCGATCATGCGATCTGCAGATCTGATGGAAGAGCTTGTTATAAAAATGCCACAAAGTGCCAAAATAAAATTGAGACGCTGGAATTGGATTCAGAATGAGGACAAGCGAAAAAAGTTGACATCTATTCAAGATCTGGGAACTTCATTGCATGGTCTTGACGAAACCCCCAAGTACTTATGTAAATTCCCTTCACGACATCATCGCAATCAATTTATGAGACTGTGCTTCAACCTCTATAAGACCAAAGCAGTTCTAAGGATGTGGCGCGATCCTGATACCGCTGATAATCAATGTAGATACTGCAATAATGCAGTGGAATCAGCCAAACACCTGATAATTGAATGCCCAGCTACTAAAATTCTAAGGACGTTACATCTTGCAAGCTACGCTCCAATAGACAACAACTTCGAAGAGTGGTGGAGCTATTTAATCACTGGAACAAATACACGGCTGACATGTGCAGTGATACATTATATGGACTCCATACTGCCAGAAATCTGATTAGGTCTCGGCCAGACACAACAAGCAGCAACATGATGGACTGTTAAACAAAGGATACATGTAACTGTGTAATAAAAAAGGGTGTTCTTTTGTAAACTAAACTAAAAATTACAATTAAAAAAAAATAGAGCAGTTATTGGTTGTTTATTTGAAAATTGTTTTACTTTCACCACCTGCTCATAATAGAAATGTGAATTGTGAATTATATGATGTGAAGGGATGGATCAAGATGTGATACATTGATTAAAGTAATGAGCTGAGAGATTAGTATTTTTATAATAAAATGTATTCATATATATTAGTAGTCATTACATTTATTGGACTCCATATTCATTCTGGGAAACGTGATGCCAATATGCTATGCCATTCCATCTGTTTAATTTCTATTTAGTTCTGCTCATAAAAAGCACAGTTTATGAGGCAACACTTCAAGGATTCTGTCTCACACTAACAGTTCCCGTTTACGGTTGGGTGTGCTTAAAAGGTGGAAGGGGGAGGAATGCTTATTAGGAGTTCCATGAGATAAATGCTAACAATTCATAAACCCACATTTCTCTACATCTTCATGCGTAACTTTGTTGCAGGAACAGAAAGGGTTGTGCACTTAGACACAGTGGAGACACCTACCTGACTTCTAAGTCACAGCCTCTGCTACTAGTCGCAATTGAAGATTGCTAGGGTCTTCCTGCACAAGCAGGTGGGGAGTCTCTCCCCATAAGTCCTAGAGGTTTCTAGCTAGCCAGGTATTTTCAAGGAAAAAAGCAACACAGGGAAGGCTTGGGATGGGAAAGGGGGTGCTTAATTGAAAAGGGAATCCAGTACTCAATTTATCCTCAGCACATCACATCAAACATGAATGGCAGCTCATAAGGTTATCTCCCTGAATGCACATGGGTTGAACTCCCCCGTGAAGACAAAGAGGATTCTCATAAATCTAATAGAATTAGGGGCGGAAGTAACGCTGCTCCAAGAAACCCATCTCCTTATCAGATTGGCGGAGACTTAAATCAAAATGGTTCCCGCACTTATGTCCTTCGCAAAAAAAGCAGGCATAGCAATCCTGATAAACAAGACAGTGACCTTTAAAAAGATGGCATAGACAATCAGGGGATATTTCTGAGTATTGGTATAAGCTATGGTGGGACGGATTTATCCCTTTTTTTAACTACAGCCCGAACCAACAGAAAGAGGACTTTTATGCCATGCTGTTTCCACAGATGGCTCAGTTTCAAATAGGGGATTTAATCATGGGTGGTGATCTAAACGCAGCACTGAACACAGACCTAGGCAGTTCCGGACTCAGCGATCCTCAAGACAAAGACACCACATGCCTCCATCTCTTTCTCATACGATCTTAGATTTAGACATGATGGATGTATGGCGACATTTCAACACTCACACACAGGACTAAACACATTTTCTGCAACTCCACCGTAGTTACTCCAGGATTCGAAATTGAGGGGGGCTAAGAGCTATTTAGCTGTTGCTTGTAGCCTAGGAGAGCCTGGTTAGCTTGACACTAGCAAGAACCAGGAGCTACTTTTGGCTCCCCAGGCCAACTGATGCAGAACAAGCACACCCATGTGAATTTAACACTGTGCATTTCGGACAACCTATAAATAAACATTAGGACACATCTATACAACATTTAGGGGCCGATTCATGGAACAAACGTGCGCCGAAAATCTAGGCGCAAGCATGCGCAAGCGGAAAAAAACAGGCGCACACGCACGCGTGCGATTCATGGAAGTCCCTGCGCGTGTTCACCGCGGGATGTGCGCCAAACCCGTGCATGGCGCACAAGTCACTGCAACATCGCGAAAGGCGTGCGCGACGCGCACAGTGAAAGCGCACAACCTCAGCGCACACACCAGAAAGTGGGCGGGACATGGGGCGTAACGTGCGGAATGGGGAACAACACGCGAAAATAAGGGCGTAACTGGGGATGTACTGCACGGAAGCAGAGGGAACGCCCACACGCACTCGAACCACACGTATTCATGGAATGGAATAGGGCAAAGCCACGCACAGCCAAAGCCACACACAAGCTGAAACACGGCCGCCACACGAAGGCAGGCGGTAGAGTCCCAGCGCATCAAAAAAGTGGCGCCGCGGGAAGTTAAATACGCGATTGAGCGGGGTACGTGTATTCTGGGGGTGCGCGGGAATTACACACGCGATTGAGCGGGGTACGTGTATTCCGGGGGTGCGCGGGAAGTTACACACGCGATTGAGTGAGGTACGTGTATTCCGGGGGTGCGCGGGAAGTTACACACGCGATTGAGCGGGGTACGTGTATTTCGGGGGTGCGTGGAAAGTCAAATATGCGATTGAGCGGGGTACGTGTATTTCGGGGGTGCGCGGGAAGTTACATACGCGATTTGGCCGGGTACGTGGATTTCAGGGGTGCGCGGGAAGTTCCACACGCGATTTGGCCGGGTACGTGGATTTCAGGGGTGCGCGGGAAGTTCCACACGCGATTGAGCGTGGTACGTGTATTCCGGGAGTGCGCGGGAAGCTACACACGCGATTGAGCGAGGTACGTGTATTCCGGGGGTGCGCGGGAAGTTACACACGCGATTGAGCGGGGTACGTGTATTTCGGGGGTGCGCGGGAAGTCAAATATGCGATTGAGCGAGGTACGTGTATTCCGGGGGTGCGCGGGAAGTTACACACGCGATTGAGCGGGGTACGTGTATTTCGGGGGTGCGCGGGAAGTCAAATATGCGATTGAGCGGGGTACGTGTATTTCGGGGGTGCGCAGGAAGTTACACACGCGATTTGGCCGGGTACGTGGATTTCAGGGGTGCGCGGGAAGTTCCACACGCGATTTGGCCGGGTACGTGGATTTCAGGGGTGTGCGGGAAGTTCCACACGCGATTGAGCGGGGTACGTGTATTCCGGGAGTGCGCGGGAAGTTACACACGCGATTGAGCGAGGTACGTGTATTTCGGGGGTGCGCGGGAAGTCAAATATGCGATTGAGCGAGGTACGTGTATTCCGGGGGTGCGCGGGAAGTTACACACGCGAATGAGCGGGGTACGTGTATTTCGGGGGTGCGCGGGAAGTTCCACACGCGATTTGGCCGGGTACGTGGATTTCAGGGGTGCACGGGAAGTTCCACACGCGATTTGGCCGGGTACGTGGATTTCAGGGGTGCGCGGGAAGTTCCACACGCGATTGAGCGGGGTAAGTGTATTTCGGGGGTGCGCGGGGAGCAGCACACGTGAATTGCACGTGTGGGTCCTCCCAGGTGTACCCTCTACACCCTCCACGGCCCCTGCAGGTGGCTCACACCACAGGGGCCTACCCAGCACATGTCCTGCAGGCACCCCATCCACCTTGGCCATGCCCACCAGCCAACCCACATATCAACTAGCACTACTGCCCACCAACGCATGTCCCCTTGCACCCCCAGCCACCAGGGGCAGCCTCCACCAGGCCCCCACCCATGTCTCCCACCACCCCCACCCCCCAGCACTGTGGGGCACCTGCCAGCAGGCCCCCACCCATGTCCAACCCATGTCTCCCAGCACCCCCACCCCCCAGCAGTGCAGGGGCAGCCTCCACCAGGCCCCCACCCATGTCTCCCACCACCCCCACCCCCCAGTCACCAGGGGCAGCCTCCACCAGGCCCCCACCCATGTCTCCCACCACCCCCACCCCCCAGCAGTGCAGGGGCAGCCTCCACCAGGCCCCCACCCATGTCTCCTACCACCCCCACCCCCCAGCAGTGCAGGGGCAGCCTCCACCAGGCCCCCACCCATGTCCAACTCATGTCTCCCAGCACCCCCACCCCCCAGCAGTGCAGGGGCAGCCTCCACCAGGCCCCCACCCATGTCTCCCACCACCCCCACCCCCCCAGTCACCAGGGGCAGCCTCCACCAGGCCCCCACCCATGTCTCCCAGCACCCCCACCCCCCAGCAGTGCAGGGGCAGCCTTCACCAGGCCCCCACCCATGTCTCCCAGCACCCCACCCCCCAGCAGTGCAGGGGCAGCCTCCACCAGGCCCCCACCCATGTCTCCCACCACCCCCACCCCCAGTCACCAGGGGCAGCCTCCACCAGGCCCCCACCCATGTCTCCCAGCACCCCCACCCCCCCAGTCACCAGGGGCAGCCTCCACAAGGCCCCCACCCATGTCCAACTCATTTCTCCCACCACCCCCACCCCCCAGCACTGTGGGGCACCCTCCACCAGGCCCCCACCCATGTCTCCCACCACCCCCACCCCCCCAGTCACCAGGGGCAGCCTCCACAAGGCCCCCACCCATGTCCAACTCATGTCTCCCAGCACCCCCACCCCCCAGCACTGTGGGGCACCTGCCAGCAGGCCCCCACCCATGTCCAACTCATGTCTCCCAGCACCCCCACCCCCCAGCACTGTGGGGCACCTGCCAGCAGGCCCCCACCCATGTCCAACTCATGTCTCCCACCACCCCCACCCCCCAGCCACCAGGGGCACCCTCCACCAGGCCCCCACCCATGTCTCCCACCACCCCCACCCCCCAGCAGTGCAGGGGCAGCCTCCACCAGGCCCCCACCCATGTCTCCCAGCACCCCCACCCCCCAGCAGTGCAGGGGCGGCCTCCACCAGGCCCCCACCCATGTCTCCCACCACCCCCACTCCCCAGTCACCAGGGGCAGCCTCCACCAGGCCCCCACCCATGTCTCCCAGCACCCCCACCCCCCCCAGTCACCAGGGGCAGCCTCCACAAGGCCCCCACCCATGTCCAACTCATGTCTCCCACCACCCCCACCCCCCAGCACTGTGGGGCACCCTCCACCAGGCACCCACCCATGTCTCCCACCACCCCCACCCCCCAGTCACCAGGGGCAGCCTCCACAAGGCCCCCACCCATGTTCAACTCATGTCTCCCAGCACCCCCACCCCCCAGCACTGTGGGGCACCTGCCAGCAGGCCCCCACCCATGTCCAACTCATGTCTCCCAGCACCCCCACCCCCCAGCACTGTGGGGCACCTGCCAGCAGGCCCCCACCCATGTCCAACTCATGTCTCCCATCACCCCCACCCCCCAGCCACCAGGGGCACCCTCCACCAGGCCCCCACCCATGTCTCCACCACCCCCACCCCCCAGCAGTGCAGGGGCAGCCTCCACCAGGCCCCCACCCATGTCTCCCACCACCCCCACCCCCCAGCAGTGCAGGGGCAGCCTCCACCAGGCCCCCACCCATGTCTCCCACCACCCCCACCCCCCAGCAGTGCAGGGGCAGCCTCCACCAGGCCCCCACCCATGTCTCCCAGCACCCCCACCCCCCAGCAGTGCAGGGGCAGCCTCCACCAGGCCCCCACCCATGTCTCCCCCCCCACCCCCCAGTCACCAGGGGCAGCCTCCACCAGGCCCCCACCCATGTCTCCCAGCACCCCCACCCCCCCAGTCACCAGGGGCAGCCTCCACAAGGCCCCCACCCATGTCTCCCACCACCCCCACCCCCCAGTCACCAGGGGCAGCCTCCACCAGGCCCCCAACCATGTCTCCCACCACCCCCACCCCCCAGCCACCAGGGGCACCCTCCACCAGGCCCCCACCCATGTCTCCCACCACGCCCACCCCCCAGCAGTGCAGGGGCAGCCTCCACCAGGCCCCCACCCATGTCTCCCACCACCCCCACCCCCCAGTCACCAGGGGCAGCCTCCACCAGGCCCCCACCCATGTCTCCCAGCACCCCCACCCCCCCAGTCACCAGGGGCAGCCTCCACAAGGCCCCCACCCATGTCTCCCACCACCCCCACCCCCCAGTCACCAGGGGCAGCCTCCACCAGGCCCCCACCCATGTCTCCCACCACCCCCACCCCCCAGCCACCAGGGGCACCCTCCACCAGGCCCCCACCCATGTCTCCAACCACCCCCACCCCCCAGCAGTGCAGGGGCAGCCTCCACCAGGCCCCCCACCCATGTCTCCCACCACCCCCACCCCCCAGCAGTGCAGGGGCAGCCTCCACCAGGCCCCCACCCATGTCTCCCAGCACCCCCACCCCCCCCAGTCACCAGGGGCAGCCTCCACAAGGCCCCCACCCATGTCCAACTCATGTCTCCCACCACCCCCACCCCCCAGCCACCAGGGGCAGCCTCCACCAGGCCCCCACCCATGTCTCCCAGCACCCCCACCCCCCAGCAGTGCAGGGGCGGCCTCCACCAGGCCCCCACCCATGTCTCCCACCACCCCCACCCCCCAGCACTGTGGGGCACCTGCCAGCAGGCCCCCACCCATGTCCAACCCATGTCTCCCAGCACCCCCACCCCCAGCAGTGCAGGGGCAGCCTCCACCAGGCCCCCACCCATGTCTCCCACCACCCCCACCCCCCAGCACTGTGGGGCACCTGCCAGCAGGCCCCCACCCATGTCCAACCCATGTCTCCCAGCACCCCCACCCCCCAGCAGTGCAGGGGCAGCCTCCACCAGGCCCCCACCCATGTCTCCCACCACCCCCACCCCCCAGCAGTGCAGGGGCAGCCTCCACCAGGCCCCCACCCATGTCCAACTCATGTTCCCCACCCAACATGTCATCACAATCCAGAACCCTGGTCTCTATGGTCAGCCCCCAAATGCAAAACACCCACCCGAGTATTGCATCCACCCACTCATAATTTGCAATTACATCACAGAACACCAATTGCAAGTTCCGAAACAAACACATGTCCCTCACATACACCCAATGGGTGTCAGTGAATCTCAAAACACATAACATGAAATGCATGAAAACAATGAGATACCACACATTGAAGTTCAACAAAAAAATAATGTATTAAAGGAAACATGAATAGAATCAAAAATGAAGAAACAGAAATGTGAATGTAAAAAAATGAAAAGAAGCATGTCCGTTCAAAATTTTAAAAAAAAAGAAAATTGAAATCCAAAGTAATGTTGTACAAAGTCAATGTCCACAAAACAAAATCCAATGGGAAATAAAAATAAAAGCCATTGATCCATGGAGAATGTTAAAAAAGAAAGTATGTACAAGTCTACAACTATGTACAATGCAAGAAGCCAGGGTCCATTATCCCAACAAAATAAAGGAAACCTATCTAACTACACTAACTAATAAAAAAAATATATACAAAAATGTGGCCAATGTCCAAAAGGTCCAAATGAAACAAAAACAAAAATGAAACCTAACACTACCTACATAACTATGTACAAGGGCAGCGGGCTAGTTCCACGGCTCACTTCTCAATGTCCCGGAGGCGGTCCTCCTCCATGGCCCCGAGGGTCCGCAGGGCCGTCGACGTGTCCACCTCCAAACCCCTGCGGATTGCCTCGAGGCACTCGGCCCCCCTCAGGGCCCTCTGCATGGAGTTCTCCGCCCTGACCATTGAGAGCCGTGCCTCTTCCGCCCGCTGCCGCTCCGCATCTATGGCGTGGCCCAACCGCTGCCACACGGAAGACACTTTTTGTCCTGGGTCCTCCTGCCCTCCGGCCGATGCCTGCCCCTCCGATGTCGAAGGCCCCGAGCCTTCATGGCTCCCACCATGGTGCTGCTGCTGCTGTGCCTCTGCCCCTGCACTGCCTCCTGCTGCCTGCAAATCCTCTGCCGGCTGGGGTGCAGTCGTTGACGTGGCCACCCCTGCTGGACTTCCGAATCCCGACTGTGGCAGGGATGCCTCCTCCACCAGCCTGGCCGCACCGTCAGAGGCAGCTCCACAGGGCACCCAGGTGACTGATGGGTGGGAAGATGGCACAGAGTACGACTGGCGCGTAGGGGGTCCAGCTGAGGAGGGGGTCGTGGCAAGCCCCATCAGACGGAGGAATCCGGCCTGGGTGACCTGTCCCAGCAGGCTGACGTGGTCAACGAGCCATTCGAGATGACGTGCAGTCTCTTCATGAAAAGACTGCAGGTCACCTCGCATGGCCCGTTGACGCAACGCCACACCAGCCAGGACAGGCTCAACCCGGGCCTGGATAGCCACGTCCGCAGGCAGAGGAAGGCCAGTTGACGTCAGCTCATCCCCTGCCTGAAAACTGGTCTGGACATAGGCATCCCTGCTGGTGCAAGATGATGCAGGGACAGGATCAGGGACAGGATTGCACACAGGCACCTCCGCGGCGGCCTGTGCTGCCTCCTGTCCCTGGTCCTGCACTGCACCACTAGCACCAGTGGGATCCCCACCCCCAGACCCCGTCTCTGGTGCTTGCACGGCCTCCCCCTCCACCAAACCCCCCACCAACCTGGATGACTCTGTGCCATCTTCCCCCGTTGGGCCCTGTGGGGTCCCAGCTGCCCCTTCTGCTGCCGAGGAGTCCAACTGCAACCTCCGCCTCTTGGACCTCCCCCCGGCAGCTGCGGCCTGGGACGCGGCACCGGACTCCTCACTCCCCGACGAGATGACAACATGGGAGGGGAGCCGGGCCTTGCGTCTCCGGCTGGCGGTGGGATCCCCGCTGCTGTGCTCCACAGCACCTTCTCCGCCCTCTTCATCAGTTGACGCTGCAGACAGGGAGAAACAAAACACACGCATCAGGGCAATGTACAATGGACACATACACACATGACAGTTGTACATGAGTGGCATTGGCAAACCTCAGACATGTCATCACGATCCCCAACACACATGTCATTACAACTCGCACACACGAGCCATACCACAGCCATATCGCAACTGCCAACACCATCCATACACATATAACAGCATGAGCAGCCAAAGGTGAGCCAGACATCACATGCAACACAGGAAGTGCACCACACATGTACACACACCACCACACTTGCATGCATGTGTACACCTCTGGCAAGTGTCGCAGTGTTCAGACGGGCATCCATGTCACATCTGCCCATCAGGCTTCCACATACCGCTGTCACATGCATCCATGTTGCATCACTGTTGCACCCTTGTCAAATATACACACATGCACATGTACACAGCGCTGATACATGCAGCTGAAAACAACATACATGCGTGACATCACAGACATGTCTACTCACATACACATTCATACAAACTTGTGTGCCCACACAACTGCATTTGGCATGCAAGCCCACACACACAGGCACCATCCATGTCTCACACATTACAGCCCTCGCATGTGTCAGCCCCACGGCCCTGTACACCCGCACCCATACTCGACCCCATACAAACAGATGTGCAACCTGCACACTACTGAACAATCACCACACGCACTGCTCACAATCAGGATGCATGTACACTCACCGCTCGACTCCACACGGGTCTGCCTCTCAAGGACCTGGACGTGGAGCGCTGGGGATATGTGTTCCAGGACCCTCATCTGTTCCTCCGACAAGTGGCCCCGGCGCCCCTTGGCATCCGCTGCCTTCAAGAGGCGCCGGGCCTTGTTCAGGGTCCTGGACCTGAAGTCCTCCCAGCGCTTCTTGACATGTTGGAAGTCGCGGACTGCCACCCCCTCCGCGTTGATGGCAGTCACAATGTCAGTCCAGATCCGAGTCCGTCCTTCCGTGTCGGCGCGGGAACTTCCGAAGAGGGCATCATACTGCCCCAGGACTTGCTCCACCAGGACACCAACTTCAGTGGCACTGAAGCTGGTGCCCCTCTGCCTCTCTGGCCGGGGGTTGTCAGTGGTCACAGATGGAGTTTGCCCCGACATGACAACCCCAGAGGCAGGAGTGGGTGGGCAACTGGGTCCTGGGGCTGGGCTGTGGAGCGATGGAATCCCAGTCGGGAGTCTTTGGTTCCAGCAGGGGTGGTCACACAAACAGCACCCCTGGCTGATGTGCAGGCAGCAAATGGCAGGGCACGTGGGCAGCAGGCAGTCAGGCAGCAGCAGATGGCAGGTGGGAGCGTGCTCGGGGCTCTGGGGGGCAGTAGTTCGGCCTTCTGGGCAGGAGCATGGTCTTCCGTGTGCTTACGCGTGGCCAGCTTGATACGGAGTGATTTGGCACGTGAAAATTCTGCACGTCAGCGTGTAATTCGAGGAAAGGCCCTTAGCGCGTAAGCGCGTCTGCACGCATACGCATTTTCATTGGACCAAAGGCCCTCAGCGCGTGAGCGCGTCTGTGACGTGACGTGCGAGGGAGTATCCCTCATTGCACGTGATGACAGAACACACGTGGATTTCAACCAATCGCGTGTGAAAGTTCACGGCACCCCGGAACACACGTACCCAGGCCAATGGCGTGTGGAACTACCCGCGCACCCCGAAACACACGTACCCAGGCCAATGGCGTGTGGAACTACCCGCGCACCCCGAAACACACGTACCCAGCCCAATCGCGTGTACGCTCGCTCCCCTCCGATCACACGCGATGACACCCGAATACGGGAAATCAACGAGTCCGCCCACACGGAGGCGTCCCGCGCCCGCGCACAGCATAAAAGTGCGCGCAAACAACAAACGCGTATATACAGCGACGATGAATGCCCCATTTGTTGCTGCACTGATTGTGGGACACCGCAGGAGGAGGAGAATAGCCAGGGCACGCATTTTTGCACCACGGACAAGCCTTTTTGGGATGCCTGACGACCAGGTCTATGGCAGGTATAGGTTTCCACCCCATATCATCCTAGACCTGGTCAGGGAGTGGGAAGATGACCTCACATCCCCCACCCTTTGCTCCCAAGCATTGAGCCCCTTGGAGAAGCTGCTCAATGTCTTGCATTTTTTGGCCACTGGGTCGTTTCAGCGGACCACTGCCATAGTGGGGGGGTCTCACAGGCCACGCAGTCACGCTGCCTACACCAGGTACTGGCAATCATGACAGCGCGCCCCTCAGTCCGCAGGCACATATACATGCCCAGAACACCCGCAGAATGGCAGGCCGTTGTCCTGGATTTTTTCAGGGTGGCACACTTCCCCAAAGTGCTCGGTGCCATAGATTGCACCCATGTGGCCCTACGTCCACCTAGGGCCACTGAGCACATCTACCGAAACCGCAAGCACTGGCATTCCATCAATGTACAGGTGGTATGCGATGCAAAGGGAATCATCACCTCCGTCTATGCAAACTACCCTGGCTCCACCCATGACAGTTTCATATACAGAATGTCCGCCCTGAGCCGGGCCCTGGAAGCTGGGCAGCATGGCGTCACATGGCTCCTAGGTCAGTACAAATGCCCTTGCACATGCATGCAAGTCACACACAGACAAATATACCAACCCTAATAATCTCAATAATTATCACCTCCCCAGGGGACAGTGCCTACCCTCTGAGCAACCACATGATGACACCAATCCGGAACCCCACCACACCACCCCAGGTAAGATACCACGCTGCCCATATTGCAACCAGGGGCATAGTGGAGCGCACATTCAGAGTGCTCAAGTCACGTTTCCGCTCCCTTGACCGCTCTGGTGGGCAACTACTCTATGCACCACCAGTTGTGTGCAGGATCATTGTGGCAGCATGTGTCCTGCACAATGTTGCAACACGGCAGGGCGTCCCGGTGGACATGGTGGTGCCCCCACATCCCCAACCACAGGCACAGGCGCTGCCCATGGGAGGGGACAGGGCACGTGGCGAGGAAGCCCGGACCCAGCTTGTGGCCACATTTTTCACCTAAACTCCCACCCCTGCGGAGTGCACACAGGCCTGGCACATACCAGGTGACAATCGATGATGACAAAGTGACAGTCAACTGTCACAACCCTACCACCCTGAGATAGTTGCCATGGAAGTGCCACATCGTCTGCATCCCTAGCTACTTAAACACAAGCTATCCTGTGCAACCAAAATGCACACATATGACATGTGACATGACATGAGCCATACACAAGTATTCCAAGGCACAATGAGGCAGGGGGGAGGGGAACAAGGGAACACAGAGAACGGTACTACTAGGCCAGGTGTCATTGAGATTGTGCAAGTGCAGGGGTAGGGGGAAGGGAAAAGTGCAAGGGGAAGGGTGGGGGGGAGTCCAGTACAGGGGAAGTAGGCCAAAAAAATAATACATAGGTCACCTGGTGGCAACTGCAAAGGTAAGTGCAGACAAGTGTTGGGAAGGGAGGGCTGTAGGGATAGAGAGACAGTACTGCAGTGCAGGGGTTGTCAGGGTGGCAGTGCAAGTGGACAATGGCTGGCCCAGGGACCGAGGTTGGTGAGAGTGTCCCAGTTGCAGCTCCTGTGCAGTTCCAGTGAAGAATTCTGCAAGGGAGAGGCAGAGAGTAAGCAGAAGCAAGGAGGAAGGTCTTGAGGTGCTTCCAGAACTGGAGATGGTTCCCCTCAAGTTCAAGTCAGGCAGGAAGTCTGTTCGAGGGGGAGGGCCCTGCTGAGGAGAGAAACCTACCCCAGCTAGTTGCTCTGAGAAGCGGATGACCTGGACATGCAAGGTGTGCATCACACACACCTGCAAAACAGGCCATGGCCATCACTGTCATGTCAGTCAAACCCTCCCAAACATCAACATGACATGGCAAGCAATACCCATACACCGACCCAGTAACGATAAGGTACACATTGCCATGTCCTAAATGTACAGTGGCATCGGACAATGATGCCTGACCCGGAATCCGATGAAATGACAGACCAACAAAATGTCCCACCCAAAATAAGTCGATTCCAAATGCATTACAACAGTCGTAGACGTAACATCACAATGAATGCCTGTCTATATGCACATTATGCATTGCAAAATCAACACTGCAGCTCATGTGTGCAGTGTCCTACTCCTGCATCACACTGCTCAGCGCACAGCACAGTGAACAGCCATTGCGTGTGATGCACACCCTGAGCATCACATCTAAGTGACAGACTACATCAAACATCAAATTAGGCATGTACTGGAACCATAATCGGTCACAGAACATGTGCTGCCGGGACACAGTGGGCACCAGAAGGCAAACAGTGTACACGTGGATATGCAAGGGTGGGAGTACATGGAGTGCATCCGAGTGCAAGTGTGTGGTTCTGCAAGGACATGCACTCCACATATGCATGTGCACTCAAGTGACCATCAGTGTTCCCTACACATCACATGTGAACATCCACCATGTGTACACCCCAGCATGTCAAACCACTACTATCCCCTCGCACCTGAAAGGAAAACACAACACATGAACAGGCATTGATCAGCAGAACACAACATGTACATAGGACAACAACATTACAATGTCAGAGTTCCCATCACACTGCAGGGCAACGCAACTATCAACAACAACCCCCCCCTCGCAAATGACCATGACCCACTGAACAACTGCACCTGGGTCATGGAGCCTCCAACCCTCATTCCCACCTGGCCACAGGATCACCTTTACCCTTCGTGTCCATCTCCCACCTTGTGTGTAAAGAGATGCCTGAACCCTCAGAATCCACACTCATTTCCAAAATCACATAATCCAAGGCATGAAAAGGAACCCAAACACCCTCCAGTAGATGACTTGACGTAGCAGTACGTCTCAAAGGCCAAGTACTACCACAATGATGCAACAACCAAGGTAGCACAGCAAAACAATGTCACGACAGGATGTGAGACATGTGTGGTACATGACATAGGATGATGCACCATGAATGGATGTGTACTGTCACAGGTCCCCTGTACAGGCGCCGGAGTCTCATGAAACAACCACCCACACCATGTCCCGGGTGCCTGCAAGGTCAAACTCACACAGGCCCCTGAGATCCTGGTGGGGAATGAGGTTCAGGGATATGCAGTCGGGACAGGTGTAGACACACTGGATGACTGGAATGTGTGGCAGGTGAGGGGAGTAGGAATGACACATGAAACTAGGGAATGCACGAAAATGTACAACCTTCATGAACACATGCACAATCCAAACAAACTTGGACATCATTGTCATGGCCTTCTGTAGTCCAGGCTCAGGAGTGGTACGAACCAACCACCCCCTCTAGGGTTTTGGCGCCTGCAAGTTCGGGGCTTACACAGGCATCCGCAACCCCAGTGGGGAAAAAGGGTCAGGGAACGCTGCTTGGATAGTCACGGGAAGCAGGAACACCGGGTAGAGGGTACAGGTTTCAAAATTGTATAGGATCACGGGTGATTAGGGTAAAAAACATACCAAATAGGACCACACATACATCCATGCATCAGTACACTCCCCAGCAAGCCTATGCAGGGCAGTTTGTAAGAAAAACAACAAGACACTTAGCTCTGGTTTTGAGTGCTGGCCTCCTGCCTGCGCACTCTCAGGTCCGGTTACAGGAGCACTGCAATGCTGCAAAGAGAGACACAGTCAACAACCTGTACGTGCCAATTACACAAAAACACAACACAAAACATGCCCCATAACAACAAACTACTCTACAAACAGACAATCTGTGCTCCATGCTTCGTACCCATATATAACATCACCCCTGTGACGGGTCATTCACAGTCAATGCAGTAAGTCAGCCGCTGGTGGGTGCGTGGCAAATGGAACACCAATGTGTCACAATTCACACAACATGCAATGTTCCCTGGGTAAGCAGACAGACCCATATGGCAAGCCATGACTACAGAGCAAGTTGCGTACCACCATGACCAAAACAAAGTTGCCAGTGCATTTATCATGAAGTACGTGGAATAGACATGCACTGCACCCGAGTATGTCCCTTGCTGTATGTCCCTGTGAGCTGCCCCTTTCCATGTCTTGGAAGGCTACATGGTTGATACAAGTGCCTCAATGAACCTTGGTGTACCGCAGGGTATGTGCCACTGCCCCCGCATGTGTCCCAGACAACCCTACTATCAACAGCCATCAGTCCACAAACACATCTGTGCTGCATTGTGTGCTTCAACACCAATATTTGTCTAAGCTCACCCTCAGTGCTGTGACTAAGCCTGCATGTGCAACTCGCCTGGTGCACGCTTTGCTGTCTTGTGGCCCCCCTGTGATGCTCACCTTGCCTGGAGTTACTTGGAACATGTCAGCAGTTCTAGGATGTGGGTCTGCAATCACTGTGGCTCTGCTCGTGCACACATGTGCATGTGGGCACCAACAAACGGGTCAGGAATTCCGTCGTCCAATGGCCCATGTCTGCTGGCAAAGGTGCTCTGGTGCCTCATCCCCCTGCAGAAAGTGCATGAAACACATGATTAATGCATCAAAGTGATCTGTGTGTGTCCAATCAGGCATCTCATTACTTGACCATGTCAGAGAGTCACATCACAAATCACACCATCAGTCCGTCTTTCACCTCCAAAGTGTGGAACACTATCTACAGCATGATTTGCAACAAGCACGTGTACAGGAAAGATATGAAGCATAATACACAATGCATAGCAATCAATGTCCACATTAATCATGACACACCCCATCTAGCAAAAGCTGAACAGTGGACAATTACACCTAAATCATCCCCACTAGGGGTGTCAACACAAGTCAAAAAGCACCAGACATGCCACAGATATGACAGTCCAAAGCCCTTGTGTAAAATTCTGTAACACCGAACCATCCTTGCGAGCCCATGGATAAGGGAGGCAGGAGTGGCATATGTGAGTCAAGGACCCCAAGCAGCAAACACATACACAAGACAACCATGAAGGGCCCAGCTGGAACAGACAGTGGATGCCTTCAAAAACCACAAGGCACCGCACTGTCACATGAAAGCACAATAGACTACAAATTTTAAACTAACTCAACTATTAACTAATTACACTAACTATGGAAAACCTACATTACCTATTTAGACCAACTATCAAACAGAAACTTAACTAACTAAACTAAAAGAAAAATCAAAAATGGCCACATACGACCCGGGGGGGAGGGGAGGCACCCAGGAGGGGGGAGGTACAGGGTGCTGCTCAACATCCACATGCGATGATGCTGAGCCAAAAAAAAATACCTCCATGGGCTCAACGCCTTCACAGCACGACCTATGTGGGAGATAGATGGTCGTCCGAGTCTGGCTCATCCTGTAAAGGAGGACGTGGCACAGTAGCCTGGCCACGCCTAGCCGCAGCTTGCCCCTCGTCGGCAGCAAGTCTGCCGGACAGGTGAGCCTGGTTCTGTGTGGCGATGTTACATAGGTCTGCATGCAGAACCTCACGTGATACACGTGCTTCCTCTTGCAAGGTAGCACGTGTAACACGGAGTTCCTCCTGCAAGGCCTGGCTGGACAACCGCTGCACCTCCCGGCAAGCCTGTAGCTCAGCCGAGATGGTGCGCTCAAGCTGTGCAAACCTCTCCTCTGCCTGCTGCCTCTGGGACATCATAAGGACACCCAGAGTGGATCTGAGGGAGGCATACTCCTCCCTCAGGGCATCCATGTGCGCCTCTGCGTGAGCAGCAATTGCTTGACGCAGAGACGACATTTCAGCCTGGCGTGCCCTGTCTGAGGCCGCCATGCCCAGCCTGAGCGAGCGGGCCGTGGACCGTGCCGCCTGCTGCTGGAGAAGCACCTGCCTAGCAGGGGGGAGCACAGATCGGGCCACACGCTCCATGCTGTCAGCGATGTTCTCCATTGCTGCCCCCTGCCGTTCGGAATTGGCAGTCATGTCTTGCTCCCACTCAGTATACAGCGGTTGCGCGCGGCGACCGCGTTGCCGGGCTTGACCCCTGCGGGACCCAAGGACCGGGGGTCCTCGCTGTGTTGGCACCGCCTGCGGCTGCACGACTACATGCCCCCGTCGACGTGATGTCCCAGGCACATCAGTGACTGGTGTGGAGGGTGACCCTGCGTCCCGATCCACCACGGGCAGAGGAACCAAGACTGTCTGATCCCTCAGTGCAGGTGTCGCAGACAGAGGAGTGTCCACATCAGAATCACTCACCCCTGACACATGGACTTGATGCTCATCCAACTCAACATGGACGTCAGAGTCGTCATCAAGGCTGGACTCATAGGCAGCCAGAGACAGGATGGACTGCAGCACTTGGGGGTTTTCGTGGCCTACCACCCCACGACCCCCACTAGTGCCGGGTTGATGTGGTCTTACCAACCCTGTGTCTGGCATGACAACACCATCCTCTGCATCCATTGCATCATCACCTGAAAAATAGAGAGGAAAAGGTCACTACACATGTCAGAAGCACACAACACACACACACACACCGACAGCAAAGGCATCCGGCAGACATGTGACACACAACATATGACCTGGCATGCATGCTGGGTCTACTTAGAATAGCTTCTGTGATCAGACCTGTTGAAAGGTGGCAGTTTGCATGGAAGTGGATCTATGCAGTGCAGAAAATGTGTACGCCACTCACTACCTACATGTACAAGCACTCCATGGTGTGTGCCAGGAAATGTGAAGGCAGTGCAATGTCAAAATCAGACATCACGTGCATTGTGTATTCAATGTGTACCATGTCTAGAAGGCAAGCACCCCTCCACCCCAGTACCAAAGCAGGGATGCCTAGCATGGTATCAAAAGGCTGACCATACGCCTGTGTATTGACAAGCAGTGTTGACTGGCATCAACAGCTTAATGTGATTTAAATTACAACAATGCAAATGATGCTGGGACAGTGGGCAGGACACATGATGGAAGATCCGGAGGCCGGCCACGTGTGAAGAAGACACGACAAGAGTTGGACAGAGTCATTGGCCATTGAACAAGCTGAGGCCTGTGAGCCACACAGATTGTCAGAGCCTAAACATGTGTGCAACGCAGGACTGAGCCACAGTTGACATGGGGAGGCCGATAATATGGCAGGCAATGTATGTAACCAAGGACTCATATTACAGTGATCATCCAGTCAAGGACACATAGGGGCATGCGTGCAATGCACATGGAGCATGAATGGGCACTCATGTCCCTGCGGGACATCTGACCCATGCACAGTACAAGTGGGATACCCTGTATCGAGTACTAAGGCTGTACCACACGGCATATGTCTGGCACTTTCTAAGCTGGAAGTTAGCATCTACACAGGACACATGAACAAGAAACTACACATTGGCAAGAATGTAGCAGACCAGTGCAAAGGTGGAACTGGGGTGCAGAGTGGTGGAGGAGGGGCAAGGGAGCATGGCCACATGGAGTCCCGCATGCAGGCAGAGGAGACATGCATGACGGTGGCATTGCATTACTTACACATCAGAACCATGTACACGTCACATGTAGCAGCAATCATGCACAACACATCCCACAAGTGAAACACACACGTCCTCAACAACTACGCATCAACACTCACTGGACTGGGCATCAAAGTCCAGCATCTCTCCCACACCTTCGACCAATTCTGGTGGTATGAACTCCGCAACGAGAGCCTCATGCGGAGTGAGTTCTTCCTCCTCTGGTGCAGGCCCACCGCCAGTCACCAGAGTCAAGTTGTAATTTGAGGCACGCTTGGCCTTAGTGCTGCGCTTGATGTCATTCCAGCGCTTTTTGCACTCCTGCGCCGTGCGCACCTCATGGCCGAATGAACTGACATGTTCCGCAACATGCTTCCAGTGGGTGTCACGTTGGGCAGCCGTAGTCTGACTATTGGCACCCACTAGCATGTCACGGCTGTGTCCCCGCACGTAGTCCACGAGGAAGTCCAGTTCCTGCTTACAGAAAGGCTTCTTCCTCGACGTGCAGGAGGTCGTGGCTGTGTGTGGGGTCCCAGCCTGTGCTGCAGATGCAACCTTCCTCCTCTTGGACTGTGGCGCAGACCCTGGCTGGCTAATGCCGCCCTGACCAGTATGGCCAGTGGGTTGGGTGGATTGAGCCGAGGGAGTGGCAGGTGGAGGGATGACCAAAGGCCTGACTTGTGTCAGTGGCAGCTGGGTGCCCACTAATGGACCCTGCGCAGCAACATCAGCTGTGGCAGGGTCATTGACCGCAACGGTCCTGGTTGGCAGACTCACAACCGGGGTGCTGTTGGGTGCATCTGCCCCTGCACTTGCCAACACCCGGCTGTTCGGGGCAGCAGATGACATGACTGCCCCAGGGACACGTGTCTTGGTCTGAGCAGCCCGGCCTGCCCCAATGGTTTCCCCCCTGGCCTGTTGGAGATCTACTAAGGGCTCTTCAAGTGCCAACGCAGCCTGCGCTGGCAGACCCTGAGCCTGGGTGGCGGTGTGCACAGCTGCACCTGCAGCTACCGCTACCCTTGGGCCCGTGGCAGTCGATGGAACGGACTGCCGGGTCATACGGGTGCCAGTGCCAGATGCAGGAGCTGCATCCCCCTGAACCAGAGGGGGTGGTGGCATGGCTGCACCAACACATGGCACAACATTGTGCTCAAGTGGCGCACCCCTGCCTCTTCCCCCTCTGTGGCTGCCCTGGACACCCTGGAGTCCCCCTACTCCCTGGTCACCACGGCCACGTCCCCGACCACGCCCGCCACGAGGAGTACGCCCAGCTGAGGCGCCCCTCAGCTTTGGTGGCCTCCCTACCATGGCACAGATGTAATAGTGCTGGCACAGATGGAGTGGTGCCAATGGGAGGTGTACAGCACAATTGACCTGGGCAATTGGGGTGAAGTGGGTGGGAAGCAAGATGTTAACAGCCCCCCTGCACCTGCAAGGCTGTATGTGACCCCGGTGATGTGTTGACGGGTCACGCAACGCTCAGGCACCCCAAAACTGCAGTAAAACCGTGCACGCAACCCTTCAGCCTACGTGCGTGGATTAAGCCTCCCGCAGTACGCGGTGGCACCCAGTAACACGAATAACGCGTACGCGTGGGACACGCAGGCTACGATGACATCAAAAATGGGTGCGATACACAGGGGCACCCGCAGTGGGAAAAGGAGCGTTTGCGACTCACCGTCTGACTAGCGCGAGGCAGAAAAACACGCGTAGCCAATACCCCCGCCAAAAGAAGAGATACGTCCTTGAGAGCTGTGAAGTAGATGGCGCGCAAAACAACTGGAAGCAGCAACACTCGTCGGTCTCCACGAAAGGCACGTACAGCGAACTGCTGGGCCCGCTCACCTTTAACCCGTGCTGAGGGAAATGCATGCGCGCGTCACGTCACATGCGGACGTGCACTTTTTCACGTTTGATTATGCGCATTACACGCGGACGTGCAGTTTTTCACGCGCGCTTACGCGCATTACACGCGGTCGTGCAGTTTTTCACGCGCGCACGCTTATGCATGGGCCCTTTCCTCCTATTACACGCGGACGTGCAGTTTTTCACGCGCGCTTACGCGCATTACACGCGGACGTGCATTTTTTCACGCGCGCTGTAATGCCCATGCACATCTGTACGCGTCACGTCACAGGGGCGCTTGCGCTCGAGGGGCCTTGTGTCCAATGAAAATGCGTATGCGTGCAGACGCGCTTACGCGCTAAGGGCCTTTCGTCGATTTACACGCTGCGTGCAGATTTTTCACGTGCCTAATCACTCCGTATCAAGCTGGCCACGCAAAACACACGGAAGACCACGCTCCTGCCCAGAAGGCCAATTCACTGGCCCCCAGTGCCCCAAGCAGCCTCCCACATGCCATCTGCTGCTGCCTGCCTGCCTGCCTGCCTGCCTGCTGCCACTGTGCCCTGCCATTTGGTGCCTGCACATCAGCCATCTGCAGGGGTCCAGTTGCTGTGTCCACCCCTGCTGGTACAGAAGACTCCCGACTCAAATGACATCGCTCCACAGCCCAGCCCCAGGACCCAGTTGCCCACCCACTCCTGCCCCTGGGGTTGCCCTGTCGGGCACATCCACATCTGACACCAGTGGCAACCCCCAGCCAGAGGGGCAGAGGGGCACCAGCTTCACTGCCACCGAAGTTGGTGTCCTGGTGGAGCAAGTCCTGGGGCAGTATGATGCCCTCTTCGGATCGTCCCGCGCCAACAGGGAAGGACGGGAGAGGACGCGGAGGGGGTGGCAACCCGCACCATCCAGAAGGTCAAGAAGCGCTGGGAGGACTTGAGGTCCAGGACCCTCATAAAGGCCCGGCGCCTCGTGGAGGGGGGCCGGGGCCGCATGAGTTCCATCCAGTTGAGGGTCCTGGAACGCGCACACCCAGCGCTCCACAGCCAGGTCCTTGAGAGGGAGACCCGTCTGGAGTTGAGCGGTAAGTGGCCAAGCATTGCTGTGTGGGACAGGGCATGTTGCAGTGTGCTGGTTGTCTGATACTTGCCTGCATGTGTGACATAGGCCATGTACGCATGTATGTGTGCAGGGACATCATGGTAATGCATGTGCGACCTGTAATGTGTGAACCGCATGGTTGTTGCATGTGTTTGAATGCGACATGGGGAGCCCTGTGCAGATTGCACACATGACAGCATGGCAGTCTCTGTTCCTGGACATGGGTGGGGGCGAGGGATGGGTGCTGATGCCAGATACATATGTGGTATCCATGTCTGTGTGCCTGACCTGCGTGTCTGTGACTTGTGAGTGCCATGGATGCATGACACATGTCTGTGACAATGTACTGATTCACTGATGCAGCCTAGTCATCCCTGTATGCACTGTGATTGGGGTGTACGGGGCCAGATGGATGTGACTGAGGTGAAGTGTGTGCATGTGATGGGCATGACCCATGATGCATGTGAGTCTCATTACATTGTATGATTCGTGAGTCCATTGGACATGCATAGAAATGTCCATGGCACGCAGCATGACTGTCACTGTGTGTGTTTTGCCTGGACTGACACATGTGTTGTGGTGTGACATGATGGAAGTGTACTTTGACAGTGGCACTCATCTGCTATTGCTTCCTGTCTAGGGTACCATTGTACAGTACCCTGATGCTTGTGTTCTATGTCTCCCTCTACGCAGTGGCTAGTGAAGGAGAGGGTGTAGACGGCGCTGTGGAGCAAGGCGGCAGGGATGCCCCCACGGCTGCAGCGGAAGGGGTGGGTGAGCCCCCACAGGGGCCTGCTACGGCGGTAGACGGCGAGGTGCCATCCAGGTTGGTGGTTTCCACAGAGGAGGAGGAGGCCGCCACTGAGGCGCACATGGGGCCTGGTGGGGGCTGCCCCTGGTGGCTGGGGGGTGGGGGTGGTGGGAGACATGGGTGGGGGCCTGGTGGAGGGTGCCCCTGGTGGCTGGGGGGTGGGGGTGGTGGGAGACATGAGTTGGACATGGGTGGGGGCCTTGTGGAGGCTGCCCCTGCACTGCTGGGGGGTGGGGGTGGTGGGAGACATGGCTTGGACATGGGTGGGGGCCTGCTGGCAGGTGCCCCACAGTGCTGGGGGGTGGGGGTGCTGGGAGACATGAGTTGGACATGGGTGGGGGCCTGCTGGCAGGTGCCCCACAGTGCTGTGGTGTGGGGGTGGTGGGAGACATGGGTGGGGGCCTGGTGGAGGCTGCCCCTGGTGGCTGGGGGGTGGGGGTGGTGGGAGACATGGGTGGGGGCCTGGTGGAGGCTGCCCCTGCACTGCTGGGGGGTGGGGGTGGTGGGAGACATGGGTGGGGGCCTTGTGGAGGCTGCCCCTGGTGACTGGGGGGGTGGGGGTGCTGGGAGACATGGGTGGGGGCCTGGTGGAGGCTGCCCCTGGTGACTGGGGGGTGGGGGTGGTGGGAGACATGGGTGGGGGCCTGGTGGAGGCTGCCCCTGGTGACTGGGGGGTGGGGGTGGTGGGAGACATGGGTGGGGGCCTTGTGGAGGCTGCCCCTGGTGGCTGGGGGGTGGGGGTGGTGGGAGACATGGGTGGGGGCCTGGTGGAGGCTGCCCCTGGTGGCTAGGGGGTGGGGGTGGTGGGAGACATGGGTGGGGGCCTTGTGGAGGCTGCCCCTGGTGGCTGGGGGGTGGGGGTGGTGGGAGACATGGGTGGGGGCCTGGTGGAGGGTGCCCCTGGTGGCTGGGGGGTGGGGGTGGTGGGAGACATGAGTTGGACATGGATGGGGGCCTTGTGGAGGCTGCCCCTGGTGACTGGGGGGTGGGGGTGGTGGGAGACATGGGTGGGGGCCTGGTGGAGGCTGCCCCTGCACTGCTGGGGGGTGGGGGTGGTGGGAGACATGGGTTGGACATGGGTGGGGGCCTGGTGGAGGCTGCCCCTGGTGGCTGGGGGGTGGGGGTGGTGAGAGACATGGGTGGGGGCCTTGTGGAGGCTGCCCCTGGTGGCTGGGGGGTGGGGGTGGTGGGAGACATGGGTGGGGGCCTGGTGGAGGGTGCCCCTGGTGGCTGGGGGGTGGGGGTGGTGGGAGACATGAGTTGGACATGGGTGGGGGCCTTGTGGAGGCTGCCCCTGGTGACTGGGGGGGTGGGGGTGGTGGGAGACATGGGTGGGGGCCTGGTGGAGGCTGCCCCTGCACTGCTGGGGGGTGGGGGTGGTGGGAGACATGGGTTGGACATGGGTGGGGGCCTGCTGGCAGGTGCCCCACAGTGCTGGGGGGTGGGGGTGCTGGGAGACATGAGTTGGACATGGGTGGGGGCCTGCTGGCAGGTGCCCCACAGTGCTGGGGTGTGGGGGTGGTGGGAGACATGGGTGGGGGCCTGGTGGAGGCTGCCCCTGGTGACTGGGGGGTGGGGGTGGTGGGAGACATGGGTGGGGGCCTGGTGGAGGCTGCCCCTGCACTGCTGGGGGCTGGGGGTGGTGGGAGACATGAGTTGGACATGGGTGGGGGCCTTGTGGAGGCTGCCCCTGGTGACTGGGGGGGTGGGGGTGCTGGGAGACATGGGTGGGGGCCTGGTGGAGGCTGCCCCTGATGACTGGGGGGGTGGGGGTGGTGGGAGACATGGGTGGGGGCCTGGTGGAGGCTGCCCCTGCACTGCTGGGGGGTGGGGGTGGTGGGAGACATGGGCGGGGGCCTTGTGGAGGCTGCCCCTGGTGACTGGGGGGTGGGGGTGCTGGGAGACATGGGTGGGGGTCTGGTGGAGGCTGCCCCTGGTGGCTGGGGGGTGGGGGTGGTGGGAGACATGGGTGGGGGCCTGGTGGAGGCTGCCCCTGCACTGCTGGGGGGTGGGGGTGGTGGGGAACATGAGTTGGACATGGGTGGGGGCCTGCTGGCAGGTGCCCCACAGTGCTGGGGGGTGGGGGTGCAAGGGGACATGTGGCTTGGCTGGGGGGCATGGCCATGGTGGATGGGCTGCCTGCGGGACATGACCAGGGGTGCAGGGTAGTCCCCTGTGGTGTGGGATGCCTGCAGAGGTCGTGGAGGGGGTAGAGGGGAGACCTGGGAGGACCCACACTGCCAATTCACGTTTTGAACTTCCCGCACACCCACGTAATACACTACCCCACTCGCACAGGCCCTTTCGCGTGTGGAACCACCCGCAAGCCCCTGAAATCCACGCACCCCACTCCCCCAGGCCCGATCGCGTGTGGAACTACCCGCGCACCCCTGAAAACCACGTACCCAGGCCAATCGCGTGTAGACTTTCTCGCGCACCCCTGGAATCCACGTACCCAGGCCAATCGCGTGGAGACTTTCTCGCGCACCCCTAAAATCCACGTACCCAGGCCAATCGCGTGTAGACTTTCTCGCGCACCCCTGAAATCCACGTACCCAGGCCAATCGCGTGTAGACTTTGTCGCGCACCCCTAAAATCCACGTACCCAGGCCAATCGCGTGTAGACTTTCTCACGCACCCCTGAAATCCACGTACCCAGGCCAATCGCGTGTAGACTTTCTCGCGCACCCCTGAAATCCACGTACCCAGGCCAATCGCGTGTAGACTTTCTCGCGCACCCCTGAAATCCACGTACCCAGGCCAATCGCGTGTAGACTTTCTCGCGCACCCCTGAAATCCACGTACCCAGGCCAATCGCGTGTAGACTTTCTCGCGCACCCCTGGAATCCACGTACCCAGGCCAATCGCGTGGAGACTTTCTCGCGCACCCCTAAAATCCACGTACCCAGGCCAATCGCGTGTAGACTTTCTCGCGCACCCCTGGAATCCACGTACCCAGGCCAATCGCGTGTAGACTTTGTCGCGCACCCCTAAAATCCACGTACCCAGGCCAATCGCGTGTAGACTTTCTTGCGCACCCCTGAAATCCACGTACCCAGGCCAATCGCGTGTAGACTTTCTCGCGCACCCCTGAAATCCACGTACCCAGGCCAATCGCGTGTAGACTTTCTCGCGCACCCCTGAAATCCACGTACCCAGGCCAATCGCGTGTAGACTTTCTCGCGCACCCCTGAAATCCACGTACCCAGGCCAATCGCGTGTAGACTTTCTCGCGCACCCCTGGAATCCAAGTACCCAGGCCAATCGCGTGTAGACTTTCTCGCGCACCCCTAAAATCCACGTACCCAGGCCAATCGCGTGTAAACTTTCTCGCGCACCCCTGAAATCCACGTACCCACGCCAATCGCGTGTTGACTTTCTCGCGCACCCCTGAAATCCACGTACCCAGGCCAATCGCGTGTAGACTTTCTCGCGCACCCCTGAAATCCACGTACCCAGGCCAATCGCGTGTAGACTTTCTCGCGCACCCCTGAAATCCACGTACCCAGGCCAATCGCTTGTAGACTTTCTTGCGCACCCCTGAAATCCATGTACCCAGGCCAATCGCGTGTAGACTTTCTCGCGCACCCCTGAAATCCACGTACCCAGGCCAATCGCGTGTTGACTTTCTCGCGCACCCCTGAAATACACGTACCCAGGCCAATCGCGTGTGGAAACACCTGCACACCCCTGGAATACACGCTCCCAGCTCTGCGTTTGCTGCTGCCCTTTGCGCTGGGTTGGGGATTTTGATGGCTTTTCCCTGCGCGAGAGGCGTTCTTGGAGGCGTAACTGGCGCTGCTGCAGGGTCGCTGCGCCACTGTGCGCCACGGCTGGTTTTGGTGGCTGGAATCCATGAATACGCTGTGTGCGGAAATGGATTTTAGCGCACGCGGCTGGCGCAGGGATTCGCACGCGCACACTGTGCGCCAGCCGCGTGCGCCACTTGTGCGCTGAATTCTATGAATTACCCCCTTAAAGCATAATGTGCCATAAATAATGGAAATAATGATATACTTGCATATTATGTGAAAGTTAGATTTGCGGAACGCTATGTACTTGCTCCTTGTCGCTCTGTGGTAGCTCCTAGTCACTGGTGAATGCAGGATACTGTAAGGAACTCATGGGGGAAACAGTAAAGACAGACACCAGTTATCATAGTTCAAGGGTGTTTATTAAACTTTGAATTCTGGGTGGAAAAATGCCTAGCCTGAACCTAAATCTAAGATAGGAGCAAGCTTCGACCATCAAATGAAAATAAGGCAGTCCCTGTGGCTTTGTGTCAAAATAAAAGGGCCTGTACTAAGAAAAACCTATTGCCAATCCTTACTCTAAATACAAAAGAAGTGTGGGGTAAAGTTCTCAATAAAGAAAAAAGTGTTCACAAAATAATAAGTCAGGATGTGATTGCCAGGGATCTCCCTTCCCCACATTTTGAGTAATGGACAAGGTGGATCTCCTGAGCACAGCACACACTAGAGCCTTTCCATCACAAGTCGACAGTTCCCTATCAGCTATCAGGTTCTTCGATGGTTAAGCCTTCAATAATAAGTCTCTTGCCTTCGAGGGCCTGATGCATTCAACAAACAAACACAAAGTTCTGTTCCACATATACTATGGGTGACGGCTTCACCCCTGAGTCCACCTCTTCCGGACGCACTCACAAGTTGTATTCAACATATCAATTGAACAGTTCCCTTCTCAATGAACTTTGGGTGATGACTTTCCAACCCTGTAGCTCTCTCTTTTGGGTTCGGACTCCTTTTCAAACGCTAGCCTCCTTCCTTCGGGTTCACAAAGGCTTTTCTTGCATTCATAAGTCTTAATGTCTTTTCCAACAATTCACTGTGAACATCCTCCCATCGGGTTCATTCCTGTCAACACACTATTCATATACTATTTTCACCATGCAGGGATTCATCTCCCTTAGCTTTCACAATCTTCAGTCGGTCAAATACTTTCGCCAGTACAAAGGATTTTACAAGACCTCTGTATGACCACTATGACCTCTTTTCGCCTCTTCCCAAGGCCTTCTTGTTACAGTAGTCTCTACCATTGTCTAATTGCCCAGAGTTTCATGCGTGAGCACCCACGTGGTGCCAGATGCCTCTGTTGCGGGTTTTCCCCTTCTTTCTCAACAGTTCCTTTAAGCCTTTCAAAGTTCAAATTAACTGCTTGCTACTTTTTGTTCAACACAGTTCGGTTTCTTATCGACTCTCCCCTTGACTCACCGGCTGTAATGAACCGCTTGGCTTTTCTACTCCTTTGAGTCAAGGCCAGTACCTGAGAGACCAGCGTCTCTCCGCGGCTTGGTTATCAGCGGAGGAGGGTCTTGTCTAGCATTGACACCTGCTGCAACACACACTGGCCTTTGTTCGCAGTCTTATTTTTCCGTCTGTGGAGGTTTCATGGGCCTTGGTCGGAAAGGGCAAGGTCGCTTCTCTCCTTGTCAGCCCCTAAGTATATGTCGTCTTTCGCCTCCTTTTGAACTGCCATGCTTGGTTAGCTCTCACGTCGATCGGTCTGCCTTGCTCGTCCTGTGCTCCACCTTTTATCCCTGTGGGGAAGGGAAAGGGCCATTAGGTGTGTGATTCTGATTAATTGCCTGACTTTGCCTGACCCTTCTATTGGGACATGTCAGATAAACGGCTCTGGTGTTAGTCCATTGTCTTTCGTGTTGTGCGAAAGTGTTCATGTCAGTAAAGGGGGGCAGTGTTTTGGAATATCCTACATGGTAGGATGGGAAAAAGGTGTTGAAAAAAGGGTGATATCGTACCTCACTCGCCGGTGTCCCACTCCCACTCCCCAAGGACCCCCCCACCCAGGTGATCCTCCCTCAGAATGGATCCAATAGTGTTGGCTGTGCCCTGGACACCTGGATGACACACCCCGGGGACTAGCTAGGGAGACACCTTCAGGTTTCTCACAATACTCAGGAGCTGCATTTAGCTCCTGCTGGTCCAATCTCAAATTCGACCACTGTCCTGCATGATCTCACGGATATTGTTGCCCTCAGTCGCAGCCTCAACAATTGAGATTGCCATGGTCTCTGACCACACTCTGATTACAATTCAATTAGACCTACATGGCCTGCAGATCCGGAGAGCTACATCATGGAGAGTGAAGGACTCCCTCCTTGTAAACGAGGTGCACCAATCGATGATAGCTGATAAAACTGCTCAATATTTTCTGTATAATAGTAATGCTGAAACCTCAACTGAATTGGTCTAGGAAGCCTTTAAACCCACGATCAAGGGAGACCTTATCAGCGTAGCCTCAGCGAGGAAAAGGGTATTGATGGCACAGAGACTAGAGTTCAAGAAGAGGGTACACACCGTGATGAACCCAATTATATCATCATCCTGTTCCCTGAGATCAGGGCCGGTCTTTGCATTAGGCCGTGCAGGCAGCTGCCTGACGTGCCAGCCCCTGTGGGGGCGCCGTCAGAGTACTCCAAAAGGCTCACGATGCTTGATGCTGCTGCATCATGTAATTTCAAATGGGTAACGTTACTATCTATATTTTAAAAAGTGCTACTCGAAATCACTCTGAGAGCGAGAGAGCACTATGACTGCATGATGCTGGCTGCTGCTGAGCAAAGCCAGGCTAGCCACACGTGCTTGATTTTATGATTAGCTATATGGCTTACTAAAAAGCAACATTTGTTGCTTATCAGTCTGGGCCAGGCCTGATCGCGCGTGTCTCCTCCTCGGGCACATGCGCTGCAGCAGTCAGGGGGTGATTCATTATTGGGCTGGCTGGGCTGTGTTAAGTCAGAGGACCAGACGGACACTCTAAACATTTAGAGATGACTCCCCAATTCGCCATCATTAGGCTAGGAGGAACTTCGAAGGATCAAGACCCATCACAGCAGCCTGTGGCATAGATAGAAGCAGCAAGGTTCGCAGGGACAGCAGGATAAGAGGGTCCAAGCAACTGCACTGAGGTAGAAACTGCCCAGGTGTCAAGATCCATACATGTTTATTGGGTAAGATTTGGTTGTGCCCAAGATGATCCCTCGCTCGCTCCCCTCTATAAGAACTTAAGAAATCATATGGTGTATTTATTTTGCACTGCCAGGAATAAGTGTCCTGGCTGGGGATTATTCTGACAGATAGTACACTTTTGGAAATGTCAAAATTGACTAGCAGGATTAAAAAAGCAGTGCTTTTAATCCAGCAAGTTAATTTTTCCATTTCAAAAATGCACAGCCTGATGCAAAGATCGGCAACGCATGATTGTAGTGGGGAGACAGGGAGTAGACTGTGCTCCCCTACTGGTAATTCTTAGTTTTCCTGTAATTCAGTGTGAACGTACTGCCACTCCTCAGCAGGAACTCAATCACTTCACTAGGGCAGCACTGGACCTTCTCAGCAGGACTCTTGTGTCACAGGGCAATATTACAAATTCTCAGCTGATCTGACGCACTGGCAGGATAGTGCAAGATTAAAGCTGTTCTCACAAACACAGGCAAGCTTGCAGTAGATTCGAATCCCTGCAGGGCCAACTCAGGCTTTCATCCTTCAGAGGTAGATCAGTTGCGTACCATTACATTGGAAATGACACCTGTTATTAAAGTGCTATGAAGTGTGGGGAATCTGTGCACTACAAAATAATTTTATAGAATACTCGGATACTTGTAACATTACTTCCCTTTCTCAGCAGGGGCCCAATATGTCACTCGGACAGTAGACACTTCCCAACATAATTCAATACCTTATCTACAGTACTGGCACTTCTGAACATAATTAAAATGCCTTTTCTGTAGGACAGTGCTGGCAAATCTCAACAGAACCCCAATAAATATTGTATCTTAAGGATGTACTGTTATGTTTGTATATAACTCAAATGCCATAGCTTAGTCAGAGGACTCAGGGCAGTACTGGCACTTTTCAAGAGAGATTGGATAACATATCCACAGATGAGTACCTGCACTACTCAACAGAGAAAGTAGCCAATGGGAGAAAGGGAGAAGGGCCCTGGTTTTGACTTTTCAGGCCCTGCCCATTGTTGTTTTTGATTTTCTTTTTGAACATCTGCTCGGAAAAGTGCTGCAATTTCTCTTCAGGTGTCTAAAACTGTTGAAGGCACCAGTTCACTGAGAGGTTTCTTGTGTGCTCAGTGGAGTGAGGGGGGGGGGTAAGGCGAGCATGGGTGCCTTCGCAGAGCCCTAGGCACTCGGGTCCTGCCGTCGGTTTGCAGGCTACAATCCTGGAATGAGTTTGCCAGGCTGTTTGCCTTCTTTGCCGGCAAAGACACACCCCAAATTGTGCAAAGGTCACTAAAAATATACGGCAAAACAAAAATATGAAATGAACAAAACATGGCAGTTAGTTTGGATCAAAAGTTTGTTGCATGCAAACACACATTGAGTTGAAAGATATAATGCCGATTGCTAATAGTGCACTGTTTCATCATTATTTCAATAATTAACTAAAAGGGAAGCTTTAAAAAGATTGGGAAACATTTTAAACCATGATAAAACAAGTGAACATAGAAAACTGCAAGATATGCTAAAGAAGAAGAACCTTGGGTGAAACGTCAAACCTGGGTGCTAATATGGACTGTGTTCCAAATTTAGGCATCACATTTTTGATTGATGACGGGATCGTAGAGTAATTTACGATGATGTCATGCGCAGCGTCTTTGTGTGGTCACCTATTGCCTTTCTACAGAACACCCTTGTAAAGTAATGTTAAGTGTCATCCCCTCAGATCTTCCCATATTGCGCACCATCCCTCCGTGCTGCATTTGTCTGACAACTACATCCTTTTTGGAAGACAAGCAGATAGATCACTTGGTGCAGCTAGAGCCAGGCGTGCGTGTGTCCAGCTGGTGAAGGATTCACGTTCATTGCAAAGGATGGGGATTATATTCTGAATCAACAGAAGTGTTGTCAACGTGGTAGCCCAAACATCACTTTCAAACCCCACTTTCAGGGCCGTGGTTCAGTGGGGAGGGCTCCTGTTGAAACTAACCAATCTGCGCAGGGTGCTAGTTTCTGCGGCTTTACAATGCTGTCAGCCTGTTTTTCATTTCTCAACATGTGGTGGTGATGATGATGGCAATATCTTATTTTAGCCTGCTGGTGGTTGATGGAGAGACATTGTTGTATTAGCTCTGAAATTACTTTTACATTCAGTTAGTCCCAGTGGTGGAAATGGAAAAAATGTGGTGGGGGTGGGGATCCCACAACACAAGGGCTGGGGTCGGGGAGGAGTTTGGGGGCGGTGCCCAAGGGGACATGGTCTAGAGGTAGTGGACATCCAGCAATGAAAGAAATCTGCCCAAGCCCATGAACCACGCTGGAATACTTAAAAAATAAATTAAAAAAAAAGCATGCCATGGCAGCATTGCCTTTTACCGCCGGCTTTGGCACTGGTGTGTAACTCACAATGCTCGCAACATGTACAACTGAAAGGAATCAGTTGTACATGTAGCGAGCATTGTGCATTACACACCAGTGCCAAAGCCGCGTAAAAGGCAATGCTGCCGTTGCAGGTGTTTTATTTATTTATTTATTTTTAACTATTCCAGCACGGTTCATGGGCTTAGGCAGCTGACTCTGGCCGGATCCCGGATCCGGCTCCCGATCTAGTTAGTCCAAAATAAATAAAATAACCTTTTTGAAGATGTTTAATAAAGATTTCAGGAATGTCCCAGAAAGAGTTACTTGTATGTAAAGCTGGGCTCTGTCCTTGGAATCAGTGTACATTTTCTGTATACACACAGACATTTAGGAGAAGACCCAGCATCTTTGTGAGCACAATTCGTTTACAGCGACAGGTTCAGGGCCTATCAACCTTTTCAAATGACAGGGTCCTCGAGGCTCGGGGTGGGTCCCCCAGCAATTGCCGCCAGTTTTCCAGTCAGCAGTCTTTGAATATATTAATTTTTTTATTTTTAGCGTGTGGCTCAAAATGTGCGCTTTTCAGCGCTCGCATTACAAGCAGTGTGTTCTCTTCCAACAGGATATGCAGAAGTGTTATCACCTCATTGCCTCCTAACACTGGTTCCTCCACATCAGCCATTTGCTGAAAAAGAAGGGTTTAGAGCTCTTTTGTGTTTAATATCCCTGGCCACTCGCTGTCTCGTGGGAGCTATTAACCTTACCTTTGTCGCCATTGTAATGTATGCACCCCATGGGTGCTTCAGACTGTTTTCACTCTAAGCAAGGGTCCCCCAACCATCCTGTTGAAATTTGCCCCCACACATCTGAGTAGAGTGATCACCAATCTATGGTGTGGATGCTCCATCATTACTGTATTTGCGAAACTTCCCCACCAAACACTCTGCTCTCGTACCTTTTGCGAATACAGTAATGATAATGATATGTTGTTTATACACAGCTTTCACCAAACACTTTGCATAGAACATATTTACATACATTATCAGCCAATGGAAGTTGGTATTCTAAAAAACCGACGTATTTGCAAGGGCAAAGTCAAGACAAGTTATTGCTGAACACATAATACAGGTAACATTCTAAAACTGTCACCTAGTATCTAATGAATGCTTTTTGTATTTCATTTCCATCTAGTTCTTAATTGTGTGCCCTATTAACATTTGTAACATACAATTTTTGTTTTCATTTTCTGGAGTCGGGTGTGGGGGCGCCAACGATGCTTCCCACCTGGGGTGCAATCTGGTCTAAGACCGGCCCTGCCTGAGATGACCTCCACCTATGTGGCCAGGGGACTACAGCCGCTACCTGATCCTTACCCTGGGGGCAGCTATATGAGGGAAGACCACCTGGGGGTAGGTAACTCTTTGGGTGACCAGATGATATCGCTGGAGAAAACCACATGTGCCCCATTCCCTTCAAGGGATGTTTCCTCAGTCCCCCATGCCTTAATGGCATATTGTTACACTCACCCCCAGAACTAATATATATATTGGGATTAATGCCCAAACTCCCATTAGGGAGAATATGTTGGCAACTAGGATGCGGAAGAGACAGGGAGTAGTGAGGATCACTTCGCAGCAGGCTCAATATTCATGTCCTTTAAGCCATTCAGAGAGTAACTCCATAATGACTGACACGAGGAAGAGCAACAGAGTAATGAGAATTACAAAGACTGGGTGACCAACACAGTGGTCTTGTGCAGTTGATGAGAGGAAGGAGAGAGGAGAGCTGCATACACCGAGCTGTCTCACATCCCATAGGACCTCTGAGCACTACGTTGACGGCAAGCAAGCTGTGGCAGGCGACCAAGGGGTGAAACCGACATGTCATCGGAGAAACCAGGGTGCGGTTGGTCCACTGCAGCAAGAAAGAAGGCAGCGGGGACAACACACAGTGAAAGCAGACATAACAGGAGTGCACCGCTTGACAGGGTGCACGCAAAGCCATTATACTGCATCAGGGCAGACAACAGGTAAGCAGTTGGATGGAAAAAGGGTTACCGGGTTGCCAGCAAGCATATTTCATTCTGCTGAAGCCATAGAAACAATCAGGGAACCTAAAGGAAGCAAGTGGGTGACAGGGTGGCCAAATGAAGTGAATCTTTCCTAGAAAACGCAGCAGGAGAGAAAATGCACCATTGCTAAATAGGTGAGGGCATTTGTAAAGCAAGTTGTTCATGGGTTATTAAACCCTTAGTTGAAAGAAAGAGTGGCTTGCATAATAAAGTGCTGCTAAAGAAATATACCAGGCGAAGTTAAGTGTCTCCATAACAAAGTATGTGTGAGTTGTGTAACAAAGTCCTGGCAGATAAATATACCAGGTGAAGTTTAGTAGTTAACAAAGTCCTGGCAGAGAAGTATGCATGGTGAAGTTTAGTAGGGGCGTAACAAAATCCTGGCAAGAGAGTATACAAGGTGAATGCAAGTGTGTGTGTGTGTGTGTAATAAAACCCTGGCATGAGGGTATACCAGGTAAAGGTTGATGTATGTATAATAAACTCCTGGTAGGAAGGTGCACTGGCTGAAGTGAAAGCTAGGCATTTGTGTGAGAAGTCCTGGAGGGAGAGTGTCCCAGGTGAAGATCAAATAACCACTGTAAAGAACTTCAAGGAAGGCCATGCCCTTGAATTAATGAACTGTTGTGGAATTGTATAAGGAAAAAGAGAACCTTTAGGAAGAGACATTCCTTTGGGTTTTGCAATTCATAAAAAGGGAAGAGAAAGCTTGGGGAACGGATACCCCAAGAGAAGCAAAGCATAGCAAGGGGAGAGGGTAATCCTCTTGGAACTTAAGTATTCTTTTTGAAGTGGTGTAATGTAAGATAAAGAATCTGGTGAAGGAATTGATCCCTGCAACTGTGAACATTGTTTGTTGGAAACATTTTGTTGGATTTGAACTGTTGTGTTTAACTTGAACCTTTGAGCACTTGGAAACCTCAAGAGTCAATTCCCTTACACATTGAAGTTTAGTTAGAGTGTGAGGGCCCAAATAGGATTATGGACACATGACAGACCTTTTCTGTTTGGACATCTTGACACTGGACAGAATCATTAGTTTTGTTGAGGTAGGGAAATTCTTCCTAGATTAGGGATAGTGAGGCATTTTCCAACCCCCTTTTATTTTAATAAACATTTGTAACCACAAATATATCTCCTCTGTTCCCACGGCTCATTCATGGCTCCTCATAACACACTTGAAGCACAATATAAGGCCGGGGGCTCACACAAACCTAACTGCTAGCTACAAACAGCCAGAGTGGAAATGAAGGTGTTATGGACTACAGATGACTCATATAAACTATTGAAAATTAAATAGTTCTATTTTAGCACCTTGTGAGAAACCAAAGGGTGCTTCACCAACTAGTCCCCGGGATTCTCTCTCAGGTATCCAGGGCCCGGCCATCACCTTTTTGGATCCAGACCCTGGGGGTGGACCAGTGCGGGAGCATCACCTGGGCAAGGGGTCTTCTGGGAGTGGGGGTGAGGCGATCGATGGTAAGACACAGTATTCCCCCCTTTCCCATACACCTCACCCATCCTATTTTATAGGATTCTGTGATGTCCCAACACCCACTTTTTACACAAACACTGGGCCGAGGAAGAGGGCCACTGAGAGTAAAGAGGCTAACCCTTACATTTCTCATTGGACATGTCCCCCTAATCGGGTCAGGCAAAGTCAGGCACTTGACTTTAAGTGCATACACCTGATACCAATTAGCTCTCCTCACACGGATAAAAGTCAGAACATAGAGGCACACTCTGAGCAAAGTGTAACACGAGCAAGGGCAGAACTTCCGGGGCGAAGGCAAACCTACTGGAGCAGAGCGACGGACCGAGAGAGCAAAGGGTAGAGAACCCCAGGAGTTCCCTGCAGGAGGTCATTGCCTCCAAAGGGCAGCGAAAGACACTTGGAGAAGGTCAAGACCCAGACAAGAAGACTGAATTATGTTTCAAGGATGCCAGTGACCCTCCCAGGTGAATGTCAGAGTTGGGGAGGCAAAGCCAACCCTGTGGTATTAACCTTGACTCCTAAATTAAGAACTGCAAAAGACAAGAAGAAATGCACAAAGCCGGTGAGTTGGCAAGTGACATGAAAGACCAGTGTGTGTTAAAGAAAGATTGAAGTTGCAACAGTACATCGCACAATTGAAGTCTGCACGCATGTGGATGAGATGCGGAGAAAGGCAGACCTGTGATGAACTTTGAATTCCTGATAGCTGTGAATCCAGCGATACTGAGTAGCGGAGTGGTCCCGCGAAAGGAAGCAGCCCTCTCAAAAGTCTCAGTGAAAGGTGAAATGTTTTTGTTTGATAAAGTGAATGAACTATAAAAAGCGATCAAGGGATCAAATTAATCCTGGGGAAAAAGGGGGGAAGTAACAGAGGCGTAGCCAGGATTGTATAACATGTGGGGCCTGAAGCTAATGTAGTTGGGCCCGCTGGAGTGACATTTACCAGTAAATGCCCACACAGCAGTCCTGAGAGGGCATCTGCATATTTTAGGTTGGTCTTGCCTGCTCAGGCCCTACCCTGTCTACGCCCCTGGGAAGTAAAAAGCCAAACGATGAACTTTTGTACTTATGACATCGAACTACTCAGACCAAGAGACACTGGGGCAAATAACACAAGAGTGTGAGCAGAAGGGAAAGTCAAAGTGGTCCCGCGGAGGTCTTCAGTAAAAGTCATGCACATCCAAAAGTCTTCGACATCAGGAAAAGGTCTGCGCCTGAGTGAGGGAGACCGGAAGTGTAGTAAATTAGGGGAAGGGAACCCCTAAAGGGTATGAATTAAACGTGGGGAAGGGAATCCCTGCAAGTGTTGTTTTGAAAGGCCTGAGCCTGACTGAGGGAGACCTATGTGAACTTCTGCTTTCAAAGGTCCGAGCTCGACTCAGGGATACCGCCATGTACTTTTTGTTGAACTGTGTTTTGAAAACTGGAAAGAGAGACTTTAATGTGGAAGGCCAGGCGGGCCTCGATCCACGTTTTGAACTGCCTTTGTTTTGAAAACCTGAGCCAGAGTGTGTTATCCTGTCTACGAGGACCACCTTACTCCGTGCTGTGTAATGTAGGGAGGAGAGCTGACTCAGCCACATTTATTCTTTATATTCTAACACTGATTCTCCTTTGCATATATATTCTCCTTTACACATTTTTTGTACAAGAGATAAGGCAGGCATTAGGTTTTGTTAGTATAGGCCATTTTTATTTGACTGACGCAACTAGGACTGGTTTATTTATTATTTGATGGTAGAGACTACTCCTATCCTAGCTATATGGCAAAGTAGGAGTTTGTCCAACCCCAGAAACTTAAATAAAGGTTTTACAATTTTTTGTCAATGTCATACTTGTGATACTTGTGATACTATGCCTCCCTTACATCCTCTAACAAAACCTCTCATCAATTAGCTAACAAACTGAAAGCCCAAAATACTTGTAACAAGATAAAAGGGCTACAGGATAAAGATGGCTTGATACTGGAAACCAAGCCAGCTAAGATGCAAATTCGTACGCAATACTAGTCTGTTATTTTTGACAGATTTGATGAGGCTGAGCAAGAGGCAGCAAATTGCCTGAAAATATCAGCATGGGATAGGGAGAACTTAGAAGACCCAATCTCTTCAGATGAGATAGTTTGGGTTATAAAATCACATCCCAATAACAAGACCTGGCCGAGACTGGATTTCTGTCCTTTAAAAAAAATACTATTTGCAGTACAATTCACGGCAACACATAACAGAAATGAGCACTTTAAATAATAGCTTTGCAACAACAGGGGCGACTACCCTCCCTATGGGAGAATCAATGCTAACCAGGGGTGTTGCTAGGTCTGGAAAAGATCAGGGACTAAGCTAATGTCGAGACTGGTGGGATTCAGGGCTAGCTTTAGCCTTCTGGTTGTAGTCCCTGAGCTTCTATCCGGGGCTACAACCAAAAGACCCGGGGCCAAGGCATAAAATAAGCAGTGTCACATAGCAATTTGCTATGCAATTCTGTCCGTTTGCTAATCAAATTGACACTTGTGTAGCAAAGTTAGCTATTTAAGTAACCCTGTTCAATAAAAACACAGCTCACCCTGAATTCCTCTCTGGCTCTCAAGGCTCTCGACATCCTCTTCTCTGTTGACTGCAAGTTCATAAGGGCTAATGCAGAGAGAGTGCAATAGTAATGATCTCCTTCACTCTTAAGTGCCAAACGCTGGTGTGGGAGTGCTAGGCAAGATTGTTTTTCCTTTTCAAACATTTGAAAACCAGAAGTAATCTGGATGATACTTTTACTAAGCTAACTATATCCTCTTTGGCAAACATATATTCTCTTTGGCAAAGACCCATATGTGTAACTTACATTAAATACAGTCATGCAATTCCATTATTAACAATTTAAGTTGTTGTATAAATCGGAACTACAGTTTTGCTTCTGTAAAACATTGCATTGTCTCCATGGTTTACATAAAAGTTTAAGTTAGTGTATCTAAATCTCAGTGTCAACTAGATGTTTTTTGTGGGGTGAAGATGCATCAGATTGATGAGTGAATACTATTGAAAATGTACATGATCACACGGCCAACTGCTTTTAACGGCACTTCCAGTTCTGAGACCTGATCTTCTAGTTGCTTTTATCTGTGCAACTGGGACTCAACGCATGAGCAGTTTTATACCAGTTTCACTGAAAGTAAGATGGCAGCAAACTACAATATTCCACCTAGTTACCAGTTCTCTGCCTGTTACACATACTACTCTGCTTAGTCTCTTACTTTCTGTCCTCTTACATAATGAATACACAAGCTTAGCTAGAAGTTTATGCAAAAGAATGATCAATAGTTCCATCCAGACTGTACGTCAAACAAATCTGCAATATAAACATTGTAGTTAGCCTCCAGAGGTCACTTTGCTGTATGATTATGATTGCATTATATATGAGCACCTGCGGGAGAGAACTGGCCAAACTGTTTTCAGAACCTTTTTATAAAATCTGTGTCCATTCATGTAGCTAACCATTTACATTTTTACAGACACTCAGCAAGAGCTCGCAAAATCCACTCGCCCACTCGCATAGTCCAGTAGATTTTATGAAGGGAGAGTACCATTTCCGGGGATGTTTAAAACTTTTATGTAACATTTGCTTTTTTGCAATAATTGTGTAATTCGCCATGAATTTAGGTTGATATCCCTTGCAAGTAGATGGCAGTGGAGGGCCCTGTGCAACCCCAAATCTGAAACATTTGAGCAGTTGGAGAAACGCATAGATCAGAGACATAGTAGTAAAAGGAGAAACTGAGAGGGTGTAGGGGCGCAGCGCATGGGTGATGTATTATCGCCTGAGGGGGTTTATCATGGTGTGTCACTGCAAACGCTGCCAGCATCTGCAGTGGTTTCAAGTGAAGGAGTTTTGTTGGGTCTGGGACAGTACTTGTGTGTGAGGAGTGAACAAAGCATAGAGTGGGAGAGGGATTTCAGGGGGAGGAAGGGAAAAGCCAGGTTTTGAGGGCCTTTCTGAATGTGAGGTGAATGCTGTGGATGTGGAGAGGCAGAGAGTTCCAGAGAGTGGGGGCTTGGACGGAGGAGGAGCATCCACCCAGTCTGGAGCAGTTGTATTGAGGGGACAATTAGAAGAAAAGCTCTGCCAGATCTGGAGGGTCGGTAGCATGTGAGTTTATCGGGGTTGGTGTTGTAACTGGCACGGTGAGTAATGCACATAGCTTTAAAGGTGGGACGATGACCAATAAGGAGCCAGTGAAGGAATCTCAGTGTGGGGCTGATGTGTTCCCTGAGAGGGAGGCCAATGAGCAGGCAGGCCACAGTGTTTTGGATTCTTTGGAGTTTCCTAAGTTGGAACACCGGAGCACCTAGATAAAGGCAGTTTGCATAGTCTAAATGGGAGATGATGATGGCGAGGATGGCAGCGATTCAGTGTGGTTAGGTGAGGTATGGGAAGATATGCCTTAGGATGCGTAGGTGGAAGAAGCAGGTTCTGGATAAAGAGTTGATGTGTTGGGAGAGGGAAAGGTTTCTGTCCAGCATGCATCCTAGGTTGTTTACCGAAGTGGAGGTTGCCAGAGGGTCAAGGGGTAGCCCAGAAAGTGAGGGCAGGGGATAGGTTGGGGAAGGAGTGTGGTATTTCCGCAGACTAGGTTTTCTGTTTTCCTAGGATTGAGGACCAGGTGGTTGGTCGTCATCCAGTGGTCAATATCTGTGAGGCATGATGACAGATCTGGACGGGCAGTGCCTGGTGATTTGGAGATTTTGAGGATGATCTGGGTATCGCCTGCATAATTGAATAAGGTGAGAGTGTGGAAGCGGATGAGTGCTGGGAGTGGGCTGAGATACATATTGAAGAGGAGGGGAGATAAGGATGCTCCCTGTGGGACCCCATTCGGCACTGGTCGGAAAGCAGAGGGGAAAGGGTGGAGGAGCATGATTTGCTAGTGATTAGAGATGAAGGAGGAGATCCATGTGAGGGCAGTGTCTGTGATTCCTAGAGTGTGTAGCCTGTTTAGCAGAATGGTGTGGTCAATAGTACCAAAGGCGGCAGAGAGGTCAAGGAGAATGAGAACCACACATGCTTACACGTCCGCTGACCTATTAAGGTCATCCCAGACAGTCATTAGGGAGGACTCAGTGCCTGGGAGGGGTCTCAAAGCCAGATTGGGCAGGGTGAAGAAGTTTGTTGGCTTCAGTGAATTGGCAGAGTTGCTTGTATCCGGTGTGGTCCATATGCTTGGTCATGAACAAGTGTGGAAACGGGCCAGCAGTTCTTGCCAATCAGAGGGTCGTGCGCAGGCTTTTTGAGGAGGCGTTTGATATAGGAGGTTTTGAAGGCTTCCGGGAACATTCCCGATGTGAGGGATAGGTTAAAGTACCAGGGACGAGTATGCTTTTTCTTTTTGCATAGACTTGCATAATAGCCTGGCAGTTAAGGGGTTAAGGATTGAATGTAGAATACTGCCAGCGCAGGTTGATGTTAGGATATTTTTGAGGAGGGTGAGCAGGCAAGGGTGCTTAGGGGATCCTGATGGGCGGCTTTGGGCTAGGAGTGAGAGGAACTCCTGGTGTGAGATTGAGGAGAACGTTATTGCTATTTTAGAGATGATGGCATTATATCTATCACATTGCAATGTTGTGAGAATGTTCGAATTAGGCATTGCATAGGGATTGGGAGTTATTTGGAGGAGAGATTTAGCAAACTGGTGACTTTAATTCACAGATGATTTTATGCAATTCTTTGCTTGGATTACAACAGTTCAGGATTCTGTTCCCATAGAATGCTTTTTTGACTTTTATATTTTCCAATCTGTAGGCCCATGTTAGTCTTGCCAGGGAAGTTTTGTTCACAGGGGTCGGGTTGGTTCTCCAGGTCCGTTCCAGATGGTGTATGAGAGTTTTCAGAGATTTGAGTTGGAGTGAGAGGTGTGGGGAAACTTGGGAGCCAATGGGGAGTTCAATGGGGTGGGGGGGCTGTCTGGAGGTGAGATGAGTTAGGGGTGTTGGCAAGGGCAGCTGCACTAAGTTAAGGGAAATGTGAGTTGGGGTTGAGAGGGCAATGTCATTCGGGAGAGGTGAGATGTCCAAGTTATGTAATGTTAATGGCATTTATAGAATGCAGCATCCGCCCAGAGGCATCTTGTCCCGATGCTGCATTGGGAGGGAGAAGAAGACCCCAAAATAAAGAGGATGTATTAAACGGGGATTAAAACAAGTACGTTTTAAGGGAACGCCTAATAGACAGATAATTGACCATGGAACGGAGGGAAAATGGAAGGTTGTTCCATAGTACAGCCGCTGCAATCTCGACCAATACGACAGTATTTAGCCTGGAGAGTTGGCAGGGAGCTTGGAGTGGGGGTGATTGCATGGCTGGGTAGGTGGGTGGAACGAGATGCTCAGGGGGGTTGATGTTTTCAGCTGTTGCTCACCAACGTGCCGCTATGGTTTGGAGGAGCGGGTTCGACGTGTAGGTTGGAGCAGGGGGAGGGAGGGTTGCACATGGGCAGGCAAGTGGCTTCTAACTCAGGTCATTGGAGAGGTAAAAGGGGCTGCTTGAGGTGGTGGGTAGACAGTAGTTTGTGCTATGCAGGATGGGGGTGGGGTGGAGTGTGCTTTGTTAGGCATAATGGTATCCCAGCGTGCAGCTCGGTATGAACGGTGAAGCCGGAATAACAAAGGGGGAGGAGGCCGAATCCCAGTCAAACAACTGGAGTTTAGGACCGTGGGATGGGGGAGGAGGGGAGGGGGGTTGACCTAGGATTAAGACACATCTGTTTTACTATAACACTGCCTGGGTGATGCACTAAATGTAACGTTCTACAAGCGTTACCGATAGAGTTTATTTATTTAATTGGTTTTATATAACGTGCCTAATACCGTACTTGAGTTTGGTTTCTAAGTGCGGATCCGGGATTCGAACCTCTGTTGCTCTGCGTGGTCTTGCTTCCGAGACCAGCATGTTGCCCCTGTGCTATCCTACGTTCTTACAGAAATGCTGCGTGACTTGCAGGCTTGTTCTGAATTTTATATGGGATACAAGATTAGCCCCAACTCTAGAAACAAATGCCCACCCAGATGTTAAGCAATGGGCAATAATGGAACACTTTACTTTACTTTAATAATTGATACCGTGCTATCCATGGACCCGGAGGCTTGAGGGCACCAAAATGGACATACACATAATAAACATAAATGAGGAGAAGAAGATGAAGAACGTCAAGGATGGCAAAAGGCAACTGAAAAACTGGATTACTAAAAGGGTTACTTAAAAAGCCATGTCTTGAGTTTCCTTTTAAAAACTTCAATGGATTTCATAACCCTAAGCTCAAGGGGTATTCCATTCCAAATTCTTGGAGCAGCATGAAGAAAGGCTGTTTTACTGGCCTTGACCATGTTGGATTTCGGAATATGCAATAAGTTGGTATTATTGGACCTTAAGCACCTGAGTTGGCCCTTTTCACTAATCAGGGCCTAGAGATACTCCGGCATCTTTCCCTGCCGACATTTACATACAATGAGAGCAAGGCGGTATACAAGTCTGGATTCCACCGGGAGCCAATTAAGGTTGCGACGGGCCTCTGAGATGTGATCCCTGCGAGCAATACCTGTGACCATTCTCACTGCACTGTTTTGCACAACCTGCAATCTCTTACATTCTCCTTTATTAATTCATATCAATAAACTACTACAGTAATCTATTTTAGCGCTCACTATTGCTCTGGTTATAGTCTGTGATCTGTTGAGTGATAAAAGGGCACAGGTGTGCCAGAAGTTTAATATAGTATGCAGACGAGGACACTATGGAGCTAACATGCTCTTTCATATTAAGGTGTTGGTCCAGCACTACACCCAATATTTTAACCTTTTTTGTGTGGTGATTTTGATTTCCTTTAGGCTAAAGCTCTCGCAAGCTAGGCCTAATTTTTTTAACAGGTTTTGAGAGCATACGACCATGGGCTCGGTCTTGCCCTTATTTAGCGCAAGGTTATTCTGGACCATCCTTTTTTCAACAATAGAGTATACCTTATTAAGGTAGCGTTCATCCTTCTCAAAGTTACCAGATAGTGGTATCAGACACTGGCCCTCATTACGACCCTGGCGGAAATCGAAAAACGGTGGCGGAAATGTAATACCGCCATCGAATACCGCTCGGTGCGATTATGACCCGTCACCGTAAAGTACGATGCCATTAGCGACACCGTAGTGAACGCCAACGCTAACTGCACCAAGTACGCGCACGCGCGCCATGCAAAACCGTAATTACCACCATGGCGCAACGGTACGCGAATTCTGACCCTAGCGGACATTTACTTAACGCCATCAAGCATGGCGGAAAGTACCATTCCGCCATGGTGAGAATTACGGCATCGTGAACCAACCGTAAATGGCCCTACTGAGTGCCTCTACACCACTCCCTGCCCACATTGCACAACTCCTCGTAGGTGCAATGAAGTTACACAATGCAACCAGTGAAATGTACAAGTCACCCATGCATGCCAACGAACAAATGAATCTAGGGGCTCCAAGTGCCTTGTGAGTGGCCATCCATATTTGGCATGTCACCATTGCCGTACTGATGCAGCACAGGCATGTGAAGGTTCAAGTACAGCAATATGAACTGAAATATGAGACAAAACAACAACAGGCCCCCATCGCTTGACACCAGTGTAAGGCAACATTCAAAGCAGTATCCTAAGGGAGACTGCACCAGCCCTGTACTCTTGCCAGTAAACAAACCAACCATCAGCATAAGCATGTACCACACAAGTTGGCAGAGTGACTGAGCAACCAGGCTCATCTCAAGAGGGGCCAATGGGAGCTGCAGGGCACAGATGGCACGAATACAGAAGCTATTCCAATGGACATGACCTCAGTCTCCCTCCAAGAAACGCACGCAAACACAGGCACCTGTGACCAGCCATTTTCTGATAATCACATCATTCCACCAATTGACCTGGCTGACCGGCATCTGTTACACAAAAGCTAATCCCCCGCCCCTGAGCATGACATCATTAAAACAGTCATAATGGCAGCCCCTATCCCTGACCTTACTGGGCTTCGTAGGCAAACGCGGCCAGTACAGTACCACGCAACTATACTCAGAAGCCGGAACCCAATGCAGATCTTCTCACAATACATCGCTCCACAAATAGGAATATGCTACATTACTTGCAAAGAATAACGCTACACGGTTAATATCAGAATAAAAATTTAATGCACATCAAATTCACCAAGCCCATACAGCTATTAGGTCATGAACTCCGAAATATTTTTCATTACTGTGGGCTGCATCCGCAATAAATGACCAGCTTCTTCTTGTGTGACGCCCTGTTCCTTCATGGTACACAGGGGCTACATTCACGTTCAAAAAGGCAACATGGAAGCGCCTAGAACCGCAGGGCCGTCCCATTAGGTAGGCACTAGTCCAGCTGAAAGGTAGATATGTTGCTCCTAGCCACTAGTACTGCGTAAGGGCATGTGGCCCATTGGCGATCGTCCCATAAGATCGTAATGGTGCTCCACTGATTAACTCGAAGCAGCAGGTGTCGGGAGTAAAAGCCATCTGCAGGAGTGGCATACAGATGGCAGCGGCAAAAGGGGAGGAGATACCTGTCACCCAAATGAAATGAAAAAGAATAGTATGGGCATCAGAACTTTATTTGTATTACTCACTTCAATGATCACACTAAATCTACAGCCATATGCATGCTAGCCCACTCAAAAGGATTATTTCCACCCAAAAATCACTTGCGAATCATAACTATATAAATCGAGGTGAAAACACTATTACAAACGAGTGTTTGTGTGCATGCGTCTGTTAAAACAGAATCCATTAGATGGGATTAGTAACGTGCATAGACACAAGTGTTTGAAGGCGCGTCGAGACAGGGAGGGTTCAACAAGGGCAGATAGACGATGGTCCCACTATGGCAGCTCTGCATCACATAGCGCAGGGGAAGGGGATAGATTCCAAAAAGCCATGTACATGGCAAACTCTCAATTAAATCATCTGTCCATGCATCCATATATCATTCCCTCATCCCGGTATAAAAACGCCTGATTATTTACTCACATAACATTTGAAATTTCCATTGAGTCTGTGCGTAATGCAGTCTGCAAAATCCACTGTGCTCCAGCCCGGAATTCTAGTGTTGTGAAGTAACATGTATTTGGGAACGTCCTGCCTTATCGTCCACTACGCTATTGCGCATCCCATACTATTCATATCAATCATTGCATTCTCGCCATGGCCCCTGTCCCAAGGACATTAAACAATAGAACGTTATATTTGCAGTCAGACCTGTGGGCGTCTCCTCGCCGCTAGCTGAAAACCGAAAGCGCTGTCCTTCGAATTCCTCATTTGCAACATCACGTCGAAAGGCATCTGTGACCGCTAGAAATCACAAATTCATCCATGTAGTGCGGCAGTGTGTGAAAATGGCAACTGGCTTCACTCACAAATGGGACGCCCCGCCCGTCGGTGAACCTCGGTACAGTGCTGCATGAGGGTCCACCGTTAATCGAGTACTACATTCCACTGACCCTTCACAAGTTTGTTCGCGACTGCAAAGATAGTATGTGAAACAATGGGACCATAGCAGAATGAACATATAAACCAATATTTCACTGCCATCGGGATTAAATACATGATTGTAATAGCAAGATGCCATGCGTCAAATTGCAGCATTGTGTGCGGGACGTGCTCGCCCAAAGGGGATTGCAGCTGGCACAGGTGGAATGAATCACCACAGGTGGAGGCTAAACAGCCTGAAAACACATAAATTGCACACCCAACCCCCTCCCACAACCACACCCACTCCAAAATGCTACCGGCAGGACTAGCGATGTTGGCCCTGGGGGACCTGATAGCACTGCAAGTACTCCAACTTCAAGAAGAAGACGAACACCAACTACTACAACAACAGGCCGCACAGAGGAGACGCAGGAGGAGGAGGAGGGCAAGGCAGGGCCAGCAAGGCCCACCAGCACAGCCACTACCACCACGCAGGCAGCCCGCAATCCCACGCCTCCGAGCTCATCCGTTCAACCTCACTGCTGAGCAGATCCACACCCTCTACCGTTTGGACCGGGACACCATAACCGCCATTGTGAACATGACACACGCTGACCTTGTCAGCATGATAGATAGCCCAACCGCCATCCCACCCCTACTGAAGGTGGTGTCTGTACTCCACTTCCTGGCCACAGGCACATACCAGCACACATTTATTTTTATTTATTTATTCGCATTTGTATAGCGCACTTGCAGCCCATGGGCATCGAGGCGCTGTTACAAGTAGGTGTTGGATTCTTAATTCAGCAGATATGCATGAGACCGGAGGTCTTATGGATACACAATTACAGGCATAGTTGCAGGTGAAGCATGATATTCATAATACAGTGACAGAATGCCGTCAGGTACGTTTCATACAAAGAGCTTGGTTTTAACAGCTTTGCGGAAGGCTTGGTGGGATTCAATCATTCTGATGTGGGGTGGCAGTGCGTTCCAGTGGGTGGCGGCCCGAGTGGGAAAGCTGGCACCACCGGCGCGCACTTTGCGTGATTTGGGCGTGACAATCGTGTTGGAATAGCACATTCTTAATGGTCTGGTGGCAGAGTGCTTGGTGATTCTTTGGGTCAAGTCGGGTGGAGCAAGTTCATGGAGGCATTTGTGGGTAAGGGCGAGTGTTTTGAAAACAATCCTCTCTTTCACCGGGAGCCAGTGTGCCTGTCTTCTGACTTCTGAGATGTGGTCTTTTCTCGCGGTGCCTGTGGCCGCCCTAAGTGCATTATTTTGAACTAGCTTAAGTTTGGCCAGGTTCTTATTGGAGGTCCCAACGAGTAGGGCATTACAGTAGTCCAGCCTAGATCCAATTATTGCCCTAGCAATGGTGAGGCAATTCTGGCGAGACAGGAAAGGTCTGGCAGCGTTGAGGACTTTCGAGTAATAGGCTGAGGAGGAGGCGATGGCATTGACCTGTCTATCCATTGACAAGTCGGAGTCTAGGTAGACTCCGAGTGTCTTCACATGATTGGAGACCTTGATGGGAATGTTGTCAATAGTGAAGGAAGTGTACTGTTCACCGAGGTTCCCCAGCGTGGAGGGTGCTCCTATGAGGAGGAGTTCGGTTTTTTCGCTATTGAGGCATAGCCAGTTATCTGCCATCCATGATTGGATAGTGGAGTAGATGGTGGTAAGGGTTTTAGTATCCGCCAGGTAGTCGCCTGTGAGTGGGATGAGGACCTGGGTGTCATCCGCATAGTTTGTATACGAGATGCCCAGGGAGTCAAGGATGCTGAACAGTGGCCTCGTGAAGAGGTTGTAAAGCGTGGGCGCGATACATGAGCCCTGAGGCACACCGCAGGTGATGTGGCTGGGTGTGGCACAGGCTGAGTCATAGAAGACTTTCATGGCCATTTCTTGGAGGAAGGAGGTAATCCATTCGCAAGCTTTGGGGGAAAAGTTAGCTTGGGTAGCTAGATGGTGACACAAGGTGTTGTGGTCCACCAGGTCAAAGGCGGCGGATAGATCCAGGAGCAGAAGGAGAGCAGGTTTCCCTGCGTCTCTTAGATCGTCCATTTGGTTCTTTAGGTCCAGGAGAGCTGTTTCGGTACCGTGTCGTGGGCGGAAGCCAGATTGCCGCAGGCCGAGGAGACGGTTTTCTTCAAGGAACTTTTGGACTTGCAGGTAAGCTGCTTTGTCCAGGATTTTCAGCAGGAAGGGTACAGTGTTGATAGGTCGATAATTCCCCGGGATCGTTGGGTCCAGCGAGGGTTTTTTGAGGAGTGGGCGTACCCAGGCCTCCTTAAGTCCAGTTGGAACGTGGCCAGACTGGAAGGATGAATTAATGAATGCTGTGAGGAATGGAGCTAGGATCTGTGCTGAGTCTTTAATGAGACTAGCTGGGCAGGCATCTCCCTTACAGTTGGAGGGTTTGATGGACACAGTCGGACAGTTGCATGGCATTTCACAGCCACTGTTGTCACGGACACTATTGCAAGTGCTCGATGCCCTCCTGAAGCACGCAGACGACTATATCTCTTTACCACGCTTGGAACAGGAGATTACAAACACAAAAGTGGGATTCCATGCACTTGCCGGCATACCGGGTTGCATTGGTGCCATCGACTGCACCCATGTGGAATTGGTTGTCCCACATGCCATGGAGGTCCAGTACCGCAACCGGAAACAATATCATTCTCTTAATGTACAAATGGTGTGTGACTCCAACAGGATCTTTACACATTGTTGTGCCCGATTTCCTGGATCAACCCATGATTCTATGGTCTTGAGGAACTCTACAATACCACGCTACATGGAGCGACACGCAGGGAACAGATCCTGGCTACTTGGTGAGTCTCATTTCATGCATGATAATATGGGGTATGTGATGCGGCAATGACATGGCAGGAAGGGGGGGGGATGGGTACGTAGCAATGTCATTCCACAAACATCCTTTATTGGCCACATACAGGTGATGCCGGGTATCCTCTGAAGAGATGGCTCCTTACACCACTCCGGAACCCACAGAACCAGCAAGAGGAGGACTACAACCATGCCCACTCACGTACCCGTGTAGTCATAGAACAGGCATTCGGCCTACTGAAGGCTCGTTTCCGCTGCCTCAGCAGGTCTGGCGGGGCACTCCTGTACCGCCATGAGAAGGTTGCAAAGATGGTCATGGTATGTGTCATGCTACACAACATGTGCGTACGTAGAAATGTGCCCATGCCCCCTGACGCAGAACTGCAAGCACCTAAAGATGGTCATGATGAGGGTGGGGATGTGGCAGCACCTCAAGGAGTCCGCGAGGCACAGGAGGCCCGTGAAATTCGTCAGAATATCATAGATTCATGCTTCTAGCACTCACGCCTGGTGGCTGATACATGGACACGGGACTTGTGGCACTGTGTGTGTCTGGAACATGCACAATGTGGACTGTACGCCTATAAAGGCCTCATACACAAAGATCAATGTCCACACATCTCATTGGATGATTATGAAATGTTTATAGCATATGTGAAATTATATTACACACCCCATCGACCCACCACCCAAGAAAGCCCAACACCCCCCCTACACCCTCCTACCTCCCCCCCGAACACCAGTGTCCAAAGATGCTCATTGTCAGTGGGCAGACGCTATTGCAAGCCCCCTCTCCGGGTATCAGGGGCACCCCTGCCTGTGGAGCGCAGGTTCCTCCCAGATCTATGTTGGGGGCTGCCCTGGACAGAACTTGCAACGGATGATGTCTCTGCCTGCTCACGTCCATGCATGTCCCTAAGGGTTTGTGAGAGCTCAGTGAGCACACGGCTCACAGCGGCAAGTTCACCACATACGTCTTTGGACGTCGCATGCAGTTCCCCCCTCAGGCTCTCGGTGCTTCTCTCCATTTGTACCCTTAGTGTCTCTGTACTTCTCTCCATTTGTACCCTTAGTGTCTCTGTACTTCGCTCCATTTGTGCCCTAAGTGTCTCAGTAGATGTTTCTATGGCTGCCTTAGAACCCCCACATTCATCAGCATGCTCCTTGAGGAGTGTGGCCAGTTGCTGCTGTTGCACGATCACCTGGTCGAGGGACTGTTGCCTCTGCTGGGCCATGCCCATTTGCGGTGGTGTCACAGAGGGGCTGATCACCTCATGTTGCCTTGCCACAGGGCTTGTGGGGGATGGCCAGTCGTCGTCTTGTGGGTGCCCCTGCGTGGTATCCTCATGGTGTACGGGATGAAACAAACAGGGGGATTGAGACAGGTCATGGATGGGTCCTACATCGACAGCACCGTTTTCTGTGTCGGAGCATGCTGGCATTAATGCAGTGTCACCTATGGTGCTGCTGCCACCAGAAGCAGTGCCTTCTGTGGCATCCATTGGGGGGACCTGTGGTGCTGCTGTTGTGGGCATGCTGGCTGCTGGGGTGCCTGTTGAAGTCCCCTCCTGTGTGCTGCCACTTGATTTGTGCTGCTGCCGTGTCTTGATCCGTGCAGCTGAGGTGGAGGGTCTTTGGCCGTTGGTCTTGGCCTTCTTTGCAGGTGTGCTGGTAGGGGTGTCCTGAAGCTCGTTGTTTGAATCGGACCCTGTGGTGGAGTAAAGGAAGGCGAGTGTTATTTATGGGTCTGTGGAAATTGGAATGGCAATGTATCACATGCATTGGGGTGGTACCTGAGGGTGATTTGGGTCAGGGCCTTGGAGGTGGTTTCATTTTTGTGTGGATTGAGGATGCAGTTGTTTTGCAGCCTGCAGTTAGGGTGTGCATGCTGCACGTGTAGAGGGTGTTTTTAGGATTTTTAATTATTTATGTATTTAATGTGACTTTTAAAGTGCGCTATCAGGCCAATGTATGTGGACGTTCTCCTGGACATGTGTTTCTGTTGCACTATGTGGACACATGGTACTTCACATGATTGGACATTGTGGATTTAGCATTGTTTTATTTGGCCCACCTACCTGATTCTTCGGATGTCTGCACTCCTTTCTCCATCCCTCCGACTCCCTCTATACTCTCCATTCCAATGGTGGAGGCACAGATTTCTTCCCAGGGGGTCAACTTGATGGGTGATTCCGATCCTCCCCCGGTAGCTGTGGCAATGTTACGGTTGGCTGATAGTATGCTCCGTATGCGTATCCGCAAGTCGTCCCATCGCTTTCTGCATTGCTGTGGGTTGCGGGGTGCGGTCCCCACCGCACTTACCCGCTGTGCCACCAGGGCCCATATGGCCTTCTTGTTCGCAAGTGCCGTCCTGGTCATTTGCGTCGAGAAGACGACGGCAGCATTCTCCTGGAGGGTCTCTGTGAGCACGGTGAGTTCCTCATGGGAGAAGTGGACCTGCCGCTTGCGGTTGCACGCTTTTTTAGCAACTTTTCCCATTTTGATTGTTTTAACTAGGGTGGCTAACGGGTTGGGATGTGTCTCAGGGTCGGATTTTTAATGGTTGTGTTGGGATTCTGATTTTATAGGTGTACGGCATGCTGTTTCCTGTTCCGGACCCATGTTTTTACTTCCGTTTCCGTATATTTACAGTCACCGTATTTTGCGATTACCGCTCATTACGGTGACCGCTATGATGGGTGGCGGAATTGCACCTAGGGCGCCGTACGACGGCGGTGAGGGGCGTTTTGGGGACATTTCCGCCATCGCGGACTTTGCACTTCCGCCATGGCGTAATGCTCGTGCCCGATGGGTCAGAATTAGCCGCACTTTACTCCATCGTGCAATGGCGGAAACGCTATTTACGCTATGGCGGTCAGGTCAGTTACTTTCCGCCAGGGTCGTAATGAGGGCCACTGTGAATCATCTGCATAAATAGTGAACTCTATGCCATGAAGATCAAAATATTTAAAAAAAGGCGCAGTAAAAATATTATACACACAGGGAGCGAGACAAGCTCCCTGAGGCACCCTGAATTTAACAATTGACCACCTCTCGGGAGAATACCCTACATTCCCAATCACTTAAAAATAAAGAAAGCCACATGGCTGCCCATTCGAGAGTTTTGCCACCTGCTTCAACCTGGGGATCAATATAGAGTGATCCACCAGGTCGAAGGCAGCTGAGAGGTCTAAAAGCATGAGAAGAGATGGTAAACCTCAATCCATACGGTCAACCAATCGTGACTTCAGTTCCAAGAGGGCCGATTCAGTTCCATATCCCTGCCTAAAACCTGATTGGTGTGGATGAAGAATGGGATAAGAATTCAAGTGGGCAGTTATCTGGACATAAGCCACTCGGTCGAGAATCTTCAATAAAGAAGGGGTGTTTGTGATGGGTCTGAAGTTCTGTGGGTTGGTCTCAGATAGGCTAGGTTTTTTAATGATCGGCGTAATCCATGCCCTTTTTAAATCCATTGGAACCAGATTTTCGGCTAAAGATGCATTAATAAACTTGCAGATTGCGTCCAACAGGATAGCCGAACAGGATCAGATAATTACAGCAGAGCAGGGATCACCTTTACACAAGGTGGACTTAAGTTGCTTGATGATCGTTGCAAATTCCTCCACCGTTATTGGAGTAAAAACAAACTCCGGGGCTTGAGAATTAATAACCAGGTACACTTGGTTGGTAACTCCTGGAGTGTCTGAAAACATAGCCTTTTTACTGACAATATCTAATCTGATTTTAGCAAGCTTGCCCTGCATTGCCTCCTGGATTGCTGTGCACCAGGCTGCATCCGTGGGAATAGTGGAGATCTCCTGTCTGAATTGTTACGCTCACCTGGTCTCTGCGGAGGCGTTGGGGCATGGTTGCAGCCCTTCCGGGGTGAGGTCGCTCGGGCCCGACTTCGCTCTCTGCGCTTATGTGGTGACTGGTGGTAATGGGTGATGCTGCTCAGGACTGCTCCTGCATGGAGAATAGGGGATGTGAGTATGCCAGTTTGTGTGCCTGATCCCCTTCCAGACCCCTTCGCCCAAACCGTTGTACCAGTGGGATGCGCTGACCCTGGAAAGCTCACCTGTTCATTAGTTTTGGCGAGCACTCCGTCCTGCTGCTTCTGGCAGGGGCGCTTGTATGATCTGGACCGAGTTCCTTCACTGGTCCCTTGCACGTGGTAGTCCAGTCCTGCTGCGACTAAGCCACTATACTTCAGGTAAGTGTACCTGTTTACCTTTGTCTTTTCTCGTCTGTTTTTGTTGTATTGTAAAGTTTGTTGTCTTGTATTGCTGTCCGTTCCACTTTTGATGTTTGCTCTTTTGCTTTCTTCCCTTGCAGGTGATGTTGCCAGTCTGGCAGAAGCTGCGAAGCTCGAGGCGGCAGCCGAAGTGAATGAGGAACGAAGCTGCAGCAGTACAGTAGCTGGTAAATTGTTAACTAGGGGGCATGCAGGGTAGAAATGCGGCAGGGCCCTAGGACGGATGCTCTAACCTTGTCTTTCTTCTTCTTCACAGGGTCCGAGTTCGTGGATGTGGAGTGCGGTGCTGCGGCGTCGGGATCAAGATCACTGGATGTCAGGATATGAGTCTGCAGATGAAGTGATGAAGCACCAGTTTCCTGGAGGTGAGTAAGCAGGAGAATGCCTGGTTTCAAAGGTAAGTAAACTGGCCTAAGCGGCGGTGAGCGTCACGTTGCATGCGAGTGCACAGTAATGCAAAGCACCGGCCTTAAGGATGGAGCAGCTTATATAGCTAAGCTTCTGAAGCCACGGAAACCAGGTTCACCCTGCCTGTCACACTCTGCCACACCCAATGAGTCAGCACATGAAGACCAGGCCTAAGGAGCCACACCCGATGAGTCAGTACATGAGGATGTTCTCTGGAATAAAGGCTTTCAGCTCCTGGAAAGTTCTTGTAAAATAAAAACACTCCTTCACTGAAATAAAGTAAAAGCACTCCTGCACTGAAATAAAGTGTTCCTGCTCACATCTCCATATGAGCCAGGTGCCAAAGGCGCCAGGACTGAGTCCAGCTAGGGCCCCAGTGTTTATGGGTCCAAAGGGACATAAGTGAGTATAGTGACCCATTGCCCCCATCACTAGATGGTGTGGTTTTTGTGTTCTGGGGCCTGTGGCCATGACAAGTAATGGGGTGGCCTGTTCCTTTAAAATTTTAAAAAGCTTAGTTTCATATTATGCATTAGGAATTCTATTATTAAAATTATTTTTCCTTGCATTAATGATTGCAAGTTTGTTTGTTTGTTTGTTTCTTATTTATATTGCGCACCCCATCCTGAGGTATCTGAGCGCATTACAAGAATATGCATGTTCATGGTTACAGAATAGATAGTACATGTAATAGTTGCAAATAGAGGAATGTGGAAGAATACATAATAGTTAAATACAGAGGAGTGTGGCAAGAGTACCGTTGCGCACTTAAGCAGCAGGAAGGGTATATACATACAGGGGCAAACTGGTAGGCATAGTACACACAACAATTGCAAATAGGGTAATCTAGCAGGGGTAGGTAGTATACACAATAATTATATACAGAGGAGTGTGTCAAGAATACAGTTACGCACTTAAGCAGGAGGCAAAGTATGTGCAAACAGGGGCAAAGTCATACAGTAAGAGGCTTCTGGGGGAGATATATACATATGGGCACGGGAGGGAGGTCTAAACAGGAGTGTCTTTGGGGATCAAACAGGTGTATCTCTGGAGATCAACCAGCATTTAGTGTCTTTCCTGAATGTATAGTAGGATTGGTCAGTGCGTAGTGGGGGGGGGGGATTTCCATAGTTGGGCAGCCATCACAGGGAAGCTGCTACCCCCTGATCTTTCTAGCTTTGTAGCTCGGCACCCTTAGGCGGCCGGTGTTGGTCGTCCTGGTTGGTCTGGTGGGGTTGTTTTTGACTAATTATTCTGCCAAGTATTGAGGGACAGCGTTATTAAGGAATTTATAGATGAGGGAAGCTGTTTAGAATTGGATTCTTTCTTGGATAGAAAGCCAGTTGTTGTTCCTTCTAGTTGATGAAATATGTTGTCGTCTTGAGATGCCCAGGGCAGATCTGGGGGCATTATTCTGCAAAATGTGGAGTTTATTGGTATTAGTTTTGCTTGCTCCTAGGTAAAGGGCATTGCAGTAGTCAATTTTGGCTAAAACTAGAACACTTGCTAGGGTCATACAGCTTTCCGGGGAGAGGAAGGGTTTGCAAGAATGGATAAGCTTGCACGTGTATGCCGTGAATGAGGCAATTGCACTAACCTGTCTGTGCAGACTCAGGGAGGAGTCTAGGTAGAATCCCAGTGTTTTAACCTCATTGGCCACCTTTATATTGTTACCATCAATGTTGAAAGAGCAGTATAGGTTGCTCAATTTCTTCATGTTGGTGGGGGAGGCTAGCAGAAGTAACTTGGTCTTCTCATCATTCAGGCAGAAACCATGTGTGGCCATCCAAGCCTGAATGATGAGGTACATTTTGTTGACAAGGGCAAGATCTGTCTCATAATCTCCTGTCAAAGGTAGGAGGATCTGGGTGTCATCTGCATAGTTGGTGTAGGTGACACCCAGATGGTCCAGATCAACACAGGTTTGGTAAACACATTGTACATGGTAGGTGATACACATGAACCTTGTGGAACACCACAGGTGATGGGGATGGGGTCAGCTGCTGCTGCGGCAGAGAAGACTCTTATGGATCTATTGCTGAGGAAAGATTGGATCCAAGCTGTTGCTTCTGTTGAAAAGTGATCCACAGAGGATAAGGGTCTACAGAGCACCTTGTGGTCAACCAAGTCAATGACGGCTGACAGGTCCAACAGGAGCAAAAGAGCAGATTTCTCTTTGTCCTTCAGGTCATCGATTTGGATCTTTAGATCTATTAAGGCAGTTTCTGTCCTGTGTATGGGCCTCGAGGTAGGTTTGGATCTGGTTATAGGCAGCCTTATGAATGATTTTCAGGAGAAAAGGCAACGTGGTGATGGGCCGGAAATAGGTGGGGATGCTACGGTCGAGTGTAGGTTTTTGTAATAGCGGGAGTACCCATGAATTTTTCAGATTAGTTTGGACGGTGCCTGTGCGAAAGGAGACATTGATGAAGGTGGTTTTAAAGGGGGCCAATTATTTGGCTGCGTCTATGATGACCAAAGCTGGACATGAGTTGCCTTGACAATTGGAGGGTTCCAATGAGGCAATAATGCTGATTACTTTTTGGGTGGATACTGGGGCAAATTTGAATCGTGGTGGTTTTGGCAAGATGGGAGTAGGTTTAAGCATGGTTTGCTGTGGGATTAGAGACTGTTTTTTATCTGCTATTTTCTTTTGCAGAAGAGTGATTTTGTTAGTTAAGGCTTCTTGAATGTTGGTGCACCAGGTCCTGTCCTTGATACAGTTATCAGTAGAGGGGATGGGGGATTAAAGCTCTCTTACGATAGTAAACAATTCTCTGGGACTTGAGCTCTGATTTTCAATCCTGTTGTTATAAATTTCTCTCTTGGCCATCAGAATCTCTTCTTTATATCTGGCTGAGATTTTGAGCATGATGTCTTTATTGACTGGGGAAGGGTTATTTCTCTAGGAAGTTAAGTTTCGCATTTTCTTTTTCGTTTATTAGGGCGTTCAGTTTGGGGGTAACCCACGAATTGAGGTGTGCTTTGGGTTTACTTTTACGCATTTTTAGAGGGGCGATGTTGTCTAACGCCATGGTCAAGGTTTTGTTATAAAGGTCCACCAGATCTGATGGGTCGGAAGAGGCCGAGGGGGGCTCAAGGAGAGGTTAGAGGAGAGGCAAAAGTTTATCTGCAGTAATATATTTTTTGTTTCTGGTGGCCATGGGTGGGGCAATGAGGTGGTCAGTATTAGGCGGAGTGCAGTCTTGAAGGTTAAATGAGAGGAGGGAGTGATCCGTCCAAGGTTGATGTTCAATAGAAGTGATGGTTGTGCTACAGTTAATGTTGGCTATCCAATCGAGGATTCTGCCTTTGTTATGAGTGTGGAAGAAGGACTCTTTGAGTGAGGCCAAGCTCCACTAAGGTGTTGACAATGGATGTGGCCTGAATATCAGTCGGGTCATTAAAGCCTAGATTAAAGTCGCTTAGTACGAGGATTTGTGAGTTAGGTTTCGTATTAGTGGACAGGAGTGCATTAATTTCTTCCTCGAACGAGCCCAACGGTCCGGGAGGTCTGTAAATTGAATCCATTATTATGGTTCTGGAGTTTGTGAGGGGGAGTTTTACAGTCAGTAATTCACAGGAGTTGGTAGTGGTATGTGAAACAGATCTCAGTCCCAGTGTGGTTTTGGCTATGAATGCCACTACTCCACCTCTAGAGGAGTCTCTATGTGATCTGAGGACTGTGTATTTAATTGGGGTCGCTAGAAGGAGGGATGGTCCGGCTGCTGCGTGTAACCAAGTCTCGGTTATAGAAAGGAAGTCCACATTCTTTACTAGGATAAGGTCAGCAATGTCCACTGCATGGGTGACTAGGAACCTCGCATTGATCAAGGCCCCTAGGATGATGTTAGTGTTGTTGTTGGGGGCAGAGTGAGGGTATGGCTGCAGCCAGTCTAAGTTTTTTCAAGAGTTTGGATTTTGTTTTGGATGTGGGAGGAGGAGAGTTGTTTATGGACAATGGTATAGAGGGTATCTGGGTAGATATTTTATAAGATTTACCAAGTCTGTTACCAAGTCTCAGTTTTCGGATCGGAGAGGGACATGGTTGGTTGGGCATTACTACGGTGTGGGTCTTGGAAGGAGGACTAGAAATCTTAGTAGGATGAGGTATGTCAAGTGGCCGGCCCTGAGTTACCAATGGGTGATTGTTAGTGGCGGGAGCTGTGGGCAGTGCGTGGGTTCTAGTCAGATGTGTGGTATGCAATGGTTTCAAGGGTGGCAGGAAAGAGTTCAGCTTGATCCACATGGTCGGGTACAAGGGTGGCAGGAGGTTAGTGTGTGAGATATTGTGATCAAGGTTGAGATGCTTGCCAATGGTTGTATGTCTCCAGGGCGTGCAGGAGTGTAAGTTATTGCTAGTAGGTGGAGTTGGAGGTCAGAAGGTGCTTCTGCTTTTGACGGAGATCAGGGTGAGCAGGCACACTAAGACTAGGTTTCTGGTGGGGGCATACATAGTCGTGGATAGCCACAGAGTGATCAGATATCATAGAACTGCGGAAAGGCGTTTAGGAGGCAACGTCTGGCATGCCACTCAATAGGGTTGCTAAAGTATAATGCAGCTAGATAGTGTTAATGAAGAGTCCTAGTAATACAATTTAGCAATAGCCATGATTCAGGGCCAATGGTGCACTTGTCTGTTGCTCAATGAAGGTCAATATAAACATGATCATGGGTAGCATTCAACAATGAACAGCGAGCCGTATACATTTTGGTACTTTAAGTTTGTAATCTTTTGCGTCTCTTTTATATATAGCTAAATAGGAGGGGGAGGATAGGTTCTTCTTCCAAGCAAAAAAACATTTCAACATATATGATTTGAGTTTCCTGAGTTCTTCGGAGAACCATGCATTTCTAGGAGCGACTTTTCTTTGTTTCAATTTGAGGGGGGCTAGGAGGTTAGTAACAATTTCAGGAGGAGATCATAACTTTAGACAATTCTTCCGTATACCTAGGTTATTGATTTTATCAATAGAGGAATTTAGGAGGGGTTCCATGCGCTCCCTAGTAAGGTACCTCGTATTTCTGTACAAGGTAGTCTGCTTAGTCCATCCCTTCGTTTTTATGGGCTGAATTGAGATTAATGTAAAAAGGATGAAAGAATGGTCAGACCAAGGGCAGGGATAGACTGACACATCTTTAATTGGGACGTTCAAGGTGGCAACCCAATCTAGAGTGTGTCCTTTCATATGTGTGGGTATGGTAACCTTTTGGGTAAACCCCAGATTGCATAACGTGCCATCAAGTTCTGTGGCTCTACTATCAACCCCCTGTCCCAACCATAGGTTAAAGTTGCCTAGCAATACAAACTTTGTATTAGGTTTAAGGAGAGGGAGAGTAAAGTTAGATAAAATTTGAGAAAAATCATCCATGATCACGGGTTCTGTATAGAAGCACAAGATTAGCAGTTGCCTCAGCATTTAAGTCTCTTTTCACAAGTATCATTTCAATGTCTTCCAGAGGCTGGTGTTTTACCTCCCAAACGGACAGACAAGATTTAGAAATAAGGGATATTTCCAACAATGAGGGTGATGATGACATTTTGGGATCGGGCAGTGAGGAAATATAATATGACCAGACACCCCTCAATACTTACTCCAATTTTAGAAAAAACAGAATTTCCACCAGGACAACATTCGAGGCAATATAACCATTGGTTGGATGGGGGACTACGTCGCTTGGGTCAAATATTTGAAGGAGGAAGACCACTACCGTTTGAAGACTGCAAGCAGGCATTCCTCCTCACTGACACAGCCAAATATGAACACATTCAATTGAGGCATTGGATTACTGGAGCTGGGGTTACACGGGGGTTGGAGGGCAACAGGGAGACAACAACATTTGAAGATTTATTTATTGGCGAGCCCACGCCAAGAAGGGTCTCATCGCTATATAAGGTTTGCAATTTTACATGACTACATGATTAAATGGGAAGAGTATTTGCAATCCTCCAATTGATGAAATGTCATGGTACAATATTTGGACCACAGTTGCGAAAGCATCACATTGTGTTCAGTTAAAAGAAAACAGTTACAAAATAATGTGCCATTGGTATCTCAGCCTATGAAGTTTTCATAGGATCAACCAGACGACCCCCTCCACTTGTTGGAGATATGGGCAGTCCCAGGGCACATTATTCCATATATGGTGGTCCTGTAACCTAATCCAACCATAATATCTCATATTAAAATAACAGGGACAGATTTGTTGTTGGACCGGCTTACGTTACTGCTGGGCAATGAAGACCCAGAGGGTCGCCATAAATTAAAAGCGAAGAGCTCTAAATTAATCACACACTTACTAGTGGCTGCCAGAGTTACGATAGCTTGTCATTGGAAAGCAAAGTTATCTGAGAATGGTGGTTGAGAATATAGTTTGTGGCAGCCAAGAAATAACTTGGGTCCTCCTTTAGGGGTGAGATGCCGAAATACTTTGATGTATGGAACCCTTTTATTCAATTTGTACAGCAGAATGATTTCTCAAATATTCACCACTGACCTCAGGATTCAAGACCTTTTACACTATTACAGACTTCACCAGAAACATGGCTGGAAAGCATATTATGAATGATAATGATGCTATAATTGGTAGTGAACTTGAGCCTTTTAGATGTTTCTAGATGAACCTGGTGTGCTTTGGATGTTGTTATAATTTTTAAAATTCGATACGTTGAACAGATTCTTTGTTGAGTTGATATACAAATAATAACAGAAACTTGTAAATAAGGAAGTGATGAAAGAAGATGACAAGGATAACAAAAGAAATTCCTAAGAGACGAAGTCGACCGGAGAGGACACTGACGGCATAGAAGCTAACAAAGAAGAAGAAATAACGGCTGCGGACCTGCTTGGTTTCTCAACCTATGAAAATGATGAAGATCGTGACTCGGACCAAAGTGCCCACAGTATCCAGAGACAGGATTTAAGAATGGTGACACTCTTAGAATCTGAGTCTGAAGAAAATCGACCTTCGAAAATGAAGGAGGTAATAAATGGTATAAGTGAACCATGTCTGCAAATTTGAATCACCCCCAAGGAGTACACAAAAGAAGGGGACCCTAAATTTGCGTAGAAGCGAAAATAAAGAAAAATTAATGACAATAGAAAAAAGAAGAGAAAAAAGGATAATGGAACAGGAAGGTATTAAGAACCTCAAGTGCAAAAGAACTCTAGATCAGATTCGAATGATAACAAACAAAGGATTAACAAAGACCATGAAATCCCAAATGGAAAACGAGAGAAAAAAACGACACAAGAAAAAGAGAGGACCATGAAGGCAAAAGGCGAACGAGCTAAGTTAAATTGAACAAGCATAATGCTCGAAAGATGTACCTCTCAAAACGACGGGCAGGTCTTAAATAGGTACAATGTGATGAAATTGTTGCAACATATCCCCCATTTAAAAGCAATATCTTCAAATGATTTGAAAATTGTTGAATTTGTGGAAGAGGAAATACTAGATAGAGTTCAAATACCACCTCCATTCAAAGATAATTAAGGAAATTCTAATTGAAAGTAGAAGAGAGATGAACACTTTAGGTTTCGATATAAAAGAGGACAACAGGCCTGATAATATTGATGAAGAATACAGACATAATAGTAGAAAAGAAAATGACATAGCCATACTTGCGAGAGAGAAGAGTGATGAGAAGAGGAAAAATGCAGAAAGATCAGAGAGTAGAGCAGTTGAAAAAAACAAGAACCGGGAGGAAGAAAGAGCGGCAATTGAAGAAGAGAGCCCAAAAAAACAAATAAGGATTACATTCTCTGGGAATATCCAAGATACAGATCAGAAAATGGCTGCAAAATCTCTGATAGAAGTAGGAGTGGAGGATAAGGACTGGTCCTGGCTGTCTAGAGCCTTGACTTCCTCAAGCCAAAGCTAATGTCAAAACACGGAAAGACAGAGGATAGAGTGTGGGTCTTGGAATACCAGAGGATATGTGCACCTATTCTCGGAACATTCGTAAATGAGCTGGAGCTTGGATATAATATGCTTGCAAGAGACTTGGTTGGTTGACCCTCTGTTTGTGGAAGGGTTCGAGATGGCATTTAATCCTGCAATTACAAACAAAAAGGACCATCCGATGGCCGGACTATTGACCCTAGTAAAAAAAATAGCAGTATGAGGATTAAAAAAGCACTGAACATCGATGCATATAGTCAACTAACATCGAGCTCCCACATGGAGGAAAGTGGGAAGGTGAATTCCTGTCTTCACATACTCAACATATATTGGCAACCTCAGAAAGCTGGAGAAACAACATTCTTAGATAAAATGTGTGATGTTCTTGATGAAATAGGAATACTGAACCCAAACGATGAGGTTATCGTTTGTGGTGATCTAAATATGGACTTGATATGTCGGAGTGGGCAAAGTCCAATCAAGAACTCCCAAGCGAAAAAGAAACGAGAACTGGCCAAATTATGGCTAGAAGAAATAGAGCTGAGACAAATGAGTATGTTGAACGGAAATTTCCAGGGAGATATATACTGCCAAAAGCGACCTGGGAAAGAGGGTCCCAAAAATCCATCCAAGACTATTTCTTCGTATGTGAAGCAGTGTAAAATAAAAAGTTAAGTTTGGAGGTGTGTTAAGCGGAAACCTGTGCAGTTCCCTCTGGGACCACTGCAAAAGATGTAGGCCTACAGGTGTTTGGCAGTAAACCCACTTGGTAGCAGTCTGTACCACACAGATTCACTTGGTAGCTGTGGCTGAGCAGTCAGACTTCCCTCAAGAAGAGTTAGGCAGAATGTGGAGTATACAAAATAGGGCAATTTACACAGTAGAACAAGCAGACACGGAACAGAGCTTGGGTGTAAAGATATATAGTTATTTATTTATGAAAACACATCTATGAAAAACACACTGGCCCTAATACGGCAAACAACTTCAATTACAATTACTATAAGTATCTCACTTCTCTAACAATATTTCGACAAGTCTAGGTTCAACGGCACCACTTATTTGCAGACAGAGGTGAATGCTTTAACCTAGATGGCACTCTAATATTCGTTAGAACGGGAGAGAAACGGCAGGGTATGAAACCAACTCGGTACCAACACGTTTACGAAGCAAATGCAAGGCAAGAAAGGCAGGGTCTACTGTGGATCACAAAGTTCAGAGGCCAGGCCTACTCGGAGAGAGGCAAGGCGATATGTCCCAAAATGTATCACAGTGGAAATGCACTTCGAGTCTTTGTAGCAAATTGTCACAGAAAGGTTGGACCAGTTTAGAACAAAAAGTTAAGAAGGTCTGGAGGCAACCCAATGGAAAGGCAAGGATTAAGACACCTCACGCTAACCGTCACAAGGGAAGCCAGGCGGACACGGTACCTTGTATGTGGAGAGACAACTCCGGCAGGGGTAGTTGTTCCTGGTGGTGGATGCAAGTCGGGGCTTTGCCAAGAGATGAGATGATCTCGTCGTCGAAGGAAAGTTGAAGATCGTTGCACCACCAGGGAAGAGACTAGCCGCGGAGTGCTCTGTCACAAGGCACCACCTTTTGGTCGCGGTACGGGCTAGTGGCTATCCGGTTGCCGGGGTGCTCAGCACGGGCAATTTGACCACTACACCCTGGAAGCGAAGAAAAAGCAAAGGTACTGGTTGTTCCCACCAGTCAGGGGAAGACGACTCTCCAGCCGGGAGATCTCCTCTGTCGTTGGGAAGTGGTGAGACGGTTCAGCAGAGCTCCACAGGAGGTGTCGTCGTTGCAGGTCGGCTCAGCTTTACCCTCATCGGATTCTTAGGTCCTGTGGCGACTTCTGAAGATCCAGTCCCAAAAGCCCTGCTTTTATGCAGCAAACCCCCATTCATTCAGCCTAGCTGTCAATCAAAACACGCTAAGTGGTGAGCGGGGTGGCTCACCACTTGGGCCAATCACACCAGAGTGCGACTTGAGTTGGCAAGGCAACTCAGTCCAGGGTGCCTAAACCCCCTCCCACACCCTCTGTGGTACCCAGACAGAATGGCACCACTTTGGAGGGCCTCTGTGCAGAAGCCCGCCAAAAGTGGAACAAAGGGATCAACCTTTGGTTCGGAGTTACAGAGGCGAACACATACGCCATTCTAAAAACCGAGTTCTGGCAGAAAATACCAACCGGTAGATTTATTTAAGACAAATAAACCGGCGGTATGTTACAGACTAACGGGAAAAAGTATTAGCCTCCAACAATGGGAAGAATCCCATAGAATTATATTTGGGGTCGAATATAACAAGTAGTTTCCACTGCCACCAGCCAAAACTCGACGAGGGGGGATGGGATAGTGCCCCCTCGAATAACAGACCCAGGGGTAATCGAATTACCCCTACGAGTATGTCCACAATAGGATGGTTTGTACTCGTTCTGTTAGTAAATTTAGGTCTAGTAAAGCCAATGGTGACTTTACATGCCCTCGGAGACAGTAGTCAGTCCCAGGGTATGGAGTCTATGGTGGGGATCCTCTAGGAAGCCCCAGTGTTACGGCACGGAGGGTGCGGTGTAACACACATAGTAAAACACATGAGACCCAATGGAGTAAAAGACCCCATAGCCCGTACACATTGACATTCAAAGGAATTAACCACATTCATGTCCAAGAGTGGGAGAAAAAGAGTCTCACTCTTGGCAGGATGGACAAAAACAAACTCCAGAAATCCAGCAAAGCTGCTGGGGGACTCACTAGGTTAGGAAATTCAGCCTAAAGAGAGAATTCTCCCTAACAAGGTGAAAAGCACACACGAAAGCGATCACAACCTGGTCAAAGCTGTGTGGGAAACAAAGAAACAAATAAACTCTAAAATGTGGGCCGAGGTTATAGAAATCGAACCTGGCCTAAAAAGAGTAAGGTTGAATAAAACAAATATTGAGGCGCTCACAAAAACTTTAAAAATACATGACCGAGCAAGTAACTATAAGGCTTACGATATATTACTACAGAAGTACTCTAAAAAACCTAGTGGAGGCGTTAAGAACGAATTCAAACGTCAGGCTTATGATCGAGCGATAGTGCTGAAAAAGAGGGAACTGAGACAACAAATAAGAGCCCTCGGAGAGCTGAACGAAACAGTAGCTGGAGAGATGAAGAAGAAACTAAAATCACGCTACAATAATTGGATTAGAGGTCATAAATATAGTATGCAGCAAGAAGACACGGAATAAAATCCTGACAACGTTGAAAAGTAAAAACTTCAGAGAGTTCTGGACTTTAATAATGAAAGGATGCCACAAGGGGCACTAATGACAAATATGGTCTCAGAACAACAATGGACTGAACATCATTCAAAGCTTTTTGAAAAGCAAGGTGAAAAGATAAAGCCACCAGGAAACACTCTAACCAGTTGGGATATTGAAATTTCCAAAGAAGATATTTTGGAAACAATAAAAAATAATAGTTCATCGAGAGCTCCTGGACAACAAATGCAATGCTAAAGGAACATCCGAACGAATGGGCAGAGCTTTGTAAAAAACTATTTGAAAGAATAACGAGGGAAGCAACCATGACAACATTGTGGAAATCTGCTATAATTGTACCAATTTTTAAGAAAGGCGAAAGAAAGATCAGACCCCAAAAACTACTGCACTGCTTGATGTGATAGGAAAAGCGTTTGCAACTCAAATACTATCACGGTTAACATCATGGATCACACAAGCAGGTGCTTTTGATAGGCGGCAGACTGGCTTCGCAAAAGGAGTGGGCTGCGGTTTAAACCTATTAATAATAAACATACTAAAGATGGAAGCCTTGAGAAAAGGAACAAAAATCTACACAACGTTCGTGGACTTAGCTCACGCTTTCGATGGAGTGGACAGAGAGCTCCTATGGGAGAAGATGACTAGGTTAAGATGCCCAGCGAGTCTGATGCTGGCTATAAAAGAATTACATTCAGAGACAAACGTCAGAATCCGCCTGGATCAACGAGGAACCCTGACGCAACAAATTAAAACCACTAGAGGCATAAAACAGGGGTGCCCACTGGGCTCTACTCTATTTAAATTACTAATAGCAGACGTGGGCGAAACCCTGGAGAAGGTTCCGGCATTTCCACCGAAAATAAATGGGAACCAGATAAGCTGGTTAACATACACTGATGACATCGTCTTGCTGGACCTAACTCCAGTACATCTCCAGCGGAAACTAAGCACGCTTGCAACCGATATAAAGAAGAATGGACTGGAAATAAATGCAAAAAAGACCGGGATTGTGCAGTTTTCTGACTTGAAAAGCCAAAAGAGTTCAAAGAAAAATCAACCAAGCTAGAGCCTGGGGAATGTGACACTTAAGAGAACACTCCAAGTGACATACTTGGGTGTTCAACTAAGCGCTAGCATCACGGATGATCCAATGACGAGAAAAATAAAAACAAAATGTAAAGCCTTGGCAGTTCAAGGAGCGGTGCTACACAAGAAATATGGAAAATGCTCATACCAAACCATTGTAACTTTCTATAAAGCGAAAGTTATAACGGCCTTAATACATGGAGCCGAGGCAATGCTAGGATGCCCTTTCCTCCTTTGGTGACAGTGTGAAAACATGTTTTGGAAGAGGATCCTGAACGTGCCACAAAGCACACCAAATGCATGCATAAAATACGAGCTAGGCCTTTTGTCAATAAATGCCAGAGTCATATGGAATACACAATCCATCTTTAGAAAGATTATAGAAACAGACGGGGCCCCTCAATTTGAAATACTGAAACCAGTACAAACGAGTAATCCAAATGAAGTGCTGGAGCGATGGAAAAAGAACTGCAAATTAAACCTGAAACAACTGTCAATGATGAAAGAGACGTTGGAAAAAAATCCCAACGCAGTAAAAAAAAACTTTGGTCGATGGACTGGATTGAAACGGTGGAACAGTTTTTTTTTCTTCGTGGGGAGCGGGGGACAACCCCGCTGCCCCTGTCCCGATATATATATGGTCATCCAAATAATATCTCCACGACTTTTTCCCGGCGATATTATTTACGGTGACCATATATATGGGGATAATATTACCTGATACCGGCCTGCCTCCTTTGTCTCACTAAAGTTTTTATTTAACATAAAATATTGGCATCCATTGAAAATCTTGCCAACAAAAATGGAATCTGTGAATAAAATAAATACACTGCAGTGAAAATACCTCTACAATCAAAAAGTAGCTAAGCACAAAGTAGTCAAAAAATGCCAATGGCTTGTGCAAAGGTTATCCTCTGAGTCCATTATAAAGTGGTTGAATACAATGTTACTCCGAAACAAAGTGACTAAAACATTGATAATTGCTAGTTATGGAGCACAAGCTTTGCCCCTAGCCAAGAGGGAAGCCGGCATTGCCCAAACAAGAATGAATGAAACCTTTTCCAAAGACATTGGGCCTCATTACAACTGTGCCGTCCGGAAACACCAGTGCCAGTAAGCCTACCGGCACTGGTGTTTCCGGACCGGCACAGTACGACTCTGCGGGTGGGTGCTGTCCCGACCACCAGGGTAAAACCTAGCGGGCGGGACGGCACCCGCCTGCAGAGTTTCACGGAAGCAGCGGCAACGTTGAAAACGGTGCCAGTGCTTTGGTGGTCCCCACTCCCACGGAGTCCTTTGGGACTCCGTAGGAATGGGGACTTACATAATTACTTGCACCTGACTTCCCGGCCACTGGGGTTGTAATACCTGTTACCGGGAAGCCAGGCGCTGGTAATCTTTTAAAATGAGGCCCATTGAGTGGTGCAAGAATTGTCCTAGATTGAGAAGGATACAAGCCCTGCCTAAAGCCAAAAGAGAGTTACAGCAAGTTCTATGACTCAAACACTCTGGTTGGCAAAGATTCAAATAGGCCAAGACAAGGTTGGGAAGAGGGAGGTCTTACTGCTTGTTATTATTCTCTACAAGTGGAGCCAAAAGAGGAAAATGACAATTGCATCCTCACTGTATTTTGGTTGTTGTTGCAGACAGAGGCAAAGAGGCTGCCCTTCCAGAAAGTGAATGTCAGAAGAAGAGTGCCTTGCTTACTTAAAGGTGTTGAGGTGCACTCAAATGAATCTTGTCTTATCTGCTTGGATCACAAAGAAACCAATTGCTGAAGCTGTGGTATTACTTTTGGGTGTCATTGGATTTCAAACTTCAGAAGCACAGAAGAACGTGGAACTCTATGGGGTAGATGAGTAGATATGAGAGTGGTTCAGGTCAAGTAGAAGTGCTGTGACATCATCATGACCAAGATATAAACTGTATTTCATTAACCTTATCAGAAGTTGTGTCAATTGAAACCTAATAAGGAACTGTTTTCCTTCTTTGACATTGTTAATCTTTGATAAACCATCTTGGATTGAAAAGACATTGATGCTTTTTGATGAAGTGGAACTTCATTATTCAAAGACGAAGTGGAACCTCTCTGTTGGTTAAACTGTGGTTAACAAACCTTTATCTTGACATTTTGAAGGAACCAAGAACTGAAACGAGATTTTGTTTAACCCATAAACTGCTGAGGGTTTTCAATCCCACTGCTGAGCCCTTTTTTGGACATATCGGTATGTTGCATTCAATCCCTTTTTGTCACAAGTGATATCACAGCCAAATTGGCACCCTTTTCTTCCCACATGTAGGCAGTCATAGTGTCACCAAGGATTCCTAGTTTGCTCTGGGTGGTTGTGAGAAAATAACAAAAAGTGACCAAATATTGTGTTTTTTTAGAAAATCCCAATAAAATTAGTTGCAAAGAAGCCTGTGGATTTTCCATGTAATAGCTAGGAACAAATGATTTGCTGTTCTGAATTTGTTATTTTCCAAGCTTTCAGGAACATGTTGAGTGGAAAGAAAAAGACATTTTTTATAATGTTACCATCAGTTTTGTGAGAGGTAGGCGATATTTCTCTTTTTTTTCGATAAGGACGTGCTTGGACGGAATAGAAGAGGAGGGTAGGAAAGCTGAATGGGAAGACGGAAAGGCATACATTTCTGAAAAGTAGACAGAATTCCAAGTTCAGGTCATTTGCGCAGGTCAGGCAACAACTATGTAGCTAAAGTTCCCATAGTTTGGGAAAACCTTGGAAAAATTATATAAAAAAGGTATGTGCTGGTCATGTTTGGACTTGTAAGGTAATGGCTTCTGTGAATATTTAGAAAAGCAATGCAGCGCTACATTCTCCTGACTCTTATAGTTAGGAAATCACACATGTTTCGTAATGTTTCAAAAAACAAGCATTACCACAAGCCAAAAACTGAGCCACCATGGTACACAGGATTTTTATGCTGATGGCCTAAACAGACGTACTTAGCATTTGAAAATAAGTAATTCAAATGTGGTGAAGAATCGCAACCATACATTTTTTGAAAGAGCACAGGCAGACCTGTTGAATGATATGTGACTTGCGCAGGTTACAAAAGGGTACAGTGTCTAAAGCAGCAACTAAATGTAGGTCACATTTGGGAAATGAAAGGGCTGTGTAACAAAGTGCAGTAGGAAATGTATGAAAACATTATCAAAACCATGAGAAAAGAACAAATGTCCTACCTGCCCACATTCCCACAGGTGTCCCGATACAAATTGTACCTCACGTGTCAGTGCACTGACCTGGGCACAAAGGCAAAAGGCTAAACCACTGGTACATCAAATGCCCTGGGGAGACTGGATTTGGTGTTGTGGACAACCCACAGATATGGGCCTGGGGTGAAGCAGCCACCAAGGAAAACAGGGAACCCCATGCATTTCTGAAAGGAAGACACCCATGGTAATCCAAAGAGGTCTGACTTGCGTCAATCGCCGTAGAATTCATTACCCACAAGGCCCGGCAAAGTCCCAAATGTAGACAAAAAAATACAATTTTGGGAAATTTGCCACCAGCAAACCACTAAAACACACAAGCAACAACACATGTCCTACCATCTTTTTTTTATTGATATAGCTGATTACAATAAACTTTTCAATATAACATATAAACATATAAAAAGAGAGAGAAAGAAAAAAAATGAGGGTAAAATAGCAATTAACATTTTCATCAAATCAAGCAATGAAGTTGATATAATGATTTAGCTGATTCTCAGTCCTAAGCTAAGTCCATGTTATTTAAAATGTTTATTATGGCATAACCCAGCTTTCTGTTGTCCACTTGTATCAATCTTCCCCATAAGTTTTCCTTATTAAAGATAAGCATGTCTTCAAATAAACCTTTGAAACAATGTGCCCTGATTCCATGTCCTACCATCCTGTGTTCCCACAGGTTTCCCGACGAAAATGTTACCTCACGTTTGGGTGCACCGACCTAGGCCCAAAGGGAAAAGGCTAAACCATGGGTACACCCAAAGCCCTGGAAAGAGCACATTTTGACTGGAGTTGGCATTGTGGACCACCAACACATTTTGCCCTGAGGCGTCGCATCCACCAAGGAAACCAGGGAACCCCATGCATTTCTGAAAAGAAGACACCCGTGGGAATCCAACAAGGTCTGACTTGCGCAAATAGCTTAGAATCTATTACTTTAAGGAAGGCATGGTATCAAGAATAGACAGACACAAGTGATCACAGTTCAAGGGTGTTTATTAAACTCTATAGGTAGGGTGGACGAACGCCTAATCTAAACCTAAATCTGAGATGTGAGCAAGCTACGGCCATCAAATCAAAATAAGGCAGTTCTAGTGGCGTTGTGCCAAAAAAAAAGGCCTATACTAAGAAAAACCT